>NC_053039.3:573382865-573982865 GCF_002575655.3 Aegilops tauschii subsp. strangulata
CACATCATCAATTTTGAACCCTTTCTGACTTCATTTGTTATTTTTAATGCATTTACTGATTTTTTGAGCTATATGACCTTGAAATTGAAAAACACTACAAATGAACTCTGAAAAGGTTGAAAGTTGGATGGTATCATCATTTCACCCACATAGCATGTGGTAAAAAGTTTAGTGGGTTACGGCAAAAACTGGATGCACTTCGTGTACAAAATGGACAATCTCTTTCGAAGTATCAGGGTTTCTGACGAAAACTCATCTGTTACAAAAGGCATTTCATTTCTTCACATGTAACTGCAGTGATATTCTAGATCAAAGGCATCATCATAATAGTTGTGGAGAGAAAGTCTTCACTTTTTCTTCGCTTCTGTCCTCTGCTTATTGCGTTGTAACCATGGATAATCTTCATCGTTTAACACGGTGCTTGGGTCAGCCTTGACTTTGAAGGGAGGAATTTCTTGAAACTTTTCATAATCTTCGGACATGTCTGTCTTGCCCTCCAATCCCACGATGTCTCTTTTTCCAGAAATAACTATGTGGCGCTTTGGCTCATCGTATGATGTATTCGCTTCCTTATCTTTTCTTTTTCTCGGTTTGGTAGACATGTCCTTCACGTAGACAACCTGTGCCACATCATTGGCTAGGACGAATGGTTCGTCTGCGTACCCAAGATTGTTCAGATCCACTGTTGTCATTCCGTACTGTGGGTCTAGCTGTACCCCGCCTCCTGACAGATTGACCCATTTGCACTGAAACAAAGGGACCTTAAAATCATGTCCGTAGTCAAGTTCCCATATGTCCACTATGTAACCATAATATGTGTCCTTTCCCCTCTTGATTGTTGTATCAAAGCGGGCACCGCTGTTTTGGTTGGTGCCCTTTTGATCTTGGGCGATCGTGTAAAATGTATTCCCATTTATCTCATACCCTTTGTAAGTCAATACAGTCGAAGATGGTCCCCTGGCCAACGAGTACAGCTCATCAGAAACAGTGTTGTCGCCCCTGAGACATGTTTGCAACCAACTGCCAAAATTCCTGATGTGTTCACATGTAATCCAGTCGTCACACTACTCCGGGTGTTTGGAGCGCAGAGTGTTCTTGTGTTCATCGACATACGCGGTCACCAAGGTAGAGTTCTGTAGAACTATGTAGTGTGCTTGAGACCAAAAATGCCCGACCCTGCATATTATTGAGTCCCCTCCTAGTGTGCCTTTTCTAGTCAGTCTCCCCTCGTACCGCGATTGAGGGAAACCAATATTATTAAGGTCAGGAATGAAGTCAACACAAAACCCAATGACATCCTTTGTTTGATGGCCCATGGAGATGCTTCCTTCTGGCCTAGTGCGGTTACGGACATATTTCTTTAGGACTCCCATGAACATCTCAAAGGGGAACATATTGTGTAGAAATACGGGGCCCAGAACGACAATCTCGTCGACTAGATGAACTAGGACGTGCGTCATGAAATTGAAGAAGGATGGTGGGAACACCAGCTCGAAACTAACAAGACATTGCGCCACATCACCCCTTAACCTTGG
The DNA here is from genome assembly GCF_002575655.3 of Aegilops tauschii subsp. strangulata. Lineage (NCBI taxonomy): Eukaryota > Viridiplantae > Streptophyta > Magnoliopsida > Poales > Poaceae > Aegilops > Aegilops tauschii. The sequence goes on from NC_053039.3 coordinate 573,384,401, forward strand.
TAGGATTTCTGGATCGATCACCTTCTGGGAGATTGCATTGAGGAATGAACATAGCTTCACAATGGCTAATCGAACATTTTCCGGTAGAAGCCCCCTCAATGCAACCGGAAGCACTTTCGTCATAATCATGTGGCAGTCATGAGACTTTAGGTTCTGAAACTTTTTCTCTGGCATATTTATTATTCCCTTTATATTCAACGAGAAGCCAGATGGGACCTTCATACTGAGGAGGCATTCAAAGAAGATTTCCTTCTCTTCTTTGGTAAGAGCGTAGCTCGTAGGACCTTCATACTGCTTTGGAGGCATGCCGTCTTTTTCGTGCACACGTTGCTGGTCCTCCCGTGCCTCCGGTGTATCTTTTGTTTTCCCATACATGCCCAAGAAGCCTAGCAGGTTCACGCAAAGGTACTTCGTCACGTGCATCACGTTGATTGATGAGCGGACCTCTAGGTATTTCCAGCAGGGTAGGTCCCAAAATATAGATCTCTTCTTCCACATGGGTGTGTTTCCCTCAGCATCATTCAGAACAGATAGTCCGCCGGGACCCTTTCCAAAGATTACCTGTCAACCATTGACCATAGCAAGTATGTGATCACCGGTACGCATGGCGGGCTTCTTCCTGTGATCTGCCTCGCCTTTGAAATGTCTTCCTTTCTTTCGACATTGATGGTTGGTCGGAAGAAATCGATGATGCCCCAGGTACACATTCTTCCTGCATTTTTCCAGGTATATACTTTCGGTGTCAACTAAAGAGTGTGTGCACGCGTGGTATCCCTTGTTTGTCTGTCCTGAAAGGTTACTGAGAGCATGCCAATCATTGATGGTTACAAACAGCAACGCATGCGGGTCAAATTCCTCCTGTGTGTGCTCATCCCACACACGTACACCGTTTCCATTCCACAGCTATAAAAGTTCTTCAACTAATTGCCTTAGGTACACATCAATGTCATTGCCTTGTTGCTTAGGTCCTTGGATGAGAACTGGCATCATAATGAACTTCCGCTTCATGCACAGCCAAGGAGGAAGGTTATAGATACATAGACTCATGGGCCAGGTGTTGTGATTGCTGCTCTGCTCCCCAAAAGGATTAATACCATCCGCTCTTAAACCAAACCATACATTTCTTGCGTCACCTGCAAACTCCTCCCAGTACTTTCTCTCGATTTTTCTCCATTGCGACCCATCAGCGGGTGCTCTCAACTTCTCGTCTTTCTTACGGTCCTCTCTATGCCATCGCATCAACTTGGCATGATCATTGTTTCTGAATAGATGTTTCAACCTTGGTATTATAGGAGCATACCATGTTACCTTGGCAGGAACCCTCTTCCTGGGGCGCGCGCCGTCAACATCACCAGGGTCATCTCGTCTGATCTTATACCGCAATGCACCGCATACCGGGCATGCGTTCAAATCCTCGTACGCACCGCGGTAGAGGATGCAGTCATTAGGGCAAGCATGTATGTTCTGCACCTCCAATCCTATAGGGCATACAACCTTCTTTGCTACGTACGTATTGTCGGGCAATTCGTTATCCTTTGGAAGCTTCTTCTTCAATATTTTCAGTAGCTTCTCAAATCCTTTGTCAGGCACACCATTCTCTGCCTTCCACTTCAGCAATTCCAGTACGGTACCGAGCTTTGTGTTGCCATCTTCGCAATTGGGGTACAACCCTTTTTTGTGATCCTTTAACATGCGATCGAACTTCAGCTTCTCCTTTTGACTTTTGCATTGTCGCTTTGTATCAACAATGACCCGGCAAAGATCATCATCGGGCACATCGTCTAGTTCCTCTTGATCTTCAGCTGCCCCCGTTGCAGCATCACCGTATTCAGGGGGCGCATAGTTGTCATCATCCTCTTCTTCTTCATTGTCTTCCATCATAACCCCTCTTTCTCCGTGCTTGGTCCAAACATTATAGTGTGGCATGAAACCCTTACAAAGAAGGTGGGTGTGAAGGATTTTCCGGTCAGAGTAAGACTTCGTATTCCCACATATAGGTCATGGACAACAGATAAAACCATTCTGCTTGTTTGCCTCAGCCACTTCGACAAAATTATGAATGCCCTTAATGTACTCGAAGGTGAGTCTGTGGCCGGACATCCATTGCCGGTTCATCTGTGTGCATTATATATAATTAAGTTTGTCAAAAACCATTACAGAACATCATGAATACATAAGTGACCAAATTAATAGAAGTTCATCATCACATTAAAACCAAAGTACATACATAGTTCTCCAGAGCATCTAATTAAACCATACATTGAAACTATGTACAACATTTCGATGCAACAACAAAAGCGATCATAATCGGAAGCAAGGTAACAATTGATCCAACGGCATAATGATACCAAGCCTTAGTATGAATGGCATATTTTCCAATCTTTCTAATCTTCAAGCGCATTGCATACATCTTGATCTTGTGATCATCGACGATATCCGCAACATGCAACTCCAATATCAGCTTCTCCTCCTAATTTTTTTTAATTTTTCCTTCTAGTAATTGTTTTCTTCTTCAACTAAATTTAACCTCTTGAAAATAGGGTCGGTTGGAATTTCCGGTTCACATACCTCCTAGATAAATAAATTCTATGTCACGTAGGTCGGCATAATTGTCATAAACAATGAATGAACCAAATAGTTATAAAATATAATATATACCACATCCGAATCATAGACAGGACGAGGGCCGACGGGAGCGGACACCAAAACCATCGCAGTATATAATAACAAACAATAATAAAAGTAAGAAAATTAAACATCTATCTAAATCATACAAGTAAGAATTTTTTTAGAAAGAAGATAAGAACAAGAGGCTCACCACGGTGGTGCCGGCGACGAGATCAGCGCGGGCGATCGACGATGGTGAAGACGGGGACGGGACGTGACGTACCGCTAAACCTAGACAAATCTTGAGGAAAATAGAGCTTGGAGGTGGAGCTTGGAGAGGAGAAAGCTTAAGTAGTGTGGTTCGGGCATTTCATCGAACACCTCATGTGCATAGGAGGTGAACTAGAGCACCACAAAGCTCCCCGCTCGCCGGCCAGAAAAAACAGAGTAGTGGAGGGCTCTGCTCGCGGGCGAGGGTATATATAGGCACCTCATCGGTCTCGGTTCGTGGCTGGAACCAGGACTGAAGGCCCCCCTTTGGTCTCGGTTCTAGCCACGAACCTGGACCAACGGATGCAGTTCGGGAGCGAGGCCCATTGGTCTAGGTTCGTGTCTGGAACTGGGACCAAAGGGTCCAGACGAACCGGGACCAATGTCGCACGAGGCCTGGCCGGCCCCCTGGGCTCACGAACCGGGACATATTCCCCCATTGGTCCCGGTTCGTGACTGAACTGGTACTAATGGGCTGGCATGGCCTGGACCAAAGCCCTATATTCTACTAGTGATGGATCACATCCTAGGATTAGTTGTATGTTGAGATAACTATGCATAGGTCGGCCGGAGCGAAGGAATTACACGGGCCGAGTGTAGGATTCATTACATATGGGATGAAGGGGGCTAATCTATCTTAATGCTATTGTTAGGTTTTACCTTAATGAACTTGTTAGTAGCTGCGGATGCTTCTCTACTAGGGAAAAGCCTAGCAGTAGCGCGGGGCACCGCGCTACTGATAAGGCGCTACAGCTAACGTATAGCAGTAGTGTTTGTTTTCTAGTGCTACTGCTATACCTACTTAGCAGTAGCACCGTCTCAAGAACGCTCTATTGGTAGTTACTAGCAGCGCCTCTCTGACCCGCGCTACTACTATTATGTAGTATTCTATTTCTTATTTATTTTATGTCGTATTCATACACTGGTATGCAAGTTTTCATACAATAGCAATTTAGAGATTGTTCTTACATCATAATGTGTTATTACATCATTGGGTCAAAGAACCACGAATTAGTTTCAAGTGGATGGATCCAAAGTGACCAAGTTGTGCTAATCCAACTTGGTCTCTTTGGATTCGTCCACTTGAACCTAATTCGCGGTTCTTTCACCCAATGATATAATAACACATCATCATCATCATAATATCATTAATAACTTATCATCATAATACATCATTGTCATATAGCAACTCCTCCTCATCATCATTTTCATCCATGAGATATCATATAACAACTTGGTCACTAGTTATAATAACAACTCCTCATCATCATCATCATCATAGTACTCATAATCACTACTCCTCCTCCTCCTCATCATCATCATCAACTCTAACACACTGTAGCACATAATAACAACTTCTCATCATCATCATAGTCGTATATAATCAACACTAACTAATTGTTCTTAATACCTAGGACCTACTCCTGTCTCCCAGGTAAAATACCATAAAACAGATAAACCGGTCCATCTCCATAATGGAGAATGGAGATAAACCTATCTCCAACTTGTGGCTTGCGCACATTCATTTTGTCTCCAATTAGTTGCGTGTGCGCATTCATCACTTTGCTCCATTCTTTGGTTTTAAGCCTTCCATCGTTTGAAGAAATTGAGTATGCACTGTGGTAAGCCTTTGAAGGAGTTGGTCGTAAGCTAACCATATGCATATCACCTTCGATAAACATCAAGTCAGGCACAACCTCCTTTGGAAGCCTCTGTTGAAAAATGTAATAGTAACATATATAATAGTAATGTAGTTTAGTTAAGAATGATGTATGCAATGAAGTTACCATCATTAACAAAATCTTACCAAGTTTTTGGCAATGAAGTTACCATCAAGCAATTTATGGACTAGTGGCACGTATCTAGTAAAATTTGGGCTGATATAGTGATTTGTTTTAGAGGCCTCAATATCTTCTATGAATGAGACAAGATAACCTTTCTCCTGACAATTAAGATCGGAGTCATAACTGTAGTATGTGCTATCTACAACCTTCCGAGTATTTCTTGAAGATAAGAAATAAACTGACAATTAGAAATAAATAAGTTTAGTACCGACGAACACCAAATATTTTTCAATTAACAATATAAAGTACTTAACTTAACAAATTAGTTTGACAAACTCACATCTAGGAAAAACTGGAGGCATATCCACATCCACCCAGATGTCAATATTATCATCATCATAATCTTCGAAACAAATATCAAATCTTATTTGCATACCCTCCTCAAATCCATATGCCTTGCAGAGAGCTTTCCAATTAGAGCAACCGAAATGGGAGTGATTGATCGCATTGTACAGCTTAACCAGAAACTCATAACCATGTTTAGTTCTTAAGTGAACCTAATCGAATTGAAAAAAATCAAGAAATTACACGTCGAACAAACGAAGCACAAGTGATGATATTAATTACGATGAAATGCTTGTCGTTGCGTACGGTACAAACATCAAAGGTCTCTCCCAGCTTGATGGTGAAAACCTATCATTTTGCAGGTGAGGAAACCTATCGCACAAACCCCGGTAATCGTAGCATTTCCCACACTCCGGGATCCCATCATCATACATCTCATGTGTTCAAAATTCAAAGATTATAACTCGACAGCAAAACCCAAAATGTTGTTTAATGCTCTTTCCGGCATTTCGAACACACTCGATATTTCCTATATTATAGCAGAAGCCATACCAAAATTCACGAAAAAATACGGCACGGCCTTTGCTACAAAAGGACATATCGAGCGCCTGAAATTTTTCGGAACAGAAATTAATCAACACTCCGGCAAAACATAGGCCACTCGGAGGTGATCCCTGCAAACATAGGCCACTTGGGCAAGCACATATCCTATTTGAGAAACACTAGATATACATGTTTATATCTACATCATATTTGAGCAACACTAGCTAGTACACAACACTAGTTATACATGTTTATTCACTACAGACGATGGCTATCGAGGGTGAGGGTGTCGTCGGTGATCTTCTTGGCATTGTCGACCGGCTTTTCGGTGATCTACGTACCCTGTGCCACATGAGCATTCAAACTTGATGCTCATTGCATTTCAATGGTTGAAAATATTAACAAAAACATTTCAATATATCTTATATATAATCCTAACATAACTAAATTTGGCAATATAGGTCTCTCTCTCTAAACTAGTTCTGCTAACCACTTACTAAATTAACTAGTTCTATTAAACACTTACGAAAAACAATGCAATGTAAGTGTTCTACTCTATTCAAAACTTACTTAAATTTCTATTACCCTAGTTCTACCCTAAATTTCTTACTACAAAGTTCTGTTACTAAATTTAATACCTAAAAATTTCTTACTAAAATTTCTTACTACAAACAATGCAATGTGAGTGAGGGAGGAAGGGAGGAGGAGGACGGATGAGGCAGAGAGGAGGAGGATGGATGAGGCAGGGAGGGAGGTCGGAGGGAGGAGGCGGGAGTGAGGAGGGGAGGTGGAAGGAGGGAGGGAGGGAGGGATCGAGAGAGCTAGGGACGAGGAGGGGAGGGAGGTGGAAGGAGGGATTGAGAAACTATCTCGATGGAGGAGGAGCAGGAGTGTCGGTGGCGGCAGGCGGCGACGGGGTGCGGGGGAGAGTGAGAGTGGAGTGGAGAGGGGAGAGTGAGGGGCGGCCAGTGGAGAAGATAGGATGGCTTTAGCAGTAGCGCACGTTAGGGTAAAGCGCTACTGCTAAACACCATAGCAGTAGCGCTCTTTCTTCTTGCCGTGCTACTGCCATGCCGACAGTAGTAGCGGCTTCTGCGAAAACGCGCTACTACTAAGGCTAAGCATGTAAAAAAATAATCAAAAATACATTGGTTATCAATGATCTTTTTGTGTAGAATCTAAATTGTTAGTATGAAACCTCACCGGTTTAGGAACCAGTGAAGATTCATATTGCGACCACAAATCCTACAGAGTTCAATGAAGACCAAGTGGTTGTGATAGTTGGAGCAGTAACATATTTATGGTGGTAAACACCATGTTTGCGGAGCGAGGTGGGACTAAACTTAGTTGCAAGGAGGGGACTAAACTTAGCAGTAGCGAGGGTTTGCGAAAAGCGCTACTGCTAAGTTCAATAGCAGTAGCATGGTTATGAAAAGGCGCTGCTACTATACCTAGTATGGCGGCAACGTCGTGGCAATTGAAGTAGTAGCGTTGTTTCCTCCTGACGCGCTACTGCTATGTGGATATCAGTAGCGCGGTTCGTTGTCACGCGCTACTGCTAAGTAGCAGTAGCGCCTTATTTTAAACGGCACTGTTGGTAAGATTCTGTGCATAAGGTATTTCGTAGTAGTGCTTGCTAATATTTCCAATAATAAGTGCATAAAATTCCAAGTAAGGGATGATATGTTAGTAGAGGCCTCTCCCACACATAAAATTGTAATGAAGATTATCTCTTTAGTTATCAATTGCCTAGGGACAATTCCGCAAATCGCTATATTTACTTTATTGTTCTTTTATTTAAACAACAACTAACTCTTATGTGCATGTTCTTTATTATCTTGCAAACCTATCCCATTAGAGTTGCAAAGTAGTTTATTTCTTGTTTCTAGGTAAGGCAAACATTTAGTGTGCATAGAGTTGTATCAATGGTTTATAGAACTAGACAGAATATTAATTCTACCTTTAGCTCTTTGTTGGGTTCGACACTCTTACTCACCTAAAAGGCTACAATCGATCCCCTACACTTGTGGGTTATCAAGACCTTTTATAGTGTCATTGCCGGGGAGCAATAGCATGGAGAGTGTTCTAATGTGAGCTCGTTTGCTTTATCACTAAGTATATTTTATTTTTTGTTCTTTGTTGTTCTCTATATTTATTTATGGATATGGAACACAAAACACACAAAAAAATTAGTTGCACTTGCAACCCATGGAGATGAGGAACCTTCTAAGACCCTTGATGTTGCTTATGTGTGGAACACTAAATATTACTTCGATAATTCTGATAAATCTCTGTTCAAAATGGTAATGGGATATACTTTGGATAAACATGAATACTTTAGGGATTATTGCTTGAATCAAAAAGGGAAACCCTTATTGGATCACATAAAATGTTACATTGGTACATTGGTATGCTTATAATTTGGGCCCCATGTATGATTTTGTCGGGTGGTAGGTGCGACATATGCCAACGGGTGGCTTATCATTGTGGGAGCTAGTAAGACGTCGCCGGTGCCTGGAGACGGGATGAGGCGAAGACATGCACGCCGTCGAATCTTACGTAGGTTCGGGGCTCTCCGTGGAGGTAACACCCCTAGTCCTGCTCTGCGGGGTCTCCGCATGATCACTAGATCAAAACGAGTAGCTACAAGTGCTCCTTGAGCTGTCGGATTCGAGGGAGAAGAAGAGCAAGGCTAGCTCCCCCTTTCCTCTCTATATGGTGTGTGTGTGTAACTCTATGAGACCAACCCTTTGCATGGGTGCCCCGGGGGGTTTATATAGGCCTACCCCCCAGGGGTACAATAGTAATCCGGCTGGGTGCGACCCCAGCCGTCAGTGTCTGTGCCCGCCGACTTCTCCGCCGGCCTTGGGGGCCCGCCGACTGGTGGGTCCTGCCGGCTGCCGGCCTCTTGGTCGACAGGCCGGCCCCACCGCTTGGGGGTCTTGTCGGTGGCTGGTTACTGTAGCCTCGCCCCTGATGACGAGGGCTTTGTCGAGGTAAGCGTGGCTACAGTGTGCCGCCTTGTGGGCTCTCACTGTAGCCTTACCTCATCTTGTCTCCTTAGTGTGGCACATGTTTCGAGGGAGGGGGTAGCCGCCTTCTGGGGGCCGGCTACGCCCCTGGCCGACTAGGGGAAGGCCGGGTTGCCTTCGAGCGTCTCTCTGGCTAAAGGGGCCCGCCGCCCACGGGCCGTACTGGCGTCTGTCATGGATGACGTCGAGGCCAACATGGCTACAGTGCCACGCCGGACGGGAGATGGCTGACCCGTACGGCGTCCTGTGGCCATGCCTGCTTCGGGATTCGGGGGTAGTGGGCTGTACTGTGGCCACACCCCATCTTATCTCCGTTATGTGGGCATAGTTTTGGTGGGTGCGGTCTTGGCCGGCTTCTTGGAGTCGGCGTTCTTCATGGCCGGCTTTTGGGAGTTGGTGTTCTTCATGGCCGGCTTTTGGGAGTCGGTCCTTTTGGAGCCGGCTTCCTGGAGTCGGCCATCTCGTAGCTATCTTGGGCGAGGTTTCTGGGAATGGGTCGCCTTCTGAGAGTCGGCCCCTGGGATAGCCGGCCGGGGGAAGGCGGCCCTGCGCTTCGAATGCTTGAAGGCTCAAATGGCCTGATAATTTCTTGAGAAGCCAGGGGGAGTCGGTTAGGCTACCCGTGGCTATTTACTCCGACAGTAGTCCCCGAAGCTGATTGAGCTTCGAGGTGGGGTGGGGGTCGAGAGGCTCGGTCAGCTTCCTATCTTGACAAGCCGACAGCTGGGAGCCAGCTTCGGCTTGGCGCGCCGTCTTGGCGAATTTTTTTGAAGTCGGAGGGTGGGAGTCTGCCGCCGCGCGCACCGGGCCGCGGGCCGGCCACTTGCCGCCTACGAAACACGTGGCATCCCTTGGCTAAAAAGCATGCCAGCCCACGCGCGCGACGAGACGTCGCCGCAGGTCGGGGGCCCACCACTCCTGCGCCCGGGCCCAGGCGCGGATTCTCTGTGGCCCAAAGCAGCCCGCACGGCTTCCTGCGGCGGTTTCGGCACGCCTTTAGGGCGTAATAATCGCGGGGCGTGGGGGGAGTGGGTGCAGTTAATCCCACGTCCCACCCGACGCCTCGCCTCCTCGGCTTCGCCGTGCGAAGCTATAAGTAGGGGGGAAGCGGCAGGCACTCGCACGCCCCTCTCCTCTCCGCCATCTTCTTCTTTCTGCTCTTCCTTGCAATAGCGCCTCGCCGCCGCACCGTTTTACCACTCGATTCTTCGCCGCCGCGCTCATTCTCGCCAGCCCTACGGCGCGATGCAGTACGGCGGGGATTGGGACGGCTCCAACGTCCATGAGGATCACGTCGAGTTCCTCCGCAAGATGCGGCGGCTGCCCAGTGCGGACAAGGTGCGGGTCCGTCTCGCGCCGGAGAAGGAGATCACGCCGGAGCCGGAGGAAGGCGAGCAGGTAGTCTTCCACTCGCATTTCTTGCGCGGCATCGGCTTGCCCGCGAGCGCCTTCTTCTGCTCCTTTCTCGAGTTCTACCAACTCCAGCCGCACCACCTCACCCTGAACACGGTGGTGCTGCTGTCCGCCTTCGTCACCTTGTGCGAAGGCTACCTCGGCATCCTCCCCACCCTCGAGCTCTGGGGGGAGTTCTTCCAGTCCAAGCTGGGCACGCGTATGCAGGGCGTGCCGGCTCAGAGTGACGCCTTCATCGCGATGCGGAGGGTGACTGCCGACAACCCCTTCCTCGTCATCACGCTGATCCAGTCGGTGAAGCTATGGCAGAAGCCATACTTCTATGTGAAGAACGTCGCCCTGCAGGGCGACTACGTCAATCTGCCGGCTTACGAAGCCGGCCCGCCGGTGGGTAGGCGGCCCCAGTGGTCCTATCGGGCCGTGACGCTGACGCCGGCTGGAGCCGCAGCTGTCGCCCGACTGCGGGTGATGATCCAGTCGGAGGGCCTATCGGGGCCCGACCTGCTGGCCGCCTTCGTCACGCGCCGGGTGCTTCCGCTCCAGAGCCGCCCTCATCTGATCTGTCAGATGAGCGGCCAGCTCGATCCGAGTCGGATGTGCACCAAAGACATGCCGCACGACGAAGTGGCCCATATGGTGAACTACCTTGCGAACTTCAAGCTCTCCACAGAGTGGTAGTTTGGCAAGGAGCCATATTGCCGAGCTCACCCGCCACCCACGGTATGTTCTCTTTTTCTCTATCTCCTCTCTCAGTTTTATCGCCGAGTTCCTTTTGGCCGCCTCTGACTAGTCGGCTTGTCTCGACAGAGCCCTCTTCTTCGGCCTGCAGGCGGGTCGGACGCGGAGCGCCGATTCATCCCCGACCGGGCGGAGCACGATCTGGAGGACCCCGACTTGGGGGCGGCCGCCATGGACGACAACACCGAGGCGGGCGGTGGCCAAGCCGGCGGCGAGGCAGGCGGCTCCGGGCTTGGAGTTAGCTTCGACGATTGGCCGGATGATGACGAGACGGAGGTCGTCCCACGCCGCCAGCCGGCGCGGGTTCCTCCGCCGCGCCGCCTGCTCGGGGCGGCGGGCAAAAGCGTCGTGCCGCGCCGGGCTTGTTCGGTAGTCGGCCGAAGAAGCCCAGAGGCGGGGCGGCGGCGACCCGGCGGGAGGAGGCAGCCGCGAAGGCGGCCCGCTTCCGCAAGGCGGTGAGGCAGCCGCAGACGGTGTCGGCGTAAGTATATACTCCTTCGTGTATTCTTGTTTTTTTCTTTTCTCTGGTAGCTCCTGAGTCCTTGTATTTTCTCCAAAAAACCAGGGCTCCATTATCGCTCGAGCGGGCTGCTGCCGCCTCCGCCGTTGGGTCGCCGGGAGGATCTGGGAGCACTACTCGCCGCGTGGACCCCCGTGCCGATATTCAGGCGGCGACAGAGCGGAACGCGCGGGAGGTGCGGGAGGAGCGGGAGGCGCGGGAGGCGGAGGCATTGAGGGCGGCCGCCGCCAAGGCGGCGCAGGAGCAGGAGGCGGCGAAGGCGCTTGCTGACGCCGCGGCCAAGGCCCAAGCGGAGGCTGCGGCTGCGGCGATGGCGGAGGGGGCCTTGCTAATCACCCCACTGCGCGTCGCGGCGCCTGGGGCCCCAGGGCCCTCGCCAGAAGAAGCCGGCGGTGACCAGCCGGGGCTGGAGCGGGAGGACGACATCGTCATCCTGGAGAGGGTGGCGGCACCGGCCCCGCCGACTGGGGCGACTCAAGGCGGCCGGCCTGACCTGCCGCCTATGCAATCGGTCGGGGGCGAGCCGGCCGCGAAGACTGATCTGGTGGTCCGGACGCCGTCGCGCCAGCGCACGGGGAAGGCCGCATCAGAGCCGCCGAAGGCTGCATCGGAGCCGCAGCCGGCCGGGGGCTCCAGCTCGTCGGCCCAGGATATGGAGGCGGCCAGCGCCAGCTCGGGGTGGACGCCGGGCGGGGGGACGGCCGTGATGAATGTGGCCGCGCAGTACGTCCGGACCCGGCTTCAAGCCCAGGCTACGGCACTGAGGAAGTACAACGACGAGTTCCTTGCGACGCGGGCGGCCATCCGGGTTTGTCTTCTTTTCTTGCTTTTTTGATCATGGTTTCTTCCGTGGGGGCGCGTCAGCGCACCCACTGGGTGTAGTCCCCGAGTTCCGAGTCGGCTGCTGAGAGGCGGCTTGGAACTTCTTCGCGGATCTAGTTTTGCTATTCTTGCTCTTACTTCGCTCTTCTGCTTGTCTTGCAGGACTACCACAACCTTCGCGCGGCTGCCTTCAACTCCCAGGCTCGGGAGCTGACCCAGAAGACCGCTGACCTATCTGAGAGCCGGGGTAAGTGCTTCGTCCTTTATCTCACGTGGGGGTGCGTCAGCGCACCCACTGGGTGTAGTCCCCGAGATTCGGGCGACTGCTGAGCAGTCGGGTCGGATCTTCCTCAGGCTGCCCTCCGTGTTAAGGAGGCCGAGTTTGCCGCCTTGGCGCAGGAGCGTGACCGCCTGGCCAAGAGGTTGGCCGACCAGGAGGAGAGCCACAAGGCGGCCCTGAAGGTGGTGCAGGACAGCGAGGCCGCCCTCCAGGCCGAGTACGAGACAGAGGCGGCTAGCTGGGCCGAAGTGAAGTAGACGTTGATCAATGGTTATGGCCAGATCGAGGATTTGGTTGACGGTAAGCCGCCTTCTTCTTCGTCCTTTCTTGCCGCTTGCCGTTTTGGCTCGTTTTTTATCTTGGTGTTTTCTCTTCTTTCTCTTTCTTTCTTGCGCAAAGTACTTCCCTGGCTACTCCACCGCCGCCAACCAGATCATCGAGGCCCGCCGCGAAGCACAGAGGCAGGCTGGCGCCGAGATTGCGCCAAACGCTCGCCGGTCACTGGAGGAGCAGGTCATGGCGATCCAAGCCCGCCTCCAGCCGGCTCATCGCCTGCTCTACCGGCTTCAACGTGTCGGGGCGCAGATGTTGGCCACCCTCTGGCCTGGCGAAGTGGTTCCCCGCACCCCCGGTCGGACTGCCGACTGGCTGGAGGTGGTGGTCGGCCGCTTCGAAGCCTGGAAGGCTTCGGCGGCTCGGTCCGGCGCCAGGCGGGTGCTGGAGTTCGTCAAGGCCTGGTATCCCGGGCTGAGTCTGGACCAGCTGACCACCTGGCGGCAGCAGGCCGACACGGAGCTGGAGCCGGCGCGGCCGGCTATCATCCGACGGGCTTCAGCGATCGCCGACTACACCGACACCAGCGCCTTCGCCCCTGAGGTGGACGACAACGGTGTTGCCCAGCCGGAGGAATGGTTCGGGCTGAACCCGGCAGACAGCGAAGACTCGGCGGAGGAGATCGACTCTAGCGACGAGGGCGAACAGGAGGAGGAGGAGGGTGAAGACGCCGGGCCGGATGGTGGAGCGGCCGGCTAGCCTCAGCTTGACCGTGCCTCCAGCAGCACGGCACGCGCGGGTGCACCGCATGCCGCCGGCGATGATCAAGCCGAGACCCGCTAGCCGGCCACTCCTTCTGCTGGTGACGCCGTCTCCACCGACCAACCCGGCTCCCACACCGCGCCTTTAGTCTAGTCTGCTATCTTTATTTTCCTGTCTTATCACTTTTAGAACAATATTTTGTTAAGTTTGCACAATTCCACCCACTGGGGGTGTATTCGAACTATGTTGATTGCCGGCCTGTTGGGGGCTTTATATGTAGATATGACTATGCATGTGTTTGGCTTTTCCTTGTTCTTCGCTTTTCATCCTTCTGCTGTTTCCTTTGCCGCCCTCCCTTGGTTGCCGCCTCCCCAGTCAGACAGTTGCTCTGCAATCTGTGGCTGGAGAAGTGCTTGGCCAGTTGGGAGGGCAAGTACTCTAGCTTTGTTGGATTATCGCGAAGTGTTTGGGAAGCCGGCTAGCCGGCTGTTTTGACAGCCGGCAAGCGTGGTTGGAGGCCGTCCTTTCGCTATACAAGTTCATTAGTCCTTAGCCGTTTTTCGTGTGGGCATCCTTTCTGTCTTGGCTCTTGCTAGTCGGACAGTCGGTTCTTCGAGCTGCGACTTTCAACAAGAGAGGACTCGGGAGCCGGCACACTACTTGTCTGACTTCATGTAGAACTTTAATATAGCTTAAGGCGGCCAGTCCCCGGGCCGACTAGTCGAACCCGGTGCTAGACAAAAAATCAAATGTAATAATACATTCATGGATATGACACTCGTCACTCATAGATAAATGAAGGCAGTCCCCGACTGCCCCTCGAGGGGCCTGTTGTTTTCGTACTTAATACAAAAGGGTAGCATGATACATACTGCTTTTAACTATAAAATCTTCTCAGGAGGTTCGCATTCCATGGTCGCTCCGACTCCTTGCCAGAATCATCCCTCTTGCGTGCTCTTGGTTTTTGCGCGTCGATCGGGTAGTAGGAGTCGTTGCCTAGTGCCTTGCTGATGATGAAAGGGCCTTCCCAAGGGGCCGAGAGCTTGTGCTGGCCGGCTGTTCGCTGGATCAGCTGAAGCACAAGGTCGCCCTCCTGGAAAGATCTTAGCTTGACCTTGCGGTTGTGGTAACGGCGCAACCCCTGCTGGTAGATGGCGGACCGGCTGAGTGCTAACAGCCGGCCTTCTTCCAGCAGGTCGACACCGTCTTCTCGCGCTTCCTTGGCCTCCGCCTCCGTGTACATGGTGACCCGAGGCGAGTCGAACTGGATGTCAGTTGGGATGACAGCCTCGGCACCATATACAAGGAAGAACGGAGTGAAGCCGGTTGACTTGTTAGGGGTAGCACGCAGGCTCCAGAGGACAGCCGGCAGCTCATCGAGCCAGCAGCCGGCCGATCGCTCCAGTGGTACGACCAGTCGGGGCTTGATGCCGGAGAGGATGAGTCCATTTGCTCGCTCAACCTGGCCGTTTGACTGCGGGTGGGCAACGGATGCTAAGTCCAGTCGGATACCCTGCGTCGCGCAGAAACGTGCCAGTGCTCCTTTGGCAAAGTTTGTGCCGTTGTCGGTGATGATGTTGTGCGGTACGCGGTACCGAGTAGTGATGTCGGTGACGAACGTCACGGCAGTCGGCCCGTTCAGCTTCTTGATCGGCTTCGCTTCGATCCACTTGGTAAACTTGTCCACGGCGACAAGCAGATGTGTCAAGCCGCCGCGGGCTGTCTTGAATGGGCCCACCATGTCCAGTCCCCAGACGGCAAAGGGCCAGGTGAGGGGAATGGTCTTCAGTGCAAAAGCCGGCAGGTGTTGCTTGGAACTTAAGACTTGGCATCCTCTGCAGCTCTTGACTATCTCTTTGGCATCTTCAAAGCAGTCGGCCAAAAAAACTGTGGCGGAAAGCTTTGGCCACAAGTGATCTTGAGGCTGCGTGGTGGCCGCATTCACCTTGATGGATATCCTTGAGGATTGTCACTCCTTTCTCTGGCTCGACGCTGCGCTGGAAGACTCTAGTGACACTGCGCTTGACAAGCTCTCTGTTTATTATTGCATATGCTCCAGCTCGTCGTTGCACTAGTCTTGCTGAGATCTCATCAGCCGGCAGCTCTCTGTTGACTAGGAATTTGAGGATGGGCTGGGGCCATGATGGAGCTGTGACTTCTTCTACTGTTAGTACGGCCACCATGACTCGGGTGGGTGGGTCGGGTGGCGTGGAATTGGAGTCGGCCACCGCTTCTTGTGTTGCTGTAGTCCCCGGCCCGACTGCTGCAGTCCCCGGGCCGGGTTCTGAAGTCCCCGAGCCGGGTGCGACTACGGCAGTCCCCGGGCCGGTTGTCGAAGTCCCCGTGCCGCCTGCGGGGTTCCTCAAGTCGGATCCGGCTGCATCGGGGACAGGCGGTACAAAGATAGAGTCCGACTCTGGAGACGGCTTGATGGACGGCTTGAGGAGGCGCTGGAGGGAGAAACCGGTTGGTATAGCCTGTCGGGTGGAGCCGATCCGTGCCAGGGCATCTGCTTGGTCGTTGTCGGCCCTTGGTACGTGAAGGAACTCGCACCCTTCGAAGTACCCACTGATCTGCTGGACGAGGAATCGATAGCTCGTCATGTTTGCATCCTTGGCGTCCCAGTCGCCAGATGACTGCTGGACCACCAAGTCTGAGTTGCCATAACACAGGATCCGGCGTATGCCGAGTTCTTTGGCCAGCCGGAGCCCATGTATGAGCGCCTCGTACTCGGCCACATTGTTGGAGGCGGCGAAGTGGATTTGCAGCGTGTATCTGAGTTTGTCGCCTTTGGGAGATGTGAGGATGATGCCGGCTCCCAAGCCGGTGCGCATCTTGGACCCGTCGAAGTGCATCCGCCAATGGGTAGAGTCGGGAGCCGGCGGTAGGTACTGGGTCTCGGCCCAGTCGACGAGGATGTCGGCCAACGCTTGGGACTTGATGGCGGTGCGGGGTTGGTAGAAGATTGTGTACGGTGCCAATGCAATGGCCCATTTAGCCACCCGGCCGGATGCATCCCGGCTGCCTATGATCTCGGCAAGCGGGGCGGTGCACACGACCGTGATGGGATGCTCTTGGAAGTAGGTCTTCAGGTTCTTGGCGGCGAAGTACACCCCATAGCACATCTTCTGGTAATGCGGGTAGTTTTGCTTTGAGCTGGATAGTACTTCGCTTAGATAATACACCGGCCTTTGGACTAGTTGGGCTCGGCCTTCTTCCGGGCGTTGGACCACGACAACTGTACTGACCACTCGGCTAGTCGCGGCAATGTAAAGGAGCATGGGCTCCTTCTCAGTCGGGGCCGCCAGGACAGGTGGAGTAGTCAGCATTTTCTTCAACTCATGGAAGGCTTGGTCGGCTTGGTCATTCCACTCGAAATGAGTGGATTTCTTCATGAGTCGGTAAAGGGGAAGGGCCTTCTCTCCTAGCCGGCTGATAAAGTGGTTTAAGGAGGCCAGGCACCCAGTGAACTTCTGCACATCTCGAAATTTGGTGGGAATCTCCATCCTCTCGATGGCCTTGATCTTCATAGGGTTGCACTCGATGCCGCGTTCAGAGACCAGAAAGCCTAGCAGCTGGCCGGCTGGTACTCCGAACACGCATTTCTCGGGGTTGAGCTTGATCTGGAATCGGCGCAAGTTGGCAAACGTTTCTTTGAGGTCCTCCAGCAGGGTGCCGCGCTTTTCTGTCTTCACCACAATGTCGTCTACGTAGACGTGGGCATTTCTGCCGAGTTGCTTGAGGAGGCATTTCTGCATGCAACGCTGAAAAGTGGCACCGGCATTCCTTAAGCCGAATGTCATAGTCAGGTAACAGAAAGCTCCGAATGGTGTGATGAAGGCAGTCTTCAGGCAGTCTGCTGGGTCCAACTTGATTTGATGGTACCCTGAGTAGGCATCCAAAAAACTTAAAAGCTCGCATCCGGCCGTAGAGTCTATCACTTGGTCAATCCGTGGCAAAGCAAACAGATCCTTGGGGCAGGCCTTGTTGAGGCTGGTGTAGTCTATACACATGCGCCACTTGTTGTTCTTCTTCAATACCAAGACTGGGTTGGCAAGCCACTCTGGAAAAAATACTTCCATAATAAAGCCAGAGGCGAGGAGCCGGGCTATCGCTTCTCCTACAATTCTTCGCTTCTCTTCTGACAGTCGGTGGAGGGGCTGCTTGACCGGCTTCGCGTCGGCTCGGACGTGTAATTTGTGCTCGGCGAAATCCTTCGGGACACCCGGCATGTCCTTTGGGGACCATGCAAAGACGTCTCGATTCTCATGGAGGAAGTCGACGAGCTCGCCTTCCTATTTGCAGTCCAGGTTTGCCCCAATGACAGCAAACCTTTCCGGATTCTCCGGGTCCAGAGGTATTTTCTTCGTCTCCTTGGCCTGCTGGAAGGAGCCCTGAGCATCATAATCTTTGGGGTTGGGGGACAAGGCCGGCTGCTTGCCGGCCATGGCCACAACCCGTTCCAGCATCTTCTTCTCTTCTGCCACTACGAGGGACTCGGCCAGCCGACTGCTGGCCATAGCGCACTCGATGGACTTCTTGTAGTCGCCGGCTATAGTGATGATCCCCTTCGAGCTCGGCATCTTCATCTTCAGGTAGGCGTAGTGGGGCACAGCCATGAACTTGGCCAGAGCAGGTCGGCCAAGCAAAGAATGGTAGGGGCTCTCCAGATCCACTACCTCAAACCAGATCGCTTCTCGGCGAAAATGATCCTTGTCTCCGAAGAGAACATCCATCTTGATCTTGCCGATCGGGGAAGAAGACAAGCCGGGCACGATGCCATGGAACACGGTCCGGCTTGGCATGAGCTGCTTTGCCTTGATATTCAGCTTCTCCATGGTATCGCAGTACAGTATATTGATACTGCTTCCACCATCAATCAGGACACGGGAGAATCGGGCAGCTCGCCTCTCCGTCGTGAGGGTGACATCCAAGACTAGTGCGTAGGAGCCAGTGGATGGCATCACCTCTGGGTGGTCGGCCTGGCTCCAGTTGATGGGCTTCTCGGACCAGTGCATGAACTCGGGGGTGCTAGAGGCGACTGCGTTGACCTCTTGGTGCTGACGGCGCCGACTACGCTTGTCTTCAACTTGGCTTGTGAAGACGACGTAGGCGGCGTGCTCTTCAGGGAACTCATCTTGAATGGCTCCGACTGTTGGTCCAGCCGCCGGCTGCTGGGGGCTGGAGGCGGCGGGCCGGGTGGCGGAGGCGGCACCAGCCCCTCGCCCTTGGAGATTCGCGTGAGCCAGTGGCATTTTCGGGTCGTGTGGTTGGACGGCTTCGCGCCGCTGTGGAACTTGCAAGGGGCGTCGAGAGTCTGCTCGTAGGAGAAAGCCGGCTGCCAAGCCGGCCTACCACCCTTCTTCTTGGGAGCGGGCCGCTCTTCGGGCTGCTCATCTTCAACTGTGGCCACTTGCCGACTGGTGGAGGGCGGCATAGGGGCCTTGCGCTTGTGATCATTCTGGTAGGGGCGCCGATTGGAGTCGCCAGCCGGCGTCTTGGGAGCCGGAGCGATCACCTTCCCAGAGGCGTCCACTCGAAGCTCAGTCTTCATAGAGGAGTCGGCCGTGGCGTACTTGTCCGCGATGATCAGCAGTTCGTCGAGGGTAGCCGGCTCGTCGCAGAGGAGTCGGTGCTTGAGGAGGGTGCCCTCTCGGCACCCGGCGGTGAAGTACTCGATGGCCTGAACCTCGTGCACCCCCTCGTAGGAATTGCGGAGCTCGGCCCACCGCGTGAGGTAGTCGCGGGTCGACTCGTTTGGCCCTTGGACGCATAGGGAGAGTTGGCGAGGCTTCGGAGGCCGCTTGTACGTGCTGGTGAAGTTACGGACAAAGACTTCCGTGAACTCCAGCCAGCTGTTGATGCTGTAGGGCTTGAGGCTGTTGAGCCAGGTGCGCGCCGTGCCCTGTAGCATGAGGGGGACGTACTTCACGGCTACGCGCCGATTGCCGTTGGCTATGCTGACAGCGGTAGAGTAGTCGATGAGCCAATCTTCCGGCTTCACAGAGCCGTTGTACTTAGGCGTGTCTCTGGGGAGCGAGAACCCTTTGGGGAAGGGCTCGTCGCGGATGCGGGGGCCAAAGCATGGCGGACCGACATCATCTTCTTCTTCTAGCACCAGGGACCGAGCCAGGCGGTCGATCCGGTGGCGGGCGTCGTTCTCGCCGACTCCTTCGCGGTGGCCCAGTCGACCACCAAGAGTCGGATGCGTGATAGGCGGCGGGGTGGGGTATATCTCCCCTCGAGGCGGGGGAGGAGGCGGATTTCCTTCACGCTCCACCGCTCGAGGGCGGCCTTCCGCGTCGCGCTCGATGGTGATACGAGTCCGGCTGCGGCTAGCAGCCGGCTCCTTGTCTTTCCTCACGCGGGCACCGCTCGCAGTCGGCGACCGGGATGTCGCGGCGTGCTCCCGGTGCGGGGGCGGACCCTCAGCGCGGGCGCCGGCTTCGTGCCATTCTGCGGTCGCGTCAATCAGCTGCTGGATCCGCCTTGTCATGTAGGGGAGGTCATCGGCTCCTAGCCCATTTAGCTCTTCAGCGGCCGCCTGAGCGGCTCGCAGGTTCTCGAGCGGGGTGGTGTAGACGGGGCGGTCTGCCCCCAGCATGCTGGCGATGGCTGCGCCGCGCTTATGGACGAAGCCGTCTCGGCTCGGCCCGCCACGAGGCGGCGTGCCAAAGGCGGCGCGGTCGACTTCGCGCTGGCGAGCCTCGGTGAGGCGTCTCATGGAGGCTATCTTCTGGCCTTCCGCGATGAGGGCGAGGCGGCGTGCCTCCAAGGTCTCGGCGTCGGCGTCGGCGTCGGCCGGGATGGGGATGGATAAGTCGTGCATCACCGCTTGCAGGGCGTCGTGGGCGTTCTCGCCCGAGTTGGCGACGTGGCTGATGACCAACAGTTCGCTGACAGCGCTGCTGCCGCTGTCAGCTCGAGGGAGAGGGTCATCGAAGACCACCACATCGGAGGGGTAGGCGTCGAGCGATGCCGTGTCGGAGTCGACAAGCATCGGGTCGGTGGAGCCGACCGACTCCAAGTCTACAGCAAGCTCGCTGGAGACGTGAAGTTGGTCGAGGAGGCTGACGAGGCGGCTCTCGGGGTAGTCCGTGCTCGCATCGGACGCGGGCTCATCGAAGATGCGAGTCTCGCCGAGCAGATCGGCGAGGCAGCTCGCTGCGCAGGCGTCGTCGACGCCTTGCAGCGCGTCAGGGCAAACGCCATCGGGCGCAGCAGGCTGGCTGCGCTCGCGGGGGAGAAAAAGGGTTCCCGTCAAGAACAGGTCTCCGGACGACGGTGCACCTGGCCCCAAGGTGGGCGCCAAATGTCGGGTGGTAGGTGCGGCATATACCACCGGGTGGCTTATCATTGTGGGAGCCAGTAAGACGTCGCCGGTGCCTGGAAACGGGATGAGGCAAAGACATGCACGCCGGCGAATCTTACCCAGGTTCGGGGCTCTCCGTGGAGATAACACCCCTAGTCCTGCTCTACGGGGTCTCCGCATGATCACTAGATCAAAACGAGTAGCTACAAGTGCTCCTTGAGCTGTCGGATTCGAGGGAGAAGAAGAGCAAGGCTAGCTCTCCCTTTCCTCTCTATATGCTGTGTGTGTAACTCTATGAGACCAACCCTTTGCATGGGTGCCCCAGGGGGTTTATATAGGCCTACCCCCCAGGGGTACAATAGTAATCCGGCTGGGTGCGGGCCCCAGCCGTAAGTGTCTGTGCCCGCCGACTTCTCCGCCGGCCTTGGGGGCCCGCCGAATGGTGGGTCCCGCCGGCTGCCGGCCTCTTGGTCGACAGGCCGGCCCCACCGCTTGGGGGTCTTGTCGGCGGCTGGTTACTGTAGCCTCGCCCCTGATGACGAGGGCTTTGTCGAGGTAAGCGTGGCTACAGTGTGCCGCCTTGTGGGCTCTCACTGTAGCCTTACCTCGTCTTGTCTCCTTAATGTGGCACATGTTTCGAGGGAGGGGGTAGCCGGCTTCTGGGGGCCGGCTACGCCCCTGGCCGACTAGGGGAAGGCCGGGTTGCCTTCGAGCGTCTCTCTGGCTAAAGGGGCCCGCCGCCCGCGGGCCAAACTGGCGTCTGTTGTGGATGACGTCGAGGCCAACATGGCTACAGTGCCGCGCCGGACGGGAGATGGCTGACCCGTACGGCGTCCTGTGGCCATGCCTGCTTCGGGATTCGGGGGTAGTGGGCTGTACTGTGGCCACGCCCCGTCTTATCTCCGTTATGTGGGCATAGTTTTGGTGGGTGCGGTCTTGGCCGGCTTCTTGGAGTCGGCGTTCTTCATGGCCGGCTTTTGGGAGTCGGTGTTCTTCATGGCCGGCTTTTGGGAGTCGGTACTTTTGGAGCCGGCTTCCTGGAGTCGGCCATCTCGTAGCTATCTTGGGGGAGGTTTCTGGGAATGGGTCGCCTTCTGAGAGTCGGCCCCTGGGATAGCCGGCCGGGGGAAGGCGGCCCTGCGCTTCGAATGCTTGAAGGCTCAAATGGTCTGATAATTTCTTGAGAAGCCAGGGGAGTCGGTTAGGCTACCCGTGGCTATTTACTCCGACAGATTTTACTTGTTGCTCTAGAATGGAGATTCAACACCTTTCCTTTTAATGTGAATTTAATCATAATGAAACATTGGCCTCTTATTCTAATGGTGTATATGATTACTATTATGTAGAACAAAAAAAGGGCAGCCCAGTGCATGTAGCTCTCGCTTTTGCAGGGTCCGGGGAAGGGTCCGCCCACTTTGGGTCTATAGTACGCAGCCTTTCCCTACATTTCTGTAAGAGGCTGTTTCCAGGACTTGAACCCGTGACCTCATGGTCACAAGGCAACATCTTTACCACTGCGCCAAGGCTCCCCTTCTAGTACTATTATGTAGAACAAATAGAAGAATTTGTTGTTTTTAAGGGTGCTTATGAAATTGCTTCTTTGCTTGAAAAGTATGGTGATGCTCTTTCACTGGTACAGCGAGGTGCTATACAAACAGTTTTTAACCCCTTTCCGCGACGGCATTCTGTCGCCGAGTGAGTGCGTGCAATAGGATGCAGAGGCCTTGCCAAATGAAATCGTGTGCGATGTAGCACACACAAAATTCTTTCACATGTGTGGGATCGGTGATTAAACATTTCTAATGACGCAGTGAAACCAAATGGTGTGTCGTAATGAACCGTTTGGGAAAGAGTATGTAAGGCACACGGACCTACATATGAACTGTGTGCGATATGTGCCCCATCGCACACGAGTTTTCTGCGGGACTCGTCTGCCATGCAAGACTCCATCGCACACGTTTCCGAACAATTAACCCTGTACGATGATGTCCTATGACAAACGGTTCAAGAGCCCCTTCGCACACATACTAGAGATGCAGACCATTTGTGATTTCTTGTGTATCACTGACGGTTGCGGTAAGAGTGACGTGTGCTTTTCTTTTGGGATCCCACACGTTTCCTGAAAAATTTATGACTGGGATGGTATTTTACATTGGGCACGGTTTACTCCAAGCTCTCGTGTGTGATAATGTGGTATCACGAACGGTTCCGGAGCCCCTACGCAGACGTGGTAGTGCTGCAAATCATCTGCGACCTGTTGTGTATCACCGACGGTTCCACT
Organism: Aegilops tauschii subsp. strangulata; assembly: GCF_002575655.3. NCBI lineage: Eukaryota > Viridiplantae > Streptophyta > Magnoliopsida > Poales > Poaceae > Aegilops > Aegilops tauschii. The sequence continues at coordinate 573,407,383 of NC_053039.3, forward strand.
ATGATTGACGTATGCTTTCTGATGTGGATCGCACACACTCATTTAGTTGAACAGTGTGCAGAGCAATTGCGAGCTTAAAGCAAAAATATCCCATTTGAATCGGGGTGCAAAAGGCAAATTTGCCACAATATGCAATTGAACAAATAGTGTCCATAGGAAGAACATTCATCAAATTTCGCAACAATTGCAACTGAACAAATGGTAGCTAAATTCCAATGATTTGTCGACATATATATGCATAACATAATTAATCATAGTGTACGAAATACGAAGACCTTATCAGATGGAAAACAATGGATCCATGTGTATATGTTTAGCGGCTAACTCTTACTCAATGTTTTAGGAGAAGGCATGCTGAAATCTTCATTATCACCAGTGGGATTGATGTAGTGATCCAGGAAGAAGTCGTTGATAAATCTCCAAATCATCCGCAATTCATCAGCGGGGAGCGGTCCAGTGATCCTCGGTTCTAAGATGAGCTGCAGTATTTTTAAGATCAGAATGTGCCATATGAGTGGAGTAGAAGATATTAATTAAGATAGACTTATTGGTACTAATTGGTGAGCATCTTCACAACTATCAGTAGATTTGCAGATGGAGATCATGTGTCGGCAAACATAGTATCCACAATGGTTGTTCCGTGCTTGTTGCTGAGGACACTAAAATATTTTGTACATAATTAGTCATGTATTTGTCCTGTTAGGAACAACCTAACCGGTGTTAGATGTATTTTTTTTCTTTGGAGAGAAATAGAAAGAGGTTTATTTAGAAGCTCGAACATTTGACTAGCATAAGAAAAGGTATTTGCAGACTATTGGATACATTTTCTGAAAATAACGGATTTCGGTGTGTTACCGGAGAAACGATCTCGTGTTGCAGAGGTAGTTCTTTCTTGAACAGGTTCCCTGTTTAGTTTTCCACAACCCGAGGAAACTGCAAATGAAGGTGAATTTTGACAACATCAATTATTGAACTAGACATGAATTCAAATTAATTTCAACATCATAGAATTCAATACCTATCCATGAATTGCTGAAGATGCGTCAGATCCTGAGCGTTTTTTGAGTCTCTGAGAGAATCCATGTAGTAAACTATGTTCTCGTTTGGAACAATGAATACCAAGATCCAGTGATTGCTACATATTAAGAGAGGCATGAACTTACGAATTATGTCGAAATCTGAAAGACAATCAGTGTATGCATGGTTGTTTATTTGACTTACAATTCATGATATGGCTAGAGATATGATTCTGCATGGGACGTGTTTTCGATGATACGGGCGACCTGTTAATGGCCCACTCCCGTTCATCCTTACCATGTAATAATGTTGTGTCATTCGCTAATGTAGGATCTATGAAATACACACTCTCCCTTTTTATTCTCTGCGCGTTCAATCCCCTGAGAGGAATAAAATGCAGTTAGTTGTTTATCGTTTACAACCTTGTATGGAGAAGTTGATCAGAGTTTGTTAAGTACATACAAAATCAGGCATCTAACAAGAGTGGCATAAAGCTCGTCGAAGTTGAAGAAGAGATGTAAGTCCCTGAAACTCACACTGATGGAACCAGCATCATGTTGGAAATGATCTCTGTTGTAGCAGACTAGCAGAACATGATGACCTGCTAACATTTGATCCATGCAATATTTATGTAACTCGCGGCAACTGGAGTTGCACTCATAAAAGTGTTCGCAAACAAGAAGTGGTTGGTCGTGGACGTAATTGCGTGCTTCAAGTACGTATGCTTTATTTTTAGCAAGCAACAAATCTATTTCTACATCATTCATGCCGTCAAAAATAATATTACCCTCTGATTCGAACTACTTGCTGTTAATTTGGTTCTGGGCGATGAGTGCTTTAAGTAAGAGGTAATCGTTCTCTTTCTTCTTTGCTCTCGGGCCGCGCGTCCTCATGGGTGCAGCCTTTTTGCCCGCTTCCTTCTTAGTACTTGAAGTAGCTCTGGTCCAAGGTTTGGTTGGCTGAAAGGCAGACTGCCGAGCAGACGGTAAAGCTGCGATGGACTGCTTAGCAAACGGTTTAGCTATGCCGGACTGCTGAGCTGGTGGTGTTGCTGTGATGGACTGCTGGGCTGTAGGAGCAGAGGCATCACACTGCTGACCATGCGTTGAAGCTATGTCGAGTTTATGCGCAGGTGGTGCCAACTTGTCGGTGTGCTGAGGAGGCCATGCCAACGCATTGGTTTGGTGAGCAGGCAGTGTTGACGCATTGGTATGCTGATCACGCGGCTGCGGACCGATGGACTGATGAGGAGTCGGTTCTGGACCTACAGACTGCTTAGCAGGCGGTTCCGAAGCATCAGACTACTTAGCACTCTATTCCACCAGGTTGGTCTGCTGAGCATGTGGTGTAGCTAGGTATCCCCCCGCTGCTTCAGCGGCCGGCATCTGAACTGGTGGTGCGTCTTCAGCAGTTGTAGGCCTTGCCACTGGCTGCTCTGGGGCGGACGATCACATGGCCTGTACAGCACAAAGTCAGGCGGGCTGATCACAGGTTGATGCATCAGCCGTCGGAATACGAGTATTAGGTTCCCTGGGGAAGCATGCGAGAGCTTCCATGGCAAGGAGAGCGTCACCGGTTGAGGGGCGACATTGGTTGCTCTTGGCGGGGCTTCAGGGGTCTCATCCATGAAGTCTATCTCCTTTTGTGGCCACTGGATGTGATGTAACAGTGTTTCTCCCAAGGTCCTATGCTCATCAAAGTCCCCTAGGATATTCTTCAGCGCAAATTCATTGAATCCAGGCTTTAGTTCAGTCATGTAGCACTTCATACATCCCGACCTCAATGGAAAATTGTCCAACAAGAGGCCCTCTTCCAAGAAGGGTGGGCAAACCCAGGCTGTTGCACATATTAGTGTACCTTCATAATGTCTAAGCACACCCTTCAGTCTGTCTTTCGTTCCAGATAGATCAGATATAGCATCATCATGAGCAGCTGCAGTCTCAGTGTCGCTGGGGTCAGCTGATGCACGGCTACTCTTGTGCGGTGTTGTCGCGCAATAATCAGCATCCTCCATGCCCTCCTCCCCTCACATCTGCTAGCTATCTGTCATTGTTAGAGACTTTTGCATCATCATTGACTCCTCAATTTCCTTTTGAACAGTCGGATATATGTCCTTCCTCAGCCTTTCATACAATTCATTCATTTCACTCCTCTCTTTTTTCATGCTGAGCTTCTCTTCTTTGCTGAGTGTGAAAGCCCTCTTGTGCGGGACATTAAGACCTATACCCCTTGCATGACCAGGGGCTCTCTTGTTTCCAGAGCATCGGACAGAATGGCACATGGCCCTGAGTTCCTATAGAACCTTCCAGGGATCTCGGAAGCCTTTAACATCACGCGATAAAGTTTTTCGTCATGCGTGTTTTCAAAGTAATCAGTTCCGTCATCCCGCATCCTTGCACGTGCCCGCAAGTAGTCTCTAGCACGTTCGCCCCTGATTTCATTAAAGGCTGGTTTTCCCACCCGCAGCTACTGCTTCTTTCTCCTCCTGGTCCCATATCGGTTTCATGTTGTTGTATCCTGCCACACCCATACGGCGGGTGTGTGTGTTCCTCTTCTCAAGTTCCTATTTCTTGGCACTCTTCCTAGAAAACTCTGTAGTTGCCCTGACCCTTTTGAATTTTGCCCAGTCTGCCTTTGTAATTTGGGGCTATGCGAGGATTGGGTCCTTGCCTTCACTCAAGTACTTCTTGTACAACACGTGCTTCTAGTTTCTCCAAGCATCCCTAGCCTTCTTCCGTGCAGCTTGTTCCACCTGCATTCTCCACTGCTCTGGAATGTTGAAATGATCCATGATCTCCCGAGCTATCCTTTGACGTGTTTCTGTGTGAGCCTTCCGAAACCCTGACAGATTGATGTTGAACCTTGCCCCGCCAACAAATCCACACACACTCCTGAACTTTGTGTGTGCTTTATCTGGTTTAGTTGGAGCCCAAGACTTTAAGTCGATGTCGGTTACTTCATATACACCTTTAGGCTGGTGTGTGGGCTTCCATGGAGCGTTCCTCCGTGTCCTGACCGAAAGGGTAATTGCTGCAGCTCTATCCCATTCCAGATTACTTGATCCCTCACCATCTGCTGAACACCTAGGGTTGTCGGAATCAGATGAAGATACATCGCCTGAAGCATGAGTGCTATCGCTGCTACTCGGCATCTACAGATAACACATGTGAAACTCGGGAAAGGAGGATAAGCATGAAGCTAACAACTTGGTATCAAGTTGTCTAAACATTTCATGCAATAATTTAGAAAATGTACAGCTTATTTGTGAAGTTTCTGTGACTTGGGCACCCATGTTCTGTAAATGGACAGTAACTTATTGGAACAAATATAGCTTATATGTACTAGTTTGGAAGGTAGATAATGAACATAAATATGCTCTCCGTTATTTTATAGCCAATTTGGGAACATACAGAACGAAATAGGAAGACGGGTTGCGAGGAAATATGCCTCACCGCGATGGAGAGCAGTAACTAACAGGTTTCATAATGAAAACACGGCAGAACCACAGGAGAGGCGAGGGTTACAGGATCGATATGCTCGAGGGTGGCTGGCGAGCAAACGAATACAGCAAGGTGTGGGCAGCCGCGTGTTGGGAACGACAGTGGAGGTAGGGTTGACGCCGAAGAGCGAGCACAAGGCCGGGTTGAGCACGCCGGCGCCGGAGAGGGTCATGTTGTGGATCTAGGGGAGGGGGAGTTGGGGATGGTGATTGGGTGGACTAATTGAGTGAAACGCGGGCGCGCGGTGGGGGGTGTTGGCGGCCTAGGTGAAAAGGGTGAAAAAATATCTGCGGTCGCCGTGTAGAAAGGCCTATGCAAACGATTGCCTCTAAGCGCTCGTGTGCACAAACAGCATAATTTTATTTGAAATGAAGACGTGAGTTTATCGTTTCGCCTCTAATTTTTTCCCACGGTAAGAAATCACCACTATACCACAGATTTAATTTGTTGGCACATTTCAGGTCTCGTATGCTATATTTAAGACATTTTTTGGCATTTACCATGCATTTTGGCATATAAATCAAATCCTTGCCGGAATTGTATATGCTGATGAGAGGGATGAGGATTGCTGTTCGATCTAGGTGCATCCAATGGTGTAGACGTACGATCCGTGGGGTTTGGGTTCTGGCCAATAAGAACACACGATTCGGATCGCGCGCGCAGCAGGGGGCATCGGCCACGGTTTGGTAGGCACACGGCTTTGGTGAGTGAACCGTGTGCTATTTGAAAACATTTACATGAACAAACGGCATATTTTCATTTGAATGAAAACATGAGTTCATCGTTTCACCTCGAATTTTTGTTTCCATGGTAAGAAATCACCATCGTACCCTATGGTTCGATTTTCTGGTGCATTTGACATCTCGTTTGCTATATTTGAGTCATTTTTTTATATTTTAACATCCATATATATATACATATATATATAGTCGCAACTACACGTGGGTGTTAGCAAAATCATTTGTGTGTCGCTTTGCGAGTTTTCATTCATTGTCTGAGAAATGGGAAAAAACTTCAAACATTTCGGCCGCAGGGTGCGGCCAGAGGCGTAGGCCTTGTTGGTATTTTAATTACAGGAAATGCATATAGAGTCCGGAAATAACGAAAATCAGTGTGTCACCGCGGTGTGCTCTCAGGATCCCATCGAAAAGTTGGGCAAGTTTGGCACATGTTTTGATGCCCACACCTTCCAAATCAGAGCATCTCACATGAAGGATCATAGTTTCCAAAAAGGAGACGTGGCACTTCGGACTCCAATCGTCGGTGACTACATCGTTCCGCCTCAATTTTTTTCACGGTAAACAATCATGGATATATCCTAGGATTGATTTTCTGGTCCATTTCAGGTCTCGTCTGCTATATTTAAGTCGTTTTTTGCATTTACCTTGCATTTAGTGCATATAAAATCAAAACCGTACTACCACTACATGTGGGTGTGTTAGTTAGCAAAGAAGGTGTGCAAATCATTTGTGTGTCGCTTTGCGAGTTTTCATCCCTTGCCTGAGAAGCCGGGAGAAGTTTTAAACATTTCGGCCGCAAGGTGCGGCCACCGGCATAGGCCTAGTTGGTATTTTAATTACAAGAAATTTAGATGGACTCCGAACATCATCAAAATCGGCGTGTGCCCGTGGCGTGCTCTCACAATCCCGTTGAAAAAAATTTGTGAAGTTTGGCACAAGTTTTGATGATCGCTCCTTGGAAACCGGAGCATCTCACAAGAAGGATCATGGTTTCCAAAAGGAGACGTGTCAATTCAAACTCCAGTGGCTGGTGACTTCATCATTTGCCTCATAAAATATCACGTTCCACAATCACCATTATACCACGGGTTTGATTTTCTGTCGCATTTTAGGTATCGTTTGCTATATTTAAGACAATTTTTGAATTTAACGTGCATTTTGTGGATATAAATAAAATCACAAGCGGAGCTGCATGTGTTGTCGAAAGGGATGAGGATTGTCGTTCGATCAGGGAGCATCCAACGGTGCAGACGTACGATCCATGGGGTTTGGGTTCTGGCCAATCAATAGGACGACTCAGATCGCGCGCGCGACGGGGGGGGGGGGGGGGGGCATCGGCCACAATTTAGTAGGCACACGGCTTTCGTGAGTGAACCATGTGCTATTTGAATACATTTACATGAATATACCCTATGGTTCGATTTCTGGTGAACCACGGTTTAGTGAACCATGTACTAACATCATATTTTCGTTTGAATGAAAACATGAGTTCATCGTTTCGCCTCGAATTTTTTTTCCATGGTAAGAAATCACCATTGTACCCTATGGTTCGATTTCTGGTGCATTTGAGATCTCGTTTGCTATATTTGAGTCATTTTGTGCATTTACCATGCATATATATATATGTGTATATATATATACATATATATCGCAACTACACGTGGGTGTTAGCAAGATCATTTGTGTGTCGATTTGCGAGTTTTCTTTCATTGTCCGAGAAACGGGAAAAAACTTCAAACAGTTCGGCCGCAGGGTGCGGCCAGAGGCATAGGACTTGTTGGTATTTTAATTATAGGAAATGCATATTGAATCCGGAAATAATGAAAATCATTGTGTCACCGTGGCATTCTCTCACGGTCCCATGGGAAAAAAATTGGTAAAGTTTGGCACAAGTTTTGGTGCTCGCACCTTCCAAACCGGAGCATCTCACAAGAAGGGTCATAGTTTCCAAAAGGAGATGCGGCACTTCGGACTCCAAATAGTCTGCGACTAGATCGTTCCGCCTCGGAAAAAATTCACGGTAAACAATCATGGATATACCCTTGGTTTGATTTTCTGGCCCATTTAAGGTCTCCTCTGCTATACTTAAGTCATTTTTTGCACTTACCTAGCATTTAGTGCATATAAGTCCAAACCCTACTACAACTACATGCGAGTGTTAGTTAGCAAAGAAGGTGTACAAATCATTTGTGCTTCGCTTTGCGAGCTTTCATCTGTTGTCCGAGAAGCAAAGAGAAGTTTCAAACATTTCGACGCCGAGGTGTGGCCACCGGCGTAGACCTAGTTGGTAATTTAATTACAGGAAATTCAGATGGAGTCCGGAAATCATCAAAATCGGTGTGTGCCCGTGGCGTGCTATCTTGACCCATGGAAAAATTTTGGTAAAGTTTTACCCAAACCGGAGCATCTCGCAAGAAGGATCATGGTTTCCAAAAGGAGAGGTGTCAATTCAAACTCAAGTGGCCGGTGACTTCATCGTTTGGCCTCATAAAAATTTCCACGGCACGCAATCACCATTATACCACGGGTTTGATTTTCTGGCGCATTTCAGGTATCGTTCGCTATATTTTAAGACAATTTTTGAATTAGCGTGCATTTTGTGCATATAAATAAAATTAGTACCGGAACTGCATTTGCTGTCCAAAGGGATGCGGATAGTCGTTCGATCAGGGAGCATCCAGCGGTGCAGACGTACGATCGTTTGGTTTTGGGTTCTGGCCAATCAGAATGCACGACTCAGATCGCGCGCGCGGCAGGGGGCATCGGCCACGGTTTAGTAGGCACACGGCTTTCGTGAGTGAACCATGTGCTATTTAAAAACATTTACATGAACTAACATCATATTTTCATTTGAATGAAAACATGAGTTCATCGTTTCACCTCGAATTTTTTTCCACGGTAAGAAATCACCATTATACCCTATGGTTCGATTTCTGGTGCATTTGAGATCTCGTTTGCTATATTTGAGTCATTTTTTGTATTTACCATGCACATATATATATATATATGTATATATAGTCGCAACTGCACGTGGGTGTTAGGAATATCATTTGTGTGTCTCTTTGCGAGTTTTTATTCATTGTGTGAGAAACGGGAAAGAAGTTCAAACAGTTCGGCCGCAGTGTGCGGCCAGAGGCGTAGGCCTTGTTGGTATTTTAATTACAGGAAATGCATATAGAGTCCAGAAATAACGAAAATCATTGTGTCACCATGGCATGCGCTGACGATCCCATGGAAATTGTTTGGTAAAGTTTGGCACAAGTTTTGGAGTTCGCACCTTCCAAACCGGAGCATCTCACAAGAAGGGTCATAGTTTCCAAAAGGAGATGCGGCACTTCAGACACCAAATAGTCGGTGACTACATCGTTCCGCCTCGGAAAAAATTCACGGTAAACAATCACGTATCTACCCTTGGTTTGATTTTCTGGCCCATTTCAGGTCTCCTCTGCTATATTTAAGTCATTTTTTGCACTTACCTTACATTTAGTGCATATAAGTCAAAACCCTACTATAACTACATGTGGGTGTTAGTTAGAAAAGAAGGTGTACAAATCATTTGTGCTTCGCTTTGCGAGATTTCATCCGTTGTCCGAGAACCGGGAGAAGTTTCAAACATTTCGGTCGCAAGGTGCGTCCACCGGCATAGGCCTAGTTGGTATTCTAATTACAGGAAATTCAGATGGAGTCCGGATATCATCAAAATCTGTGTGTGCCGGTGACGTGCTCTCACAATCCCGTGGAATTTTTTAGTGAAGCTTGGCACAAGTTTTGATGATCGCTCCTTTCAAACCGGAGCATCTCACAAGAAGGAACATGATTTCCAAAAGGAGACGTGTTAATTTAAACTCTAGTGGTCGGTGACTTCATCGTTTGGCCTCATAAAAATTTCCACGGCACGCAATCACCAATATACTATGGGTTTGATTTTTTGGCGCATTTCAGGTATGCTTTGCTGTATTTAAGACATTTTTTGAATTTAACATGCATTTTGTGGATATAAATAAAATTACAACCGGAACTGCATTTGTTGTCGAAAGGGATGAGGATTGCCATTCGATCAGGGAGCATCCAACGGTGCAGACGTACGATCCGCGGGGTTTGGGTTCTAGCCAATCAGAACACACGACTCAGATCGTGCGCGTGGTTTGGTCGGCTGACAGCTTTCATGAACGAACCGTGTGCTATTCGCAAACTAGATTGCATATCTTCTGTTCATACATATTGGAGTGAGATCAATTTAGTGTGCTACCTCTATGGTATAATACTAATACTACTACTACTAATAATAATAATAATAATAATAATAATAATAATAATAATAATAGTAGTAATAATAATAATAAACAGTTCAAATTCATTGACTGAGCTGACAGCAGATAAGGGTCAACATATTAACGGTTCTTACATTAGCAGAAGTTCGGGCATCACTCACAAATTCAGTACACGTGACAGTTCTAAATTGAACGAATTAAGTTACAGGGTAGGCATAAAAAGTAGTCTTACAACGTAATTCCCATGTACATGGGGGAACTGGGGTCATCACGTTGACCCCGAATGAACTTGGGTTTTCTGATGATTTTACTCTTCTCTGTTTGAGGGTGCGTGATCCCTTGGCTGGCAACTCAAAAAATTCATCGTACTCGTCCTCATCGGCAACATCCTCGACACCCAGTACCCTCATCTTCCTATGCATCACTACATGGCAGTTCTTATGCAAAAGTTCTTCCACATAGAAAATCTAGGTAGCATCGCTAGCAAGAACGAACGGCTCTGCGTAACAAGCCATCTTTGTCCTGTTGACAAAGATCTTCCTGTAATCATCAACCTTTACCTGACTAAGAGGGATCCATGTGCACTTGAATAATGCCACCTTAACTTTCACATAGTTAAGCTCCCAAATCTCTTTGATGGTTCCATAGTATACCCTTTTATCAGCTTCATCTATAGTCATGCATTCTATTCGAAAAGAGCTGTTATGATATGAGGTCTTCTCATCAAGTTCCTTAGTGTAGAACATGTAGCCATTTATGTCATATGCTTGGTACGTCAATACCGTAGGTGATGGCTTTTGTGCCAACCACGTAGCAATGTCATCCATAGATCCTTGTGCCAAACGATTCTTCAGCCATTCGGTGTAGTTCTTAGTGTGCTCCTTCATCTCCGCATCTAATGGATACACCATTGGTAAGAAGCTTTGGCGTATCCCCGCCAAGTGTTCTTCGGCATGAGCGCTGAGAACTGGGCTGTGAAGCAGTACCATCAAATGGGCTTTCTCTGCCAATTCTCTGGGTGTAGCCTTTTGCGTGCCAGCAAGGACCGGCTTACCTTTTACCCTTCCCTCATGGCGAGAAAGGGGCAAACCTATAAGTCTTGGTTTCATGTATTCAGTGCAAAACTCAACTACCTCCTCTGCGGTATAACCTTGTAGGATGCTTGCCTCCAGATGGTTTTGGTTCTGACAATAGCGCTTCAGTATTCCCATGAACCGCTCGAAGGGATACATGTTGCGAAGAAACACAGGACCATAATACTTTATATCGTCGACAAGGTGCACAGTAAGATGGACCATGACATCAAAGAATGGCGGTGGGAAAAACTTCTCTAGGTTGGACAATATTCTTGCAATATCCTCTTGCATATGATCCAACTCTTCAGGATCTACAACTTTCTGCCATAGTTGGTTGAATAAATCACAGAGCTCAATGAGTGTGTTTCTTATATCTTTGTCCATCAGATTCCCGATGGCTACACTACAAAAAAATACACTTCCGTGATGATACGTGTTTGTCACAGTAGGTCACGTTTTCTGTCATGCATGTACATCCATGACGATTTTATGACAGAATCAAGATAGTCATACCTGTGTTGTCGTAGAATTGTTCCATAACATTACCAATTATCATCACATAAGTGTTCACTTCCATGACGATAAATGCTGCATCATGGAAGTGCTTTCGTCAAGGGTGACCGACACGTGGCATCCACCGTAACGGGTCGCTGTTAAGCTATCGGGTCCGGTTTTGGATCCGATAACCCGCTAACTACCATGACCAATGCTGATTTTCCATGTGTAAAATTCCCATTGGCCGACGGAACCACGTCTCGGCTCCGCGTTGGCACAGGTGTCACTCATCCAATGGGCGAGATGCGCCTATGATATGTTGACATGTGGACCGGACCAACAGTGGCCCATTCAGGTTAAAAGGCCGGGCCTGTCAAAATAAGCGGGCTGGCCCATTAGCAGCCTACTTGAGTCAGGCCCATTTACAAGCACGACCCATACAAGTTACACAGAATCGGCCCATCAAAGGCCCATTCTAGATTTGATAATTTCCAGCACATCGTCAGTTTTAGCCCGTTAACGGCCCACTACGTCTTTGGGCCCAATTGCGGCCCGGGCTTCTTTCGGCCTGATAGCAGCCCATTGTCAGTTCCAGCCCGTTAACGGCCCGGGACGTCTTTCGGCCTTTTCTAGGCCCATTCTGCAGTTGGTCCAATTCTAGCCCGCTGTGACTTTAGCCCCGTTCTCGGCCCATTCGGTAAATGGGCCAACTCCTAGCCCATTTTGTCTCTCGGACTGTTAATGGCCCGCACAACTGTTGGGCCTTTGACTTTAGGTCCATTAGGGGCCCACGTTCCGGAGGGCATCATCTCAGCCCAACGCGACTTTCGGCCTGTTAAAAGCCTAGTTTGCAAATTGGGCCTCCTCTGTCCCATAACACTTTCGGCCTCTTACTGGCCTGTAAAGTAAAAGGGCCGAGGCAAAATTGACATGTATTTCGGCCTGCTGGAGGACCGCGGGCCATTTCCATTATACAGCCCTATTGAGCTTTTGGCCTGTTAACGGCGTACTAAGAGCCTTTGTTACGGTGGGCCACATCATTTGCGATCCACTTAATATTATTTTGACTAGCCCAATTAAGGCCCGCTTTGACTACATAGTTTGTTTGTTTGTATGGCGTCCAGGAAATGTTTGGGCGTGTTGCCCCCTGTTTCAATGATATAGCATATTCAAGAATTATCCTACTCTATACTATCGCCTCTAAAAACATACACTATACAATAAAAAGACAAAGGCATAGAAACGTAGAATAATCCTACACTACTGGAATCTGGCATTTTGCCATCTGCCACATCTTTGCCATCTGCCAGCTGACGGCAAAGAGGCACTTTGCCGTCCGCTTCCACAACACGGACGGCAAAGAAAGTGCAGATGGCAAAAATGCGATTTGCCGTCCGCTGCTTCTTTGCCGTCGGCCAGCTGACGGCAAAGAGCTAGAAGGCAGATGGCAAAGAGCCAGGTGGGCCCCACAGGGCACGGCGTGGCTAGGTCAGATTCTTTGTCGTCCGCTAGCGGGCGACAAAAGAGGTGATTACCTTGTCGTCTGCTGGCGGACCACAACGTTAGTCCTTTGTCGTCAGCTTGCGGACGGCAAAGAGGAGACGTGGGCCAGCCCTAACGGTGGCCCTCGTTGCCGTCTGCTAACAGACGGCAAAGAAGGCCCACTTAACTGGCCGAGCCATCTCCCCCCTCTCCCTCTCTTTCTCTCTCTCCCTCCCGTGCGCCCGCCTCTCTCCTCTGTCGCCGCCGCCCGCCATCCCCACCCCGTCGCTCCGCCGCCCCGCCGTGCCCCGTCGGCCCGCCGCCCCACCGCGCCCCGTCGCCGGAGTGGCCTCCGCCGGGCCGCCCCGGTGCCGGACCCCTCCCCGAGGTCCCTGCGCCGCTCCACCCCACTGTCGTCCTCCTCCCCGCAGCCCCTGCGCTGCCCCGCCCAACCGGCCAACCTCGCCGGAGCAAGAGGTAATTTTTTCTGTTTTTTCCTTTTTTTTGTTCTCTATTTTTTGATTTGTTTTAGGTTAGTGCTAGGTTTAATTAGGTGTAGTTTTGAGTTTTTAGGTTTAGGTTAGTGCTAGGTTTAGGTGTAGTTTTGAGTTTTTAGGTTTAGGTTAGTTCTAGGTTTAGGTGTAGGTTTTTCCTGTTTTGTTTTAGGTTAGTGCTAGGTTTAAGAAGAGGAGAAAGGAGAAGAAGAAGAAGCAGAAGAAGAGGAAGAAGAAGAAGAAGAAGAAGAAGAAGAAGAAGAAGAAGAAGAAGAAGAAGAAGAAGAAGAAGAAGAAGAAGAAGAAGAAGAAGAAGAAGAAGAAGAAGAAGAAGAAGAAGAAGAAGAAGAAGAAGAAGAAGAAGAAGAAGAAGAAGAAGAAGAAGAAGAAGAAGAAGAAGAAGAAGAAGAAGAAGAAGAAGAAGAAGAAGAAGAAGAAGAAGAAGAAGAAGAAGAAGAAGAAGAAGAAGAAGAAGAAGAAGAAGAAGAAGAAGAAGAAGAAGAAGAAGAAGAAGAAGAAGAAGCAGAAGAAGAAGAAGAAGAAGAAGAAGAAGAAGAAGAAGAAGAAGAAGAAGAAGCAGAAGAAGAAGAAGAAGAAGAAGAAGAAGAAGAAGAAGCAGAAGAAGAAGAAGAAGAAGAAGAAGAAGAAGAAGAAGAAGAAGAAGAAGAAGAAGAAGAAGAAGAAGCAGAAGAAGAAGAAGAAGCAGAAGAAGAAGAAGAAGAAGCAGAAGAAGAAGAAGAAGCAGAAGAGGAAGAAGAAGAAGCAGAGGAAGAAGAAGAAGAAGAAGAAGAAGAAGAAGAAGAAGAAGAAGAAGAAGAAGAAGAAGAAGAAGAAGAAGAAGAAGAAGAAGAAGAAGAAGAAGAAGAAGAAGAAGAAGAAGAAGAAGAAGACGAAGAAGAGGAAGAAGAAGAGGAAGAAGAAGAAGACGAAGAAGAGGAGGAAGAAGAAGAGGAAGAAGAAGAGGAGGAAGAAGAAGAGGAAGAAGAAGAGGAAGAAGAAGAAGACGAAGAAGAAGACGAAGAAGAAGAAGAGGAAGAAGCAGAAGAAGAAGAAGAAGAAGAAGAAGAAGAAGAAGAAAATGAGGGTTCCTCGGTGTCGATGGTACCCTAAATAGCAAGTATCGTCAGTGCGAGGTACATGTGGCCGTTGGTGTCGAATACTACATCCACTTCCCACAAGTGATACAGGGGTCCTGCGTCCAGCAACAACAGTTCTCGGCGTCGATGGCGGTCGAACACCATTGCAAATTTGTCTGGCAGCCTCAGAGATGACGATTGAAAGCTAAGTGTTGAAACTTGAAACACCCAAACTAACTCAAGTCGATTTGGTTGTTTGAAATTTGAAAACTTGGCTTTAATCCTCTTCGCAGAGGCTGCCAGACAAATTCGCCAAGGTGTTCGACCGACATCGGCCACCAGAACTATTGTTGCGAGACGCCGGGCGTCGGCTTCACTTCGGATGTGGATCTAGTGTTCAATGTCGACCGCCTCATGTACCTTGCACCGATGGTAGTTGCTATTTAGTTTACCCAGGGACGAGCGAGTTAGAGGGTTCTCGGTGTCGATGGTACCGTAAATAGCAAGTATCGTCAGTGCGAGGTACATGTGGCCGTCGGTGTCGAATACTTGCTATGTTATTCATCTTTCGATTTAAATGTGCAGTTATTTCATCGCTTCGAGGGTCTGGTGTTCGACGAGCTCTGCCCCTGCGTTCGTTGGTGCGCACAAATGACATCTCCTCCTCCCCCCTTCATTTGCTCTGTTCCGGTCTTCGTGCCGATGAAACTTGCTAGCTATAGGTGTCAATCATCAGTATGCGTAACCACTATGCGTCTCCCGTTCGAAAGGGTTACATCTATAAATATGCATGCATTTGCATATTTATAATTGTGATTCTTTCGAATTGTCCAACGTTATCCATGTACAGCCCGAGTATGTGTAGATTGGGTTCGTTTTCCCATATGCTCGTCTCCGGATCCGATGCAGAATTTCGTCAGTGTCTCCCTGTCGTTCTCCGGGTACACATCCTCTCTGCTTATTGCCGAGACGTGTATCAGGAGAACAGCGGAGAGGTGCTGCCCAAATTTTGCGTTGGATCCGGAGCAGAGCATGGGAAAACGAACCCGATCTACACATACTCGGGTGGGATTAGGACCTATCTTTACCTATTAGCGTGTAGCTTGCATGGACGTAATAAAACTAACAAACTCCATTAACTGATGGATATGATTTGCTTAGTTATGTATATATTTCTTGTGTGTCCTGTAGGAAGTCAATATGAGTGATCGTGCATGGATGTACACCGATTACACTAGTCAGAAAGTTTGGACCGAGGAATGGTTAACAAAAACCAAGGGGTTTGTTAGAGCCGCATTTGCAAATGGCCAGGAATTTAGCTGGTGCCCCTGTGCCCGTTGCGACAATTATAAAATGAGGGACGAGCTTGAAATGGGTAAAGACCTGCAGAAGTTTGGTTTTACGCCTGGTTACATGGTCTGCATTACATGGTGAGTCTGCCCAACGTGCCAGAGCCAAGGTTCGTCGTCGCACCGACGAGCATGGTACCGGGACCGCAGACATGGTGCAAGACTTTGACGATGCTCGGGACTCGGACGAGGAGATGGAGGAATCTGCAAAGGCCTTCACTGAAATGTTGGAGTCCTCAAAACGTCCTCTCCACAAGCACACTGAGCTTTGTCAGCTGGATGCCATCTCACAAATAATGGCTTTGAAGGCTCAATTCAACTTGGGCAGAGAATGTAACAACGCGATGATGACAGTATTCGGACGATTTCTACCCAAAGGCCATGTGCTACCTCCAAACCTGTACCAGTCAGACAAAATCCTCCATGTTCTTAAGATGCCCTATGAGAAGATACATGCCTGTGAGAAAGGATGTGTCTTATTTAGGCTTCAGTATGAGGACTTGAACTATTGTCCCATTTGCAATTCTTCCAGGTATGCTGTGGTAGACAACGGTATGGGTGAGAAGACGCGGACCAAAATACCCGTTAATGTTCTTCGGTATATACCAATCGTACCAAGACTTCAACTTCTTTTCATGGTCGAAGAGACGGCTAGACAGATGACATGGCACAAAACGGGCAAAAGAACCGAACTAGATGCAGATGGGAATGTGATGATGGTGCACACATCGGATGGTGAAGCGTGGAAGCGCTTCGATGCATTACATAAGGAAAAAAGGCAGATCCAAGGCATCCTCGAGTCGCCGTCAGCATAGATGGGTTCAGTGTGTTTGGTCAGATGGCAACCCCATACAGCTGTTCGCCCGTGTTTGTCATTCCACTCAATCTACCCCCCCCCCCGGGCAGATTATGTAAAGAAAGAACATTTTCCTGACGTTGATAATTCCGGGGCCCAACTATCCGGGGAAGAAAATGAATGTGTACATGCAGCCTCTTAAGGACGAATTGCAAGAAGCTTGGGATAATGGGTTCAAGACATACGACGCCTTTAGCAAACAAAACTTCATAATGCGTGCCTGGTACATGTACTCGACGCATGACTTGCCAGCGGATGCGCTATTCGTTGGCTGGTGTGTGCATGGAAGGTTCCCGTGCCCCACATGCGAGGGAGCTCTTGAGTTTCGTTGGCTGACGGCAGGGCACAAGTATAGTTGCTTCGACTTGCATAGACCGTTTGTACATCCTGGCCATAAGTTCAGGAAAGACAAGAAGAACTTCATCAAAGGTAGAGTTGTTAAACACTCTGCACCACCTGCGTTGACAGGCCAACAGACCCTAGATCAATTAAACACTCTCGAGCCAGATCCAGAGCGTCCAGGATATTTCAAGGGGTATAATAAGGAACACGCCTGGACTCACAAGACATGCTTCTGGGATCTGCCTTACTTCAAAGACCTCCTTTGCCCACACAACATCGACGTGATGCACACTGAAAAGAATATCGCCGAAGCCATTTTTGGTACATTGTTCGGCATAGAGGGGAAATCAAAGGATAATACTAAGGCTAGAGTCGATCAAGAGGAGCTATGTGATAGACCGTTACAAAACATGAAAGAACCGAAAGGAAAGGGGAACTGGACGAAGCGAAAGGCATGGTTCAATCTTGGAAGGCCAGCTATGAAGGAAATTATTTTGTGGGTGAAAATGCAGTTGATGTTCCCCGATGGGTATGCAGCAAATCTAAAGAGGGGAGCGAATCTTCAAAAATTGAAAATATTTGGTCTAAAAAGTCATGATTGGCACATATGGATTGAGCGGATAATGCCGGTGATGTTGCGTGGCTTCATCGCTGAGGATGAATGGCTAGTACTGGCAGAGCTGAGCTATTTTTTCTGTGTTCTTTGTGCGAAAGAACTATGGCCTGGCCTCCTAGAAGAAACGGAACAATTTGCACCGGAGTTGATCTGCAAGTTAGAGAAGATCTTTCCGCCAAGCTTCTTTAATCCAATGCAACACTTGATTTTGCATCTCTCGACCGAGGCACGATTGGGGGGGCCTGTGCAAAATCGTTGGTGCTACTCAACTGAGAGGACGCAGAAGACGCTTCGAGCAAAATGTAAAAATAAACGTAGAATAGAAGCATCGAAGGCATTCATCACTGAGGAGGTGGCAAACTTCGTGACAGCACACTACGAAGCCAAAAATCATCATTTGCATAATCCGAAGCCTCGGTACAATGCTGACGAACCTCAAAAGGGTCAATCCAACCTCAGCCTATTCAAAGGGAATCTCGCACCAGCTAGTGGTTGGAAACCAGTAAGGTTGGATGTTGAAGAATGGCGGACCATTTCGCTGTATCTCTTCAACAACCTAACAGAAGTACGGCCGTACATCGAGTAAGATCTCGGTACATTGTTTCACAACTTCTAATTCCTTTGAACTTCTGTTATTCCTGGATATTTGATGCAGTCGATACGTCGCCATATTCTCGTATGGAGCGGTGATCCAAAAGGATTCCGTCGAAGAGTATGAGTTTCTGGAAAAACAAGGAGCCAAACATCCCGGTTTCATCTCTTGGTTCAAAAAAGGGTAATTTCCATTAGACCCTTTCTTTTCTTTGGCTAATTTGCGAGTAATGCAACAATCCTTTCGTATTAAAATTGTAGGCTAATTCAGAGATTATGGATGCCGAATAGAGACAAGTAGCTAATGGTTTTGACTATAAGGTCCGTTCATTTGACAAATACGACATCAACGGGTATCGCTTTCGTACCTATGGCAAAGAACTATCTATGGTCGACCGAAAGTCTACAAATTGTTGTTATCGGCGAAGGAGGTATAGAGTATTATGGAAGAGTTGAAGCAATTTATGAACTTGAATCCTATGGTGAAAACCCACCAAACATCATAGTTTTCAGATGTTATTAGTTCCAGCCGAGGGAGACTAGAAGGACTCATGAACATATAGGGCTAGTCGAAATCAAACAAAGCACCCATTTGGATGTTCCCAATGTCTATATTACGGCTCAACAGGCAACCCAAGTTTTCTATCTACAGTGGGCCTGTCAAAGTGATCCAAATCTCAGTGGTTGGGACGTCGTTTATGAAGTGCCGCCACGTGTTAGACCACCTCCCCCCAATGAAAAGGATTATGAACCTCACATTAACCAAGACACATATGATGAAGGAGAATTCTTCCAAGAAACACGTCTTTCCAAAAAAACGTTTCAAGAACCGCTCTACTCCACCCCAGAACATTGAAGTAGACAACGATAGTGAATCCGACTTCACCCCTGAACCGGAACAACAAGAGCCGGAAGAAGAAGAAGTTACTGCTGCAGATGACCTGTCAATGCTTGAACGATTACGTAAAGGTGGCCTTCCACATGATGATGCATTTATTAATGATGATGATGAGCACGTCATTACTGATAGTGATGATGATGATGCTTTTATTAATGATGATGACGAGAATGTCATTACCGATAATGATTATTAGGTATTCAAATTTTTATGTTGTACTTGATTTATATAGTTATATGTATGATTGTATGATTTATACAGTTGGTATTTATAATTTTCTTACTTTGTATGATTGTTTCTTATACATAGTGCCATGGTCTTGATTTCCGTCCTGGTCGGCCCTCGCCCGCTTTATGATGCGGATGTGGTAAATTCTCTTTCATAACTATTTGTTGCATTTCGCATTTACGACAATTATGGCCTTCAAGTTGACATAGAGATATTTTAATCTAGGGGGTATGTGAACCGGAATTTGAAACGGACCCTCTTGTTGAGAAGTTAAATTTAGTTGAAAAAGAAAATGAGTATTTGAAAGAAAAAATTAAAAGAATTGAAGAAGAGAAGATGACGTTGGAGTTGTATGTTGCCGATGCCATCGATGATCACAGGATGAAGATGAATGCAATGCGCTTGCAGATGGATGCAGTGCGCCTGAAGCTTAAGAAGATTAGAAAATATGCCATTGATAATGAGGCTTGGTATCATTATGTCGTTGGATCAATTGTTACCTTAGTTGTGATCTTCATCACATTTATTGTGATGAGGGTAAGTTTTCTCTAGTGTTTTGCTTTAGAAATGGATACTTAGCTTATTTTCCTCCTAAATGGCATAATTACCTAAGTTAGATAAAAAATAAGTTATACTTAGCTTATTCAGTTCATTTATGACATACTTAGCATACTTAGGTAAAAAATGGCATGATAATCTTTGTTAGCTCCAAAATGATATAGACTTAGCTTATTTTCCTCCAAAATGACATAATAACCTTACTAATCTCCAAAATGACCTATTTACCTACCTTAGCTCTAAAATGACCTACACTTAGCAATAAAATGACAGTTTTACCTACCTTAGTTAGAAGAAGAAGAAGATAAAGAAGATAAATAAGATGAGAGGAGAAAAAGAAAGAGAAGAAAAAAAATCTTCTTCTTCTTCTTCTTCTAACTAGTCTTCTTCTTCTTCTTCTTCTAACTTTCATCTTTCCCAATTTACAGATTTGCTTTACATGAGGAAGCTTGGATTCATGGAGTGTACTATTCTTCTGGTGCTTCCTTGTTGTTTATGAAAACTTGTTTGGATATGTTGTTGGAAACTTGTTTCTGGTTATGTATATATGGATATGTTGGACTTTATTGAACTATGTTGTTGGATTGGATGAAATATGTTGTTGGACATGCTGTTGGATATGTTGGATATGTATGCATGTATATCTGTGTTTGAAACCATGTCTAATTAATGGGATTTAAATAAAAACAGGGGATATATAGCCTCTTTGCCGTCCGCTAGCAAACGGCAAAGAGCTTTGCCGTCTGCTAGCAGACGGCAAAGAGGACACGTGGCAGTCACCTGTTCAAACTAGGAACACTGGCTGCCTATTTGGTCATTTTGTCGTCTGCTGGCAGACGGCAAAGTGACCAGCTATGCCGTCTGCTAGCAGACGGCATATCTGGACACGTGGCAGCTCCTAGTGCTGCCTAGCTGGGCTCTTTACCGTCTGTCAGCGGACGGCAAAGATCTTTGACTCTTTGCCATCCGCTGGCAGACGGCAAAGAGCGCCGTTAACCCGCTAATGGCTCTCACGCTAGCGCACTGCCGTCCGCTGTCTTTGCCGTCTGCTGGCCTCGGATGGCGGACAGCGCAATCCTTTGCCGTCAGTTTCTAAGAAGCGGACGGCAAAGAAGGCTTTTGCTGGCACGCGTTCATCTGGACAGTTTGCCGTCCGCTAGCGGATGGCAGAGAAGTTTGCCGTCCGTGATCTATGCCTTTACCGTCCACCATGGCGGACGGCAAAGAAGCTGATTCCAGTAGTGCCACACTATACAATAAAGAAATTACAGCCGAATATACCCACTGGGCATTATAGTTTGGCACCAGTGATAATAAATCGTACACAAATAGCAAATTACATACACTGGACAAATAAAGCTCATACTTCATGGACACGCATCAACAGAACTTACCATTTGAACTATAATCTCTTCAGAAAATAGGATTGGCCGGATTCAGATAGCACAAATTTCAGTCTGCAAAATCTCCAATTCCTTCGTGGTTACCTCAGTGTCTTGATTCATTTTTTGACTCCTGCATCTAATACATGCATGTCCAGTCGCAACTTGTTGATTGTACATTGAGAATCATGTACACGTTGTCTTGCCACCTCTAGTTGATGCTCGAGAACATCAGCACATTCCAATTCCAATCCATAATCATTCAGTAACAGCCATGCCGCACTGCTCGCAAATCTTTGTGTTGATGTCACTTCATCCTGAAATGTTTCTGTAAGTACACATGACTAGGGCAAAAATATAGTTACAACAGTGAAGCGAGCAAGACAGACTATTTTGTAGATGGAAAAACAAGACTAAGAATAATGTTACATGTCATGAAGCATAAGCAGGTGATATTTTAAAAATTATAAAAATGGTAGTCTGTGCAGCCTGCATACATAAATCTCTCTTAGCTCACCAGAGGAGCATGATGTTGGGGCCAAATCCAAAACACGGACAAGTTACAAATTTAGACAGCACATTGCGTATAAGTGAACAAGCAGTTGGCCTTTCTGTAGCTCACTTAAAGTCTTAGGGAGCATAATGAACAGCAGAGGGATTCATACAAACCTACTACAGCAAGCAAAACTATGCGATCATTAGCCTAGTATAAACTAGATTGTGAGCCTCATGCAGTAATAGTTGGTTAATAGACTTCAAAGCTTCAGACACACTTCGCCAGAGTAATTAAATGGTAAGGCCTTTAATTATGCCAATTAATAGTTATACAAGTACCCAACATCAGGCATCATTGTTTGGTCATCTCATTAACTGAGGACAAATAAAGCAATTGAAAAGAGCAAATTAACTATGCCTGAAACAAACGAGGAATTGAACTGTTGAGTTGGATACAGTGACTTACCTTAACTGGTTGAACAGGCTCAGCGCTGCTGCTGCTTCTCTTCCAAGGCTCCTTCCTAACATTTTGTACTTGGAAATCCTCAATCTTATCTTCATTGCACCCCCTCTGCAAGGTGACACAAACTAGTTACTCGTCTCCTTGGAAGATAAATATGCATACTTTCCAGTCTGTGAACAACACAAAAGGATAACATTATAACAAAACAACACCACATAATGAACACATGCCACATCTCTTGCACTTGCACACAATGATATGAGCATTTACTATGTGTGCACTATGTAAAAACTAGTCATACCTTCGAACTTGAACTCCAGGTACTCTTGGAGAGCCTACTTTAGTGTACAACCAAACCTTTATGTCACCTATGAGTTAGACAAGCCCCCACTACAGCGCTTAGTGTTTAAATCATTGACAAGATCTGTTAGAGTGTTAGGTCAAGAACATAAAGTAATCAAAGCAAACAGTCCTGGTATGGCTGGCTGATGCAAACAAGCGATTGAACACATGTGTGAGCAAATCTTACATGCTCCCTCCTTCCATCTATATAGGGCCTAATCGTTTTTCGAGGCTAACTTTGACCAAGTGTTGAGCAATAATATATGACATGCAAGTTACACAAAGTATACCGTCAAATTTGTACGTGAAAGGAGCTTCCAATGATATAATTATAGTGTATGAACTAACATAAACATTGCATATTCCAGATTCTACAATGGAATGCACATGTATTATATTTTGCCATGTATGATGATGCCTAAATGTACACAATAGCAGGCAGGAGTGATTCATCATTGCACGCACAATTGAATTGCAGGTTAAGGGCAAGTTCTATTCCGCCTTTTCAGAGCTTATTGTCAAAATAAGCCGTAAAATATGTAAAGAAGTCATTTTTGAGTTATGGGCTTGGACTTAACTTATTTCGCTTTGGAGGGGGGTGTTTCGGGTAGAACCTCACTAAAAATTGAAGGGAAGGGGAATAGCGAAATGACTCCGTTGTCTGCCTATATTACACTGAAAATGCAACTGCTCACGCATGCGTCACACCTGACCCTCAAGTAAAAACAAACACGCAAGCATTCATTGCCCTGCCCGCTTGCATCTCCTCTCCCCTTTCCCTCTACCTCGATCCCTGCCTGCAGCACTAGGGTTCCTCCAGCGAGCCGTCACCACTGGTCCCATCTGGCCTGGTCCTCGATGATGCTCTGTCTAGCTAGGCTGCATGGCCGGTGGGTAGGGGTAAATCTCCCCGGCTCCTCCTCCCTCTGGCGCCGCCCCTCATTCTCATGGTGTCCAGCAGCTGCTCCACTGTGGTCCGTAGAACGCACTACTCCGGTGGGCGCCGCACAACTACGGCTGATGCCACACTGCGGCAGAAGGCACCTTATTCCCCCGTGGCCTTGAGGTGCTGTTGAAGGATGAGCTCATCCAACAAGTTGAGGATCTCCTCTGATTTTTTTGCCAAATTTTCATTCTGATCCACTATACGATGAATTGCTATGAGCTCCTTCTGCTGCTGCTATATGATGCATTGCTATGAGATGTTGCTGCTGCTGCTATATGATGAATTGCTATGAGCTGCTGCTGCTATATGATGAATTGCTATAAGTTGCTCCTGTTGCTGATATATGATGAATTGCTATGGGCTGCTCCTACTGCTGCTATATGATGAATTGCTATGAGCTGCTCCTGCTGCTGCTATATGATGAATTGCTATGACCTACTGCTGGTATATGATGAATTGCACACTGCTGCTGCTGTATGATGAGTTGCTATGAGCTGCTGCTGCTATATGATGCTTTCAGGTGCTGCTGCTATATGATAATAACCAGCCACTTGGACCATCGAATTTCAATAAATAATTGTTCTTCATTTAAATGTGGGTCATGCGTTCTTCGTTTAAATTAGGCAATGGGATCTCTATGGAAGACATTGACCAAAGTAGATTGTGCCAAGTAGATGGTATCTTTGTATTTGCATTTTGAACAAATAGTGATGGTCTGTTTTCCTATCATATTAATTACTGCACTGGGTTCAATTTGTGATGTTTGCAAGTCAAATTAATTTTCATATGGGTAGCAAAATGAAAAAATATAATGCAATCTAGACTTTTCACTGATCATACCAAAGATAAGCTGAAAAGGAAGGCAATGAAAAGAACTGGTTGGCTTATTACCTGGAGCTTATATTCACAGGTGCTTATTTTCTTAGAATAACTCATAATAACTGTCCCTAAGAAACTTGGCCAATAGAACTGACATACAAATAACATGTCACGATGATTGCAACGGAGGAGTGACCTACCATAGCACACTGTATAGGCTCACAGCTGCCTCTCCTTTTTTTGCGATGTTCCATGAAATTGCCACATACATCTTGTACTTTTTCTTTGTGTAACCCTATCTGCAAGTTGACACGGCTAATTTCAGACATCTCTACATGATAATACATTGCATATCCCTTGCGCATATTTAAACCACCAATTAACGATTGTGTGCGTAGCATAAACTAGCCATGACTCTGTGTGCTGGACTAGTAGGCACTCTAGGGGAGCCTAATGTAGCGCACTGGAATTCCTACATGCCACCTATGATTTTGTGTAATGTAATACCTCTGTTCCTAAATATATTTCTTTGTAGAGATTCCAATATGGACCACATACAGATGTATATAGATGCATTTTTTAGTGTAGATTCACTCATTTTGCTCCTTATGTAGTCTATAGTGGAATCTCTAGAAAGACATATATTTAGGAACGGAGGTATGAGGTAGTATCATGTATGACATCCACATATCTAATTTAGCAACCAGTAGTAGAAATCATTGTCTGCACAAAGGGATTACTGGTCAAAAATCCTAGCAAAGCACGTTGGCGGGCACACAACAATACAAGAGAGAGAGAGACGCACTTACAAGATCATAGCAATACCTCGGTCCAGGATCTTGGTTGGCCAAGCTGTTAGATCCAGGAAAAACATCGTCCTTGTAGTTTTTGCCAGCTGCATAATAGGTAACAACGACCTGTTAGTATATTTGAAGTACATCGGGCAGGTGATGCTGGACGGGTTTAAAGGTGAGAAGTACCTAGGCTCTGGCGGTGCTTGGCATCTTGCCAGACAGTGGGAATCAGGTTAGAAACGTCAAGGGTGATGACGCTGCGCTGGCTATCGGGGTCCGGTAAGGAGATCTAGAACCGTCGAGTAGGGTGTTTGTGGAGCGGCTCCGATAGGGTGGACTACGGTGTGGGCGAAGCGGATCTATGGCCATGGATGAGGGCGTCGGTGAAGCTGCTCTGGTGGTTGGGTTAAGGATGGTGTGGACGATGCGGATCTGCGGCCGTGGATGGGGCGTCAGAAGCTGCTCCGGTAGGTTGGATGAGGGTGCGATGAAGTGGATCTGAGGCCGTGGACTTGTGAGTTGGCAAAGCGGCCCCGGTAGGGTTGAGAATGGTATAGGCGAAGCTACTCCAGTAGGGTTGACGATGGTGTCGGCGAAGCGGCTCCGGTATGGTTGAGGAAGGTGTCGGCGAAGAGTATCAGAGGCCGTCGACGGGGGCGTCGGTGGGGCGGCTCCGGGGGGTGTGGACGAAGCGTCTCCAGTGGGGAGTACGAATGAGCCACTGCATATGCGCTGCAGTTGACGAGAGTACCGGCAAAGCAGATCCGGCGCCGTGGACAAGGCTGGCACTGAATGGGTTGTGGTACAGTGGTGGATGAGTAGTCTACTTGTTTCTAGGGGAGGTGGGAGGGGTAGATGCAACCGCAGAAGCAGATCCGGCGACGTGGATGCCGCTGGCAGTGAATGGGCTCTCGTACGGCGGTGGATGAGCAGTCTAGGGTTTCGAGAGGGGAGGGGTAGAAAGGCCGATGAAGTACGGACGGCGTGATGTAAGATGCTCTGGTGCTGTGGAGTTAGTCGTTTTGGCGGGAGGGGGAGAGGAAATAGGGGTGTCGTGTGGTGGGGGGAACCAGAAGTTACCAAAGCAGCCCCGTCCTATTATGTAGATGAGGGCGGTATTGTAACTGTTGTTCTCCGTGCACCAAGGACAAAAGGGGAATTTCGCATGCTAAAGACTAGGTGGCGGAAATTTTAGAAGGAGGCGGGAGATTTTGCCGCCCGTGGGATCGTTCGTATCCAGTTTCAACTAATTTTGGACCGTGCTAGCGGGAAGCTCATGCAAGGCTGTGTACACGGGGCACGCGTCATTAGTTAATAACTGGTGTGAAGTCCACCCCAGAATAAAAGACAATAACATGGGATGATGCGTCGATTACTTGGACGTTCACACGGGCGCGGCCAATCGTACGGGTGTAGAGGCGCGTTCACAAAAAAGGTATCAAACGCTCAGCCTATGTATTTCTCGTGTAAATAGATAATTTAGTGCCATTGGTTATTTACTTTAAACATAATGCATTGACGTGTTAGTGTAGAGGCGCACAAAAAGGAATGGATATTGTAGTCCCACAAAAGAAATGTATATTGTAGTCCGCTACCTAAAAGTGTCACCTCATATGATTGCATAGCCTCCGTTTCATAAATTGCGTACCCGTTGAATTCATATATGAATATTACATATATTACTTCATAATAGAACCTTAAATCATCCAATACTAGTGAATTTGAATGCAAGAGTAACAATGGTGCATGTACATGATAGCTACATTGGTTGTTTGAAGAAACATCACTGTAACTTTGGCATGCACAATTGAAAAGGTTTATTTAGATAGAAAAAAAATGTGATATGTGAGTGTCCAATCTTTGGCCTAGTTCTTTTGCAGGATTCTCCCAGAATCTGCCCCTCTCTAGCTTCTCCTAGAATCTTTGACCCCCTTTTGTTTTACAATCCT
Source organism: Aegilops tauschii subsp. strangulata (assembly GCF_002575655.3). Classification (NCBI taxonomy): domain Eukaryota; kingdom Viridiplantae; phylum Streptophyta; class Magnoliopsida; order Poales; family Poaceae; genus Aegilops; species Aegilops tauschii. Next base: position 573,434,162 of record NC_053039.3, read on the forward strand.
ATCTAATTAGACCCTAACTAGATAGGATTGTAAAACAAATGGGGCTCAAAGATTCTGGGAGAATCTGGGGAGGGGTCAGATTCTGGGAGAATCTGGCAAAAGAACTGGGCCTTTATAGCGTTGGATCGATATTGTACCTTTGGCCACGATACGAAGTAGATATTGATTTATGTTCAAGCGATGCATGTCCACGATCGCTAGATAGTGGTACGTGAATGAATTGTGCAATCTCTCTCACACGCATACATATCTCATTTCCCTGTGGGCACCGGAATCACACACACGCACTTCGTGTATTTCTCTCCCTTCGTAAAGGTTAGAATTTGTCTTTCTACCCCGTCCTACAAGTCTCTCACACAGAAACACACATGCTCTCTCTGTCGAACACGCCCACCCCTTTAATTCCGCCCACCCACCGCCACTAATGTCTCAAAGTATAATTATGTCTCTCACACATATGCCTAAGGTTAGCTCGAGTTCCGAAACCATATGAATACATACAATGGGATTCCAGCAGAGCACCTTTTGTTTTGAGATTTCGCTCTCTCTGTCTCTCTCTCTCTCACACACACACACACACATGCGTGCGTAGACATTGTTTCTCGCTTCATTTTTCCGGCACTTGCATGCACACCATTTGTTTATCTCCGTGATGCTTTAAGTATGCCTCGCACACATGCTATCTACCTTTCCCTTAATATAGATATGTGTCACACAAACTCCTTCTCCCTACTAGCAAGATGCCCATGCGTTGCATGGAACATCAAGATGCATTTGTATGAGTAGTTTATCTTGTGGGAGAAAAGGATGAACGAGGGAATGCCTTATTTGCAAACGTGGAAAGGGGCGTGGGTATCTTTTTGCAAAATTGCCATAGTTTCCTTCCTATCAGTCGGATATAAATCGGATGGCCTATATTGCAGGATGGCAGGAACACCATCATCACCAACTCTGTTTTTTATAAGAGTAGAGATATGTAAGTGTCACTGCCCCCCCCCACACACTTCCCGACATCGAAGGAGTAGGGTGACACCTCGATCTTGATACTAATCTACCAACTGTCTTCTCCCTCAAACACATACACACACTATCCGACACCGAAGGAGTAGGGTGGCACCTCGATCTTGATAGTAATCTATCTACTCCTCTTTCAAAGACACACACATACACACACACTCGCTAGTTGTGCCACTATGCCTACCACGCACACTCTCGATATGTCTTTCTCTCCCTCCCCCTCCCCACCCCCACCCCAACAATGACAGCAGAAGGGAGACAACTCGATCTGATCTTAATCTGTCAATTGGTTTCTCTCTCAAACACTGTGTCTTTGTGCCTCGCTCAGACAAACTCGATACGTCTTTTTCTTCGTAGCCCCCTCGCTATGTAGACTTCTCGCGCGTGCACAGTTGTAGTGACGATGACGCTGAACCCAGTGTGCCTTGTTTTTACCAGCCTCATGTGATAGTTTTCACCCTATTTTTTGTTAATTAACAAGGTAACATTTTCTTTGTTACTACTAGTGAATCTGAAATCATTCGGGGCAAACATAAAATATATCACTTGAACCCAATAATCGCAGTAACTATTTTCAAAGAAACTAGCTAGATGCCCGTGCGTTGCACGGAACATCAAGATGCATTTGTATGAGTAGTTTATCTTGTGAGAGAAAAGGATGAATGAGGGAAGGCCTTATTTGCGAACGTGGAGAGTGGTGTGGGTATCTTTTTGCAAAATTGCCATAGTTTCCTTCCTATCCATTAGATATAAATCCGATGGCCTATATTGCAGGATGGCACGCACACCATCATCACCAATTCTGTTTTCTACTCCCTCCGTTCCTAAATATTTTTCTTTTTAGAGATTTCAACAAGTAACTACATACGGAGAAAAATGAGTGAATCTACACTCTAAAAAATTTCTACATACACATCCATATATGGTAGTCCATTTGAAATCTGAAAAAGACAAATATTTACGAACAGATGGAGTATAAGAGTAGACATGGAGATATATCTCCAACATGGTCTACAACAAAAATGTGCTGGAGTGGTTAGCGTCGGATGCTCGCAACGCGATGACATGAGTTCGAATTCTGTCTTTAACTTCAGATTTTTATATTATATATTACTTATTTAATATATACTTCTTTCGCTACTGTACTGACAGTGGAACCCACAGAGTACTTAGAATACAAGATTAAGGATGCACTTGTTTCTTTTTAACTTTCTGTACGAAGCTGTAGCCACCCTGCAAGTCACGTGTACAATGTACATGCAATTAACTTTTTATAGAGGGAGAATCATACACGCAATTAACTCAAATGAATTGGATGTGACTCTATTATTTCCAGCATAAGAGCATCTCCAACGGTAGCCGGCAAATTTCCTCCCACTTCCTTCCGCGGAGGATGACATTAAACGCCAGTGGCACGCATTTTCACAACTCTAACCAACCAGATGAAATTCGTGCAAACACGGACTGGTTCCATATAAGCATGAAGGATTTCGTATAAAAAAGCTAGATCTTCATATAAACATGATGGATTTCATTACATTTACATGAACTAAGCGGTGCTAATCCGGCTCTCTTGGTATAATTAATACTCCCTCCGTCCGGAAATACTTTTCCTAGAAATGGATGTATCTAGACTTATTTTAGTTATAGATACATCCAATTTATCCATTCTTAGAACAAATATTTCCCGCTAGCCGGAGAGGGAGTACCTAATCTAAATGGCCGCCTGCGGATCCCTTTGTCTTCCTCATGTCCGGCAGACACTTGCGGGGTCGACGAAGGTCCTCGGAAGAGACGAAGCAGCAAAGAAACTACCTGAGTGCACAGTTGTCGCCTCGGCGGTGGCCTTCATGGGACCCAAGTGGCGGTGGCCTCCCGTGTTCTACTTCTCCTCGATGATGGCGGCGGACATGGAGAAGCTGGCCACCGACTCGTCGCTCTCCATGCACCCGGCTTCTGTATCTGCCTGCATGGCCCTGCCGCAGGCACGGGTGGCGCGGGCGCAGGCACAGGAGGTGCGCCCACAAACACGGGAGGTGCGGCCACCGCAGACACTGGTGGTGTGGTACGACGCGACAGCGACGACGCCTGTACCGGCGTGCTCGCCGCCGTGCCGGCGCCGAGCAACTCGCCACTCCTCATCGAGCTGAACTGGAGCGGCAAGTTGCTGAACCACGCGTCGGCTTGGGGCGGCAACTGGCTCCGTCGAGCCAAGTGAGGTTGGTGAAACACCGAGCGGCCTCGCCCGTATCCGAAGGGCTCGGCGGGCTAGCCAGCCAGGTAGTATGCAGGAGAACGGCTCCTCGGAAGCCATCGGAAGAGTGAAGAAAATGGTGAAGGAGGAGATGGGAGCGGCGGAGGGGTGCGATTCTTGCCCGTTGTCTGTCTGGCCTCGTGTAAATAGAGGGCCGACGGTAGGAGCTTGGTCGGCGTCTGGCCTCGTTTAAACTGAGGGCGGACGGGAGGAGCTCGGCCGGTGTTGCTTTTAATTCCGGCCCGCTCATGAACGGACATGTGGCCGGAGTAGGTTTCTCGGTTTGCATGCGGGTTTAACGGAGGGGTTTGATGGAGGCGAGGAGGTGTGTTCAGCCAGGCGTGTAGCGGGCAGCGCAGTACTATTCAATTTGACAGCGGGTGGCGCAGTTCCCGATACGGCTTTAATGCAGACGAGGGAGGGGATAGCGGTTCCTGAAATGTTGAACGGCCAACGATGTGAATGCAACGCAGTTTGCACTCATATAAAGGTGCCCCTCCATTCCAATGAATCTACCACATCGTACGCACCTAAGCATTTGCCTAAGCACCTGCACTAAGCGCAAAAGTGCTCACTCCAGACCCATGGTGGCGATGCGCGCGAGCGGCCAGCGGCTGTGCCAGATGGTCCACGACGTCGGCCTGCAGCCTGGTTCCGAGGATCGTCTCCAGACGGTGTTGGCGACCGGCTGGTGGATGGCCGCCGTCGACGCCAACTACGATTCTCAGTTGGACCAGATGATCGTTGCCACCACCAACAAGTTCACCATCCTCAAGAAGCTCGCGGACGACATCGCCGTACTCCTCCAGCCCGCGCGCCCGGGTTCCTCATTGCCTGCCAACCTAATCGGCCTCCATGGTTGGAACCTATTTCAAGCACTGGTGACCCTGCGACTGCCCGCTGACGCCACGAAGAATGTCCACCTGGAGGTCGCGCTCGCCGTGAGGCGCGTCGCCCTGCAAAAATTCATCGACCTACACATCCACGTGTACGAGCAAATCGTGTACATAGGTATCTACAAGGCAAGTGAGGACGCTACGATGTTAGTCTTCCTCAACTGGCTGGAAGCCTTGGATGCCTTTGCTGAGAAGCACTTTGACCTCGCCACAAAAGCCGCCGCTCCATAGCCACTGGTCGGTGGCCTGGCCCACTAAGTTGTGGAGGAGGAGGTCGTACGTTGATGGATGCATCTTTCTTCTTGCCTCCTGTAACCACCACTGTGATCGCATCATCGTGACCTTAATTCTTATTGTCCTATTGCATTCTCGTTCCAGTCAATACCGACATGTGTGATCCCTTTGCTTAATTATATGCATCACTGTAACTAGTACTCCATCCGTCAATTTATAAATTGTGCTTACCTTTTTCATCAACTTCGTGCAACGCACGGGCATCTTGCTAGAAACACTAGAACATGTCGGACCGCATGTGACCAAACCGACGATGCGCCAACCTAGCTACTACGTACCCTGCTTATCTGGTGGAAATATCCCCGCCCTAGCGTTTCCAATCGTTATTTCTATCTATCGATCGTGCCAAGGAGCAGAACCAAATGTTACAATTTATACATGTTTCTCTACTCCTACTCCTATAAAAGACTCAGTTGGTGATGGTGGTGTGTCTGCCATCCATCGTTTCTGACCATTAGATCTGCATCTAATGGTTGTTAGGTAAGTTGTGGCATTTTTGCAACAATAGCCCACTTCTCTGGTCCAATTTGCAGAAAACCCCTTATTATCTAGAAAGCAACCACATCCCTCCCTCACCTCATCAAAACAGCCTGAGAAATATATTTTGAGTGAAAAGTAATATATTAGGAGTATATCAAAACAAGAGTGATTTCTTTCAAGTTTGTGAACAAGTACTACATTTCTACTACTTTGGATCCGTCGCAACGCACGGGCACATTGCTAGTAAAAGGAAAAGGCCTGCCGCGTTCGCTTCGCACCCCCACACGCCCGGGAATCGGGAGTACTCCACGGCCCGTCTGGCACGCCACATAGCTAGGGAAGGCGTGTTGCCTAGCATTTTCACTTTCATGTGGGACCGCCGTTGAGCAAACCAACTATTGGCAAACCGCACCCCGCCCGCCGCCGGGTTGGAAAACAGAAATGAGGGGATGATCTAGCTGTAGCACGGAAGCTAAGAAATTTGGTGTCAGATAGGGCTCGTTGATAGAGTAGGAGCACTCCGTACTACTACTCCTACTAGTACAAAGTTTGTACTACAACTAGTACTACCACTATACAACTAGGTACGTGGACGGCACAGCATCATAGGAACAAAAAATGGGAAGATCTTGTTTTGGGTGATTTATCTTTTTTTCAGTCAACGTAGTATGAATAATATGATGTGGGGGGCACCCATGAAGCTTATGTGGCTTGGTTGCATGGCTACGAAAGGTTAGAGAAAAATAAATAGATAATGTGTTTAGAGTGCACTCCACTAAATAGATATACTTTGGATCCATTGCAACGCACGGGCCGGCACATCTATATCTATACCCCTATATAGTGTGTGAATAACTTTGAAAGTTGGTCGTTGGATGAACCCAATCCAACGGTACAAAGATGGCAAATCCGAGCACTACTGGCCGTTGGATATCATCTACATTCCACCAGATTCTGCCACATGTAGAATCTAGAAGACTCCATGGTTGAACTTAAGCATAATGCACAAACCTCAAAACACAAGCGCTTCTCCTTTGTTCTAGAATCTTCCATATTTGAATTTCCCAAATTTCTTTTATCAAAATGAATTGTCACTATTTGTTTTTAATTTATGCTTTACAATGCACAATTCCATGAATCTAAAAATAGATTTTTTTATAAAACTAATTGATTTTGAACTAGATGAACTATAAGAATTAAACAAACATCTACATCATGCATATATGACTCAAAGCTTATATGCTATAGTGTTTTATTTATTCATAATTTGGTTACCAAATCTCATGCGTGCAATGCACGTGTACCTTACTAGTTCGTAGTAGTAGTAAGAAACAAATTCTAGGTTTGGCACGAGCTCGTACTACGGGAGCACCACAAGGCCTGCCGCAGGAGTTACATTTCCCTCTCAGGGCCCACGGGACCAAGCTTCAGTGGCTTAGTGCACCGGCCTATGAGTCAATGACATGCGGACCTTAAATACAGCTGGCCCACATGTCATTCTCATGGTGGTGGCGTCGTTCGCGACTCACTCGTTCGAGATGAACCGGCCGGTGGTGGCGTGGCCGTGGCGAGGGTGCCACAGCTGGGCGTCGGGGCGTTACGAGGCGTAGATGGCCACACCGGCGGGTACTACCTGTAGTACTCCCTCCGTTTCTTTTTAGTTTACATATAAGATTTGGTCGAAGTCAAACTTTACAAAGTTTGACTAACATTACAGAAAAATATATTAACATCTACAATACCAAAGTTATATGTGATGAAAATTAGTTTCATCATGCATCAAATAATATTGATTTCCTAGCGTGAATGTTGATATCTTTTCCTATAAAACTAGTCAAACTTTACAAAGTTTGACTTTGATCAAATCTTATGTGCAAACTAAAAAAACGGAGGGAGTACACAAGTACTCCAGCTGAGGATTGATGCCCGGGACGAAATGTGTCACAGCCGCTGGATAAAAATTCGATGGTGCGGGAGTACGGGTCGGAGCACAAGAGGAGAGCAGCCAAACCACGTACAATCAGGTGTGGCTGTGGTAGAAAGTTGATGGTCACCGCAGTTCAGCTGGCCCGCATGTCATGCACACAAAGGCGGAGGAGCGGTGGGGCCAAGAGGGATGAGGTGCACGTCGGGGGACGTCGTGCCATGGGAATCGTGTGTGGGTGTGGCAGTGGTAGAAACAAGAAACGTAATGGTCGTCGTGGTTCAACTTCCATGGACAAGTTGTCATGTCTGCTGACACATGCATTGCAGACCCATCCGTCAGCTTAGCATAATGATCGTTAAGTGTTATTGCAATTGTTTTCTTCATGACTTATACATGTTCCTTTGACTATGAGATTATGCAACTCCCGTATACCGGAGGAACACCTTGTGTGCTATCAAATGTCACTACGTAACTGGGTGATTATAAAGATGCTCTACAGGTGTCTCCGAAGTTATTTGTTGGGTTGGCATAGATCAAGATTAGGATTTTTCACTCCGTGTATCAGAAAGGTATCTCTAGGCCCTCTCGGTAATGCACATCACTATAAGCCTTGCAAGCAACGTGACTAATGAGTTAGTTGCGGGATGTTGCATTACGGAATGAGTAAGGAGACTTGCCGGTAACGAGATTGAACTAGGTATGAAGATACCGACGATCGAATCTCGGGCAAGTAACATACCGATGACAAAGGGAACAACATATTTTGTAATTAATTAAGGTTCGACCGATAAAGATCTTCGTAGAATATGTAGGAACCAATATGGGCATCCAGGTTCCGCTATTGGTTATTGACCAGAGAAATGTCTCGGTCATGTCTACATAGTTCTCGAACCCGTAGGGTCCGCACGCTTAACGTTCGTTGATGATATAGTATTATATGAGTTATATATGTTGGTGAACGAATGTTGTTCAGAGTTTCGGATGAGATCAAGGACATGAAGAGGAACTCCGGAATGGTCCAGAAGTAAAGATTGATATGTGGATAGTATTGTTTGATCTCCGGAATGGGTTCCGGATGTTTCCCAAAATGTTTGGGAACGAGAACACTTTATCTGGACCAAAGGGGAAAGCCCACGAGGTTTTTGGAAAGCGCAAAAGGAAGTTTTGCGGAGTCCAGGGGCCATACGCTAGGGTCCCTGCGTCTGGGTCCAGACACCGGGAACACTAGCGTCTGGCCCTGGAGTCCGAGAAGGACTCTTGCCTTTCGGGTGAAACCGACTTTGTGGAGACTTTTACTCCAAGTTTCGACCCCAAGGCTCAACATATAAATAGACGGGCAGGGCTAGCACCCAAGACACATCAAGAATCACCAAGCCGTGTGCCGGCAACCCCGTCCCCTCTAGTTTATCCTTCATCATAGTTTCTGTACTGCTTAGCAAAGCCCTGCGGAGATTGTTCTTCACCAACACTGTCACCACGCCGTCGTGCTGCCGGAACGCATCTACTACTTCGCCCGTCTTGCTGGATCAAGAAGGAGATGACGTCATCGAGCTCAACGTGTGCTGAACGCGGAGGTGCCGTATGTTCGGTACTTGATCGGGAAGGTTCGTGAAGGTGTACGACTACATCAACCGCGTTGATAAACGCTTCCTCTTTCGGTCTACGAGGGTACGTAAACACACTCTCCCCTCTCGTTGCTATGCATCTCCTAGATAGATCTTGCGTTGGCGTAGGAAATTTTTGAAATTGCATGCTACGTTCCCCAACATATACCTACTTAGAAGTAGCGCTTTCCATACCAGCGCTACTGCTAAGTACTTTAGCAGTAGTGTTTTCCTGTCCAGCGCTAAAGAGCGCTACTACTATATGTTCTCATTTTTTGCTACGTATTTGCGATGTTTTTGTACAGGTTTTATACAGTATTCTAATCATATCATAAACATGCAATATGCTCATCATATCATACACATAATAGTCTCATCGTATCATCCAACACAAATCATGTCGTCACATCATAATCACGATATAGCTATACAAGTTACATGACATGTCTCATCATACATAATGTAGTACTTCTTGAGACGTTGGTTCGTATCCCTCTCTCGCACTAGCATGAACCTAAACTAACTACTGGTTGTCGCTCGGAAACCGGTACACCTGGGCCTGACACTCCGGCCACTCGTCGTATACTCCTGGCGTAGCACTTTCTTCGCCATCGATGATCTTTGCACCTGCATCGTCACATGAGTCGATGATATGCAACATATATAGTTGAGCAACAGAAAGAGACAGACTTGGCAAAAATAGAAGCAACATATCATAAGCATAAATAACCAAGTTCATCGTACCCAAAATGCCCTAACTAGACTGATCTTCGCTAGTTGAGGAGGACAGCTTAATTACATCACAAATAAAGTTTCGTCCTGCATAACTCAAAGTTTCGTCATAGAGAAAGTAGACGTTGAAATCACCAGAACCCTGTCCTTCATCCTTGCTAGCCATGTTTCCTACGATTAAATCTAGTCAATTAATTCTAGACCTAATAAAATGGATAATGACATAAAAAAAGGCATATCTTTTGCAGGAACGTTGATTCATTCCCGGTGCGGCCCAGGCACTCGATATGTCCTAGTTTGTAGCACAAGTCATGCCGAAATTCACGGAAAATTTCGGCATGATCTTTGCTGAAAAGTGGACAAATCGAGCACCTGAAATTTGCTGGAATGGAAATGAATCAACATTCCGGCAAAACATAGGCCACTCGGCTTCATTCCCTGGAAACAACAAAAGGCCACTTGGGCACAATCGAACCACTTCAATGTTGCATATAACAGGACCACTTAAGAACATGTACATGAGCAACTACAACAATAGATATACATGAGCAAGCATTATTGAGGAATTTGCATATAACATAACCACTTTAAATTTGAATCTCCTAGTGTTTGACACTTCAAGAAAATCTACACAAATCTCATGCTCTCTCAAACTCAATTAAAAAACCAAATATAGATGGATGAACCCTAGAAACCTAGAACATTTACATATTTCTGTCCTAAATTGTTGTCCTGATAAAAGCTATGTCCTAATATAAATTATGAACCGTAGAACTCAATTTTTGTCCTAAATTTCAAAAATGAATCCTAGAACCCAATTTCTGTCCTAAATTTCAAATTATGAACCCTAGAACTCAATTCAAATTATGTCCTAAATTTCTGTCATAATAAAAAACTAGTTGGGTGACCCGCGCATTTGCGCGGCTAGATTTACTACATGTTAGTGTATATTCTATTAATTTCTCTCTCTGCTGTTTACTCACAATAACCCGTTGTTAAACTTAATTGACCACATTGTTATAACAGGAATCTGTAGCAAACTCTTGATGAGATCTTTGTAAGAGGTATGAAAACATGTTCATAAGGATTTTGGTGCACCACTTTTAATAATTTCCATCTTCCCCTCTATTTACTTAATGTTTTCCTTTATTTCTTATCTTTCAACCAATTGACTTTATGGTATTATCATTAATAATGAATATAAACACTGATAACTTTACGTAAATCTTGTGTCCTTTTTTGGCACCATCTTACATCATTTTCATCCCTTACTTAGACATTTATGGTGTTTCCAATTAGTGTTATCTTGTGCTTCTAGAGGCTTTGGCTGCAACTCATCCTACTTAAATTACCTATGTCATTTGACTACTGATGCAAGGCAATACAATTATTAGCATATATCAACCAAACTTTCAAAAACATTCTCTCTTTTACTTGGACATGTCATAGGGTTTTTGTAGTCATCCCGATGTTGTTTGGCTTTGCTCTACAATTGTTTTTTGCATAATTAAGATATGTTAGTACATATTTAAAATGCCTCTTGTGCATTTATTATTAAAATATTGTCTCACACACTCACCCTTCAATTTTTGGGTCTTATCTATAAATGACAGTTGTATTTTTAATATTATTTATTTAGGACTCGTCCACCTAATTTCCGCCTTTGTTCGGTCTTTTTTATCAAATCTTGTGTGGTTTTTTATTTTTCTTGGTCTTCATATAGTACATAATGCACATGACCCTTTTACACATTATTCTGTGAAACATTAATTCAAACTGACTCTTTCATTTCCGTGTCTTATAGTTTCTTTAAATCATTTCTCAATCACCAAGGCCTTTTTTAATATTTTGGGTTTTAATATATATTTATCTGCGTATATTCATAGGCAATTTGTAAACATTCCATTGTCTCTCCCCACCGTAGCATTTCTATCTGATAGTAACCATATTGGTTTGCTATGCCATATATATTACATAGCGCAAGTGAAAAAAACATAATAGATAATCATCTTTTTTATCACACTTTGGAGTGAATACTGAGCTCATCTTTTTCTAATAGAAATGCCAAGGTTAATTTCTTAACATCTAAATTTGTTTATTATTAAATTTCTGAAGTACATATATGAGGGTAGTTGTTTACTTCTAATATTCAAACTTACATATGTCTTATCTAAATAAGAAATAATTGTGCCAGACTAAAACATTCCCTTGTCTCTCCACATCGTAGCATGTTCTTTTATGATCGTAACCGTACTGGTTTGCTATGCCATATATATTATATAGCGCAAGTGAAAAAAAAATACATAATCGTCTTTTTTATCACACATTGGAGTGAATATCGGAGCTCGTCATTTTCTAATAAGAATGCTAAGTTAATTTACTAACATCTAAATTTAGTTATATTAAATTTCTGAAGTACATATATGAGGATAGTTGTTTACTTCTAATCTTCAAACATACGCATATCTATCTTAATACAAAATGATTTTGCCAATATATTATTTTTTGGACAAAGTGCCTTAGTATACACTGTACTTGTCTAATTGCTAGGAAGGAAAAAAATCTGTCAATAAAATATATGGACCGATAGACGTCAGTACTTTCCTCCAGAAAAAGAGATAAACATTGGCGTGATTGTTTTTTTATCAATCTTGTGTGGTTTTTTATTTTTCTTGGTGTTCATATAGTACATACTACAGATGACCCTTTTACACATTATTCTGTGAAACATTAATTCAAACTGACTCTTTCATTTCCGTGTCTTATAGTTTCTTTAAATCATTTCTCAATCACCGAGGCCTTTTTTAATATTTTGTGTTTTTAATATATATTTATATGCGTATATTCATAGGCAATTTGTAGAACATTCCGTTGTCTCTCCCCACCGTAGCATTTCTTTCTGATAGTAACCATACTGGTTTGCTATGCCATATATATTACATAGCGCAAATGAAAAAAAAAACATAATAGATAATCATCTTTTTTATCACACTTTGGATTGAATATCTGAGCTCATCTTTTTCTAATAGAAATGCCAAGGTTAATTTCTTAACATCTAAATTTAGTTATTATTAAATTTCTGAAGTACAAATATGAGGGTAGTTGTTTACTTCTAATATTCAAACTTACATATATCTTATCTAAATAAGAAATAATTGTGCCAGACTAAGACATTCCCTTGTCTCTCCCCATCGTAGCATGTTCTTTTATGATCATAACCATACTGATTTGCTATGCCATATATATTATATAGCGCAAGTGAAAAAAACATAATACATAAATCGTCTTTTTTATCACACATTGGAGTGAACATCGGAGCTCGTCATTTTCTAATAAAAATGCTAAGGTTAATTTACTAACATCTAAATTTAGTTATATTAAATTTCTAAAGTACATATATGAGGATAGTTGTTTACTTCTAATCTTCAAATATACGCATATCTATATGCATATCTATCTGAATACAAAATGATTTTGCCAATATATTATTTTTTGGACAAACTGCCTTAGTATATACTGTACTTGTCTAATTGTAGTAAGGAAAAAAATCTGTCAATAAAATATATGGACCGATAGACGTCAGTACTTTCCTCCAGAAAAAGAGATAAACATTGGCGTGACTGTTTTTCACTATGGGAAGCCAATCAGTACGAATCTGATTCCACCACGGCACCGCTCTTTTCCATTGAGAGATATCCACGCCATCACGTTTGCCTTAAGAATGTGTGAGAACCGGACTGCTGCAGCTTGTTTTTTTCGGTCCATCGTGTTTGGTAAAAAAAAAATCTGTATTAACCTAAGGTAGCCTTTCTTTATATAGACCTTTTAGTAGATACACATGAGTTAAATACGTGTTGGTTATAAAAAAAATATGTTGTACGTGACATGTAAAACTATCTGTTCATGGTAATATTTATATGTAATGCTGCATATTTTAAATCTCAACCGTTAATCTTTAAAATTTACGGTCAAGATAATTTAACATATGTGGACGAACGTGATGGCTTGTTTGACTCTTGTTTTAAGAATATAATAGATCAGTAAAAATTAAGAACCTACTGGACTTGTAGCACTAATAGAAATTTATATTTTTTATTGAATTTTTTCTCTAACTAAACCCTACTGCCCTAATTAACATTAAACCCTACTGCGCTAACATTTCTAGTTAAACCTACTGCCCCAACCATACCATATTGCCCTAGTACTTAAGCATCTACAAGTTTTGAAGGAAATATGCCCTAGAGGCAATAATAAAGTTGTTATTTATATTTCCTTATATCATGATAAATGTTTATTATTCGTGCTAGAATTGTATTAACCGGAAACTTTGTACATGTGTGAATACATAGACAAACAGAGTGTCCCTAGTATGCCTCTACTTGACTAGCTCGTTAATCAAAGATGGTTAAGTTTCCTAACCATAGACATGTGTTGTCATTTGATCAACGGGATCACATCATTAGAGAATGATGTGATGGACAAGACCCATCCATTACCTTAGCATTATGATCGTTAAGTTTTTTTGCTATTGCTTTCTTCATGACTTATACATATTCCTCTGACTTTGAGATTATGCAACTCCCGAATACCGGAGGAACACCTCGTGTGCTATCAAACGTCACAACATAATTGGGTGATTATAAAGATGCTCTACAGGTGTCTCCGAAGGTGTTTGTTGGGTTGGCATAGATTGAGATTAGGATTTGTCACTCCGTGTATCGGAGAGGTATCTCTAGGCCCTCTTGGTAATGCACATCACTATAAGCCTTGCAAGCAATGTGACTAATGAGTTAGTTACGGGATGATGCATTACGGAACGAGTAAAGAGACTTGCCGGTAACGAGATTGAACTAGGTATGATGATACCGACGATTGAATCTCGGGCAAGTAACATACCGATGACAAAGGGAACAACGAATGTTGTTATGCGGTTTGACCGTTAAAGATCTTCGTAGAATATGTAGGAGCCAATATGAGCATCCAGGTTCCGGTATTGGTTATTGACCAGAGATGTGTCTCGGTCATGTCTATATAGTTCTCGAACCCGTAGGGTCCGCACGCTTAACGTTCGATGATGATTTGTATTATGAGTTATGTGATTTGATGACCGAAGTTTGTTCGAAGTCCCGGATGAGATCACGGACATGACTAGGAGTCTCGAAATGGTCAAGAGGTAAGGATTGATATATTGGAAAAAGGTATTCGGACACCGTAAAAGTTTCGGGACGTTTCGGATATTTATCGGGGAACCAAGGGGTTACTGGAACCCCCTGGGGAAGTTATGGGCCCTAATGGGCCATAAGTGAGTAGGAGAGGGAAGGCCACAAGGTGCCCCCCCCCCAAGGGCAGTCCGAATTGGACTAGGGGGCGCCCCCCCCTTCCTTTCCCTCTCCCTCTCCTTCCCTCCTTCCCCTTCTTGGAATAGGAAGGGGGGCGAATCCTACTTGGACCGGGAGTCCAAGTAGGACTCCCCCCCTTGGCGCGCCCTCCATGGCCGCCGGCCTCCTCCTCCCCCTCCTTTATATACGGGGGAGGGGGCACCCCAAAGGCACACCAAGTCTTCTCTTAGCCCTGTGTGGTGGCCCCCTCCATAGTTACACACCTCGGTCATATCGTCGTAGTGCTTAGGTGAAGCCCTGCGACGGTAACAGCATCACACCATCGCCTCGCCGTCATGCTAACGAAACTCTCCCTCGTCCTCAACTGGATTAAGAGCTCGAGGGACGTCATCGTCCTGAACGTGTGCTGAACACGGAGGTGCCGTACGTTCGGTACTTGGATCGGTTGGATCGCGAAGACGTTCGACTACATCAACCGTGTTACTAAACGCTTCTGCTTTCGGTCTACGAGGGTACGTGGAGACACTCTCCCCGCTCGTTGCTATGCTTCTCCTAGATAGATCTTGCGTGATCGTTGGAATATTTTTGAATTACTACGTTCCCCAACAATGGCATCTGAGCCAGGTCTATGCGTAGATGTTATATGCACAAGTAGAACACAAAGAGTTGTGGGCGATAATAATCATACTGCTTACCACCAACGTCTTACTTTGATTGGGCGGTATTGTTGGATGAAGCGGCCCGGACCCACATTACATGACCGCGTTCATGAGACTGGTTCTATCGACGTGCTTTGCACACAGGTGGCTGGCGGGTGTCTGTTTCTCCAACTTTAGTTTAATCGAGTTTGACTATGGCCGGTCCTTGTTGAAGGTTAAAATAGCACACTTGACGAAAATCGTTGTGGTTTTGATGCGTAGGTAAGAACGGTTCTTGCTAGAAGCCTGTAGCAGCCACGTAAAACTTGTAACAACAAAGTAGAGGACGTCTAACTTGTTTTTGCAGGGCATGTTGTGATGTGATATGGTCAAGACATCATGAGATATAAGTTGTTGTATGATATGATCATGTTTTGTAAAGTTATCGGCAATTGGCAGGAGCCTTATGGTTGTCGCTTTATTGTATGAAATGCAATTGCCATGTAATTGCTTTACTTTATCACTAAGCGGTAGCGATAGTCGCGGAAGCAAGTGTTGGCAATACGACAACGACGCTACGATGGCGATCAAGGTGTCAAGCCGGTGACGATAGAGATCATGACGGTGCTTTGGAGATGGAGATCAAAGGCACAATATGATGATGGCCATATCATGTCACATATTTTGATTGCATGTGATGTTTACGGCGGTAGCATTATAAGATGATCCCTCACTAAATTTCAAGGTATAGGTGTTCTCCCTGAGTATGCACCATTACTACAGTTCGTCGTGCCGAGACACCACGTGATGATCGGGTGATAAGCCCTATGTTCACATACAACGGGTGCAAGCCAGTTTTGCATGTGCAGAATACTCGGGTTAAACTTGACGAGCCTAGCATATGCATATATGGCCTCGGAACACTGAGACCGAAAGGTCGAACGTGAATCATATAGTAGATATGATCAACATAGTGATGTTCACCGTTGAAAACTACTCCATCTCACGTGATGATCGGACATGGTTTAGTTGATATGGATCACGTGATCATTTAGATGACTAGAGGGATGTCTATCTAAGTGGGAGTTCTTAAGTAATATGTTTAATTGAACTTTAATTTATCATGAACTTAGTACCTTATAGTTTTTGCATGTCTATGTTATTGTAGATCAATGGCCCGTGCTACCGTTCCTTTGAATTTTAATACGTTCCTAGAGAAAGCTAAGTTGAAAGATGGTGGTAGCAACTACACGGACTGGGTCCGTAACTTGAGGATTATCCTCATTGCTGCACAGAAGAATTACGTCCTGGAAGCACCGCTAGGTGCAAGACCCGCTACAGGAGCAACATCGGACGTTATGAACGTCTGGTAGAGCAAAGCTAATGACTACTCGATAGTTCAGTGGGCCATGCTTTAGGGCTTAGAATCGGGACTTCAAAGACGTTTTGAACGTCATGGAGCATATGAGATGTTCCAGGAGTTGAAGTTAATATTTCAAGCAAATGCCCGAGTTGAGAGATATGAAGTCTCGAACAAGTTCTATAGCTGCAAGATGGAGGAGAATAGTTCTGTCAGTGAACATATACTCAAAATGTCTGGGTACCATAACCACTTGACTCAACTGGAAGTTAAACTTCCTGATGATAGTGTCATTGACAGAGTTCTTCAATCACTGCCACCAAGCTATAGAGGCTTCATGATGAACTATAATATGCAAGGGATGGAAAAGACAATTCCCAAGCTCTTCGCGATGCTAAAAGTCGCGGAGGTAGAAATCAAGAAGGAGCATCAAGTGTTGATGGTTAACAAGACCACTAGTTTCAAGAAAAAGGGCAAAGGGAAGAAGGGGAACTTCAAGAAGAATGGCAAGCAAGTTGCTGCTCAAGTGAAGAAGCCCAAGTCTAGACCTAAGCCTGAGACTGTGTGCTTCTACTGCAAAGGAACTGGTCATTGGAAGCAGAACTGCCCCAAGTATTTGGCGGATAAGAAGGATAGCAAAGTGAAAGGTGTAGTTGGGGATATAACTATTGGGTGTAACCCGCCTAGGAGGGGCCGGGTTATACCCATGGCGACTCATAAGACAAAAGCCCATGAAGGAATCGAAGATGGCGGTTAATGAGGATGACTTATGAAGAGCCCAAGTGAAGGATTGAAAGTATGTCTAGTGGGGGTTGATTAGACTACTTGACCAAATAAAAATCTAGCCTTTTCCCAATTTTAAGACTTGGCAGATTTTAGCAACTTAGCACTTGTCAAGTAAACAACCTACACATGCAAGTCTAAGAGTATAGCAGCAGAATGTAAAACATTGCACATGAAGGTAAAGGGAGGAGTTTGGAGGGAGCAAACACAATGTAGACACAGAGATTTTTGGCGTGGTTCCGTTAGGTGGTGCTATCGTACATCCACGTTGATGGAGACTTCAACCCACGAAGGGTAATGATTGCGCGAGTCCACGGAGGGCTCCACCCACGAAGGTTCCACGAAGAAGCAACCTTGTCTATCCCACCATGGCCATCGCCCATGAAGGACTTGCCTCACTAGGGTAAATCTTCACGAAGTAGGCGATCTCCTTGCCCGTACAAACTCCTTGGTTCAACTCCACAATCTTGACGGAGGCTCCCAAGTGACACCTAACCAATCTAGGAGACACCACTCTCCAAAAGGTAATAGATGGTGTGTTGATGATGAACTCCTTGCTCTTGTGCTTCAAATGATAGTCTCTCCAACATTCAACTCTCTCTCATAGGATTGGATTTGGTGGAAAGATGATTTGAGTGGAAAACAAATTGGGGAAGGCTAGAGATCATGATTTATGTGGTTGGAATGGAATATCTTGACCTCAACACAAGTGTAGGTGGTTCTCTCTCAGAAAATGTATGTTGGAAGTGTAGGCATGTTCTGATGGCTCTCTCCACGAATGAAGAGTGGTGGAGGGGTATATATAGCCTCCACACAAAATCTAACCGTTACGCACAAATCACCAAACTCGGTGGGACCGAATAATGAAACTCGGTCGGACCGATTTAGTTCAAAATGTGAACGTTAGGCATTTCGGTGGGACCGACATGTCAACTCGGTGGGACCGATTTCATTAGGGTTCGGGCATAACGTAATCTCGGTGAGACCGATTACACAAACTCGGTGGGACCGATTTTAGTAATAAGCTAACGAGAGAGTTGGTCAGGCAAACTCGGTGGGACCGATTCGCTCATTTCGGTTGGACCAAAAGGTTAGGAAGGGGAAACAAAGAGTTTGCATTGCGAACTCGGTGGGACCGATCGCTCATCTCAGTTGGACCGAAACGTTACGAAGGCAAACAGAGAGTTTGCAATCCCGTCTCGGTGAGACCGAGATCCCTATTGGTGAAACCGAAGAGACTAGGGTTTGTGGCAGTGGCTATGTCAACTGAACTCGGTGGCGCCGGATAGAAAGATTCGGTGGGGCCGAGTTTGACTTTTGGTTTGGGACATGTGTGGATATGAGAAAGTGGTTGAGGGTTTTGGAGCATATCACTAAGTATTTTGAGCAAGAAACCCATTAAGCAACACCTCATCCCCTTTTAATAGTATTGGATTTCCTATGGACTCAATGTGATCTTGGATCACTAAAATGAAAATGTAGAGTCTTGAGCTTTAGAGCTTGAGCCAATCTTTTGTCCTTACCATTTTGAGGGGTCCACATTCCTAATCCATGCCATGCCAATCATTGAACTTTCCTGAAATATTTATCTTGAAATGGCATTAGTTCAATGAGCTATATGTTGTTAGTAATTACCAAAACCACCCAGGGATAGTTGCACTTTCAATCTCCCCGTTTTTGGTAATTGATGACAACATATAGATCAAAGGTTCGACAAATGATGATAAGATTGAAGTACATCGTCGCTTTGAGAAGTATGTGATAAGCAAGAGCTCCCCCTAAATTTGTGCATTATTTAAGATTTGCTTTTGAATGCAAATGCACAATCGATTAGGATCATGAGTTACTCTTCCATGTCACATACATCTTGGTGGAGCGCTCAAAATGGTATAAATTAAAAGCATCCACTCATCACCATGCAAAGTGAATGATCATATAGGGATATAAGAGATAGTATCATCCAAGCAAGCATTAAAGTAGCATATGATCAATCACATGATCATACAAGTATCTCACTCAAGGACATAAAGTATAAACCAAGCACACAATAAATTTCAACCTAAAGCAAGAGTGACAAAGAAGCAAAACACTCTCTCTCGAAGCCTATGATCTATACATATTTCTCCCCCTTTGGCAACAAGTTACCAAAAAGCTCAAATATGCTAAGTGCTATGCGTCTCTCAGGCTTGGTCTTTGGGAGGTGGTGTAGAGAGAACTCCAAGGACGAAGGCATCAGTTGATGTAGCTGGAGCTGGTCGAGTGGCTGCTGGAGGTGGCACTGAAGTTGTGGCTGCTGGTGCTGACGATGTAGCTCTAGTATCTGGTATTGGCACTGCAGCAGACCTCTGACCTCTAGGCACTCGCTGAAAAGCATCAGTAGTTGCCTTCCCTTTCCTCTCTTCTACTTCCTCCTGGAGCTGCTCAACTACTGTTTGTATCTCAGTAACCTGCAGATCAAGATCATAAAATTTGGTTTCTATGATCCTCTCCAAGCTCTCTTGGTTTTGAGTCAGGGTGGCCAAGCCCTTCTCAATCCTCAAAGTAGATTGGATTAAATACGCCAGCTGATCTTGCTTGCTCTTCAGGAAAACTTGAGATGCTTCCTCAACACTAGGCATTTTGGCAGCTTTCTCTGCTTTAGCTTTTGCTCTCTTCTCTTGTGCTTGAGCTGATGATGGTTCATCCTCATTCATTATAACATTGTTGTCTTCAAATTCAGGATATAGGGGTAGATGCTCCTTGTGCAACAAATATGTACATGTGCCCATCTTAGCATTGATGAGCTCCTGAATATGTGGAGCATACCACAACTTCTCTTTTGGTCAGCAGCTGTGCTCTTGATTGTCTCTACAATCAGGCTCATGACATTGAACTTTTGAGGGACATCAAAAAGCTGTAGCAGGTTGATAGAATGTCCTCTGATCATCTTGTGATCTCCTGACTTGGGTAGCGCAGTGTGCCTTAGAATGGTGTTAATGGTAGGCAGACCAGACAACAGATAATGTATAGATCCAAGCTTGTGTGTCTCCAAAGCTTTATCAGGGATCTCTTTGTACATGTTTGCCATGGAGTTGTGGTATTTCTTCTTCTTTGCATACACATCTAAGTCATCTTCATGTTCCTCTGGGGCATTGATCGATTCAGCCCATTCTTCAACAGTGGATTGGTACCTAGTACCTTGAGACATCCATATGATCTTCCCATCTGGGTAAAAGTGAGCAGTGGAGTAAAACTGCATGATCAGCTCATCATTCCATTTTGTGAGCTTCTTCCCAACAAATTTGTCAACTCCACATGCTTTGAAGATGTCATATACTCCTGGGAAATGATCTTCCTTCTCCTTGATGTACTCCCAGTCAACCCATCTCATGTCACATACAATTGGCTTCTTGTCAAGCAAAATTGTCTCATAGAACTCTTGTTGTTCTTTTGTATGAAACCTGTAGTCAACTTCAGTCCTCCTCCTTACAGCATAAGGATCAGACTGTCTCCACAATCTCAGTCCAGCATCCTTTCTGATATGCATGTCCTCAGCCACTGGATGAGCATCATTGTGGTCTGGAATCTTGGGTTTCAGCTTTCTCAAAACAAGAGACTCATCATCCTCTTCTTCAGCTTGAGGCACTGGGGCCTTGTTCTTCTCTTCTGCAGGAATGCTCCTGGTGTTTCTCTTGGGCTTTGGGGGTTTCTGAGCTTGAGCTTTGGGAGCAGTCTTGGGCTTTGATGGAGCAGCCCCTGACTTGATAGCATCTCCCATAAGCTTTTGAGCTTTGGGTGCTGGAGCAGCATCCTCTTCCTCTTCCTCTTCTGACTCTCTTACCATAGTTGATTTTCCAAGAACTTTTGCAGTTGTGTTTCTTGCCCTCTTCTTTTTCTTGTCATCTCCTGCTGCTTCACCATCATCAGATTCTCTGGTGAATTTCATTGTCTCTCCTGTTGCAACCTTCCTTGGCTTTGACATTGGGATTCTCTTGCCAGGTGCCTTCTTGTTCAAGCCTGGCTTTGTTGCAGCAGATGTGCCATACTCCTTCTTCAAGACTTTCTTCCTTGAGGTGGCTTCATCCTCAACAGCCACATAGTCCTCATCCTCAGAGTCTGAGGTTCTCTTCTTCCTTGTCCTGGTGGCTGCCTTGGGCAAGTTACTAGGTGTGCTCCTGCTGCCCTCATCATAGCTGCTTGAGGGATCTGAACCCTCACTCAATTGCACTTGTTCCTCGGTTCTGTTCTGACTGTCACTCTGGTCAGACATCTTGGCAATCTCACTGACAGCAGACCCTGTGAATAGATGTAGATGAGGTCGAGTGTATGAGCATCACAAGGTGCAGAGGTTTTGTAAAACAGATGACTTAAACACTTAGTTTTAGTTCTCCAATGAAAGAATTTTGGAGCTACCGGTTTGATAAAGTCGGTGATACCGAAGCAATATTTGGAGCCTAAACATGTGAACTCGGTCAGACCGAGTCACAGTTTGGTGGCACCGAGACTGCTATGGTTTCACAGAGAATCGAACTCGGTCACACCGATGTGCAGTTTTCGGTCAGACCAAAAACGCATGTGCAATGGCCTAAGCCAAATCGGTGAGACCGATTTCTACAACTCTGTCGGTCTGAGATGAGTTCGGTGAAGACCTAACCCTAAATTTTCAAATCAAATTTAATCTAAGGATGTTTTCAGTGGATAGATCGTTTGCACACATGGTAAAGATCATGGCAAAGCAATGTGCTATGAATCGGAGTTTGGGAAATAGCACAAAGAATCAAACCCATACCCTAGTTCGGCAGAGGTTCGCTACGGCGACAACGGCGGAGCAGATTTCCGTTGACGGTGATGGAAACCAGCGGCGGGAGGTCGCTGGCGGCAAGGAGACGATCCGGAGACCCAAGTAGGCAGAGCAGGACACACGCGCGGGTTGAGGAGTTTGAAGAAATTTCCAAAAACTCACCCGTGGGTATATATATCCTGACCCTGTCGGTGTGACCAAGTGGAACAACTCGGTGGCACCGAGATGCAGAATCGCAAGCGGTTACTGCAACTCGGTGTGACCGAAAAGTTCAAATCGGTTGCACCAAGATGAAAAACCTAGATCAACTTAGTGAACTCGGTGAGACCGAAGTGGATGACTCGGTCATACCGAAATGCCCAAAGAGGTTTTGGAGGTTTAAGTCTATGATGAATCGGGGACTCCGAGTGCTCCTCACACAGAGTGGTTCGAATCTGACTTGATCAAACTTTGTGATGTAGCATGAATAGAGTTTGAGACGAGAAAAGCATAGATAGCTAGAGAGAGTACTTAGGCATTCTTGTCCATCCATTTGGCAAAAGAAAAAGAGCCAAACCATCAAAGCAACAAATGGATGTCCTCGAATGAGTAAAGTATGCATCCAACATGCTCACACAATAAAATGGCAAATGAAATATGTGACAGAGCATGCACAATCACTCTAGCAACTATCAAGCAATTGGCGATGACTAGGTCATCTATATATGAGTATATTGACTTAGGAGTCAAATGAGAACATTTGATCATAGGTCATACTCATCGTTTAAGCACAAGTGGGGTTGCCTCTTTTACATAAAGCATTGTTGTGTTCACATCATTAGAGTTGCTTTAGCTCAATTGATTAGAGTAAAGCTCCCCCTAGATGTGATATCCCCCATAAGAGGGATGAACTAACCTTGGGTTTTGTCGATGATGACTTCATGTAGGTGTTGAACATGTGGACGCTCAATGTTGATGTAGATTGTTTGGAGCAATCCATTTGAATGAGTTGCACTTTCAATACCTACACAGGTTCCCACAAGGAACAAACAAGGATATCCATAGACATAGAGTGATGAACACATAGATGATGTCCATGAAAGCATTAGGTTACCTTGTCCCTTGTCTTACCAACAAGAGGGTTTGTGACTCCTTGAACTAGTGCATGATGTGGAAGTTGTTTGCACTTGTCTTTGCCAAAATTATATGAGTGAAATATGTTAGCGGAGTCACCCTCGGGAACTCCCTAGTCCTTCTTCTTCGAAATCCACACCATCTTGATGGGAATCCTTGGAGTTGTAGTCATACTTGATGAAGTAGAACTTGATGTAGTCTTGGGAACCCACTTGACCAAGGCCTTGGGAGCTTCTTCAAATGCATCAATCTCCTCTTGAAGCTTATCCTTGCCTTTTTGCTTGTGGTCTTGTGGTGAAAGATCATCTTGAGCTTGTGTTCCTTGGAAAGAAGTAGGATCATACTTCTCTTGTTGAGGAACAAACTTCGCCTTGGGGTATTGATCTTCTTCCCACTCAACTCCATTGGCATTGAACTTTCATTCAAAACCAACACCTTGATTCTTCTGGTGTCTTCCTTGCTTGCGTACAATTTCCTCAAATTGCTAACTTCCGGCAAGGCTATTGTAAACACCTTTCTCTATAATTCCCTTCAATAAGCTATTTTCTTGCTCAAGTGTAACTTGGCTAATAGGATCGTTAGTGGAATCAAGAGAACTACTAGAAGCAACAATATTTGATTTAGCATGATTTTTGTTACTACTAGATGAAGAATCTTTCTTACTCTTGTTGCTAGATTTTACTTGTGGCATGTAAGTAGACAAGAGTAAATGCTTGGCAATGTAAGAAGAACTTTTCTTGCGAAGATCATCATTTATTGCCTTTAAGAACTCATGCTCTTGCTCAAGATTGAGCTTTTCAAAGCGTAGCTTCTCATGAGTCTTTAATAGTTCTCGATGATCTTCCAAGGTAGTTTCATGGGCTAACTTAAGAGTGTTTAGTTCTTTAGTTAGATGCTCAATCTCCTTCTTATCATCGTCATTCATTTTATCTTGATTAGCATGATTAATAGCAAGTTCATCATAGTTTTCATCACTAGAGTTGTCAACAAGTAAATCATCATCTCCTAGCAAATCATCTTCATCACTGTTGAAATCAACATACTCGGGGTGTGATACCTTTGGGACTTTAGCCATGAAGCATCTTCCAATTCCTTCATTTGGTGATTCAAATATGTCATAGGAGTTGGTTGACACAAGTGCTAGACCGGCAACACCTTCATCTTGAGTATATTCGGAGTCGGAGTGATAACTTCTTTCGGAGTGATGGTCGGAGTCGGAGCCGGATACCCATTCACCAACATGAGCTTGATGTCTTCGTTTTGTGTAGCTATTTGATGATTTGTCCTTCCTTTCCAAATCCTTGCTTCTTCGAGAAGTTCTTCGTTCATAACGATCATCTCTACTCCTTCTCTCTCTTGATGGAGATTCTTCTCTTCTACTTCTTCTTTTGGGAGAATCTTCTCTTCTTTTGTAGGGAGCCGTACACTCATTGGAGAAGTGTCCGGGTCTTCCACAATTGTAGTAATTACGTTCATGACTTGAAGATCTTTTGTCATTGTAGGACCTTGACTTGGAACTTCTCTCCTTGCTTCTACTCTTGTAGAACTTGTTGAAGTTCTTCACCATTAGGCTCCTTTCTTCATTGAAGGCTTGTTTCTCATTTGAAGATGTGGGAGCATCACATGAGGCTTTATAAGCACCACTTGACTTGTTGTGAAGCTCTTCCTTATCCTTGAGTGACATCTCATGAGCAACAATTCTTCCAATGACTTCCGTAGGCTTGAGATCTTTGTAATTGGGCATCATCTGGATCAATGTGCACACGGTATCATATTTTCCATCCGAGGCTCTTAGGATCTTCTTGATGATGAATTTATCGGTCATTTCTTCACTTCCTAAGGCGGCAATCTCATTTGTGATGAGAGCAATCCTAGAGTACATTTCAGCGACACCTTCACCATCCTTCATTTTGAACTTGTCAAGATGACTTTGAAGCACATCCAATTTGGATTCCTTGACGGAGTCGGTACCCTCATGCATATCAATCAAAGTATCCCAAATTTCTTTGCATTCTCAAGATGGCTAATTTTGTTGAATTCTTTGGGGCACAATCCGTTGAAGAGGATATCACAAGCTTGAGCATTTTATTGCAGCATCTTCAACTCTTCTGCGGTAGCTTCACGGTTCGGTTCTCTCCCATCAAAGAATTCACCTTGCAATCCAATACACATAATAGCCCAAATGGCAGGGTTATGTCCAAGAATATGCATTTTCATCTTATGCTTCCAACTAGCAAAATTAGTACCATCAAAGTAAGGACCTCTACGGTGGTAATTTCCCTCGCTAGACGCCATACTCTCCAAGGTTGTGAAACCAAGGCTATGATCACCAAAAGCTATGGAAATCAAGGCAAATGGAGACTGTAGCTCTGATACCACTTGTAGGATCGAAAGTATGTCTAGAGGGGGGTGATTAGACTACTTCACCAAATAAAATCTAGCCTTTTCCCAATTTTAAGTCTTGGCAGATTTTAGCAACTTAGCACTTGTCAAGTATGTCTAGAGGGGTATGAACTCCTTGCTCTGGTGCTTCAAATGATAGTCTCCCCAACACTCAACTCTCTCTCATAGGATTGGATTTGGTGGAAAGATGATATGAGTGGAAAGCAACTTGGGGAAGGCTAGAGATCATGATTTATGTGGTTGGAATGGAATATCTTGACCTCAACACAAGTGTAGGTGGTTCTCTCTCAGAAAATGTATGTTGGAAGTGTAGGCTGAGATCCCTATCGGTGAAACCGAAGAGACTAGGGTTTGTGGCAGTGGCTGTGTCAACTGAACTCGGTGGTGCCGGATAGAAAGATTCGGTGGGGCCGAGTTTGACTTTTGGTTTGGGACATGTGTGGATATGAGAAAGTGGTTGAGGGTTTTGGAGCATATCACTAAGCATTTTGAGCAAGAAACCCATTAAGCAACACCTCATCCCCTTTTAATAGTATTGGATTTCCTATGGACTCAATGTGATCTTGGATCACTAAAATGAAAATGTAGAGTCTTGAGCTTTAGAGCTTGAGCCAATCTTTTGTCCTTACCATTTTGAGGGGTCCACATTCCTAATCCATGCCATGCCAATCACTGAACTTTCCTGAAATATTTATCTTGAAATTGCATTAGTTCAATGAGCTATATGTTGTTAGTAATTACCAAAACCACCCAGGGATAGTTGCACTTTCAATCTCCCCCTTTTTGGTAATTGATGACAACATATAGATCAAAGCTTCGACAAATGATGATAAGATTGAAGTACATCGTCGCTTTGAGAAGTATGTGATAAGCAAGAGCTCCCCCTAAATTTGTGCATTATTTAAGATTTGCTTTTGAATGCAAATGCACAATCGATTAGGATCATGGGTTACTCTTCCATGTCACATACATCTTGGTGGAGCGCTCAAAATGGTATAAATTAAAAGCATCCACTCATCACCATGCAAAGTGAATGATCATATAGGGATATAAGAGATAGTATCATCCAAGCAAGCATTAAAGTAGCATATGATCAATCACATGATCATACAAGTATCTCACTCAAGGACATAAAGTATAAACCAAGCACACAATAAATTTCAACCTAAAGCAAGAGTGACAAAGAAGCAAAACACTCTCTCTCGAAGCCTATGATCTATACATATTTCTCCCCCTTTGGCAACAAGTTACCAAAAAGCTCAAATATGCTAAGTGCTATGCGTCTCTCAGGCTTGGTCTTTGGGAGGTGGTGTAGAGAGAACTCCAAGGACGAAGGCATCAGTTGATGTAGCTGGAGCTGGTGGAGTGGCTGCTGGAGGTGGCACTGAAGTTGTGGCTGCTGGTGCTGACGATGTAGCTCTAGTATCTGGTATCGGCACTGCAGCAGACCTCTGACCTCTAGGCACTCGCTGAAAAGCATCAGTAGTTGCCTTCCCTTTCCTCTCTTCTACTTCCTCCTGGAGCTGCTCAACTACTGTTTGTATCTCAGTAACCTTCAGATCAAGATCATAAAATTTGGTTTCTATGATCCTCTCCAAGCTCTCTTGGTTTTGAGTCAGGGTGGCCAAGCCCTTCTCAATCCTCAAAGTAGATTGGATTAAATACGCCAGCTGATCTTGCTTGCTCTTCAGGAAAACTTGAGATGCTTCCTCAACACTAGGCATTTTGGCAGCTTTCTCTGCTTTAGCTTTTGCTCTCTTCTCTTGTGCTTGAGCTGATGATGGTTCATCCTCATTCATTATAACATTGTTGTCTTCAAATTCAGGATATAGGGGTAGATGCTCCTTGTGCAACAAATATGTACATGTGCCCATCTTAGCATTGATGAGCTCCTGAATATGTGGAGCATACCACAGCTTCTCTTTTGGTCAGCAGCTGTCCTCTTGATTGTCTCTACAATCAGGCTCATGACATTGAACTTTTGAGGGACATCAAAAAGCTGTAGCAGGTTGATAGAATGTCCTCTGATCATCTTGTGATCTCCTGACTTGGGTAGCGCAGTGTGCCTTAGAATGGTGTTAATGGTAGGCAGACCAGACAACAGATAATGTATAGATCCAAGCTTGTGTGTCTCCAAAGCTTTATCAGGGATCTCTTTGTACATGTTTGCCATGGAGTTGTGGTATTTCTTCTTCTTTGCACACACATCTAAGTCATCTTCATGTTCCTCTGGGGCATTGATCAATTCAGCCCATTCTTCAACAGTGGATTGGTACCTAGTACCTTCAGACATCCATATGATCTTCCCATCTGGGTAAAAGTGCCATGGAGTTGTGGTATTTCTTCTTCTTTGCATACACATCTAAGTCATCTTCATGTTCCTCTGGGGCATTGATCGATTCAGCCCATTCTTCAACAGTGGATTGGTACCTAGTACCTTCAGACATCCATATGATCTTCCCATCTGGGTAAAAGTGAGCAGTGGAGTAAAACTGCATGATCAGCTCATCATTCCATTTTGTGAGCTTCTTCCCAACAAATTTGTCAACTCCACATGCTTTGAAGATGTCATATACTCCTGGGAAATGATCTTCCTTCTCCTTGATGTACTCCCAGTCAACCCATCTCATGTCACATACAATTGGCTTCTTGTCAAGCAAAATTGTCTCATAGAACTCTTGTTGTTCTTTTGTATGAAACCTGTAGTCAACTTCAGTCCTCCTCCTTACAGCATAAGGATCAGACTGTCTCCACAATCTCAGTCCAGCATCCTTTCTGATATGCATGTCCTCAGCCACTGGATGAGCATCATTGTGGTCTGGAATCTTGGGTTTCAGCTTTCTCAAAACAAGAGACTCATCATCCTCTTCTTCAGCTTGAGGCACTGGGGCCTTGTTCTTCTCTTCTGCAGGAATGCTCCTGGTGTTTCTCTTGGGCTTTGGGGGTTTCTGAGCTTGAGCTTTGGGAGCAGTCTTGGGCTTTGATGGAGCAGCCCCTGACTTGATAGCATCTCCCATAAGCTTTTGAGCTTTGGGTGCTGGAGCAGCATCCTCTTCCTCTTCCTCTTCTGACTCTCTTACCATAGTTGATTTTCCAAGAACTTTTGCAGTTGTGTTTCTTGCCCTCTTCTTTTTCTTGTCATCTCCTGCTGCTTCACCATCATCAGATTCTCTGGTGAATTTCATTGTCTCTCCTGTTGCAACCTTCCTTGGCTTTGACATTGGGATTCTCTTGCCAGGTGCCTTCTTGTTCAAGCCTGGCTTTGTTGCAGCAGATGTGCCATACTCCTTCTTCAAGACTTTCTTCCTTGAGGTGGCTTCATCCTCAACAGCCACATAGTCCTCATCCTCAGAGTCTGAGGTTCTCTTCTTCCTTGTCCTGGTGGCTGCCTTGGGCAAGTTACTAGGTGTGCTCCTGCTGCCCTCATCATAGCTGCTTGAGGGATCTGAACCCTCACTCAATTGCACTTGTTCCTCGGTTCTGTTCTGACTGTCACTCTGGTCAGACATCTTGGCAATCTCACTGACAGCAGACCCTGTGAATAGATGTAGATGAGGTCGAGTGTATGAGCATCACAAGGTGCAGAGGTTTTGTAAAACAGATGACTTAAACACTTAGTTTTAGTTCTCCAATGAAAGAATTTTGGAGCTACCGGTTTGATAAAGTCGGTGATACCGAAGCAATATTTGGAGCCTAAACATGTGAACTCGGTCAGACCGAGTCACAGTTTGGTGGCACCGAGACTGCTATGGTTTCACAGAGAATCGAACTCGGTCACACCGATGTGCAGTTTTCGGTCAGACCAAAAACGCATGTGCAATGGCCTAAGCCAAATCGGTGAGACCGATTTCTACAACTCTGTCGGTCTGAGATGAGTTCGGTGAAGACCTAACCCTAAATTTTCAAATCAAATTTAATCTAAGGATGTTTTCAGTGGATAGATCGTTTGCACACATGGTAAAGATCATGGCAAAGCAATGTGCTATGAATCGGAGTTTGGGAAATAGCACAAAGAATCAAACCCATACCCTAGTTCGGCAGAGGTTCGCTACGGCGACAACGGCGGAGCAGATTTCCGTTGACGGTGATGGAAACCGGCGGCGGGAGGTCGCCGGCGGCAAGGAGACGATCCGGAGACCCAAGTAGGCAGAGCAGGACACACGCGCGGGTTGAGGAGTTTGAAGAAATTTCCAAAAACTCACCCGTGGGTATATATATCCTGACCCTGTCGGTGTGACCGAGTGGAACAACTCGGTGGCACCGAGATGCAGAATCGCAAGCGGTTACTGCAACTCGGTGTGACCGAAAAGTTCAAATCGGTTGCACCAAGATGAAAAACCTAGATCAACTTAGTGAACTCGGTGAGACCGAAGTGGATGACTCGGTCATACCGAAATGCCCAAAGAGGTTTTGGAGGTTTAAGTCTATGACGAATCGGGGACTCCGAGTGCTCCTCACACATAGTGGTTCGAATCTGACTTGATCAAACTTTGTGATGTAGCATGAATAGAGTTTGAGACGAGAAAAGCATAGATAGCTAGAGAGAGTACTTAGGCATTCTTGTCCATCCATTTGGCAAAAGAAAAAGAGCCAAACCATCAAAGCAACAAATGGATGTCCTCGAATGAGTAAAGTATGCATCCAACATGCTCACACAATAAAATGGCAAATGAAATATGTGACAGAGCATGCACAATCACTCTAGCAACTATCAAGCAATTGGCGATGACTAGGTCATCTATATATGAGTATATTGACTTAGGAGTCAAATGAGAACATTTGATCATAGGTCATACTCATCGTTTAAGCACAAGTGGGGTTGCCTCTTTTACATAAAGCATTGTTGTGTTCACATCATTAGAGTTGCTTTAGCTCAATTGATTAGAGTAAAGCTCCCCCTAGATGTGATATCCCCCATAAGAGGGATGAACTAACCTTGGGTTTTGTCGATGATGACTTCATGTAGGTGTTGAACATGTGGACGCTCAATGTTGATGTAGATTGTTTGGAGCAATCCATTTGAATGAGTTGCACTTTCAATACCTACACAGGTTCCCACAAGGAACAAACAAGGATATCCATAGACATAGAGTGATGAACACATAGATGATGTCCATGAAAGCATTAGGTTACCTTGTCCCTTGTCTTACCAACAAGAGGGTTTGTGACTCCTTGAACTAGTGCATGATGTGGAAGTTGTTTGCACTTGTCCTTGCCAAAATTATATGAGTGAAATATGTTAGCGGAGTCACCCTCGGGAACTCCCTAGTCCTTCTTCTTCGGAATCCACACCATCTTGATGGGAATCCTTGGAGTTGTAGTCATACTTGATGAAGTAGAACTTGATGTAGTCTTGGGAACCCACTTGACCAAGGCCTTGGGAGCTTCTTCAAATGCATCAATCTCCTCTTGAAGCTTATCCTTGCCTTTTTGCTTGTGGTCTTGTGGTGAAAGATTATCTTGAGCTTGTGTTCCTTGGAAAGAAGTAGGATCATACTTCCCTTGTTGAGGAACAAACTTCGCCTTGGGGTATTGATCTTCTTCCCACTCAACTCCATTGGCATTGAACTTTCATTCAAAACCAACACCTTGATTCTTCTGGTGTCTTCCTTGCTTGCGTACAATTTCCTCAAATTGCTAACTTCCGGCAAGGCTATTGTAAACACCTTTCTCTATAATTCCCTTGAATAAGCTATTTTCTTGCTCAAGTGTAACTTGGCTAATAGGATCGTTAGTGGAATCAAGAGAACTACTAGAAGCAACAATATTTGATTTAGCATGATTTTTGTTACTACTAGATGAAGAATCTTTCTTACTCTTGTTGCTAGATTTTACTTGTGGCATGTAAGTAGACAAGAGTAAATGCTTGGCAATGTAAGAAGAACTTTTCTTGCGAAGATCATCATTTATTGCCTTTAAGAACTCATGCTCTTGCTCAAGATTGAGCTTTTCAAAGCGTAGCTTCTCATGAGTCTTTAATAGTTCTCGATGATCTTCCAAGGTAGTTTCATGGGCTAACTTAAGAGTGTTTAGTTCTTTAGTTAGATGCTCAATCTCCTTCTTATCATCGTCATTCATTTTATCTTGATTAGCATGATTAATAGCAAGTTCATCATAGTTTTCATCACTAGAGTTGTCAACAAGTAAATCATCATCTCCTAGCAAATCATCTTCATCACTGTTGAAATCAACATTTTGGGGTGTGATACCTTTGGGACTGTAGCCATGAAGCATCTTCCAATTCCTTCATTTGGTGATTCAAATATGTCATAGGAGTTGGTTGACACAAGTGCTAGACCGGCAACACCTTCATCTTGAGTATATTCGGAGTCGGAGTGATAACTTCTTTCGGAGTGATGGTCGGAGTCGGAGCCGGATACCCATTCACCAACATGAGCTTGATGTCTTCGTTTTGTGTAGCTATTTGATGATTTGTCCTTCCTTTCCGAATCCTTGCTTCTTCGAGAGGTTCTTCGTTCATAACGATCATCTCTACTCCTTCTCTCTCTTGATGGAGATTCTTCTCTTCTACTTCTTCTTTTGGGAGAATCTTCTCTTCTTTTGTAGGGAGCCGTACACTCATTGGAGAAGTGTCCGGGTCTTCCACAATTGTAGTAATTACGTTCACGACTTGAAGATCTTTTGTCATTGTAGGACCTTGACTTGGAACTTCTCTCCTTGCTTCTACTCTTGTAGAACTTGTTGAAGTTCTTCACCATTAGGCTCATTTCTTCATTGAATGCTTGTTTCTCATTTGAAGATGTGGGAGCATCACATGAGGCTTTATAAGCACCACTTGACTTGTTGTGAAGCTCTTCCTTATCCTTGACTGACATCTCATGAGCAACAATTCTTCCAATGACTTCCGTAGGCTTGAGATCTTTGTAATTGGGCATCATCTGGATCAATGTGCACACAGTATCATATTTTCATCCGAGGCTCTTAGGATCTTCTTGATGATGAATTTATCGGTCATTTCTTCACTTCCTAAGGCGGCAATCTCATTTGTGATGAGAGCAATCCTAGAGTACATTTCAGCGACACCTTCACCATCCTTCATTTTGAACTTGTCAAGCTGACTTTGAAGCACATCCAATTTGGATTCCTTGACGGAGTCGATACCCTCGTGCATATCAATCAAAGTATCCCAAATTTCCTTTGCATTCTCAAGATGGCTAATTTTGTTGAATTCTTTGGGGCACAATCTGTTGAAGAGGATATCACAAGCTTGAGCATTGTATTGCAGCATCTTCAACTCTTCCGCGGTAGCTTCACGGTTCGGTTCTCTCCCATCAAAGAATTCACCTTGCAATCCAATACACACAATAGCCCAAATGGCAGGGTTATGTCCAAGAATATGCATTTTCATCTTATGCTTCCAACTAGCAAAATTAGTACCATCAAAGTAAGGACCTCTACGGTGGTAATTTCCCTCGCTAGACGCCATACTCTCCAAGGTTGTGAACCCAAGGCTATGATCACCAAAAGCTATGGAAATCAAGGCAAATGGAGACCGTAGCTCTGATACCACTTGTAGGATCGAAAGTATGTCTAGAGGGGGGTGATTAGACTACTTCACCAAATAAAATCTAGCCTTTTGCCAATTTTAAGTCTTGGCAGATTTTAGCAACTTAGCACTTGTCAAGTATGTCTAGAGGGGTATGAACTCCTTGCTCTTGTGCTTCAAATGATAGTCTCCCCAACACTCAATTCTCTCTCATAGGATTGGATTTGGTGGAAAGATGATATGAGTGGAAAGCAACTTGGGGAAGGCTAGAGATCAAGATTTATGTGGTTGGAATGGAATATCTTGACCTCAACACAAGTGTAGGTGGTTCTCTCTCAGAAAATGTATGTTGGAAGTGTAGGCTGAGATCCCTATCGGTGAAACCGAAGAGACTAGGGTTTGTGGCAGTGGCTATGTCAACTGAACTCGGTGGTGCCGGATAGAAAGATTCGGTGGGGCCGAGTTTGACTTTTGGTTTGGGACATGTGTGGATATGAGAAAGTGGTTGAGGGTTTTGGAGCATATCACTAAGCATTTTGAGCAAGAAACCCATTAAGCAACACCTCATCCCCTTTTAATAGTATTGGATTTTCCTATGGACTCAATGTGATCTTGGATCACTAAAATGAAAATGTAGAGTCTTGAGCTTTAGAGCTTGAGCCAATCTTTTGTCCTTAGCATTTTGAGGGGTCCACATTCCTAATCCATTCCATGCCAATCATTGAACTTTCCTAAAATATTTATCTTGAAATGGCATTAGTTCAATGAGCTATATGTTGTTAGTAATTACCAAAACCACCCAGGGATAGTTGCACTTTCACCAAGGCCCAAAGGTGACTTAAGGCCCGTATGTGTAAACCGCCATATATTTATGACTTGTATTATAAGGCAATTGTAATTGGTCACCGTGTCGGACACGCTTATGAGCCGGCCGGGACTCTGTATGCTACGGGGTGTCAACCTGTGTATATAAAGGGAGGACCCGGCGGCGGTTTAGGACAAGAGACAAGAGATCGAAATCTAGGTCAAGCGTATTCGCTCCCTGGTAATCGAGGCATAATCAATACCACCTCAAACTGGATTAGGCCTTTACCTTCACCGCAAGGCGACTTACCAACGGTGTGTGCAAAACTGCCTTCATAATCAAATTGGGCGTAATGTTCAAGCTTATGTGGATGACATTGTGGTGAAATCCAGACAGAAGGAAACCCTGATTGATGATTTGAAGGATACCTTTGACAATCTCCGGGTTTATAAGATGATGCTTAACCCGGCCAAATGTGTTTTTGGTGTGCCAGCTGGTAAGCTTTTGGGTTTTCCGGTTTCCAACAGAGGCATTGAGGCTAACCCGGAGAAGATCAAGGCCATCACTTCTTTGGCTAAGCCGGTGTGTGTTAATGATGTTCAACGCCTGGCAGGTCGTATTGCGGCCTTAAGTCGGTTCATAAGACGGCTGGGTGAAAAGTCTATACCGTTGTACCAGATGATGAAGAAAACAGACCACTTTGTATGGAGTGATGCTTCTAATGAAGCATTTAAGGATTTGAAGAAACAGTTGGCTGAGCCGCCCGTTCTTGCTGCTCCCATTGATAAGGAGCCATTGCTATTATATGTAGCTGCTAATGCCCGGGTTGTCAGTGTAGCTATTGTGGTGGAACGAAAGGAGGCAGGAAAATAATATCCGGTTCAGAGGCCGGTTTACTACATCAGTGAAGTGCTTATTGAGTCCAAGCCGAGGTATATACACTGGCAGAAGCTCGAATATGGGGTATTCATGGCCAGTCGGAAGCTTAAGCAGTATTTCTTAGGTCACCCCATCACTGTGGTGAGTTTTGCTCCCTTAGGGGATATTATTCAAAATAGAGAAGCCACCGGTCGGATAGGCAAGTGGGCCATTAAGATTGGACCTCATGGTTTGAAGTACGTGCCTC
The DNA here is from genome assembly GCF_002575655.3 of Aegilops tauschii subsp. strangulata. Lineage (NCBI taxonomy): Eukaryota > Viridiplantae > Streptophyta > Magnoliopsida > Poales > Poaceae > Aegilops > Aegilops tauschii. The sequence goes on from NC_053039.3 coordinate 573,469,220, forward strand.
GCACGGCCATCAAGTCTCAAGCACTTGTGGATTTCATCAATGACTGGACAGAACTGCAGATGCCTGAAGAGAAGCCAGATAACACATATTGGACTATTCACTTTGATGGGTCCAGGCAATTGGTGGGCTCGGGGGCTGGAGTTGTGTTGACTTCCCCACGAGGTGACAAGTTTTGTTATGTTTTAAGGCTGATGTTCCCTTGTAGTAACTATGCAGCTGAGTATGAAGCCTTACCCCATTGTCTTCGGATGGCTAAGGAGATGAACTTAAGCCGAGTGAGGTGTTTTGGCGACTCAGACTTGCTGGCTCAGCAAGTTTCTGGCACTTGGGATTCTAAGGATCCACTCATGGCGGCTTATTGGCGAGAGGTTGATGCTATTGCAGGACACTTCAAGGGTTATCAAGTGGAACATGTTGATCACAGGAAAAATGAAGCGGCTGATGCCTTAAGCCGGTTAGGGTCCCAACATAAGCCGGTGCCACCTAACACTTTCTTGGATATTCTGCATAACCCTTCCGTTAAGTTGCCTACAGAGGAGGATCTGGCTATTCCTGACCCGGAGGCACAGTTGGTGGCGGCTCTTCATGTTATTCCTGATTGGACGGTCCCATATTTGGCTTATATGACCCGGGGCGAGTTACCTGAAGATGAAACCTTAGCCAGGCAGATAACCCGGTGGTGTAAGTCGATGACAATTGTTAATGGAGAGCTGCACCATTGCAGTGTTACAGGGGCGTTTCAACGTTGTGTTTCTCCAGAAGAGTGTCGTGAGATTCTTCGTGAGATTCATGAAGAAGATTGTGGTCATCACGACGGCTCTATGTCTCTCATGGCCAAGGCATTTCGTCATGGATTTTATTGGCTGACAGCTCATGTTGACGCAGAGGATCTAGTCAGTAAATGTGATGGTTGTCAGAAATTTTCACGGCGAGCTCACGTGCCGGCTCAAGAATTAAGGATGATTCCAATTACTTGGCCGTTTGCAGTCTGGGAGCTTGATATGGTTGGGCCTTTCAAAAGGTCCAAGGATAAGAAGACCCACATTTTGGTGGCGGTTGACAAATTCACAAAGTGGGTCGAAGCAGAGCCGGTCGGTAAGTGTGACGCGGCAACAGCAGTTCAATTCATCAAAAAGGTGATTTTTTGCTTTGGTTTTCCCCACAGCATTATAACTGATAATGGCACTAATCTGTCCAAGGGTGCTATGAAAGAGTTTTGTCAACGTGAGCATATTCGACTTGATGTGTCATCAGTGGCTTACCCCCAATCCAATGGTCAAGCTGAGAGAGCCAATCAAGAAATTTTGAGAGGCATCAAGCCTCGGCCTATGGTTCCTTTGCAGAGGACGCCGGGTTGTTGGGTGGAGGAGTTACCTTCCGTGTTATGGAGTATTAATACTACCCCCAACAGATCTATAGGTTACACACCTTCATGGTTTACGGAGCAGACACTACTAGGGAAAACCTTATACACAGAACTTTAGCAGTAGCGCTTGTTAAAAAAGGGCACTACTGCTAGTAGCGCGTGCAGGATAAACACGCTGCAGACACGAACGTAGAAGTAGCGCGTCTACTTTTAAAAGCGCTGCTGCTAAAATTCTCACTACTAAGCCGATAGGCTACATATAGTAGTAGCGGTCTTCTAGAAAGAGCGCTACCGCTAAGTTTATTTTAGCAGCGAGTTTACTATGAAACGCGCTGCTGCCAATGAAAAGAAAATTAAACGAAAAACAAATAGAAAAGTAAATGAAAATGAAAGAAATAAAAAAAGGAGAAAGGAAAAAAATAAAATGTAAAGAAAAATAAATGAAAAAGGGAAAAAAGGAGATAGGAATAGCAGTAGCGTCTGTTCATCAGAGGCGCTATAGATAACGTAGTAGTAGCGCTTGTTTAGACCCCCACTATAGAAAGAGAAAAGGAAATCAGAAAAGAAAAGGAAAATACATAGCTATAGCAGTAGCGCGTTTACTGAAAAGTGCTATAGCTAACATAGCTATAGCGCTTTTATGGAAACGCGCTACCGCTAAGTTTGACTTAACCCAAAAGCGGTTTCCCCCTGGCCACCACTTCTCCCCCAAATCTCTCGCCCCACTTCGCCGCCATCTCCCCAATTCGCCGTCGCCCTACTTTGCCGCCGTCTCCTGCCGACGTCAACGCCCCCGGAGCCACCAGAGCCACGCGCCGTCGACGCCACCGGAGCCGCGCGGCCTCATCAATGCCAGCGGAGCCACCCTCGGCGCCAGCGGAGCCACCCTCGATGCCCTGCCTCCCTCGCCGTCAACGGAGACGCCCCTGCCTCCCTCGCCACGACCGGAGCCATCCTCTGTAAGCCCCCACCCCTCCTCTCTCTCTCATGCATAGCACAAACATTGGACAGAGAACTAGCTAGCTAGGTTAACTAGTTTAATTAGGTTAATTATCTAGGTTAGTGCAAAATTTTAGTTAGGGCTTTGACAGAGAACTAGCTAGGTTAACTAGTTTAATTAGGTTAATTATCTAGGTTAGTGCAAAAATTTAGTTAGGGCTTTGACAGAGAACTAGCTAGGTTAACTACTTTAATTAGGTTAATTATCTAGGTAAACTAGGTTAACTAGCTAGGTTAACTAACTAGGTTAAATAGCTAGGTTAATTAGGTTCGTTAGGTTAACAAGCTAGGTTAACTAACTAGGTAAAATAGCTAGGTTAATTAGGTTCGTTAGGTTAACAAGCTAGGTTAACTAGGTTCGCTAGGTTAGAGGAAAAATTTATTTTAGAGCATTAGGTGAGAAGGGTTAGAGAAATAGAGTTCCTTTGCAATTTAATTGGGTTCTATCCTAGGCAGAGAAGCGTTAGAGAAAATAATGTTCATCTTTCCTAGACTTTTATTGTTGATTTTATCTTTTCATTGAAGTGGTCATGTTATATCTTTTCATTGAAGTGGTTTGCTTGTGCCCATGTGGCCTTTTGTTGTTTCCGGGGAATGGAGCGGGGTGGCCTATGTTTTGCCGGAATGTTGATTCATTTCCGTTCCGGCAAATTTCAGGTGCTCGATTTGTCCACTTTTTAGCAAAGGTCATGCCGAAATTTTCCGTGAATTTCGGCATGACTTGTGCTACAAAGTAGGACATATCGAGTACCCGCGATTTGCCGCATCGAGAAGGAGTCAACGTTCCTGCAAAGCATAGGCCTTTTTTATGTCATTATTCATTTTATTAGGTCTAGAATTAATTGACTAGATGTAATCGTAGGAAACATGGCTAGCAACGATGAAGGACAGGGTTGTGGTGACTGCGACAACGTCTACCTGGCGGCAGAAGAATTTTTGAGGGAAGCCGACGATCAAGAATTGATGTTGCTGGGTCCACCTGTCACATTGGAGATTGAGACTGACATCGAGACCGGCGCTGAGACTGAGACCGGCATCGAGACCGGCGCTCAGACTGAGACTGGTGCCGAGACTAGCGGAGCCGGTATAGAACCAAAAGCAAAGAGGCAACGGCTTCCTAACAAGCTCAGCACTACTAGACTGGTGGTCACGGAGGTGGACGACGGCAATTTTGAGCCAACCGCGCCCGAGGAAGCGCGCGCGTGCTACGGGAATCAAATAGGCTGCATCATACGGACAACCGCCACCATCAACGATGAGAAACTACAGAAGATAGATAATATGAGGCCCTCCCTCCTAAAGAAGCTGCACCAGATATTCTTGTTACCGGGCCGGAATGAAAAGGATTATAAAGATCCAGATAAGGACCCGGCAATGAAGAAGATAAAAAAACACGCCATGACCAAGTTTAGCGACGCGTTGGCCGCCTGGAAATCAAGGGTGAAATATCGGATCATCAACAAAAAGGAACCCTACTCCGAGATTGTAAAGGATAATCCGACAATTACGGCAGAGCACTTTGAAATATTCAAGGCGGCTTGCGAGGCCGAAGCTGCCAAAAAAAGTCGAAGTACAAGAAGGGGATTCAATAGAGGAACATTGGGTGCCACCACCTCGGAAGCCGTGGTTATGGCGAGAAGACGTCCATATGGGCCAGGGAGGACGCGGAAGCCGCGAGTCTGGGCATCCCAGACCCTTTGGCGGAGTTCACCGTCCCGCAGGAGCGTGACGTCCTCAGGGCCCACCACCGTTGGGACCCAGTGAAGAAGATTTTCGAGATGAACGCGGTCACGATGGAGTTCATGAGACTGCTAGTAATTTTAGTTTCTGATCAATTCGACTGCACGTTAGTCATATTTGTAAATGATCCTTGTGCCTTTTGCAGAGAGAGCGGCACAGGATTGCGGTCGAAAGCGACTCGCCGTCTGGGGCGTTGGCGAGGCCCAAGTGGGACACTCCATTCAACCGGGCGTTGAACATATTGAAACGACTCCTGGTGGAGACTCGACCGTCGTATGGACACGTACACGGTGTCGGAGACGGCGCCACGTGGAAGAAGTACTACCGTGAGACCACGGAGGAGAGAAAGGAAAGACGGAGGTTAACTGAAGAAAACATCGACAAGAAGGTTGAGCATGCGGTTGAGAAGAAATCATCTGAGACAGTGGCAACTGCGGTAGCTGCCGCAAAACAGGTGCTTGTAGATATGTCTACTTCCTGGGTTCCGGCCGTTTTCAATTGGAGCAGGCAAAATCCAGAAAAAAATGCAGTGGACTTTCCCCTTGCTGACTTCTTGGGGAGCAGCTGACTAGCGTTGCACCAGCACCTGCAGCTGCACCTGCTTCCGCACCGGCTCCCGCACCGGCTCCCACATCGGCTCCTGCACCTACTCCCGCACCTACTCCGGCACCGGACGTGCTCGGCGGTGCTTCTTCTTTGGCTGAGCTCGACGCCCTCACGGTATCTGTCACACCGGCCCCCTTCAATAAATGTATAATCTCACTTTTTCGTTGCCTTTCGGATATCTCACGTCGCAGACTTTTCTTTGCAGGCCGACGAAACCCCGTGCACCATATTGTACACCATCGGCGACCAGAAGGTGGACGCGGGGAAGGCGACGATAATGGAGCTGAAGGAACCATTGTTCCACAGCCGGCCGATCCCCCCGGACGTCTTCAAGGTTTCTGTGGCCAGTGTCAAACCAGGCCACGAGAATTTGGCTCCTCTGGTACTAGTGGGGGATGACGACGAGACCCCGCGGCGGCTTGGTGATTGTTGCAATGGGTGGGTCCTGTTGTGGCCAAAGGGTCTGCTTCGTCTAGAGGCGGCCGGGAGCACACCCACGAGCACGCAATTAGGTATGAACATCAACACCTCACCTACCCAATTAGCGTCGGCTGTCGTGTTGGGTGATAGCGGAGGGGGTGAGGAAAAGGCTCCATTAGTCGCTGGTGACGTCGCCATAGATGAGGATGAGGATGACGATGGCACTCAACAATATGTCAATACTGGCACCTACTTAGGGTTTGAGCGTCATGAGTCAGTGCCTGAATTGCCGTCTCCGGAGGCTGAACGTATTATGGACGACCTTCCGGTAGTAAAGAAGTCTAGGAAAAGACCGAGGAAAGGCAAAAAAGCTGCTTCTATGATCTAGGCGCCTCAGCAGCCTCGGGTTCAAGACCGTATAGATATCCCCGGTGCGGAAAAATGGCATATCCCCGGTTAACCAATCCTACCTGAAGCAGCGCTAGGGGCCAGATTCGGTGATCTAAGGAGACTTCATGACGATGTGCTGCGGATACAGAAAGGCCTCATTGCCTCGAAAGATCCAGGATACCCACTCTACGTGGTTAACGTTCCGCGGCAATTGTCGTACATCGACACATTCCCCGCGGAGAAGTTCTTCCTTTGATTCGATTACATATTCAACAGGTTTCACATGAAGAAGCTGGATTTTACGTTTGTCCGCCTTTATTCCTTGCACATGAACTACATCATCGGGGTTGAGTAGATACCTCATATCTGTGTCGCTGACCCGTACTTCATGCGCGAGGGCTTCTTGGGAGTCTGCGCAATGCACCGTGAATACGCGAGGGAATAGATCGTCAATTTCATGCTCGCCAATAAGGACAAGGAGGCGATCCTCGTGCCTTATCATCCCCTGTAATTCATCCGCGCGGATATCCTTCCTTCGATTTCAATCATTCATTTGCACGGTGGAGGCTAATTAATTTGAGGTGTACTTATTTTGCGCAGCGGCGGGCGCGCCGTCCTCATCATCCTCTACCCCCGATACTCCCACACTCTTTACTTGGACTCGTCGAAGAACATTAACAAAAAGGATTACACCCACATCAAGTCTGTTCTCGACAGTGCTATGTTTTACTACGAGGCACGGGGTGGAGAGGTCAAGGACAAGAAGAGAAGGGACGGCAGGCCCGCCTTCGGCCATAAGACCGACTTCTGCTGCATCCAGCAACCGAGTGATTCTCTTAATGATGGATTCTATGTCCTACACCACATGCTGGAGTACAGACGGGATCACCAGAACCTTCGCATGTCACCTACATCCGGTGATGCCCATATTCTGCAATGGGCAAAGAACGTAGGAGATATCGAGAATCATCGACTTCGAGCTGAGTTCTATCACATCCAGCACGAACTTTCCCAAATCATCATGAAGGAGGTCATCGGGAAAACAGGGATGTTCTACGAAGAAGGACAAATGTCGTGGGAAGACGTCCGAACATGGGTAGCCGCTCAGCGTCTCGACCTGAAGCCTTTCACTAGGCTCGGGGACTATCTCCCTGACTTGGATGGATGGCACTACATGTTGGAGTGATTGTCGATATATGAAAATGTGTCCGTTTAGTCCATACTTTCTCTATGACGAAACTTTGAGTTATGCACGATGAAACTTTATTTGTGATGTAATTAAACCGTCCTCCTCGACTAGCGACGATCACTCTAGTTAGGGCATTTTGGGTACGATCAACTTTGTTATTTATGCTTATGATATGTTGCTTCTATTTTTGCCAAGTCTGTCTCTTTCTGTTGCTCAACTATATACGTTGCATATCATCGACTCATGTGACAATGCAGGTGCATAGATCATCGATGGCGAAGAAGTGCTACGCCAGGAGTATATATACGACGAGTGTCCGGAGTGTCAGGCCCAGGTGTACCGGTTTCCGGTTTTCGAGCGACAGGCAGTAGTTAGTTTAGGTTCACGCTAATGCGAGAGAGGGATATGAACTCATGTACTGCATAGTTCCGCTGTCACTCAAAGTGATAGCTCTTCTCGCGTATATCATTGTTTAGATGGATGACGATGTAGTTGCAAGTAATCGAGACTTATATCGCTATTTTCGAGATGATGACGAGAGACCACTTTGTGTTGGATGATGATTATGATGATGACATGATTTGATGAGACTATTTGTATGTATATGCCATGATTACATTTGTATGTGTATGATGTGCTAAAGATTATTGTATAAAGCCTATTCAAATATAAAACAAATATGCAGAAAAAAACAGAAACTAATAAAACTAGCAGTAGCGAGGGGCACAAAGTTAGCAGTAGCGCTGCCTTACCAGTAGCGCTTCCTGCAAAAAAGCATTGCAGATATTAGCAGCAGCGCTCTGAACTAAAGCGCGGTACTGCTAGCCATGTATAGCAGTAGCGTGGGACGACAGGCGCTACTGCTACACGTTAGCTGTAGCGCCTTATCAGTAGCGCGTCGTCCCACGCTACTGATAGGCAACATACCCGCGCTACTGCTAGGGTTTTCCCTAGTAGTGATAGGCGGTTCTCCCTAGTGACATCCGTCATGACTCGCCCCGTGTGGCGGCTTATGTTGAAGCTGATAATAAAAAAGCACGTCAGGAAGCACTTGACCTGTTAGATGAGGAGCGTGACATCGCGGCGGCTCATTCGGCGATTTACCAGCAAGATCTGCGCCGTTATCACAGCCGCCGGGTTAAAACCAGGACTTTTCAAGAAGGTGACCTGGTGCTCTGGCTCATCCAGGATCCAACCGATATGCACAAGTTATCCCCACCTTGGGAAGGACCCTTTGTAGTCAGCAAAAATCTGAATAATGGATCGTACTACCTTATCGACATTCGAGAACACACGAATTCACGTAAGTCGGAGGAGGAGACCCACCGGCCGTGGAATACTGCTCATCTTTGGCCTTACTATACTTGAGCCACCGGCTCTTACAATGTACATATTTTGACAATGTATATATTATGATGATTATAATAAAGTCGGCATCCCTGATAAAGCAGGGCCTCTGTCATTTCATTTCTAATAGCATTGAGTCTTTATTACTTCTTACATATCACTTGGGGGCTTCCTGTTCAAACATAGGTGTATTCACCAAAGACAACATAGCGTTGCTACCCTCTTGATTCCGGCTATCAAGCCAATATGATAATTTCATAAGAGCACAGCTCTGTGTATCTTGGTAATTCGGCTATCAAGCCAATATGATAATTTCATAAGAGCACAGCTCTGGTTATCTTGGTAATTCGGCTATCAAGCCAATATGATAATTTCATAAGAGCACAGCACCGGTTATCTTGGTAATTCGGCTATCAAGCCAATATGATAATTTCATAAGAGCACAGCTCTGGTTATCTTGGTAATTCGGCTATCAAACCAATATGATAAATTCATAAGAGCACAGCTTTGATTACCTTGATAATTCGGCTATCAAGCCAATATGATAATTTCATGAGAGCATAGCTCTGATTACCTTGACAATTCGGCTATCAAGCCAATATGAAACTTTCATGAGAGCACAGCTCTGATTACCTTGGGATTTTTGCTATCAATCCAATATTATAACTTCATATGAGCATAGCTCTAACTTACTTGGAGGATTACCGACTGGGTTACAAAGACCAAAGAGAGTCTGTTGCACAACACAGCTCAAACATAGGTCTATGGTGAACCAGCGGCATATGATGATATTAAGTACTTGGGAGTATTGTCTTCTAAGTTTTGGGTTATCACCCTAACTGCTTTGGTATGGTAAGCCGGCAGTGTTTAATCACGTATCACAGGTATGATATTATATATATATATAATCATGATTAAACTGGCCCTGGTTATGCCCTATTTTAGTTGCCAGTGGTTTATATAAGGTATCATGACCCGCCCCGCGGTACAACCGCCGGGGCACTTGTGAGTTACTTGTGTGCAGGATAATGATAAATCTCCTCTGCATGAATCAACGTTATCATAAGTATCAAAAGATAGCTCTTTCAATGGCAGGACAAGCATTGTTGCTCAAAACAAAAGCGTGCACGATGGCACGACAGATCAAAGTTTCACTAGCCTATTACATGACTCAATGGACCCAAAGGATCAAGTGTTTTCAGATATTTAAACCGCCCAGCGGATCAATCTTCTTAGCCTTGGTGACTTGAGGCTTCTGGATCATCCTTCTCCGGTTCTTCGTCCTCCTCCGCTGTTTGGAAATTTGGTGATGATCAATCGATGCCACACAAGGCTTGAAATTCAGCTTCATCATGAATAAGTTCGGACGGGTCAACTTCAGGGGCGAAAGTATACTTACGGATTGTGGGGGATTAAACCCATCACTTTATAAGCCGGCATGGGCATCTTCTGATTCTCCATGTCATAAGCCGGTTGGTATCTTGAAAGATCTGTTTCATCTGCAATCAGACTGGCCAGGGGGCGTATCTCCTTCACGCAGGCAACGAAGTCTTTCTTATCAAAGGGAGTGCCATCTTCTTTTAAGCTTGGATACCCAGTAGCTATATCGGACGGATCTAGCTCTGTTAGCCATGCCTTGGCCCAGCTTAAAGCTGTCACGGCACCGGCTCTTGCAGATGACTGCTTCATCTCGTCAATCCTAGCTGGCAGAATAGAGAGTTTTTTCAAGACGTCAATTAAGAGAGTCGGTGCTTGATTTTTCGGAGAAATTGTGGCCGGCACGCGCTGAGCTCCAGTACATAGTTGTTCAACAAGTGTATAAACAGCTTTGAGCTTCACAAGCATATCTTGGTTAAGATTGCTGCTCCTGGGACCTGCGTAATAATGGATTGGTTATAGGCGGTTTTTGTCATCACGGAAGAGAATTCAATTTTTTTATTAGCAAGGCGACTCACCAAAGATAGCAGAAACCATCTGGGATACACGGTGTTTTAAACCGGTAAGCTCAGTGGTCACCTCTTGAAGAGCCGCCTCCGCCTTTTCAGCCCGCTGGGTCAAGGAAGTTTTCTCTTCAACCCAGGTGTTTCTTTCGGTTTCAAAACTGGTCTTCAGTTTTTCCGCTTCAGCCAAGCTAAATTGGAATGTTGGGTCGGCCTTCTGGGTTTCAGTTTCTTGGTCCTTCAATCGGTTCTTTGCATCATCCAGTTGCGATTGAAGTTGAGAAGTGGCATCCTGTCAACCACAGATTGGCAAATACATTCACATCAGGATTATAGGAATATAAGTCCCAATCATTTTGCAAGCAAGAGTACTTGGCACTTGGGCGCTAATGCATATTGTTTGCGTCTCTTAACTATTTTATGCTGACCCGGTTGTGCTGTAAATAGTCGCAGCCGGCTCATGTGGGCTAGACAGGTAAGCTCTCTTTTATAAATAAATGTTGAACAGGACCGGCTCATTCATGCTGATTAAGCCGGCCCTTGGGGGCTACGGATGCAATGTTGATCATTAAAATCCGGTTTAAAGCTGAAAGTGAAAGACGGTTTTTGCAAGGATTTTTTATTACAGATGCTTTATACTCATCGCTATTCTAAGTCTACAGCCTATTCTATTCTATTATACACAGTAGACTTGGGGGCTGACAGGATATGCATAACTTATTTAAGTCGGAATTCATACCTCATATTTTTGGTGCATCTGTTTCACCACATGAATCTCAAGATCGCGGCTAGAATGAACTTGGTTGAGATAATCAGAGAGTACTTCACTATTGCTCAATTGAGAATAGTGAGCGATATCAAATCTCACTTTCCGTTTTTCAATGAACTCCTGTTTAGCGGAGTGCTTAGCCAAGACAATTGGATTTCCCGGTTCTTTAAAGCCAATACCAGTGATCATAACATCATCGGTATAAGTCTCTGACGGCTTAAGTAGATTTGATGATTCAGTAATCAAGGGATTGAGTTATGTCTGGTTGCTGGGGAGGTCAGGAATCTCTGGCGAAATGTCATGGACAGGCTCGTCGGGTTGTACCACGGAGGTGTCAGATGCTGGAATTTGTTGTTCCGGTTCAGGAACTTTGGGATCTTCAGCTGGCTTGGTCACCTTTGCCTTCTTACTAGGCTTTGCTTGTCTGCTGCACAAGTTATGACAAGTCAGTATAGTTATAAGAGCAGAAGGAGGTAGAGAATAAAAGTAATTGTTGTTACCCATGGGCAGCTTTGAAAGCCGGCAGCTGGGTCTGTGATGAGTCGCCAGAGGAAGAGAGAGAAGCCTCCTGGTAGTTGGAGTCGGAAGAGTTAAGTGGCCGGCAAATGAGACCCGCCAGTGCATAAAAAGATTTTAAGATTGGAAGGACCTCGTTTCGACGTTTCCGCGGGGCTGGAGTATTCGGTAAGCCGGAGGATAATTCTTCACCTCCACTGGTCCGAGTTTGTCGCCGGCTCTCATGCTGATGTTGCTTCAAAAGAAAGTAAGGATCCAGATGAGCTAAGGGGTGTGAAAAGCTTACTTTCTGGGTTACTCGTCGAATTTTCTGTCTTGGCAAAGGTTCTGAGCCGGAGGAAATAATAGTTACCTCTTCTTCAACTGCTTGGCTGGCCCCCGTGTCATCCTATGAATAATCAGTGTCAATAAGATAATTGAAATAGGAGCCAAGGGAGTCAAGGGCTACCTCCGACTCAAAGCTGTCATTCAGTTCAAACACATCAGAAGCACTTGGTTTTTTCTTATGTTTCTTGGCGGCTTTCTTGGCAGCCCTGGCCTTTTTAGCAGCTTCATGGTCATATTTCTTCTTCCAAAATTCAGATTCAGCCTGTGAAAGTCAGCAAAGTTGAGTTAAAAGAATATTTGAATGATGAGGTAAAAGTAAGACAAGTTAGAGACTTACATCCGGTGGCGGGTTAAGTTTGCAGAAAGGGTTCAGGCCCACTTTGCCGCAGTCTTTCGAGTCCTCGTTCAGAAGGGTTTTTGCCATTTCAGTAATTGCCTCGTCAGTCAAACACAAGGAGCTATGGCGCATTGGATCCTTGGGGCTACCCGTGTAAGTACACATTAAGCCGGGTCGGCGACTCAAAGGTATGATTCGCGAAGCAACCCAGCACCGAACCAAGTCAATGCTAGTTAAACCGTTTCCCAGCAGAGCCTTAACCTTCACAATGGTGGGGGCGAGTTTTTACGTTTAGCGGCGGTAAGCTTTTCAGGAAGATGATGCTTTGAGTCAAGACGCTCGGCACGATAACCCGGCAGTGGATTCTCGTCAGCCGGAGAGGTATCTTTCAGTAAAACCATGTCTGGTTCCAATCCTTGGGGTGACTCGGCAAGCAAGCATCAGGGAAGATGGCATCTCTTCTTCGTTGAATTGAGATTCCGCCAAGTTCCAAGCTGGGTTCGTTAGTATACTGGTTTTGGCGGTTTAAATAAAAGTATTCCCTAAAGAGTTCAACACTGGGTTCCTCTTGAAGGTATACTTCACAGAAGACTTGAAAATTGCAGATATTTGACACGGAATTGGGTCTGATGTCCTGAGGATGAAGCTGAAAGAAGTGAATAACATCTCGGAAAAATTTAGAACCAGGCGGTGAGAAGCCCCGATTCATGTAATCAGTAAAAACAATAACTTCATCATCCTTTGGCTGAGGTTTTTCTTCGCCCGGGTTAGGGGCACGATAATGCATGACATTTTTTGCTGGCAAGTACCCGATTTTCACGAAGTCTTTGAGTGTGTTCTCAGTGAAAATGGAGGGAACCCAGTTACATGAAGTGACTGTCTTTGGCGGCATTATGGAGAGAAGCTTGAAGGAAAGAAAAATTTTGCCGGTTCAAACTCATTCATTAAACCGGAAGTAAAACTCTACAGAATATATCCTGAATGGCGGCTTAGGTGGGGCCTAATGATATATGAATGGTTATAAACCGGTGTTGTAAGCCTCCATGACAGCAATGGTATTCAAGATCTGACAAGAGCAAATTCTACTAAGTGTTGAAGCAAACAGGTTTCACAGATTGATGCTAGGATTTTGGATCTACGACGCTTCGGATAATGAAAATATTTTTGACCTAAATTACAGTGCTCGAGCAGTTCATATGTTCAGATTGGTTTTTTTCTACACAAAGGAGATGATCTAATAACAAAAATAAGTATTGCGGCTTAGGAGAAGTGCTAAGTTTGGATCAAAGTTATAAGCTACAGCAAAGAACAAGGATGAACTCTGAAGAACTTCGACAGAAACCCTAATGGACATCTATGGTGAGAAGGAGAAGGTGCTTACCAAGTCCGCTGAGCAGTGGAGAGGCGCTATGATTTTCTGGTCCCGTTCAGGTCGATGCAGTGGCCAGGGTCGAGGAAGTCGACGAGGTCGGCGGCGGCGGCGCTCAGGCGTCTAGGGGCGTCGCAAGAGAAGGGTTGAAGACGAAGAGGAAAGGGGAAAAGTGAGAAGGAGCCCCAGGCCCTATTTATAAGGAAATGGTTGACAGGCGGGCGCGAGAATCGAGGAGGTCAAAGAATGATTATCTAGTGACTCGACGCCTCGATTTTTGGGACGGTTATTAAAGATAAGGATCTGTTAAGATCTGCTGGACATTTTTATAATATTTATGACAGATGACGTCATGGCTATTTTTCTGTTATTCCAGGAGATGACGTCATGGCGGGTTACAGTATTTTGTGAGAACAAATAAGGAAGGATTTTTCGAAGTGTTGGAAGATTGACATGAACAACATCAAATCAATCTGGGGCCTAATGTTGGGGATATAACTACTGGGTGTAACCCGCCCAGGAGGGGCCGGGTTATACCCATGGCGACTCATAAGACAAAAGCCCATGAAGGAATCGAAGATGGTGGTTCATGAGGATGACTTATGAAGAGCCCAAGGCCCAAAGGCGGCTTAAGGCCCGTAGGTGTAAACCGCCATATATGCATGACTTGTATCATAAGGCAATTGTAATTGGTCATCAGGCCGGACACGTTTATGAGCCGGCCGGGACTCTGTAAGCCACGGGGTGTCAACCTGTGTATATAAAGGGACGACCCGGCGACGGTTTAGGACAAGAGACAAGAGATCGAAAGCTAGGTCAAACGTATTCGCTCCCCGGTAATCGAGGCATAATCGGATGAACTTGTCGATGCAATCCTCGGTGTCATAGGCCAGCTCCCTGAGCAGTGATATCCATGCTTTCACCTGGACGCCTGGGTCTTCCAACATCGTGTATTCTTGGAGCGCGGCGTGCATGCTAGTCAGCTCGGATTGGAGGGAGAGGATCTCACGGCGGACGCCTCTCACGCGGCCAAACTTGCCGGCTAGCAGCTCAGCGAGCTTCCCCAGCAGGGGACCCAACACGCCAAGTGCAGCGCACACGACAGGTGCCATTGATGATGGCGCGTAGCTTATCTCTCATGGGTGTTGTCGTGTGTTTGGTGTAGCTGAGAGAACAGCTCGGACAAGTATAGCTAGTAGAAAAATGAAGAGGAGCAAGCAAGCAAGAGATTTCTTTGGCTCAGCTGACGACGTGGATCCGCATCGAGAGAGGCAAGCCATTGCTTGGTGTTTGCGAATTAAGAACAGAAACAGCTCGATCGGTACCATGGTTAGGTGGACACACTAGCTTTCGTTGACTCACCTAATCACGACCTAAGGTTTTCTGATTTCGCAAATGATAAGTACCACACGTGTGACATGAAACAATTCATCTCCGACGGTTTTTATAATTAAAGTTGCCATCGAAAAAACAAATCTAAAAAAAAAGAAACTTGTAATCCGAAAAAATGTTGCCATGCTTACAACTAAGGACATCTCCGTCAGGACCGCGGAAGTCATCCAACGCGGGCCTGTGTCGGTCCACGCGGCTGTCCGGACGCATTTTCTCCCGTAAACGGGAGACAAACGTGGGGGAGGTTTGCATGAGTCCGGACACTAGACACGTAGGACTCAGACACTCCCGGGTCACCCAAAACCCTTATCGGACCAGTGCCTCCATCCTCCCTATTTTCTCTTCTTCCTACTTTCTCTCTTGCCATCGTCGCCGCTACACCACCTCGGCCGCCATGCCACACCCCTGCTGGAACTTTACGTCTCCGTCACCTATAACACTCCAACAGGGCTCCACCCCGCTTTTCCTCCATCGCCGTTCAACCCCTGACCTCCGATCGCCTGGCCAGGTACCATCCGCTACTGCTATACTCACCATGCCCGACAACTGTTCGATGAATCGCCGGAGCTAAAACAGTTTTTCCTTCTTCTTTCAAACGGAAGCAGTTGATCTCATAATGATATTTTACGAGCGGTAGTTAATTAGTATGTCCATTAAACAAGTATTAAGGGGAATATAAATTAAGTAACAGCTTACCTAGAAACAGCTCGACCGGTACCATGGTTAGGTGGACACACTACCTTTCGTTGACTCACCTAATCACAACCAAGGTTTTCTAATTTTGCAAATGATAAGTACCACACGTGTGACATGAAACAATTCGTCTCTGACGGTTTTTATAATTAAAATTGCCATCCGAAAAAACAAATTTAAAAAAAATGAAACTTGTAATCCGAAAAAATGTTGCCATGCTTACAACTAAGGACATCTCCGTCAGGACCGCGGAAGTCATTCAACGCGGGCCTGTGTGGGTCCGCGCGGCTGTCCGGACGCATTTTCTTCCGTAAACGGAAGACAAACGTGGGAAGGTTTGCGGGAGTCCGGACACTAGACACGTAGGACTCAGACACTCCCGGCTCACCCAAAACCCACCCAGTGCCTCCATCCTCCCTATTTTCTCTTCTTCCTACTTTCTCTCTTGCCTTCGCCGCCGCTACACCACCTCGGCCGCCATGCCACACACCCCTGCCGGAACTTTACGTCTCCGTCACGTATAACGCTCCAACAGGGCTCCACCCCGCTTTTCCTCCGTCGCCGTTCAACCCCTGACCTCCGATCGCCCCGCCAGGTACCATCCACTACTGCTATACTCACCATGCCCAACAACTGTTCGATGAATCGCCGGAGCTAAAAACAGGTTTTCCTTCTTCTTTCAAACGGAAGCAGTTGATCTCATAATGATATTTTACGAACGGTAGTTAATTAGTGTGTCCATTAAGCAAGCATTAAGGGGAATATAAAATAAGGAACAGCTCACCTCAGGCTTGATGATCGTAACCCGTACGTCCGAGTGATTGGCTCCTTTGTAGCCGGCCGCCGACCGGAAAGAGCCAAGAAACTGCAGGGTGGTGTACTGACCCTCCAGCGATCCATTTTTTGAGGGCCCTTTCCAATGCCGAACGGGAGGCATGGGACGACCTAGTGCAGCAAATTGGTGACAACCGTATAGGGCCGGGTGAAGATTTGGTTGAATGGAGCTTGACAGCGTCCCGGAAATTCTCGGTTAAATCTTTATACAACAAGCTTACTGAAGGGACAGCGCTAGACATAGCTAGGGGGCTATGGAAGGCAGGCCTGCCCTTGAAAATTAAAATCTTCATGTGGCAAATGCTCAGGAATAGGCTGCCCACGTCGGATAATGTGGCAAAACGTAACGGCCCGGCTGACGGTACCTGCACTGTGTGCGGTCTAGGTGAAGATGCTAACCACGTCTTTTTTAGATGCCACCTAGCCAGGTTCGCGTGGAGTGCAGTTAGGGAAGCCTTCCACTCGAACCGGAACCCAGCCTCGGGGAACGACCTGATTGCCATCCTTAAAACCACGAGAGGGACTAGTAGTAGAATCGCTTGGCGTCGCGTAGGGGCGCTACTGTGGGCTATTTGGACGACGCGCAATAAAATTACGATTGAGAAAAAATTTCCTAACCATCCTGCGGATGTGATCTTCAAATGTCACCTTTTCTTACAGACTTGGACTCCGCTGGGGAAGGAGCGCGATGCTGAGCGCATGTCGGAGGCCATGGCGCGCATCAAGACTATCCAGGTGACGGCTAGACAAGACACGACGACTCGATGATGCTTTTGGTGCCTCCGGTGGATGTTTCATGTTAGATAGGCCTTCTGCGTTGGATGATTTGTATGGTGTAATGTTGCCTGCGCGTGGAACCTCTGTGCTCGTTTCCGTCGTCCTCTTGGACTGAACCTGTTTTCTGCTTTTTTGGGTTGTACCTTGCTGAACTGGTGCCTGAGGGCTTTATTAATTTAAAGCCGGACGCGTCTAGCGTCTTCGTTCCAAAAAAAAAACTGCAGGGTGGTGTGCGCTGAGTGGTTGCAAGCTTTCTTTGCCTCACCAAACGATCGATGGCAACTGGAACAATATAATGTCAGGAGTACGTGGCATAGTAAATTTGTAACGCATTCGACCAGGTCCGTTAAATCGTCAGCTGAACTAATGATATACAATAAAATACAAAGAGGATCAATAAATCAAGACGGAAACAGTACTAGAGAATTACTCCCTCCATCCCACAACGTAAGACATTTTTTGCACGCCCTACAGAGAGAGAGAGTACACAACAAAAGAGAAAAGAAAACAGGTACTTGTTGGTAGTAGATGGGTTTTACTAATTCAAAAATGTGATTCTTTAGTTATTTATTTTAGATTTACAGTTCTTATAATTTGTACTTCCTCCTTGAAAATTCACTCTGGCTCATAGGTGTATATGCACCCATTGTCTAAATACACATTTTAAAAAGTAAAAAAAATTGGGAAAAAAATTCCGCGTGTAAATCTAGACATTATATCTGCGTGCATCAAGTTTCGATGAAAAAGGACAATTTTTGTGGGTTGTGTAAAAAAGGCAATTTTTGATGCTTGATTACGGCTATTCAAGAGGCGTTTTTTAATCTTTTTCATACATGCTACAAAAAATGTCCTTTTTCAGCGAAATTTGGTGTGCAAACATAGGATGTCCGGATGTACACGCGATATTTTTTTCTCAAATTTTTTTAAAATTTTGAAATGTGTTTCTTATACATATTTCATAATAGGTGTATCTACACCTAGGAGCCAAAAGGCCACTCTCACTTCTTCTAAGTTTTCTTATTGCTCAGGCATATTAATTGCACCTATTAAGAAAACTAGAAGAATTACGGAAATGAGTTTAAAGAAAAGATAAAAATTGGTTGCTAAATGAATCGTTGAAGGCGCGCGTTGCCGGGACCGTCCATATTTGAATCTAGAAGAGAACCCGCGCTTTGCCGTGGAATTTTCTTATGATTTGTTTGAGATATGGTGATGGAGGAATATTGAGGTTCAGTTCCACATGAAAAATAGTATACGTCAGTGCAGGAAGAACTTGAGAAAGATATTCATAATAGCCGAAAGCTTGTCTTTTTCTAAAAGAACATGAAACTACTATGGTAGCCAAATATTTCTAGATCTAACACGGTACTATGAAGAGACCTGTTTCAAATCCATAGAGAATATGCAAAGGCAGAGGTAACAACATGATTACCTAAAATAGTTGTGTGCTCTTAGTTGCCACGTATGAGAAACGGAAGAATATGTCGTCAATGCCAAAAGCAAGCACGTGGGCTTGCAAGTCTTCATACTCCCAACAACTAAATAGCCAACTCCACAACCAACTTGTCTTCAGGCATCAGCACCACCAGTTATGGGCGGCGCCTGCACGCGCGTTTTGCATAAATAAATAATCCTGAATGCCATAGAGATTACGAGAGTGAACAAACTAAGCAGCATGCAAGTTTTTCATAGAAAACACGGTCAATTGTGTCCCAACACAAACAATTCTTGAGCCTTGATCTCCAAACGTCAGAAACAGAGACAATCAAAGGCAATGCAATTAGCAAGTAGCAACTGAGGCCACGCTCTCCCCTGTTTCAGCTTCCGTTTTCCATCTTCTACCCTTCAAGTGCTGACCATAGCTTCTGAGGCAAAATATATGGATAATAACAATCCACCACAAGTGCGTGCATACACATGGAGAAAGAGTACTTAAACTTGGAACACACAAGCACATTAAAATTCGTTCCATGACACTTCACCTCAAAGTGCGAAGAGTATCACGGCCTGCTTTTGTTCCTAACTGTTTCAGAACAAAACTGACGAATAATAACACACAGCACATATATACGATCGACTTTCATGGTAGGTAACATCACAGCACAGTAATTCAACAAACTTTTTGGGAAACAAGGGAAACACAAATCAAATATTCAGCAAAAAAATAATAATCCAGAATGCAAATAGAGCTTGGATCCCACCGAATGCATACAGAGAGAATACAAGCGAATTAACAATAGCGTAGGTATTCAGACTCCGATTCCGACAGGCGGAACCTTATTAACAGTGATAAGAGTTCAGATCTGAATCATCAATGTAAGGAAAAGAGGTAATCAAACACAGTGTATATAGGAAGTAGTAGCAACTTTCAGTTGAGAGAGACCTGAGACCACCCTTTTTAGGACTTAGGAGGTGTCTCTGATTTAGCTTCAGTTTTCAGGTTGTCCCTTGCAAGTGCGAGGAATACTGGCTTGGTGCCTCCTTCCGGCGTGGCATTCCAAACAAAGCAAACAAGCTGCACAACATACCCTGGATGGACAAAAGGAAAATAGTAGAACATGTGAATTTGAGAAAAAACAGGATCAGCTCCGGGTATAGATGTATTTTGGTGGAGAAACTAAAATGCGACGATGCTTTTGACAATGAAAGGTTGAATGACTAGAATATGTATTAGCACCTCTAGCAGGAGGGCATTTTAATGCCCTTGCTCTTCTCCTCGTCGGTCTCTTAATTGTCCTCTTCCTCTGATTTTCCCACAATAATAAGTGCAGGATGGTTGGGATTGGCATCCGCTTCATTCCTGATCTCAGCAGCTGCAGCCTTGCATTCTGAAGGTGTCGCATCTTCAACATCAAGATCTATCATAGCTTGTTTGAGACATTTGAGATGCTCAATGCCTGAATAGAAGCCATTAGCTTTTGCTGCCGACACACTGAATGTGATGGTAAGTTCCTCAAGCCTGGGCGCAGACCCTTTCAGGAACGAAACATATGCTCGTTCAGTTTGAACTCCGAAGTCCAAAACTTTCAGATTCAGGAAAGAATTGCGTTGTACTGTGGCAACCAACTTGTTTGATGACCAAAGTTTCAGGCGAAGTAAGGATGGGAGCTGCCCAAGAGTAACCAGATCATCTTCCGTCAATTCAGCTATGCAGATGTGCAGGTTGGCAAGGTTAGTGAGTGCTGGTGTAATCCACTTTGGAAACTTGGTGAACGAATCCATGTAATTCGTGGAAAACCTTCGAAGAGAAGATGGCAGAGGGGACCAAGAATCTAAGAAGTCAAGGGAAGCACCGCACGCTGCTATATCCAAAGATCGGAGTTTGCAGGTGCCAAGCTTGCACAGTGAGGAGAGAAATGCCTCTTCACATTTCTTGTCCTCACAAGATACTTTATCACGTATTTTGTTTGCAAGCTCGAGATCAACATTGAGCTCCTTCAAACTTGTTAGGTTCCCGAGATCCTCCAACAGATCCATTTTACTGGAGGCAATAACAAAGCCTGACATCAACTCTAAGTTCTTCATATCCCCAATCCCATCTGGTAGTATGACGTGCCCTCCTTGTAGGTGTTCTAGTTTAGTTAGCTGGCCAAATCCAGCGGGCAGCTCTTGCACATTTGTATTCCCAATATCTAGGGTCTCTAGATTACCTAGCATCACGATCCCTAATGGTAGCTTTGATATAGCTGTGCCTGTAAAGTTGAAGTACTTTAGTTGGACTAGTTTGTCCATACCATTCATATCAAAATCCTTTAAATCCCTGCAATGTTGAAAATCCAGAACACGTAAAGCTTCAAACAGATCAAGCCTTGGCATGTGTTCGATGCAACATGATGGCATTACTATCAAAGTTCGAACATGGCTTAGATCTAGATTTGCCAGTGCAGATGCAAGTTCCTTGTCAATGTACTGGATTGATAGCCGCCGAATAAAACCCTGTTGATTTTTCAAACTTTGGCCTCCACCTACCATAGTGGTAAAATTATCTTCAACTGATTTTGAAATAATAAGTTCAAGCATCATGTCATGGACTCGACATGCTCGAACCTTACCATCAAAGCCAATGTCCACTGGTTGGACCATACTTTTGTTGATAAGCTCATAGAAGTAATTCTCAGCGGCCTCTTGCTTGCTCTGTCCACGCTCTTCAGAGATGAAGCCTTCTGCTATCCATAGCCTCACTAGCCTAGTTCTCTCAATCACATGGTCTTCGGGAAATAAACTTATATACAACAAGCACGTCTTGAGATTAGGTGCAAGATCATTATAGCTCAGAGATAGTATGCTACTCATGCCCTCTAGACTCTTAGTTTTCTCCAGTGCAGAACCAATTGACCTCTTAACCTTCTCCCACTCTTCCTTGATAGCTGGTCGGTTTGCTAGTAAACCAGCTATACTTATAATTGCCAATGGTAGGCCTCCACATTTCTTTAGAATATTATTTGAAACTTCTTCCAACATGTCAGGGCAATTTTTCCCGGAGCCAAATATTCTTGTGAAAAACAATATTCTAGAGTGGAGATCACTTAGGGATTTTAGTTCATACATCTGGTCATCACCTCCCAAACAACATGACTTGGCTACATCAATGATGCGTGTAGTAACTATAATTCTGCTAGAGCAATTGTTCTCTGGGAAAGCGCACTTGATAGTTTTCCATGCTTGTGCAGACCATACATCATCAATGATGATGAGATACCTATAAATTAGCAAATCGTGTCAACCGATTATGATAAGAAATTATGCTTTAACACTCAGACATGCCATGAAACTCCAATATCACTTCATGTTTTTTAAGAAAATGAAATATTTATTATGCCCGACCTCTGCATCACAGACACATAGTACATAATTGGAGTAGTTAATAGATCTATGATGTTCATTGCCTATGTTTCCCTATACAGTTGCAAGCTAGCTTCATTTAAAAAAATAACAAGGACTATCACTCACTTGTTACTGGATCACAAGCAACCATAATATTTTTTAACATTTTTTTGCTTTATGGAATTGAAAAACTATTAGAATGCTTGAGTCTACTATGTCAAACGAAGATGATAAGAATATATATATATAATATACTCATACTTTAGTAGTTTGTTCTATAAATATGGGAGAGAATTTTTTTTAGAAGTTTGACTACTTTATTAACTGCGAAACAATCAAGTTAATGAAGGACTTAGGCACAAATGTATTGATGATGACAAATATTTCATGTTGTAAGCATCTTATAGCTGGGTACATAATACTTTCCTAGCATTGACTGTAAGGATTGTTCAAGCCAACCGCAATTGAGTTGTTTTCTTTGTGTGGAATTAATAATAGTATAGTCACTAATAAGTGGCTCGAACAGCAGGCACTATGCATGAAACGTCTGTTAAGAGAATTAACAAAGATCAATGTTACCTTTTATTTTGCAGTAGTTCTCTTAGCTTTGAAATGGACTTAATTTCATCCCAATCACTAGTATCTTTTGTGGATCCACCTTGGCATGACACTTGAGAGATCACATCCTTCATAATTTTCTTTATGTCTGGTTTTTGCGAGACCGATACGAAAGCCTTACAATCAAATTGCTCTTGAATCTTGCGATAGACCTCATTTGCCAGTGTTGTTTTTCCCAATCCACCAAAACCAACAATAGACAACACCTTGCGAGGTTTGGATGAGTTGTTTCCTTCTTCCACCATCCACTTGGCAAGATTATCCCTTGGACCATCCACGCCCACAAGGTGTGCCTCCTCAGCAAAGACTGCATGCAGTCGGGGATCCACGGCCAGATGGCCAGTCGTGCTCGAAGGAACATCATTCAACTTATAACTATCCTTGAGATCTTTCACTTGCTTGATGCGATCCTTCAGGTCATCGATTTGGTCGGCGATTTCATGCCGAGCTCCAAGCGTCTTCAGAGGGAGAGTTATCTTGCGCAAGAACTCCTTGAAACCACCACGATGACCACGCTTACCAAGGTGATGGATGAACTTGTCGAAGATGTCCTCGGTATCATATGCCAGCTCCCGCACCAGAGATATCCATGCCTTCACTTGCCCACTTGGATCTTCCAGCTTAGTGTACTCTTCCAAGGCAGCATGCATGCTGGTGAGCTCAGATTCTAGGGAGCGAATCTCACGGCGGACCCCTTTGAGGCGGCCATACTCGCCGGCGAGCAGGCCGCTGAGCTTCACCAGCAGGGGACCCAAAGCGCCGAGTGCAGCGCTAACCACAGGCGCCATTGATTGCCGGCCGGTAGCTATTCCTTGTCACTGCACTGTATCTCTCTTTGGTGCTTGTGTGTTTGGAGTGAAGAGAAGAACTCAGACGAGTGAAGCTAGCTAGCTACAAAGAAGACGACCAAGCAAGATTTCTTTGGCTCACCTAACAAAGGCAGGCACATGAATGGCCATGCGCTAGCATGTGCATCTGCATAGAAAGAGGCGAGCTAGTTCTTGGTGCAAGCGAGTAAAGAACAGCTCGTGTCAGATGAAAACACAGAGAGAGCCTCGATATGCAGCATACTTAATTCACGTTAACAAAACCAAAGCAGGAAAGGATTCCTTCAACAATGCGCCTTGAACGGCCACTTTAGCATCACTAAAACTACTCAAGATAATCTCCTTGTGTGTGCTTGTTACGGTCGAAACAAGGACAGGAAGAGGACATATAGCTACCTGTTGGTCGGTAACTGGGTGCTGGGTGCTCGTAGCTAGTAGTTGCAAGCTTTGGTTAACAGACCAAACCATGGCTCAATGATGTTATTTTACGTACAGGGAGCAGTGAATTAGCATGTGCATGCACGAAGATGAAGCCACTGGGTTCCGACAGGGAGAAC
This sequence comes from Aegilops tauschii subsp. strangulata, assembly GCF_002575655.3. Classification (NCBI taxonomy): domain Eukaryota; kingdom Viridiplantae; phylum Streptophyta; class Magnoliopsida; order Poales; family Poaceae; genus Aegilops; species Aegilops tauschii. Next base: position 573,493,057 of record NC_053039.3, read on the forward strand.
CTTATCAGCAGTAATTAACATATTCAGGTTAGTGAAACAAAGCATCTTGCCGGCCACTTCTACGTTTAAGCCCGGGTCGAAATCTGGTCAGTATACCAAGTGCTAGATCCATGCTTGTACTGATCCTCTAGAGATGACCATGGTTCTTTCATTTTTGTGGATAGTGTCTTTGTAAGGTTGGTTAACCACTAGTAGAAAAAGGGCCTAATGTGAAACTCATTAGTTCCGGTTTGTAATTGAACCGGCACTAATGTGACCATTAGTGCCGGTTCAATGGCTAGGCTGGCGACGTTCATTTGTACCGGTTCGTGGCGAACCTTTAGTACCGGTTCATGCCACGAACCGATACTAAAGAGGTGGTGGCCTTTAGTACGGGTTGGTGGCTCCAACCGGTACTAAAGACCCCCCCTTTAGTACGTGTTCGTGCCACCAACCGGTACTAAAGTGGTGCGCTGCCACCCGCAGTACACAATGTTTAGTCCCACCTCGCTAGTTGAGAGGAGCTCGCACCGGTTTATAAGCCCCGCCGCGGCTACCGTGTCGAGCTCCTCTCTAAGCAGGCCTTTGTGGGCCTATTGCAAGTCTTCTGCCCTGTGGGCCCTACTGGGCCGTATGGGCCTGCATCCTGGCCCAACTAGAGGTTGGGTTTCTAGTCGTATGCAGGCCATGCCGGCCCAGTAGGTGGACTGTTTTTGCTTTATTAAAAAAAATTAAAAAAATCCTTTAGTCCCGGTTGGTGTTATCAACCGGTACTAAGAGCATCTCCAGCCGTCCCCCCAAGAAGTCCCCCGGACCACTTTTTAATCGCCGGTGGTAAAAAAACGTCCCAGCCACGCCCCCAGACCCTTGATTTTCGCCGGATTTGGCCTAAACTAGCGCCGGCCCTCCCACCCCAAACCCAGCCCATCGGGGAGCACTCGAGGGCGGAGAGAGAAGATTTTTCATGCACTTGGCCCACAGTCAGCCTCCCACTCTCTCTCTCCTCCCTTTTTCTCTGGGTCCCACCCACTTGCATGCCCACACTACTAGGAAAAGGCCTGCTAGTGGCGCACCTATTTTGCCTACTAATGGCGCACTACAGGTGCGCCACTAGCACCAAGCCATTAGATTTTATTACTATTGGCGCACCACAAGTGCGCCATTAGTATACCAGATACTAATGGCGCACCATGTAGTGCGCCATTAGTAGTCCATACGGTGTGCCATTAGAATGCCTCCCAGGGGGCCATATTTAACCATGTCTCTGGCTTACTATTGGCGCACTTGTTGCTGATGCGCCACTAGTGTGCATTTTGCAGTGCGCCACTAAAGTTCTGGGTGGTGCGCCACTAGTATGAATATTAGGGATTTTTTTCTTTTCTGATATTTGCACAGGTTACAAAACATATTACTACACAGAATATAGACATCACAACATATAAACAACAGAGTTATCGAATACAATAGAAGATTAGTCTCCGAATACAATTCATCATATTAGTCTCCGAATTCAAATGACCGAACAAAGTTAGAACTTTACAAGTCTCGAAACCGCGAGTAGCGAGTTTGTCTTCACATTACAAGTCGATATCGATCATCTAAACTACCATCACATAGAAGAGAGCTGCGGTCATCACGATTAGCATCATCGCGATGAAACTGGTCTTCATCCGGTTCCTCCTCCGCTCCCTCCTCTCTCCCGCTAGATAGCGTGTATCTAGCTTCCGCCTCCGCCCTAGTGGTGTACCCTTTGTAATTGTTACCGCTGAAACGGTGAACCTGTCTCCTACACTCTCCCAGTCGTCATAGACTCCGGGAACCTTACCCTTGTACACGACATACGATGGCATCTCTATGCACTAGCCAAACATAAAGCCAGTAGCAATTCACAGACAATACATAAACAATATATAAGTATGCAACAAAAGGATCGGAAGAGAAAAGCAACACATTAATAGCACGATTCATGGTCCTACTAATAAATAGCATCGATTACATATAAGTTGAACGACTGTCCAAACCAAAGAGACATACAAGTTCATTAAAGTTTAATATTACAACATGAGCCAATCGACATTTCAGAACTACATAGCATCACTACTTTCGACTCGACTCAGGGACCGGAGCGTGGATGAAGCCGCCGTCTTTCGTGATGGTCATGAAATCGCGGGCGTTGTCAGCCTGCATTTGTAGCGTTGTTTCTATCTCACTGTTGGACGGTTGATGTCTGAGATAGAACTGCCCCGAGGTACGAAGGACATCTTGATGGATGATTTCCGCAAACTCCGACTGGATGCGAAAGAATTCTTGCCTGATGTCCGTGTCCTGGATTGCCGACAAGCGTGCGGCCCAATCTTTGAGATTACTTGGTAGCAAAAGGTGATTATGGTCCCGTACGATCGTCCGCATGTGATGGAGGGCGTAGTAGGCATCCTTCTGACCACCAGGCGGCTGCTTGACGCAGGAGAACATCGTATTGTGGCTGAAGATGTGCTTGCCGTATCTACGAACTGGCCTGCTGAAGGTGCCTCCAGATCTGGCGTAGCCGGGGAGAACATCATCAAGAACTTTCTTGATATTTGTGTAGTCTTTCTTAGACTGACGATCCAGGTCGAAATACGTGGCCATGGAATATTTCGGGCTTAAGAGGATGAGTGTGCAATGTGTGTCACTGCACAAAACATGGAATGTTAGAAAAAAAAAGAACGATCGAAATCTAAGAAATCATATGTTACGGGGCGGTGAGGGGATGACTTACTCGGGAAAGTAAGGCACGAGGAAGTTATCCTTATCTGGGTTTGCCAGAATGACGCCTTCAAGGTATGAACTCACGACTTGCCGGTCCCAAGCGCTGCCCAAGATCTTGGCACACATGTAGAAGGGGTCGACTATCACGATGTCCGGGGTCTTGTCTCTAATGATCCGCATCTCCATACTCAGCGAAAATAGCCGAACGAAGGTGTAGTGCAGCGGATGAAGGTTAAACATAGCGAAGATGTCATCAAACCGCATGACGATCGTACCCCCGATGGCGCTATCCACAAAGCCCTTGCCCTCTGGCACCTTGGCCACGAAAACCGGGTATGCCACATCATTCTCGGAGAGACACCGCTTCTCCAAAGAAAAAACACTGTCATGCAGACTCCGCATAGCACCGGTTGCAGCATTGAGCAGATTAGTCGGTAGCATCGGCCTACCCGCCACATGCACCCTCCTCGACATATCCTTAGGTGAAGGTGGCCCATCCTGAGCACGGATCATACTCGGTGCCGGCTGGCTCGCACCGCCCTTGTTATTCTTTCGTTTCCATCCCTTCTTCCTCATCTCCTGTAATGGGATCGCGTTCTGCTCAGAGACCGCCTTCTTGAGTGTGTTGGGGCTGATAATATTCCGCACCTTGGCTATCTGAGGCTCGGTGAAGGCGGCAGCTGGAGGCGTCTCCTGAGAACTGAACGCCAGACGACGCCTGTTGCAATTGGGTTTCTCCGCGGTACCTGCTCGATCGCGGTCGTCTTTTTCAGGGTTGGGTTCTTGAGAAGGAGGCCCGAAGAATTCGTCACCGTACCCATGTTCGGCAAAGTACTTATCGACGTTGGTAAATGTACCGTCGTCGTTGTTGTCGTCGTCCGGATCCTGTGCCATATGCATGTCCGGATCCTGTGCCATAGGGATGTCCGGCATGTCCGGTAGCGTTGCGGCGGACTTGCCATGGCTTGGCGCCGGCACGACTGGCGGTGTTTTCTATGGGGTGGTCTCCCCCGCCCCCAAACGAATCTGGCTCTTCGGCTAAAGCAGGGGCCAGCTTACGCAGGCGCTGAGGGCCATCACATCATCTTCGTCGGCCCCAGCAGGTCGAATTGGAGGTAACAACTCGTCGCAGCCTGGCAGCACCCAAACCAGTTCAACCCTATACACAGTGGGTGGCATCGGATTACTGTGGAACACGGGGTTGCCCGGTTGAACGATTCTGCCCTTGGTGACATCGATCAACTCGCCGCCCACGAAGTGCAGGAGAGTGCATGGAACGTCGGCGGCGCCCTGCGAAAACATGTAGGGCGTCAGGGATGCCCAGTCAAAGGCAAGGAGATGAAGTCATCGGCCGGGAGGCTTAGTTACCGTGATGGCGTCGAGCTCGGCTAATGTCGCGGCACCGCCAACGGCAGGCATGCAACTGACGGAGGGGCCGCTTGCTGCTGAGGTGCCGGCCGGCGTACACCCGGGTGCATTAAGCTCCAATGCCTGTGCCGGCGCCGGAGACACCAATACCGCCTCCGCCGGAGACACCAATGGCGCCGCCTGCGCGTTGTGCGAGTTGCTGGCCGTGAAGCTGGGAACCGGGGGCGGCCCCTGTTGGCCGCCCGCAATCCACGCCTGCAGCCCCTCAATCAAGCTAGGCACAATGGCGGTGAGCATCGTTCCCAGTTGTTGTTGCACTTGCTCTTGGACAATCTCCGGAATCCGCGCCACTTGTGCCTTGAGTTCTTGAACCTCGCGCGACTGGCTTTCCAAGCTGGTCTTTTTCTCCTTTCGCCCACCAGCGTTATAGTATGACGACCATTTTGTGGACAAGCCTTTGCCGGCCACACGACCAGCTGACGACGGCTTACTGAGCTTATCCTTTTTTTCATTATGTTCAACGCCGTATTTAGAGTGTTGTCCCAAGCTGGGGAGCTCTGAGACGACCCCGCGCTACTGCTTTCAGTCTCCTGCGGAAGGAATGTGAACCATTTATAAATTTGGCTTCATTAACTAGAATGCAACCATATATGTAGCTAATTACGCGGGGGTGTATTCCTTACCAGAACTTTCAAGCGCCTTGGTCTTCGGATCCGTGGTAAGCTCCTTTGTTACCGGGTCCTCCTTGTACCGGGCCCTGACATAGTTCCTGGTCTGCTTCTCATGGTATTTCTCGAAGCGGGGCGGTAGGCCTTGCTCGGCACGCTCCGCATCCTCCTTGGCCCATATAGGTTCCGCCACTCTGTAACCGCCGGGACCGAGTTTGTGGACCCCTAAGTTCAAGTCCCGCATCTCTTTCCCCCACTGACTTGATTCCTCGGATGCGCCGCTCTCGCACTTGATCTTGAACTCCTTGTATTCATCTTCGCTGATCGAAGGATTTTTCGCCTTGATCTTCTCATAACTATCACCTTTGTTAATCATTCTCTTCACCGCGCTTCTCCAAGTAGACAGGGCCGTGCTCATCTTCGTGCGGGCGGCACTGTTCACTTTATTCCCTGAGAGGCGTGTGTTTGCAAAGTCAGCGGGGAACTTGTATCGTTCGTGCAGCTTCGTGAAGAGGAGGTTGCGCAAATTCGCTCGGTCCTTATGCCTTAGGTTCTCGGTGTTGATCGAGACGGTGCTCCGGAGAATGCTCCCGAGCTGAACCGAGTACCCCTTGACTAATTCTTTGGGCGCCGTTGGATCCCCGTCGCAGTTCACTTCAGTAAATTCCTCCTTGACGGTGCCGAGCATGTTCGGGCGCCGGTCCTTCCGTTGCCTCTTCGGTTGGCTGCCATCTGTGCGTGCGCTGCCATCATCAGTGGTGGCATCCTCGGCGGCACCATCAGTGGTGTCATCCCCGACGCCACTAGGGGTTGTGTAGTCAGGATCGGTGTCTTCCGCGGCGTCCTCATAGCGGTGAGGTTCTTCCTCCATCTCCTGGGACAGCTCCCAGAATGCCTTGCCGCCCGAACCGCCGGCCTCATCGTTGTGGGCCATGTTTCGCTCTAAATTGGAAAAAAGTTTGGTCAAAAAGTTGGTTATTGTCAAGGAACAAGATCATGGTCTCATCATTTAGGGTTTGTCGACACCGAGGCATCCTAAAAGCTAAGCTTTTATCATTTAGGGTTTGTCGACGCTGAGGCACCCTAAAAGCCTAAGCTTTCATCATTTAGGTTTTTATCGACACCGAGGCACCCTAAAAGCCAAGGTTTTATAATTTAGGGTTTGTCAACGCTAAGGCACCCTAAATGGTAAGTTAAGTTTTCATCATTTAGGGATTATCGATGTCGAGGCACCCTAGGTTGACTGATATATATGGGTATCTTCTAATAATATACCCTATCAAGAAAAGGGAAGGAGAATTCTAAGTTGGGCCTAATCACTTGGCTCTATTGCCACCTATGGTTTAATGCAGCAAGAATAACGGGGCAGTTGATACTACTTAATTAAGTACTAAGATACCCTGGCCCATGCATTAGTCGCAAGTACCCCATATGTCCTATTTTTAGCAAAGTCATGCTAAAATTCACGGAAAATTTCAGCATGACCTTTGCTGAAAATAGGACATATGGAGTACCCGAATTTGCCGGAACGGAAGTTGATCGACATTCCGGCAAACTCAAGGGCCTCACGGGGTACCTGCAAAATCATCACGACACGATGGTCGGAGACAAAACCCAGCAAACTAGCACCACAATGTGCTTCTACTTTCATATGGATGAAAAGGCCACAGACCATATGGTCCTCTGCTTTCATATGGACAAAATGCAGCTCAATTTATGTGAGCTTCCGTTCCAGATCTAATAGCAGCAAGTTGTTCACTTGTACTTGCAGGCTAAGAGCTTTGAGATTTTAGTTGGCCAGGTAAACATCGAATTGTCCCCTAAAGTTCATATATGCTACTATAAAACAGTTTCAATAGAGGTTCTGAATTTCGATGTCTTAAAATTATCATCATTTTCATGTGGGAAAAATCTTAAAGTTATATGGTGAGATGCTTAATTAAGAGCAAACTCAATTTTGATGGTATCTGTGGCCGAACTTGTCGAATTGTGTAGTCCAAGTAGCTAGCTGCCTTCAAGAAAAGAAATCTGCAGTGGCACATCTGCTCTCTGAATGCATTGGCAAGAAACAAAACAACACCTAGTACCATCCATCTGCTATGGCCGTTTCATGCAGTTTAACTAAGCACTAACAGGTAATAATATAACAGAAAACTTGGCGTGTGTCACTTAGCTTGGGCAAGCAACATACCTCGTCCTCTTGGTTAGTCCAAACAAGCTGTATGCTGAGATGGATCAAGTCAACAACAATCCAAATGGAGTCAATTGGTCCTCTACCCAGAAGATTAAGACCTACACTGATCATAACAGTATGTGGTCAGAAACCAACCACTCTAGCTAATCAGACGCAACGAAAATATATAATTTCAGATACTCAACAGGATAGATTCATATATTATATTGACAAAAATTCGTTTGGGCCTTCAAACTTATCTAATCAAGTTAATCAACCATGTAATTGCTGCTCAAGGATAAACTTCTCTGATCAAGTTAAGCAACCATGTAAACAGTGTCAATCTGGATGCTATGGACACAAAAATGACAGTAAGCCAAGGCACTAAATCCTGTTCAAATTATATCCAAGCCACTACGAGTATCTATCCCAGCACCGCCGGAGGTACCATACAAGTACTCTTTACGCAGGTGTGAAGCTATACTATAATGTCTAGTAAGTGGAATGACACAAACTGCTAGTAGATTGGAGCTTATCATTGTGTATAAGCGGAATGGCCAACTAATAGATGCACGAGGACATGCAAAATAGGAATCCATCATCAACACAAAGTCATAAACTGCTGTCATGCATAGGACACAAGGTATTATATATCATTAGTGGTTGGATCGGTGCAGCTCACCGAGAGGAAGACGATGGCGAGCTCGTGCGGGGCCGGGGTTGACGAGGTGACGCGGATCGACGGTGAGGCCGCGGTGGCCGGAGGTGGAAGAAGACCTCGATCCGCGGTGAGCTCCTGGACTCCTTGGTGGGGTGCGGGGACGCCGGTGGTCGCGGGGACGATGCGGTGACGGCTCTGCTTCCCCGAGGAAGAAGAGGCGGAGGGGGGTGGAGGGGAGGACCGGGCGGCCGGGCGGGGCGGCCGGGCGAGGGCCTCACCTCGAACGGGACGGAGATGGTGGGGGCGGAAGGGCTCATCGCCGCCGGGGCGAGGGTCGGAGCGGGGGAGGCGGCGGGGGCGGCGGCGGCGTAGTACGGGTCGGGGCAGTGGGCGGGTCAGGGCAGCTGTGGGCGGGTGAGAGAGATGGGGAAGATAGAAATTTTTTAGGGGGGGACGGGTTAGCAATGGCGCACCCCCGAGCGGTGCGCCATTAGAAAAAAATTTTGATAGCAATGGCGCATCCACACGCGGTGCGCCATTAGAAATTTTTTTTGGTATAGCAATGGCGTATCCCAGAGAGGTGCGCCATTAGTAATCTGTTTTTTTGAATAGCAATGGCGCACCCGAGAGAGGTGTGCGATTAGTAATCTTTTTTTGTATAGCAATGGCGCTCGGGGGGGGGGGAGGGGGAACCGAGCGAGGAGACAGGGGAGGGTGCGGTGGGTCGGCGACGGCGGTGGAGCGGGGAGGGTGCGGGGGGTCGGCGGCGGCGGTGGAGCGGGGAAGGGTGCGGTGGGTGCTCGGCGGCGGTGGAACGGGGAAGGGTGCGGGGGGTCGGCGGCGGCGGTTGAGCGGGGGAGGGTGCGGTGGGTGCTCGGCGGCGGTGGAGCGGGGAAGGGTGCGGGGGGTCGGCGGCGGCGGTGGAGCGGGGGAGGGTGGGGGGGTGCTCGGCGGCGAGGGGGATCTGGCGAGGGGGAATAGCGATCGAGATGGAGGGGGATCGAGATCAAGTGTCCTCACGAATATTCAATATTTTTTCATATTGAATATGAAAAAATATCATCAAATTTGATAAAATATTCATGAATTCAAAAAGTGCCCATGAAATTTAAAAAAATTCATGAGTTCAAAAAATATTAACAAATTCAGTACTTTTTGTGAGTTAGAAATTCAATACCATAATAAACATAAATAAATATTCATGAGGAAACTAGAACAGAAGAAATATCATTTCAATATGTCGAAATACAATCGAGAAATGAAGGCTTAAATACAATCGATCTTAGCTAGCTATCTGTTCACAATCTTCTTGTCCTTATTTTTCGTAAATGGAGTTCTTCTCTTGAACGGACGTCCTTTAGGTAGGGTGGTCCTACTTCTTCTTGTGGTGTATGCTGATACTTCATCGTCGTCGTCATGTTCCATCTTCGGGTCGCCGTACTTGTCGAAGTATTGCTCATTGGCGACTCCATCCATTCTGAAGATCTTCCTTTTGCCTCTCCTCATGACAACACGACTGGGCTTTGACGGGTCGGTGATGAAGAAGCATTGGTCCACTTGGGAAGCCAGTACCCATGGCTCATTTTTCGCGGTGACGTTTGCGCCCACGGTATTGGATTTGGCTTCGGGTATAACCATGGTGGTGAAATACCGGTCTTCTTTTAGGACGCTCTTGGCCCATCTGACACGGAACATCGGGACCTTCTCTCCAGCGTAGCTCAGCTCCCAGATCTCCTCGATCCTTCCGTAGTATCTGTCCTTGTCGTTACCGGTGTAGGATTCCATCGTTACCCCAGAGTTCTGATAACCATCGCTCTTCATGTCCTTTCCCTCGATGTAGAATGTGTAGCCGTTGATATCGTACGCCTCATACGTCATCAGGTTGTGCTCGGCGCCCTGTGACAAGGCGAATATGAGTTGTTCTTCCGCGGAAGAATCCTCATGTAAAGGGTACGACAAAAGCTTCTGCTTGAACCAACGCGTGAAACATGAGTTGTGCTCTTTGATTATATCTCCGTCCGTCCTCTGTTGGCCTCGGTCATTGTAGGTCTTCTCAATAAAGTTTTTGTGCTCTACCACCCAAGGATTGACCACGTCTATGTGTTGTAGCGCGACTAGGTTTGCTCTTTCAAAGTCGGCGAGTCGACCCTCGAAGTCGACATGCATTTCGCGGTGACCCTCACGGTGACCCCATCCAGCGAGCCTGCCGAGGTGCCTGTTGACGGGCAGACCAACGGGGTTCTCGATGCCTAGATAATTCGTGCAGTAGGAGATGCACTCTTCGGTCAAAAAGCCCCTGGCTATGCTTCCCTCTGGATGTGACATGTTGCGAACGTATCCTTTGATGACACCATTCATCCTTTCGAACGGCATCATGCTGTGCAGGAACGTCGGCCCGAGCTGGATGATATCCTCCACGATATGGACCAGCAGATGCACCATAACGTCGAAGAATGCGGGCGGGAAGTACATCTCAAGCTCGCATAGTATCACCACGATCTCTTCCTGTAGCCTTCCGAGTTGCCTCACGCCAACCGACTTCCGAGAGATGACGTCGAAAAAGTTGCATAGGCCAAATAGCGTTTCATGGACGTGCGCGTCCATGATCCCACGGATTGCAACTAGAAGTATCTACGTCATCAGCACGTGACAGTCGTGAGACTTCATCCCGCTGAACTTCTGCTTCGCTGAGTCTAGGTATCTGCTTATCTTCCCCGCGTAACCGTAAGGAAGTTTTACTCCTACGAGGCAGGTGAAAAACTGATCGATCTCCTCCTGACTTAGAGTGAAGCACGCGGGAGGGAAGTCATTTCCGGTCTTCTTTGCCTTTTTGCCTTTGCGATGACTTTCCGTGTCCTGCTTCGCCTCATCATCATCATCATTAGCGTGAAGCTCCTCCCTGATGCCCTTTGATTTCAAGTCTGCCCTTGCTTTTGGCCCATCTGTGGTCCTCTCTGGCATGTTGAGCAGGGTACCAAGCAGACTCTCGCACACGTTCTTTGTGATATGCATGACATCAAGGCCGTGAGGCACACGGTGGATCTTCCAGTACGGCAAGTCCCAGAAAACAGACCTCGTTTTCCATACCTTCAGCAGCGGCTCTTGCGCCTTTCGCTTGTTTCCCGGCTTTGGCGCCTTTTGGCTCTTTCCCGGCAATGGGCAATATTTCCAATTTTTCAACAGCTCGTCTATTTCCTTGCCGCTCCTCGTACGCGGGCGTCTTCGGGTTTCGGTTTCACCATCGAAAAGATCCTTGCGTTTCCTCCATGAGTCATCGTCGCGAAGCCACCTTCGATGTCCCATGAACACGGTTTTCGAAGACCCGGGATCTCTATCTAGCCGGCGCTACTTTGTGTCATCCATGCACCTGACGCATCCAGAAAATCCGTGGACCACCTGCCCCGCGAGATATCCGTAACCGAGATAGTCGTGCACCGTCGTGAGCAGTGCGGCTCTCATAGGGAAATATTCTTTCTCTGCAGCGTCCCACGTATTGGCTGGCGTTTTCCACAGCGTGTCTAGCTCCTCTTTCAGCAGCCCCAGATACAGATTGATGTTGTTCCCTGGTTGTTTCGGCCCTTCAATTAGCATACTCATGTGAATGTACTTCCTCTTCATGCACAACCAGGGGGAAGGTTGTACATCCACACAAACACAGGCCAGGTGCTATGTGTGCTTCTCTGGCTGCCAAACGGATTGACTCCATCGGTGCTCGCGCCCAGCACGATGTTCCTTGGATCGTTCCCAAATTCTGAGTGTTCGAAGTTCAACGCTTGCCACTGGCTCCCATCCTTAGGGTGACTCAGCATCTTGTCTTTTTTATTTATCTCCGGATCATTTGCGTCATCTTCTCGCTTCTTCTCCTCCCTATCCGCGTGCCAACGCAGGAGCTTTGTCACCTTAGGGTCCGTGAAATACCTCTGCAGACGAGGAGTGATCGGAAAGTACCACACCACTTTTCGAGGAGCTTTCTTCCTCTTCTTGTATCGAGTGACGCCGCACACCGGACATATGGTAGACTCCGCGTGCTCGTTCCGATAAATGATGCAATTGTTCATGCACACATGGTATTTCATGTGCGGTAAATCCAGAGGACACACAATTTTCTTCGCCTCCTCGAAACTGGTCGGGCACTTGTTTCCCTTGGGAAGACGTTCATGCCAGAATGACATGTTCTCGTCGAAGCATGCGTCGGTCATTTTGTGTTTTACCTTCATCTCCAGAGCCATGAGCGTTACTTTCTGGAGGGTATCCTCGAGCCTGCATCCTTCATACAATGGAGTAACCGCGTCTATCTCCAGTTGATCCAGCTTGGCTTTCTCTCGGGCGGCAGCTCTTGCGTTATCCGTCTGCTTGAGAAGCAGCTCTTGAATATGAGGGTCTTGCACCCAGCCCATCGATGGTCCATCGTCGTCTGCTCCGGCATCTTCATCTTCATGATCACGCCCTTCGTCTGCTCCGGCATCTTCCTCATCATCATGTCCGGCATCTTCCTCATCATCATGTCCGGCATCTTCTACATGATGACTGTGTACTGCATCTACTTCGTGATCATGTCCTGGAGATTCTTCGTCTTCTCGCCCGCCCTCGCCGCGGTTGTCTTGCTCCCCTTCCTCATTTCTTGCCGGCCGGCCCCCATGCACGAGTTCATAATCATCTTCATCACCTTGCCACCGATAGCCATCCATTAAACCACGCAAGAGCAGGTGGTCCCGCACCTGTACAGAATCCGGGTCCATAAGGCTCCTCAGCTTGCATCTTCGACACGGACATCTTATCTCCGTCTCGTTCTTTTGAAGCATCTCGGCCTTTGCGGAGCTCAAAAACCTATTCACGATGCCTTCGGTCATCGTGCGGACCATGGTCGCCTGCGGGGTAGAGCAAAACGATATTTTAGAACCAAGAAAAAATTTGGCATGACTTTGCCTAAAAATAGGACCAAAAAGAATGCATAGTGCCAAAATTCTTGCCGAAACGGAAATGAATCAACATTCCGGCAAAATATTGGCAACTATCGCATTTCAAATACCGGTACCTGCAAACACAAACATATATGCAACACCACAAACATATGCAACACCACAAACATACATAGATCTAGGTAGGCCATAAAAAGTGCATGTGCACGTTGTTGGAGGGAGAAAAAAGTAGATCTACAACATAAAGAAAGCTTTCCCCTTACTTACCTATCAAAAAAGGTAATTTAACCACTTAATTTGGATGAATCTATGGTGCAAATGAGGTGAGGAGGAGGAGGCAGCCGAGACAAGCTTGAAGGAGGAGGTGGAGAGAATGAAGTGGGGAAAGTGAGTGTGTAGATGGTTGTCCAAAATATCTAGCTGGTCCCAGGTTACTAATGGCGCACCACCAACAAATGCGCCATTAGTAACCCTGGTTACTAATGGCGCACCAGCTGGCGGTGCGCCATTAGTAGTTTTGCAAATAAAATGATAGTAGTGGCGCACGGGGTGACTGGTGCGCCATTAATAGTTAAAACTAGTAATGGCGCACTGTGCCACGGTGCGCCATTAGTATTTTTAGAAAAAAAAGAAAAACAAATTTTGTTAGTAGTGGCGCACCATGTTTGTGGTGCGCCATGTTTGTGGTGATCACACTAATGGCGCACCAGCACACGGTGCGCCATTAGTATTTTTGAAAAAAAGAAAAAAAATTGTTAGTAGTGGCGCACCATGGTTGTGGTGCGCCATTAGTGTCACACTAATGGCGCACCAACACACGGTGCGCCACTGCTATATAGTAGTGGCGCACCGCATGTCTGGTGCGCCATTAGTGTCCATATTATCTATAGCCCTTTTCCTAGTAGTGCCACTCTTTTCGTTCCCTCCCCACCAAATGCCCTCGCCGCCCGGTCACCACCACACGGAGTAGCAGCGGCGAGCGCTTGGTTGTCTTCGGTCGGGGGCTGGGAGAATGCACGCACGGTGCAGGCCAGGGGCGCGGGGAAAGGGCGGACGGTGCGGGGAGGCGGCGGACGCCCTCGAGCTCCTTGTCGTCTCCTCCGGCGACGATGGCGCCGCACACCACCGCGGCCTCCAGGAGCAGGAGCCGCGCCGTCTTGTGCACGTCGTCCTGAGCGGGAGATCGGCGCTGCTGCGCCTGAGCCCGTCGTCCAGTACACGCCGCCGGCGCCGCTGATGCCTTCTCCAACCTCGGTCAACGGAGGCAATGCCAGTGCCAGCACCAGCAGCAAGTCGGCCACGTCGCAGAGCCTCCTCGGCAGCATGTTCGCGCCGTCTTCCGTGGCCCAGGCGCGGCAGTACCCGGAGCGCGCACTGGCGGCCAAGCCCCCGTCGCTGTGCCTTGTGACCGACGGACGCAGCAGGGCGGGCAGCGGGGCGGGCAGCAGGGCGCGTGCTTCTCCTTCTCTCCTCCGTGCGGGGAGGCGGCGGACACCCTCGACCTCCTCGTCATTTCCTCCAGCGACGCTGTGGGCGGGCGCGGGCGGCGAAGCCTGCGGCCCCGTCCCCGAGAGCGGAGGCCACAGGCGCCCCGGCCACGGGCGGCCCCGGCACTGGGCGCGCCGGCCACGGCCACGGGCGGCCCCGGCCACGAGAGCGGCGGCCAGGGCGGGAGGCCAGGCTGGTCCCGAAGGAGAGCCTGTGCTCGACGACGATTGGCATCGGCGTCCAGGCGGGCGTGGTGTGCGAGCGAGCGTCTGGCGTTCCCGACGGGAGCTTCGGCGTCGTGCGGCTTCGGCCTCCACGCAGAGCAGAACGCCGGCGCCACCGACGGCCATGGCGGAGGAGGAAGGACGGAGTGGCCTGGGGTCGTCGCCGGCGAGCTCGAGTCCGGCGTGTTGGGTATGCACAGAAGGCGTTTGTTGGAATGACCGGAGAAAAAAAGAGAAAAAAATGATTACCTATCGGGGGGTGACTGGGAAAATGCACGCCCCCATACCAAAAATTTCGCCGGGGCCTCCCCAGGAGGCTGAAAAAACGCCTCCTGGAGGGCACAACGGCTGGAGATGCTCTAAAGGGCTCCCCGCCCCCGGCGCTGTCTCGTGCCACGTGGTGGCCTTTTAGCGGCGGTTCGTGCAGAACCGGTACTAAAGGGGAGGGACCTTTAGTCCCCACCCTTTAGTACCGGTTACAGAACCGGTGCTATAGCCCGGTTCTGCACTAGTGAACCTTCCAAAGGAAATTAAGGACACATAAATTTCTAACCACTATATGTTTATCCTCAAAAAAAATCAATGCATGAACGTGGATATCTACCTATATCTTTACCTACTAATAAAAACTTTAGTGCTTCTGCCAGTCTGCTGTCGGTAATTTTATAGAAAAGTCCTTCTATTTTTTGGTATTCAACTCGTAGTTCTCTTAATAAGTCAACCGAACCGGTACGGGTGAGAGAAAAGGAAATAACCCACCTGCACGACCCCGCGTTCCAATCCCATCTCCACCTCTAGCGCGCTGCCACCTCCTGCGACGCGATGCTTCCCCTCACCGAACATCACCGGTGGCGAGGGTTGGCACGGAGGATGGACGGCAGCACGTGAAGATGCCTCGGGGGAGAGAAGGCAGGTCGCCGGAGCACCACAACAATGCGGTCGTGGTTTTTTGTTTGTTCAGTTGCAATTCAATAATGTTATTTTTCATTCGAAAAATTATTGTTCTGTTGCAATGCAGTTCGTTGCTGGTTTGTATCTGGCGTGCAGTTCGGCTGGGTGATTCCTTGTATTGCTGGGATTCGTCCAATTGATCGATCACAGCAAACTGCGATGAACACACGCACACAAAAACTGATAGCCAATGACCCATGTGTCGTGTCTTTTCTTCTCTTTATTTTCTGTTTTTCTCAACTGAACACTTACATGCAACCTAGCATGTGTGCTACTTGGACTCAAAGACGTACAGTGGAATACGAACCGGACTAGCTACAGGTGTGAAGCCATGCCGGACAACTAATCAACCGAACTTACTTTGCATCTCAATAACTCAAACTAGACGAGTCAACATTATTTACCTAACAATATCTCCCTAATATTGACACCGTCTTTTGTTCTTTCTCCAGTCAAGACTCGTTGTAGATCATCCCTTATCGCTCACCCGCTCATACTACGACAAGTCAAATTGACGGCCTTGATTGCTGGCAACAATCTCTCCTCAATTTTGACTGGGTGAACTTATAGATCAATTCAAATATGCCTTGGACTACCCAGCCATGCTAGAAATCTCATGGAATACACCACTATGTCGACTACACCATCCATCCCAGCGAGAAACATGCCGGCTCCTTGTGAATCACACCACCCAGTGAATTACACCGCTCACTCCAGCCTCACGTAGAGACATGGCCTCATTGAAGAGACCCACCTTCACTGCTTTATCGGCCCAACATAGTGAACTTGACCATCTCGCTGAGACACATAGACGACTTGGACACGCTTCATCTTCAACGGATCCTCATAGAGACAAGCACTTGGACATGATGACGACGACTCACCGACGCGATGACGACCAGTCGCGCTAGCTCACACGACTCGTCGACTCATCTATCTTCTATGGGCAATGATCTTGATGACTTTTCGGTAACGCACCTCGGCACCACCTCTCCAGTCAACAATCTTCTTCCACCCCTTGCCAACGACAATTTGCCGCCTCCCTCCTTGTCGCTCCACTGAACAACGATCGCCTGATCCTCCTCGTCGCTGCACTACCCAGCGACTTCATGGCCCACCCGGAGGCGCTAGTCGGGTCGCAACCCCGGGGCAAGCGCGGCTTCAAATCTTGAACCTTGCTCAGATATCAATTGTTGGGATTCGCCCACAGGATCGATCATATCAAGCTGCGATGAACACACGCACACAAAAACTGATTTTTTTTCTTCTCTTTATTTTCTGCTTTTCTCAACTGGACACTTACATGCAACCTAGCACGTGTGCTACTTGGACTAAAAGACATAGAGTGGAATACCATTCGGACTAGCTACTGGCGTGCAGCCAGCCGGATAACTAGTCAACCTAACTTACTTTGCATCTTAACTCAAACTAGACGCGTCAGATTATTACCTAACATGCACTAGATTTTTCAGTTGGTATATCGGATGTAATGTATGGCTAGAGACATGAATTAGTTTCAAGCACTATGATTTTACATCGAGATGATGTTTCTTTGTAACAGGGACGATGAACAATATGGGAATGAGGAGGATGCGACTATAGATGGTTGCTATGGATCTAGAAGTTGATATTGAACATGAGTTTAATACTGATCAGGAGTATAGTAATATTGGATTACAGGTGACGAGTTAGTACTTAGTAGTTAACTGTCGAATATGGAGCACGGGCTAGTAGTTCACTCGAGTATAGACGTTCAGTAGTTAACTGCAGAGTATTTGGTAAACGAAACACACTCATCACATATGTGGGGATTTCTTGCGCCACAGCCTTAATCAAAATTTCTCTATTACTAGAAGATACACATTGTTCACTCCAATCGACAAGTCTCTTCCTCAATCTTTCCTGTAGGGTTTCAAATTGTCCTTTATGTACTCTTCCTTCAGGCACCGGAAGCCCCAGATACTTTGGTTCAAACACTTGTTGCGTAACCTCCAAGGTACGCTTGACCTCATCTACCACCACATCAATGCAATTGTCCGATAAAAGGATGGAACACTTACCGCCGATGTGTATGTGTTCAACAAACCTTTAACAATGCTTGCCTGCTGGCCAGACGCTTCAAATAGCAACATAGTATCATCCGCAAATAACAGATGAGAAATAACTGGTGCACCAAGGCATATTAACACCCCCTTCAAAGCCCCTTCATTGACTGATTTTGAGATAAGAGCAGAAAGGGCGTCAGCGACAAATAGGAATAAGAACGGAGATAATGGATCACCTTGCCGAAGACCTCTAGAAAGGGTAAAATTCTGCACCAACTGCCCATTTAATTTAACAGAATATTTGACTGACTTCACACATGCCATTATCCATGAAATCCACTATAGTGAGAAGCCCCATTTACCTAGGGCTCTCTCCAAAAAATCCCAATCCACTCGATCGTATGCCTTCGAGAGATCAAGCTTGTAAGCACACCTCGCCGGACTGTTCTGTTTCAGCGACTGTATGCGGTGTATACACTCGAAAGCAATTACAGAGTTGTCAGAGATAAGCCGTCCAGGAATAAAAGCACTCTGATTCTCTGAGATTAATTCCGCAAGCAGCGGCCTTAGCCGGTTAACCAAACATTTGGATACAATTTTGTAAATGATGTTGCACAGGCTTATCGCCCTAAAGTCCTTGAGCTCCTTTGGGAAGGGAACTTTCGGAATGAGGAAAATAGCCGTATCGTTCACACCATCCGGCTTTATACCTGACTTAAAGAAGCCCAAAACAGCAGCTATAATTTGGGCTTTCAAAACGGCCCAATTATGCTGGAAAAACCAAGCCGGCAGTCCATCCGTCCCATGTGCTTTTAGAGGGCCGATTTGAAAAAAAAGCATTGGACACCTCCTCCTCCGTGAATGGAGCACATAAAATATCATCCATACCTTGAGTTACCTTTGGTGCAATGCCCTCAAGAACACCCTCCGGTGTTAGAGTTGGATCCTTCGTATAAACCTCCTTGAAGTACGAAGTGGCCATCCGCTACATATCCAGCGGTACGGAGCACCATGTGCCATCATCATGCCATAGACGCTGAATATAATTCCTTTGTGCTCGCCAAACAGCGCGGCGATGGAGGTATGCCGTATTCCGTTCTCCCTCTATTAATACTTATTTCAACATTTTTTAAATGCTCGTTCAATTTTTTTTAAATGTTCAACATTTTTATATACATGAAAAACATTTTTTGAAACATTTGTTCAACATTTTATCAGATACTTTTTCCACATATTTCAAATACTTGTTGAACATTTTTCAAATACTCGTTCAAAATTTTTATGGATATGATCAACATTTTCTCAAATCCTTGTTCAACAGTTTTTTCAAATACTTGTTCAAATTTTTTTAAATACTGGTTCAATATTTTTTCAAATGTTTTTGGAAGAGTGTTTTTTGTAATAAATATGTTTATAATATTTTAAAGTATAAACAAAAGTAAAGAAAAGAAAGCAAAAAACGAGGGGTTGGTCATGTCTTGCTTAACCCGAGAAATAGGGGTGCCCCGTGCCGCTTCCAGACCGGCGTCCGGACTTTGTGCTAAAAAGATAGTTATCCCCCGCCGCTTATATCTTAAAAAAATGCTGCGCCGCCGCGGCCGCTTTTAGTCCATGCCTTTCTCCCGAAGAGCAGCTCGCCGTGTCCACAAAGTCACATGGGACCTCAGTGTCCCACCGCAAGAGAATTAACTAGATGTACTACTCAACTGAACTTGCTGATGTGATGATGGTTTAGGCTGTGCCAATGGCCGTGCTGTTCTCGCAGTCGCAGCCATGCTCCGTGGAAGTCGTGTTTGCGCATACTTCCCCCTCTTTAAAATTATTTGAAAAATTACCACACATCTTATATCACATGTGTTTGCATCATGAAAAAAATCCATTGTTCATCACGCTCCGGATGTCCACGATTATTCAACAGCAGAACCACGTAGGGGTTACTTCGGTGTCTCCGCCGTCCATGAGGGGGGACCACAACCCGGAGCCGTGTGTTGCCTCTTAAGACATGCCAACACAACTGAAGACATGCATGAGGACCCGGGGCGATGCTCCGGTGGCATTGCTACCCCCCTAAGGCCCCCGGTTGGCCTAACCCTGGGCCAGTTGACCAGGAGATCTACGCCTTTGACTTTTGCCGGACGGGCTTTGACCAATGGACTTTTTCACATGGTTGCAATAGGTGGGCCCATGGTAACACTTGAGAACAAAGTCTGGGTCCAACCTACCACAAGATCACCTCCGCGGCGACCCAACCTGGGCGCCCAGAAGACGTCCCGTCATTCGTGGTCGGGCAGATCGAAGGGTTGGAGGAGGCGGAGGACATCTTCATCAACTTGTTCCATGAACTCGGGGCCCCTTTCCCGTGCCCCCCATCTGTTTGCTGATTTGCCCACCTGATTCAGGTGGATGAAAGATGAAATACGTGAATTTTCAATAGTGTGAGAAGCAAAGCCCTAGTCATGTTGATGGACTTTTAGTTCAAGTTCCACTGAATTTATGTGCTGCCTAACAAGTGCTAATGCTCATATTTTACAATTTGCAAAATTACCATATACCAGTTGGCCTATTTATTTTACTTGTTCCCGTGTATGAAATTGGGTCGTACATTTGATATACTTTTATAAAAAAAAGGTATCCCATCCTTTTACCATTTTTGAAATACTTGTACTGCTTGGTTTATAACTGTCCTCTTAGGTCTGCCCTCTTTTGAAACAAGCATCTTCGGATTCAATGTTGGTTAGGCACTACTGCATTCTGTTCCAGTTGGCTGAATGATTTTCCTTCATGTGTATGCTGATCAGTTCCAGATAGCAGCGTACACCGCATATGGACATATATTATTATGAATATTTGTACGTCCATAGTACACATGTACTATATGTATGTGCACACTTTTTCATATATATTTTTAGATATGGAAATAAGGTTTTCGAAAAAGAAAAATGGAAGGGCTACCTGGAGGCAAAGTTCTCGGCGGCGCCTGCTGCAGCCTGCAGCGTACGTTTGGGTGCCCGCCAACCAAACGGTAATTCATCTTCAGTTACTGTATTTATGCCGCAGCAGCGGTTGCAGGCATGCATGTTTATCTGTGTTTCAGCACACTGATTGCAGTAGGATCATTCGAGAGTTTTGTATTTGGAATAAGGGAAACCCAGCACCATTTTTCATACATATATACGTAGTATTAGCAAGCAAGCAGCAACGTAACGTGAGTTGAGAGATGGCTTCTCTTTGGAGGTGTCCCCTGTTTCTGCATATGTTTTTCCTGTCTCTATCTGAAAGCACAAAGGGAAGTAGCTCCACATCTCCTTCACCAATCACCATGACATTCCAAGCAACGAAGCATGTCAGTAGCACGCATGTGCACTAATAGATGCGCTGTGTGTGAAAATCAAATCTAGAAAAACAATACATGTACACTGCTTCAGATAACGAGCTCACAAAAGGACCGGTTAATCTAGCTAGTAGACGCGTTGAGATAACTAAATCATACATGTTCAGTGAAAAATTATCCATACGACGCCTCGGTCCCAAATGGAAACATAGCTTAAGCCCGAATCAATATTACATCTCTATCTTGAAGAGTATTCAGCAGAAATAATCCACATTCCAGGATGCCCAAACAGAAAGATTATGTCTTGATAATTGCGAAAAGTAAACAATGGGAATTGAATGTAGTAATTAGCAACCAGACCACTATCGCCATCTTTCTGAATGTGACCATCACCCTGCTTCAGCTTCTTATTTTCAGGCCTTCCTTCAGTATGCCACTCCAAGTCTCCAAGTAACCCAGCCAAGCGCACATCATCCTATATATTAGCGCCAAAATCAGTTTTGGACAAAAGATGCATTTTGATGGTAAAAGAAAGAATGATCAGGGTCTGTATTAATACCTCTTGCAGTTGGTGATGAGGATCGTTCCCCTCGGAAGATGAGCATCTTAATTCTCATCAGTGCCACCATCTTCCTTGCTCTTTTTCTCGTCACCACAAATGTCTTCACTGTCCTCTTCAGAACACTGGTATTCATCACAAATAGTAACTGCGGGATGGTTTGGATGGGCACCTGCTTCAACCCTGATCACAGCCTCTGCAGCCTTTCTCTCGGAAGGTGTAGCGCCCCTATTGTCAAGCCTTGCCGTTGCTTGTTTAAGACATGTGAGATGCTCAATGCCTAAATGGAAGCCATATGTTTTTGCCGTTGATACATTGATAAGCAAATCCAGCTTCTTAAGCTTGGGCATGGACCCTTTGACAAATGTGACGTATGCTGACGCATCATTACTATAGATGGTAAACTGCTTCAGACTTGGGAATCCTCGGACTATAACCCTATCATCAGGTCTTGTTCTAAACCACAGTACAAGGTGAAGTAAAGCTGGGAGCTCTCCAAGAGTTACCAGACCCTCCTCTGTCAATTCAGCTAAATTGATGTCTAGGAAAGAAAGGCTGGTGAGTGCTGGAGCAATACACTCTGGAACTTTCGTGAAACAATAGTCACCGACCATATAAAATTCTTGAAGGGTAAATGGCAATGGGGACCAAGACCCTAAGAATTCGAGGGAACCATCGTTCCCTCTTATCCTTAAAGACCGGAGCTTGCAGCTACCAAGCTTGCACAGTGAGGAAAGTAACATTTCTTCATGCCTCCTGAACTCGTCGGATTCTCCACCATCGAGATATATATCAATTTCCTCCAAACCTGGCAGGTTCCCAAGATCCTCCACCGCATCTGCTGGACTCCCAGTAATACTAAAGCCTGATATCTCCCGTAAGTTCCTCATATTTCCAATCTTCTTTGGTATAATTGTCCAACCTCCAGCAATTAGGTGTTGTAGTTTGGTCAGCTGAGCGAATCCAATTGGCAACTCTTCCACTGGTGTAGCTCCAAAATGTAGTGTCTCTAGGTCACGTAGCAACACGATCTCTGACGGTAGCTTTGAAATTCTCGTGGCTGGAAAGTTTAGGTACTTTAGTTGGAGCAATTTGCCAATACTTTTCATATCATACTCTTCCAAACCCTCACAACCTTGAAAATCCAGTACACGTAGAGCTTCAAATTTAGCAAGACTAGGCAAGTGTTTGACGCAAGCTGAACATGTTACTGTCAGAGATCGAACATGGCTTAGATCTTCTTGTGCGAGTAAATGTACAAGCTCAACATCAATCTGCTGGATTGATAGTCGCCGAATAAAACCTTGACGATTTGCTAAAGTTGTTTGGCCACCACCTATCACAACGATGAAATTATCTTCATTTGATTTTGAAATAATAATTTCTAGCATCATGTCATGGACTCGGCAAGCACGAGCCTTGCCATCATAGCCGATGTCCTCAGGCTGTACCATGCTTTTGTTGACAAGCTCATAGAAGTATATCTCAGCGACTTCTTGCTGGCTTTGTCCACGCTCTTCAGATATAAATCCTTCCGCTATCCACCGCCTCACTAACCTCTCTCGATCAATCACATAATCCTCGGGGAATACACTTAAATACAATAAACATGTCTTGAGATTAGGTGGAAGATCATTGTAGCTAAGTAATAGTATCTTACTCATTCCCTCCAAACTCTGGTTATTTTCCAGTGCAGAACCAATTGATCTTCTAATCTTCTCCCACTCCTCCTTGACAACTGGTCTATTTGCTAACAAACTAGATATACTAATAATTGCCAGTGGTAGGCCTCCACATTTTTTCAGGATTTCATTTGAACTTTCTTTCAGCATATCAGGGCAGTGGTCCTCAGAGCCGAAAATTCTTTTGAGAAACAATCTTTTGGAGTGAAGATCACTTAGGGCTGTCATTTCATACACACGGTCATCACTACCAGGACAACATGATCTTGCCACATCAATAATGCGTGTAGTAGTTATAATTCTGCTAGAACAATTATTGTATGGAAAAGCACACTTGATATTGTTCCATGCTTGAGTAGACCATATATCATCCACTATGACAAGATACCTAATAAATAGTAGCAGATGATGTTAACTGATTTTGAAATGGAATTCAACTAGAAAAATAATTTAGCATACACCACTTCAATACTATTTAAGTGGAACTACACAAGTCTACTAGTACTCACTCAAAAAACAACAATGTTTATTTGATATATTTTTATGTGCAAACATTGTTTCTCAATGCTTATTTAGGTATATATGGACTATATTTTAATACAAGAGACAAGGATGAATTGCACAAGCCACAATTGTGCTTTTTTTTCCTTTACGTGAAAGATATAATTGGACATACAATAGTAATGAGTAACTACCAAAACTTGTGAAACATTTGTAAGGAATGTTCTGAAAAATAACAACAGAAGTTAAAGTTACCTTTTATCTTGTAACAGTTCTCTTAGCTTCGCAATGGACTTCTTTTCATCCCAATCACTTGTGTCTTTTGTGGATCCATCTTGGCATGGCACTTGAGAGATTACATCCTTTATAATATTCTTTATATATGGCTTTTGTGAGACCGATACAAAAACCTGACAATCGAAATGCCCTTGAATCTTGCGATAGACCTCATTTGCGAGTGTTGTCTTTCCTAATCCACCAAATCCAACAATTGACAACACCTTACGATCCTTGGTGGAGCTGTTTTCTTCTTTCAACATCCACTTGACAAGATCATCTCTTGGACCCTCCACACCCACAAGGTGTGCCTCCTCGGCAAACAGAGCACACAACCGAGGATCCACGGCCGCATGCTCGGTCTTGCTGCACGGAATCTCACTCAGCTTGTAACAATCCTTGACCTCTTTGACATGCTTGATGCGGGCCTTGAGCTCGTCGATCTGGTCGGCAATTCCACAGCGAGAATCGAGCGATTTGAGGAAGCGAGTGGTGTCACGGAGGAGCTCCTTGAAGCCTCCCCGACGCCCGCGTTTGCCGAGGCGACGGATGAACTTGTCGATGCAATCCTCGGTATCATAGGCCAGCTCCCTGAGCAGCGATATCCACGTCATCACCTCGACATCAGGGTCTTCTAGCATGGTGTAGTTTTTGAGCGCGGCATGCATGCTGGTCAGCTCAACTTGGAGGGAAAGGATCTCACCGCGGACCCCTCGTATGCGGCCGTACTTGCCGGCGAGCAAGTCGGCAAGCTTCCCCAGCAGGGGACCCATCACGCCATGGGAGGCGCTCACCGCGACCTCCATGGATGGATCGATGCCCTCTGCTAGCTATGATGCTCGTTTCTCTCGTTGGTGTTTGTCATGTGTGCTGCTGGGAGAGTGGAGACGGAGAAGTGGGGGGATGGAGGAAGAGGAAAGGACTAGGCAATAATTGGGTGCTGCGTAGCAAGCAACAATAGGTGGGAATGGCATGTGTTGCTGGGTCCTCCATGTCGATTTCATGAGTGGATCAAGGACGACAATGATATACATGCACTGTTTTAGATAAGGAGTGCACAGAGGGACAGAGGAATCTTGCTCCTTTAGTAAGCGTGTTTAGGTTACTTATTAAGAAGTACTCCCTCCGCCCCGTAATGTAAGATGTTTTTTGACATTATACTA
This sequence comes from Aegilops tauschii subsp. strangulata, assembly GCF_002575655.3. Lineage (NCBI taxonomy): Eukaryota > Viridiplantae > Streptophyta > Magnoliopsida > Poales > Poaceae > Aegilops > Aegilops tauschii. The sequence goes on from NC_053039.3 coordinate 573,517,793, forward strand.
GAGTCAAAAAATTCTTACACTATAAGACGGTGGGAGTATTTCAGAATGAAGATGACGAGTTTTCAAATGAATTATGCCTGCAAATGTTGGTAAGGAAACTACGGTGGCGTTGGAGCACTGCCCACCCAATCGTATAGATCGAAACACAATATACGTACTGTGTGGGAAAGTGGAGAGAATTGTCCTCATCAGAGCAAGAGGAAAGGAATAAGTGAGTGCTCCAAGCTTTTTGACAACAGCTGGCAATGGCATGTGCTCATGGGTCCAGCATGTTGAAAGCACATTGAGAACAATCATTTACATATACTGTTTTAGATAAGGAGTTTTGTCAAGGACCCGGAAATCTAGCCTGTTATTACTAGTAATGTGTTCAGGTTAATTAATAAGTTATATAATGTATGCAAACACAAATAGTGGCATTTTTGCAAAAAGACGCCGCCACTCCCATATTTGCAGGAAACTCCATGATCTCTCCCTTTCAACCCCATCCATCCCTCCTCTCCCTCAAGCCGCCAACCTCCTCCACCTCAAGGCTGACGGCACCGTCCCCATCAACCACGCCCCGGCCACCTACAAATTTCCTCCCCGAGGGTCACCCAATCCCTGGAAACCTGACCGGCATTGTCATCTCCCACTGGTCGCCACTTGCATATCAACACCACCTACAAGGCCTTCTGTGGCCCTTGTTTTTCAGTGCCTCCGCCCCTATCTTGCCACCACCAAACCCTAACGACATCCTCCATAACTCACAGGTAGCCTCCTCCACTGCACAAGAGTTGCTCGATGATCCGCCCTCTATCCAAGAGATTACAAAACTCGTGGATTCGACAGAGGTTGCACGAATCCCAGGGTCAACTCATCCACCGGCACCACTTCGAGCTCATCCACAGGAAGCCACCGCCTCCCCATCTTCATCCACAAGCCACCACCGTCGTTGCAGGATGTCTACTACGCAACCTTCTTCTTGTAGACTCGTGTTGGGCCTCCAAGCGCGGAGTTTTGTAGGACAGTAGCAAATTTCCCTCAAGTGGATGACCTAAGATTTATCAATCCGTGGGAGGTGTAGGATGAAGATGGTCTCTCTTAAACAACCCTGCAACCAAATAACAAAGAGTCACTTGTGTCCCCAACACACCCAATACAACGGTAAATTGTATAGGTGCACTAGTTCGGCGAAGAGATGGTGATACAAGTGCAATATGGATATTAGATATAGGTTTTTGTAATCTGAAAATATAAAAACAGTAAGGTAGCAAGTAGTAAAAGTGAGCAAAAACGGTATTGCAATGCTTCGAAACAAGGCCTAGGGTTCATACTTTCACTAGTGCAAGTTCTCTCAACAATGATAACATAATTGGATCATATAAGAATCCCTCAACATGTAACAAAGAGTCACTCCAAAGTCACTAATAGCGGAGAACAAACGAAGAGATTATTGTAGGGTACGAAACCACCTCAAAGTTATTCTTTCTGATCGATCTATTGGGCTATTCCTATAAGTGTCACAAATAGCCCTAGATTTCGTACTAAAATAACACCTTAAGACACACATCAACCAAAACCCTAAGGCCACCTAGATACTCCAATGTGACCACAAGTATCCGTGTGTTTGATTATACGATATGCATCACACAATCTCAGATTTCTAACCAACATAAAGAACTTCAAAGAGTGCCCCAAAGTTTCTACCGGAGAGTCAAGAGGAAAACGTGTGCCAACCCCTATGCATAAGTTCTCAAGGTTACAGAACCCGCAAGTTGATCACCAAAACATACATCAAGTGGATCACATGAATATCCCATTGTCACCACAGATAAGCACATGCAAGACATACATCAAGTGTTCTCAAATCCTTAAAGACTCAATCCGATAAGATAACTTCAAAGAAAAAACTCAATCCATTACAAGAAGGTAGAGGGGGAGAAACATCATAAGATCCAACTATAGTAGCAAAGCTCGCGATGCATCAAGATCGTGCCAAGTCAAGAACACGAGAGAGAGAGAGAGATCAAACACATAGCTACTGGAACGTACCCTTAGCCCCGAGGGCGAACTACTCCCTCCTCGCCATGGAGAGCGCCGGGATGATGAAGATGGCCACCGGTGATGGATCCCCCCTCCGGCAGGGTGCGGAACAGGGTCCCGATTAGTTTTTGGTGGCTACAGAGGCTTGCGGCAGCGAAACTCCCGATCTTGGTTTATTTCTCGGGGTTTCTGTATTTATAGGAAGTTTTGGTGTCGGTTTCACGTCAGGGTGGTCCACGAGTCAACGACAAGGGTAGAGCACCCTCCGGGGGGGGGGGGGGGTAAAGGCGTGTCCTCCACCCTCGTGGTTGACTCGGGACTCTTTTGGCCCAACTCTTTTGCTTCGGGGGCTTCTTCAGGTCCAAAAATAATCTCTGTAAATTTTCAGGTCAATTGGACTCGGTTTGATATTCCTTTTTTGCGAAACTCAAAAACAAGGAAAAAAACAGAAACTGGCACTGGGCTCTAGGTTAATAGGTTAGTCCCAAAATCATATAAAATAGCATATAAATGCATATAAAACATTCAAGATGGATAATATAATAGCATGCAACAATCAAAAATTATAGATACGTTGGAGACGTATCAAGCATCCCCAAGCTTAATTCCTGCTCGTCCTCGAGTAGGTAAATGACATAAACAGAATTTTTGTTGCGGAATGCTACCTAACATATTTATCAATGTAATCTTCTCTATTGTGGCAAGAATATTCAGATTCATAAGATTCAAAACAGAAGTTTAATATTGACATAAAAACGATAATACTTCAAGCATACTAACAAGGCAATTATGTCTTCCCAAAATAACATGGCTAAAGAAAGCTTATCCCTACAAAATCATATAGTCTGGCTATGCTCCATCTTCATCACACAAAATATTCAAATCATGCACAACCCCAGTTTCAGCCAAGCAATTGTTTCATACTTTAGTATTCTAAAAAAATTCAACTTTCACGCAATACATGAGCGTGAGCCATGGACATAGCCTATAGGTGGAATGGAATATGGTGGTTGCGGAGAAGACAAAAAGAGGGACATAGTCTCACATCAACTAGGAGTACCAACAGGCTATGGAGATGCCCATCAATAGATATCGATGCGAGTGAGTAGGGATCGCCATGCAACAGATGCACTAGAGCTATAAGTATATGAAAGCTCAAAAAGAAAACTAAGTGGGTGTGCATCCAACTTGCTTGCTCATGAATACCTAGGGCATTTGGGGAAGCCCATCATTGGAATATGCAAGCCAAGTTATATAATGAAAAATTCCCACTAGTATATGAAAGTGAAAACATAGGAGACTCTCTATCATGAAGATCATGGTGCTACTTTGAAGCACAAGTGTGGTAAAGGATAGTAGCATTGCCCCCTCTCTCTTTTTCTCTCATTTTTTTGATTGGCTTCTTTGTCCTCTCTTTTTTCTCACACGGGATAATGCTCTAATAATGATAATCATCACACTTCTATTTACGGACAACTCAAGAATTACAACTCGATACATAGAACAAAATATGACTCTATATGAATGTCTCAGGCAGTGTACCGGGATGTGCAATGAATCAAGAGTGACATGTATGAAAGTGTTATGAAAGGTGGCTTTGCCACAAATACAATGTCAATACATGATCATGCAAAGCAATATGACAATGATGATGCGTGTCATAATGAACGGAACGGTGGAAAGTTGCATGGCAATATATCTCAGAATGGCTATGGAAATGCCATAATAGGTAGGTATGGTGGCTGTTTTGAGGAAGGTATATGGTGGGTGTATGGTACCGGCGAAAGTTGCACGGAACAAGAAAGGCTAGCTATGGTGGAACGGTGAGAGTGCGTATAATCCATGGACTCAACATTAGTCATAAAGAACTCATGTACTTCTTGCAAAAATATATTAGTCATTGAAACCAAGCACTGTGCGCATGCTCCTAGGGGAAGGGTTGGTAGGAGTTAGCCACCGCGCGATTCCGACCTCCACAGAAAGGATGACAATCAAAAAATACCTCATGCTCCAACTTCGTTACATAACGGTTCACCATACGTGCATTCTACGGGACTCACAAACCTCAACACAAGTATTTCTCAAATTCACAATTACTCCACTAGCATGACTCTAATATCACGATCCTCATATCTCAAAACAATCATAAGGAATCAAACTTCTCATAGTATTCAATGCACCTTATATGAAAGTTTTTATTATATCCCTCTCGGATGTCGATCATATTAGGACTAAATTCATAAACGAAACAAATTACCATGCTGTTTAAGACTCTCAAAATAATATAAGTGAATCATGAGAGTTCATCAATTTCTATAAAATAAAACCACCAACGTGCTCTAAAAAGATACAAGTGAAGCACTCGAGTAAATGACAAACTACTCCAAAAGATATAATTGAAGATCAATGAGTAGTCGAATAATTATGTAACTATGTGAAGACTCTCTAACATTTAAGAATTTCATATCTTGATATTTTATTCAAACAGAAAGCAAATACTAAGAAAATAAAATGACGCTCCAAGAAAAACACATATCATGTGGTCAATAAAAATATAGCTCCAAGTAAAGTTACCGATGAACGAAGACGAAAGAGGGGATGCCATCCGGGGCATCCCCAAGCTTAGTTGCTTGGATCTCCTTGAATATTACCTTGTGGTGCCTTGGGCATCCCCAAGCTTAGGCTCTTGCTACTCCTTATTCCGTAGTCCATCGAAACTTTACCCAAAACTTGAAAACTTCACAACACAAAACTCAACAGAAAATCTTATGAGATCCGTTAGTATAAGAAAATAAATCACCACTTAGGTACTGTTGTGAACTCATTCTAAATTCATATTGGTGTTATGTCTACTGTATTCCAACTTCTCCATGGTTCATACCCTCTAATACTACTTATGGATTCATCAAAATAAGCAAACAACACATAGATAACAGAATCTGTCAAAAAACAGAACAGTCTGTAGTAATCTAGAAACTTTCACACCTCTCTAACTCCAAAAATTCTGAAAATTTTGGAAAATCTAGGCAATTTGTATATCAATCTTGTGTAAAAAAATTCAGATCAAAAGCATGTTCTAGTGAATCTTGACATTTCCTGGACTGAGCGCAAAAGTTTCTGTTTTTGCATAGAATCAAGTCAACTATCATCCACACTATCCCAAAGGCTTTACTTGGCACTTTATTGAAACAAAAGCTATAAAACATGATTACTACAGTAGCTTAATCATGTGGACACACAAAAACAGTAGGGATAAATATTGGGTTGTCTCCCAACATGCGCTTTTCTTTAATGCCTTTTAGCTAGGCATGGTGATTTCAATGATGCTCATATAAAAGATAAGAATTGAAACATAAAGAGAGCATCATGAAGCATATGACAAGCACATTTAAGTCTAGCCCACTTCCTATGCATAGGGATTGTGTGAGCAACCAATTTATGGTAACAAGAATCAACTAGCATAGGATGGCAAAACAAGCATAACTTCAAGATTAAGCACATAGAGAGGAAACTTGATATTATTGCAACTCTTATAAGCATATATTCCTCCCTCATAATAATTTTGAGTAGCATCATGAATGAATTCAACAATGTAACCGTCACATAAAGCATTATTTTCATGACCCCCAAGCATAGAACTTTTATTACTCTCCACATAAGCAAAACTCTTCTCATTCGGAATAGTGAGAGTATCATAAGAAACTCGAATACTATAAATTGTTTCCACATTAAAAGAGTAAGGTTCAGAAAAAAGGGTAATCATAATCATGATAAGTTTTATAAATATAATCATCACTACTTTTTATAACATAAGAATCATCACAATAATCATCATAAGTAGCAACCTTGTTCTCATCATAATCAATTGAAACCTCTTCCAAGATAGTGGAATCATTACTAAATAAAGTCACGACCTCTCCAAATCCACTTTCATAATTGTCACAATAAGATTCAACACCCTCCAAAATAGTGGGATCATTACTTCCTAAAGTTGACACTCTTCCAAACCCACTTTCATAAATATAATCATCACAAATAGGAGGCATGCTATCATCGTAGTAAATTTGCATATCAAAACTTTGGAGACTAAAAATATCATCTTCATTAAGCATAGCATCCCCAAAGTTGGGAAAAACATTAATTGCAGCAAATAAATTCTCAAACATGTCATTCTCATCAAACATGGCATCCCCAAGCTTGGGCATTTTCATATCATAAGCATAATCACACTCATCGATCATTAATAGTATGGATGGCACCAATAGTATAGCAATTATTATCATCACAATGAGTAATAGGCAAAACAATAATAGGAGCAACATCATTTGGGAGGGATACCTTTTTACCTTTGCTTCTCTGGCTTTTATTTTTCTTCTCCACATTATGTGTGAGTTTAATCCTCTTTTTGGAGCTCCTTATCAATGAGATTGGTTGAATAGAAGGCTCCTCCTCGTTACCTGATTCATCATAAGAAAGAATAGGAGGATATTGGGAAACCTCTTCCCTTTCATTATTATTCTATTCATCTTCTATTTCTTTTCTTGTCTTTATGTAATTGGCAATATAAGGATTTTCAATGCAATTCACCGCACAATACATATAAATTTCCTCTAGATCAGAATCAACGATTCTCTCGAGGCCAAATTCTGGAATATCCTTAGTTATACATTTCATTTCATCATAACTGATACGTCTCCATCGTATCTACTTTTCCAAACACTTTTGCCCTTTTTTTGGACTCTAACTTGCATGATTTGAATGGAACTAACCCGGACTGACGCTGTTTTCAGCAGAATTGCCATGGTGTTATTTTTGTGCAGAAATAGAAGTTCTCGGAATGACCTGGAACTCCACGGAGAATATTTTTGGAATTAATAAAACATATTGGCGAAAGAATCAAAGCCAGGGGGCCCACACCCTGTCCACGAGGGTGGGGGGCGCCCCCTGCCTCGTGGGCCCCCTGATGCTCCACCGACCTCAACTCCAACTCTACATATTCACGTTCGGGGAGAAAAAAAATCAGGGAGAAGGATTCATCGCGTTTTATGATACGGAGCCGCTGCCAAGCCCTAATCTCTCTCGGGAGGGCTGATCTGGAGTCCGTTCGGGGCTCCGGGGAGTGGAATCCGTCGTCACCAATTTCATGATGCTCACCGCCGTGCGTGAGTAATTCCATCATAGGCTTGCTGGACGGTGATGGGTTGGATGAGATTTACCATGTAATCGAGTTAGTTTTGTTAGGGTTTGATCCCTATTATCCACTATGTTCGGAGATTGATGTTGCTATGACTTTGCTATGCTTAATGCTTGTCACTAGGGCCCGAGTGCCATGATTTCAGATCTGAACCTATTATGTTTTCATGATTATATGTGAGTTCTTGATCCTATCTTGCAAGTCTATAGTCACCTATTATGTGTTATGATCCGTTAACCCCGAAGTGACAATAATCGGGATACTTACCGGTGATGACCGTAGTTTGAGGAGTTCAAGTATTCACTAAGTGTTAATGCTTTGGTCCGGTACTCTATTAAAAGGAGGCCTTAATATCCCTTAGTTTCCAATAGGACCCCGCTGCCACGGGAGGGTAGGACAAAATATGTCATGCAAGTTCTTTTCCATAAGCACGCATGACTATATTCGGAATACATGCCTACATTACATTGATGAACTGGAGCTAGTTCTGTGTCACCCTATGTTATAACTGTTGGACAAGGAATCGCATCCGACATAATTATCCACTACTGATCCAATGCCTATGAGCTTTTCACATATTGATCTTTGCTAGTTACTTTATCGTTGCCACTGTTACAATTACTACAAAACTGCTACTGTTACTTTTGCTACCCTTACCGTTACTTCCATATTACTTTGCTACTAAATACTCTGCTGCAGATATTAAGTTTTCCAGGTTTGGTCGAATTGACAACTCAACTGCTAATACTTGAGAATATTATTTGGCTCCCCTTGTGTCGAATCAATAAATTTGGGTTTAATACTCTACCCTCAAAAACTGTTGCGATCCCCTATACTTGTGGGTTATCAAGACTATTTTCTGGCGCCTTTGCCGGGGAGCATAGCTCTATTCCTTGAGTCACTTGGGATTTATATTTGCCGATCACTATGAGGAACTTGAAAGACGAAAGAACTAAGATTTTTCCCTCAACTACGAGGGGAAATAAGGAACTGCCATCTAGCTCTGCACTTGATTCACCTTCTGTTTTGAGTAAACTTGCGACACCTAAACCTGCTTCTGCTATTAATTCTGATATGTCGCATGTTATTGATGATGCCACTTCTGCTATGCATGATGCTTATGATGAAACTACTTCTATGCTTGGTAATACTGTGCCATTAGGTGAATTTCTTGATGAACAACTTGCTAGGGCTAGAGAGAATGAAATTATTGAAACTGATAATACTGATGAAAGTGATGATGAAGATTCTCCCCCTAGATATGAATTGCCTATTGTGCCTGAGGGTTATGTTATGGATGAAGAAACTGCTAGAGTTTTTCTTGCTTGCAATGATAGATCTGATCTTAAGAAATTATTAGCTAAGCTGAAAGAAAAGTCTCTGAATGCTAGAATGAAATATGACCCTGCTTTTGCTACTTCACCTATCTGTGTTACTGATAAGGATTATGATTTCTCTGTCGATCCTGAGATAATTACTTTGGTTGAATCTGATCCTTTTTATGACTATGAATCTGAAACTGTTGTGGCACATCTTACTAAGTTAAATGATATAGCCACCCTATTCACTAATGATGAGAAAACTCGTTACTACTATATCCTTAAATTATTTCCGTTCTCATTAAAGGGTGATGCTAAAATATGGTTTAATTCTCTTGATCCTGGTTGTGTGCGTAGTCCCCAGGATATGATTTATTACTTTTTTGCTAAATATTTCCCCGCTCATAAGAAACAAGCTGCTTTAAGGGAAATATATAATTTTGTGCAAATTGAAGAAGAGAGTCTCCCACAAGCTTGGGGGAGGCTTCTCCAATTACTTAATGCCTTGCCTGATCATCCTCTCAAGAAAAATGAAATACTTGATATCTTTTATAATGGACTAACCGATGCTTCCAGAGACCACCTGGATAGTTGTGCTGGTTGTGTTTTCAGGGAAAGAACTGTTGATCAAGCTGAATTGTTATTGAATAATATGTTGACTAATGAAAACAATTGGACACTTCCTGAACCAACTCCTAAGCCAACTCCGAAGAAAAGGGGTGTTCTATTTCTCAGTCCTGAAGATATGCAAGAGGCAAAGAAATCTATGAAAGAAAAGGGTATTAAAGCTGAAGATGTTCAGAATTTACCGCCTATTGAAGAAATACATGGTCTTGATAACCCGACACATGTCGTAAAGGTAAATTCTCTCTATATATTTGATGAAGGTAATATCCCTCGTAATAAGTCTGCTAGTCAATGCTTGGATGAGTTCGATAATTTTATTGTTAAACAAGAAAACTTCAATGCTTATGTTGGAGACAATTGAAAAGAAATGCTTATATGATTGAACACTTGAGTGATTATATGTCTAGAGTTAAAGGTGAACTTAAACTTATTAGTAAAAATGCTTCTACGGTTACCACTCAAGTAGAACAAGTGCTTAAAGCTCAAAATGATTTGCTCAATGAATTAAATAATAAGAAAAATGATAATGTTGTTAGAGTTGTGACTAGAGGTGGTAGAATGACTTAGGAACCTTTGTATCCCGAGGGCCACCCTAAGAGAATTGAGCAAGATTCTCAGAGAAATAATGTTGATGCACCTAGTCCTTCTAAAAAGAAGAAGAAGAAAAATGATAGAACTTTGCATGCTTCTAGTGAACCTGTTGTTGACACACCTGAGAATCCCAATGATATTTCTATTTCTGATGCTGAAACACAATCTGGTGATGAACATGAACCTAGTGATAATGTTAATGATGATGTTCATGTTGATGCTCAACCTAGCAATAACAATGATGTAGAGATTGAACCTGCTGTTGATCTTGATAACCCACAATCAAAGAATCAACGTTATGATAAGAGAGACTTCATTGCTAGGAAGCATGGTAAAGAAAGAGAACCATGGGTTCAGAAACCCATGCCTTTTCCTCCTAAACCATCCAAGAAAAAGGATGATGAGGATTTTGAGCGCTTTGCTGAAATGATTAGGCCTATCTTTTTGCGTATGCGTTTGGCTGATATGCTTAAAATGAATCCTTATGCTAAGTACATGAAAGATATTGTTACAAATAAAAGAAAGATACCGAAAGCTGAAATTTCCACCATGCTTGCTAATTATACTTTTAAGGGTGGAATTCCAAAGAAACTAGGAGATCCAGGAGTACCAACTATACCATGCTCCATTAAAAGAAACTATGTTAAAACTGCTTTATGTGATCTTGGAGCCGGTGTTAGTATTATGCCTCTCTCTTTATATCATAGACTTGAATTGAATAAGTTGACACCTACTGAAATATCTTTGCAAATGGCCGATAAATCTACCGCTATACCTGTCGGTATTTGTGAGGATGTGCCTGTTGTGGTTGCGAACGTTACTATCTTAACGGACTTTGTTATTCTTGATATTCCCGAGGACGTTACACTACTAGGAAAAGGCCTACTAGTGGCGCACCAGTTTTGCCTACTAATGGCGCACTACTGGTGCGCCACTAGTACCACGCCACTAGTATTTTTTACTAATGGCGCACCAGTGGTGCGCCATTAGTATCTGGTATACTAATGGCGCACCACTGGTGCGCCGTTAGTATAGGCCACGGTGCGCCATTAGTATAGGCCACTGGTGCGCCATTAGTATAGGCCACGGTGCGCCATTAGTATTTTTGAATTTTAAAGGCGGGAAAATAGTAGTGGCGCACCGTCTAACCCCCACCGTGCGCCATTGCTATTTTTGAATTTTGAATTTGGATCTGGATCGTGATTTTTTTGCCCATTTTTTTCTCGTTTTTTTGCGCGATATTATTTCAAATTTTGTTCCTGTTTTTGGATCTTGTACGTTCTTTTGCCGTGTTCTTTTGCCGGAGAGGAGTTCGCCGGAGAGGAGGAGGAGAAGGTCACCGGAGAGGCGCTCGCCTACATCGCCGGAGAGGAGGAGGAGGTCGCCGGAGAGGAGTTCACCGGAACATCGGAGAGGAGGAAGGAGAAACCATGAGGGGATGGGAGGAGAGGAGGGAGGAGGAGCTCACCGGAGAGGAGGGAGGAGGAGCTCACCGGAGAGGAGGGAGGAGGAGCTCACCGGAGAGGAGGGAGGAGGACCTCACCGAAGAGGAGGGAGGAGAAACCGTGAGGGGAGGGGAGGGGAGGAGAGGTGGGAGGAGGAGGTCGCCGGAGAGGAGGAGGAGGTCGCCGGAGAGGAGGAGGTCGTCGGAGAGGAGGAGGGTAGTATGGTGGAGGAGAGAAGGGAAGATGGAGTGGAGGAGAGGAGGAGATGGAGTGGAGGAGAGGTGGAGTGGAGGAGAAGAATGAAGAGGTAAGGAGGAGAGGACCACGCCCAGCCATATATACGGCATAGTAATGGCGCACCATGGGCAGGTGCGCCATTACTAACTTTTTTTTTATTTTTTTGATTTATTTTGAATTTTGAAGGCGGGAAGATACTAATGGCGCACCACGGGCAGGTGCGCCATTAGTAACTTTTTTTAACTTATTTTGAATTTTGAAGGCGGGAAGATAGTAATGGCGCACCATGGGAAGGTGCGCCATTAGTAAGTTTGAATTTTTTTGCCTCTCCAGATCTTAAAAGCCCCGTATCTTTTTTCTGTTAGTTTTTTGAGGATTTTGAAAATGTTTAACGGGATTCCCCCTGTTAAATTCGGATGTAACTTTTCGAGTAGATGATTTTTCATATAAAAAACTTTTTCTTCCGAGTTCGTATGCAAAAGTTATGCCCATTTTACAAATTCTCGAGAGATTTTGCAAATAAAGTCGAAATTCATATTTGTAAATTTTCACAACAACTAGACCACATATCACATGGGAAACTTATTTTCTTTTATTTTTTTGACATTTCCATCATTTTTTTTATTTTTTTAACTGAAAAGGCGGTCCACGGGGGGGCGGGGGTGCATTCGGTGGAAGTGGTGGCCAAGTTACTAATGGCGCACCGTGGGATGGTGCGCCATTACTAGTTCAACTAGTAATGGCGCACAACTCCCACCGTGCGCCATTAGTAGTTTCAAAAATAAAAATAAAAAAATTTGAATTTTTTTTAAACATAATTACTAATGGCGCACCGTGGGAGTGGTGCGCCATTACTAGTTGAACTAGTAATGGTGCACCATCCCACGGTGCGCCATTAGTAGTTTTGAAAAAATTAAAAAAAATACTAATGGCGCACCGTGGATGTGGTGCGCCATTAGTATTTGCACACTAATGGCGCACCAACACATGGTGCGCCATTAGTATTTAGTAATGGCGCACCACATGTACAGTGCGCCATTAGTGTCCATATTGGCTATTGCTGTTTTTGTAGTAGTGTTAGTATGTCGATTATCCTTGGTAGACCCTTTTTGAATACTGCAGGGGCTGTTATTGATTGCAACAAAGGCAATGTCACTTTTCATGTTAATGGTAATGAGCTTACGGTACACTTTTCGAGGAAACAACCTCAAGTCCATAGTATCAATTGTATTGGGAAATTTTCAACGATTACTATTGGAGGTTTTGAATTTCCTCTTCCTAATGTCAAGAAGAAATATGATATTCTTACTGTTGGGGACATACATATCCCCGTTGAGGTAACCTAGTGCTATTCGAAAATTATCCGGTTTCATGCGATTCGGAATGAGTTTGTTAACAAGACTTGATCAACCTTGTTAGTGGATTCCTTTTGATGAGCATGAGATGGATGAAGTTAGAAAGCACAACTCTCTGTACCCTCCTTTTACTTTCTGTTATTTAGATTAAATAAAGCAAAAATAGTATTTTTTTGTCCGTTTTCTGATTTATCCGTTCAATAAAAAATACCCCAAAAATAAAAGTTCTCCAAATGCCCTGAAAATGAAATATGATTTTTTCTAGAATATTTGAGAATATCTGGCACTCAGAACACATCAGGGGGAGCCAGCACCTGGCCACGAGGGTCTAGGGCGCGCCCACCCCCCTGGGCGCGCCCCTGCCTCGTGGGCCCCCGGTGGCCCCCCTCCACTTATTCCTGCACCCACACACTTCGTCTTCCGCCCAAAAAAAATCACCAACCAGCTCAAGCACGAGTTCTAGCTCATCTTGCTGCCATTTTCGATCTCCTTGCTCAAATCTCCACTCACAAAATTGCTTTGGGGGATTGTTCTTTGGTATGTGACTCCTCCAATGGTCCAATTAGTTTTTGTTCTAGTGCTTTATTCATTGCAAATTTTTACTGCCTAGGTGACCCTGTTCTTGAGCTTGCATGATAAATTTATTTGGTCCCAAGTAGTTCTAATGCATGATATAGTCTCTAGTTACTTGTGGGAGTAGTTGCTATCAATTTTGTTGAGTTTGGTTCACTTTTATTTTGAGTTACTAAAAATTTCAGAAATTTTCAGAAAATAATGAAGAGATTATTGTGGGGCTCTTCGAGCCGAAGCTCAAAGGATAAGGAAAGTGGAGAGGATAAAAAGCCCAAATATAATTTCCCTCGCACCGCGAAGTTCGGCCGTGTGAATGGCCTTGTGATGAGTTCTTGAGAGCAGCTGGGATTCATGATGATTTTTATTATTTGGCTGAGAATGCAGGCCTCACCGACTTCCTCCGCGACCAACGCGAACAGTATCTCCTACTCACTAATATTTTCGTGCAAAATTTTTATTTCCATGCTAGGAAATCACCACCTTCAGTGGAGTTTCACTTATATGATGAGGTTAAGGAGATGTCACTGCATGATTTTTGTCAGGTCTGCAAGATACCCTTTGTGGGCAGCATAGAGGAACCACATCGTAGTGATGTGGATGGATTTATTGATAGAATTGTTGTAGGGGAAACAAGGAAAGTTTCCGATGCAAGAATTACTAGCATACACTTTCCTGTTCTACGTTACTTTGCAATATTTGCTAGTAGATGTTTAATTGGTCGCGGGAACAGTGGAAATCTTAGTGCCCCTGATATTGTTATTTTGCGCCATGCTTTGTTTCGTGATACAACTTTCAGTTTAGGCGCTGTTATTGCTAAGCGATTAAGTTTGAACCGTAAAAAGGGCCCCATCTTCGGTGGTATCTTTGCTTCGCGTCTTGCTGCGCACTTTAGATACCTATTAGTCATTATGAGAAAGAGGAGAAGTTGCTGCCCCCTATTTTTCTTGATTATAAGAGTGTGGTAGCACATGAATTTATTGTTAAAAATAAGGAGATGATGCTTAAGTATAATTTGATATTTAATAAAACTCACAGTGAGACTATTATCTTGCTTGCACCCTCTTTGTTTAACATATTTTCAGGCACGTACCTCATCTTGCCGGAGGCCGTTTACGCATACCGGAGCCTGACACCAGCTCGAGAGCCTGAGCCGGAACCACCACTTGACCCTTATCGACAGTCTATTTATCAGTGGGATCCGGAGGAGATCGCCAACCAGTGGCACCCAGATGACACTCCTCAGTACACCGGAGAGAGTAGCTTCGACCTGTGGGCATAGACCAACTTAGGCCAAAAGCCTAAGATTGGGAGAGTACGTTTTTCTCACCGACATTACATTCATGTTCACACACTCATGCTAGTTGTCGGTGCTCATACTTTTTCATTGTACTAACCATGCTAGTTTATTTCCTTTTCTAGCTTTCTTCTTGTGTGTTTGAAAAACCTTAAGAAAAAACAAAAAAAATTAGTTGTAGCCTTTAGCTAGTTTACTTTCCATGCTTGTAGTAGTAATATTAAAAGAAAACCCAAAAAGATTTCTCGTTCTTCTTTTGCTTGTTGGGAGCTTTCCCGTGTAAATAGTTTTGTCTCTTTTCTTTTCTTTGGGGTTTGAGAGGAGAAGACCATGATGAAAATGTTGAGTGGCTCTCATATGCATTATTATTGATTTAACCAAGAGCCCATATTACCTTGTCTTCTCCCTTGAATTGAATGCTTGCATATTCCAGCTTAGTCCAATGCACGTGCACTATTATTATTATCCACACTGTTCGGTCGTGCAAGTGAAAGGCAATAATGACGATATATGATGGACTGATTGAGATGAGAAAAGCTGGTATGAACTCGACCTATCTTGTTTTTGTAAATATGATTAGTTCATCGTTCCTGATTCAGCCTATTATGAATGAAACATGTTTGCAATGACAATTAGAGATTATAGTTACTTATGCCATGCTTAATTAGCTAGGAGTTTATAATGGTTTACCTTGCATGCGCACATGCTATTAAAATGGTTGTGATGTGGTATGATAGGGTGGTATCCTCCTTTGAACGATTCGATTGGCTTGGCTTGGCACATGTTCACGCATGTAGTTGAAACAAAATCAACATATCCTCCATGATATTTATGTTCATGGTGGATTATATCATACTCATGCTTGCACTCAATGTCTATTAATTTTAATGCATGTTCATGACTATTGTCGCTCTCTAGTTGGTCGCTTCCCAGTCTTTTTCTAGCCTTCACTTGTACTAAGCATGAATACTGCTTGTGGATCCACTTCCATAAACCCCAAAGTTATTCCATATGAGTCCACCATACCTTCCTATATGCGGTATCTACCTGCCGTTCCAAGTAAATTTGTATGTGCCAAACTCTAAACCTTCAAATGAAATTATGTTTTGTATGCTCGAACAACTCATGTATCAACTAGGGTTGTCTATATCTTCCATGCTAGGTGGATTATTCTCACGAGGAATGGACTCCGCTCCTCACTCACGAGAAAATAGCCGGTAACTGGGATGCCCAGTCCCATGCTCAAATCAAAAGTAATTGCAAACAAAACTCCCCCGGGATTGTTGTTAGTTGGAGGCACCCGTTGTTTCGGGCAAGCCATGGATTGATGCTTGTTAGTGGTGGGGAGTATAAAATTTACCATTCTGTTTGGGAACCGCCTATAATGTGTGTAGCATGGAAGATATCGAGATCTCTCGTTTGTTATGTTGTCAATGAAAGTATCCACCCAAAATAGTATTTATCTCTGTTTGAAAACTCGATCTCTGGCACCTCTACAAATCCCTGCTTCCCTCCGTGAAGGGCCCATCTATTTACTTTTATGTTGAGTCATCAGCCTCTTATTAAAAAGCACCAGTTGGAGAGCACCGCTGTCATTTGCATGCATTACTATTAATTTATAATGAGTATAACTATGACTGGATCCCTTTTACCATGAATTACAATGTCTAGTTAGTCCTTGGTCTTCAGAGGTTCTCTGCATTTATGTTTTGCGGTCTCAGAAAGGGCTAGCGAGATACCATCTTGTTATATCATATTATGATTGTTTTGAGAAAGTGTTGTCATCCGGGATTTATAATTATTGCTCGCTAGTTGATTATGCCATTGATATGAGTAAACATGAGACCTAAGTGTTATTGTGAATATGGTTAGTTCATAATCTTTGCTGAAAACATGAATCCTGGCTTTACATATTTACAACAACAAGAGCAAACAGAGTTTGCAAAAGTTTTCTTTATCACTTTTAGTTTGTCAACTGAATTGCTTGAGGACAAACAAAGGTTTAAGCTTGGGGGAGTTGATACGTCTCCATCGTATCTAGTTTTCCAAACACTTTTGCCCTTGTTTTGGACTCTAACTTGCATGATTTGAATGGAACTAACCCGGACTGACGCTGTTTTCAGCAGAATTGCCATGGTGTTATTTTTGTGCAGAAATAAAAGTTCTCGGAATGACCTGGAACTCCACGGAGAATATTTTTGGAATTAATAAAACATACTGGCGAAAGAATCAAGGCCAGGGGGCCCACACCCTGTCCACGAGGGTGGGGGCGCACCCCCCTGCCTCGTGGGCCCCCTGATGCTCCATCGACCACAACTCCAACTCTATATATTCACGTTCGGGGAGAAAAAATAAGGGAGAAGGATTCATCACGTTTTACGATACGGAGCCACTGCCAAGCCCTAATCTCTCTCGGGAGGGCTGATCTGAAGTCCGTTCGGGGCTCCGGAGAGGGGAATTCGTCGCCGTCGTCATCATCAACCTTTCTCCATCACCAATTTCATGATGCTCACCGCCGTGCGTGAGTAATTCCATCCTAGGCTTGCTGGACACTGATGGGTTGGATGAGATTTACCATGTAACCGAGTTAGTTTTGTTAGGGTTTGATCCCTAGTATCCACTATGTTCTGAGATTGATGTTGCTACGACTTTGCTATGCTTAATGCTTCTCACTCGGGCCCGAGTACCATGATTTCAGATCTGAACCTATTATGTTTTCATGAATATATGTGAGTTCTTTATCCTATCTTGCAAGTCTATAGTCACCTATTATGTGTTTGATCCGTTAACCCCGAAGTGACAATAATCGGGATACTTACCAGTGATGACCGTAGTTTGAGGAGTTCATGTATTCACTAAGTGTTAATGCTTTGTTCTGGTACTCTATTAAAAGGAGGCCTCAATATCCCATAGTTTCCAATAGGACCCCGCTGCCACGGGAGGGTAGGACAAAATATGTCATGTAAGTTCTTTTCCATAAGCACGTATGACTATATTCGGAATACATGACTACATTACATTGATGAACTGGAGCTAGTTCTGTGTCACCCTATGTTATAACTGTTGCATGAGGAATCGCATCCGGCATAATTATCCATCACTGATCCAATGCCTACGAGCTTTTCACATAATGATCTTTGCTTAGTTACTTTACCATTGACACTGTTACAATTACTACAAAACTGCTACTATTACTTTTGCTACCGTTACCGTTACTTCCATATTACTTTGCTACTAAATACTATGTTGAAGATATTAAGTTTTCCAGATGTGGTTGAGTTGACAACTCAACTGCTAATACTTGAGAATATTCTTTGGCTCCCCTTGTGTTGAATCAATAAATTTGGGTTGAATACTCTACCCTCCAAAACTATTGCGTTCCCCTATACTTGTGGGTTATCAATAACCCAGAAGCAAACTAAGTTCATTATGATGTGCAAGGAAAATCAAGTCAACACAATTTTTGACACGATTCGATCATGAAACAATTTGCATTGGAGATTTAAATGACCACGTTCATTGCAAAGTTCACAAGGATGGCGAAGAAAATTTAAATTTTAAGCACAAACATCTAGCCTCTCTTGCAACCATTTAGTATCTAAATACTTATGCCTCCTGCAAAATCTATCTTCCCTTTTTGGTATGTGACAGCATACTCTATGCACTCCACAAAAGTTGACATGCTTATAAGAGACATTTTTATCATGACTAGTGCAATCATCATTAGTACTATGGATATTCAAAGAGTTCATGCTAACAACATTGCAATCAGGCTCATCATTCAAAGATTGTATGCCAAACATTTTATTGCATTCTTCTTCTAACACTTTGGGACAATTATCGGAATCCTTATTTTCACGAAAGATATTAAAAAGATGAAGCATATGAGGCAACCTCAATTCCATTTTTTCTAGTTTTCTTTTATAGACTAAACTAGTGATAAAACAAGAAACTAAAAGATTCGATTGCAAGATCTAAAGATATACCTTCAAGCACTAACCTCCCTGGCAACGGCGCCAGAAAAGAGCTTGATGTCTACTACGCAAGCTTCTTCTTGTAGACTCGTGTTGGGCCTGCAAGCGCAGAGTTTTATAGGACGGTAGCAAATTTCCCTCAAGTGGATGACCTAAGGTTTATCAATCCGTGGGAGGTGTAGGATGAAGATGGTCTCTCTTAAACAAACCTGCAACCAAATAACAAAGAGTCTCTTGTCTCCCCAACACATCCAATACAACGGTAACTTGTATAGGTGCACTAGTTCGGCGAAGAGATGGTGATACAAGTGCAATATGGATGGTAGATATAGGTTTTTGTAATCTGAAAATATAAAAACAGCAAGGTAGCAAGTAGTAAAAGTGAGCAAAAACGGTATTGCAATGCTTCGAAACAAGGCCTAGGGTTCATACTTTCATTAGTGCAAGTTCTCTCGACAATGATAACATAATTGGATCATATAAGAATCCCTCAACATGTAACAAAGAGTCACTTCAAAGTCACTAATAGAAGAGAACAAACGAAGATATTATTGTAGGGTATAAAACTACCTCAAAGTTATCATTTTTTATCGATCTATTGGGATATTCCTATAAGTGTCACAAACAGCCCTAGAGTTCGTACTAAAATAACACCTTAAGACACACATCAACCAAAACCCTAATGTCACCTAGATACTCCAATGTCACCACAAGTATCCGTGGGTTTGATTATACGATATGCATCACACAATCTCAGATTCATCTATTCAAACAAACACAAAGAACTTCAAAGAGTGCCCCAAAGTTTCTACCGGAGAGTCAAGACGAAAACGTGTGCCAACCCCTATGCATAAGTTCTCAAGGTCATAGAATCCGCAAGTTGATCGCCAAAACATACATCAAGTGGATCACGTGAATATCCCATTGTCACCACAGAGAAGCACATGCAAGACATACATCAAGTGTTCTCAAATCCTTAAAGACTCAATCTGATAAGATAACTTCAAAGGGAAAACTCAATCCATTACAAGAAGTTAGAGGGGTGAAACATCATAAGATCCAACTATAGTAGCAAAGCTCGAGTTACATCAAGATCGTGCAAAGTCAAGAACACGAGAGAGAGAGAGAGAGGGAGAGAGAGATCAAACACATAGCTACTGGTACATACCCTCAGCGCCGGGATGATGAAGATGGCCACCGGTGATGGATCCCCCCTCCGGCAGGGTGCCGGAACAGGGTCCCGATTGGTTTTTGGTGGCTACAGAGGCTTGCGGTGGAGGAACTCCCGATCTTGGTTTATTTCTGGGGGTTTCTACATTCATAGGAATTTCTGGTGTCAGTGTCACGCCAGGGGGGTCCACGAGTCAACGATGAGGGTGGAGCACCCTCCCGGGGGGTAGGGCGTGCCCTCCACCCTCGTGGTTGACTCGGGACTCTTCTGGCCCAACGCTTTTGCTTTGGGGGTTTCTTCTGGTCTAAAAATAATCTCCGTAAATTTTCAACTCAATTGGACTCCATTTGATATTCCTTTTCTGCGAAACTCAAAAACAAGGAAAAAACAGAAACTGGCACTACGCTCTAGGTTAATAGGTTAGTCCCAAAAATCATATAAAATAGCATATAAATGCATATAAAACATTCAAGATGGATAATATAATGGCATGGAACAATCAAATTTTATAGATAAGTTGGATACGTATCATTGCACGTCGCGAGGTGTTCGACGCCCTTGCAGAGTCCTGTCATGATTACGCACTCGACCAAAAATAGAAGGAACTTTCTTAAATTACTCGACCGTTGGGTCTGTTCTCTAATGTGGAGCTCCTTGTTTTTTTATTCTTGAATCCAAAGCTTTGGGAGAGCTATATTGTAGGAAAGATCTGGTCTACTATACGGACACTGATTGAGATAGGGTCAAAATTCAATTCACGTGTAGGCAACGTGATACGTCTCCAACTTATCTATAGTTTTTCGTTGTTTAATGCTATTATACTATTAATCTAGGATGCTTTATATGCATTTAATGCTATTTTATATCATTTTTGGGACCAACCTATTAACCCAGTGCCCAGTGCTAGTTCCTGTTTTTTTTGCTTGGTTTTGGCTTTTAAAAAAATCAATACCAAACAAAATCCAAACATGATGAAACTGTAGGTGCTTTTTTCTCGACCAGAAGGGACTCTAGAAAGTTCATGAGGAGGATAGAGCAACGAGAGAGTCACGAGCTCATAGGGCGCGCCCCTGAGCTCGTGGGCTCCGTGCAACTCCGTTTGACCTAATTTCACCTCTATAAATTCACAAATATTCCCGAACTAACAAAGAGCCACCCGAAACACCTTTTCCACCGCCGCAAGTCTCTGTTCTTGCACGATCCCATCTAGAGGCCTTTTCCGGTACTTTGCCGGAGGGGAAATCAATCACGGAGGGCTACTACATCATCCTTGGTACCTTTGGATGATGCGTGAGTAGTTCACCATAGACCTACGGGTCCATAGCTAGTAGCTAGATAGCTTCTTCTCGTTCTTTGATCTTCAATACCATGTTCTTCTCGATCTTTTTCGATTTCTTTCCGATGTAATCTTCTTTTACGGTGTGTTTATTGAGATCCGATGAATTGTGGGTTTATGACCAGATTATTAATTGAATTAATTGAGTCTTTTCTGAACTTTATTATTCATGACCGTTATAGCTTTGTATTTCTCTCTGATCTATTCATTTGGTTTGGCCAACTAGACTGATTTTTCTTAAGTGGGAGAGGTGCTTTTTAATGGGTTCAATCTTGCGGTGTCCTCACCCAGTGACAGAAAGGGTGGCAAGGCACCTATTGTATTATTGCTATTAAGGGTAAAACGACGGGGTTTATTCATATTGATTGGGTTTACTGTGTCTACATCATGTCATCTTTCTTAAGGCGTTACTCTATTTGTCATGAACTTAATACAATAGATGCATGTTGGATAGCGGTCGATTGGTGGAGTAATAGTAGTAGATGCAGGAATAAGTTGGTCTATGTCACGGATGAGATGCATGTATACATGATCATTGCCATGAATAACATCATAACTATGCGCTTTTCTATTGATTGCCCAACAATAATTTGTTTACCCACCGTATGCTATGTGTTCAAGAGAGAAGCCTTTAGTGGAAACTATGCCCCCCGGGTCTACTTTAATCATATTATAAAACAAAAATACCTTGCTGCAATTTATTTACTTTTATTTTGTTTTGCAATTTATCTATCTACCTATACAAGATTTGATACTTACAAGTAACGAGTTCAATGGGATTGCACTACAAAAGAAGACACATCCGTGACATTTTGGGCCGAACGAATTTTTTTTCTGTCATACTTATGACACTTCTACTTCTATGACGATAATGGTGACAAAACCCGGTATCATCATAGATGTGGTGGGCTCCTACTTCTATGACAAAAAATCATGACAAAAATGGGCTTTTCGTCCTGGACGGGCCGAAGACGCAGCTGCATGACATTCTTTGGGCCGTCCATACGAAAAAAACCATGGTAGAAGCGAGGGCGAGGAAAATATTAGGGAGTTCCCGATTACGGTGGGTGGTCGGGGGCCGAGAGATGCGCGTTTCTCTCGTACACGTACGCGCGTGGGTGTGAGGCGTTGGGCTCTAACTGAACCCGAGCGATTGCACTGCAGGCTACGCGTTACTGAACCCGAGCGATCGAGCGATTCCTTTGCTAACTGAAGCCGATCGATGCTGCTTCTGCATGAACAGTAAGCATTGCTGGGGGGGGGGGGGGTTGGATGAACAGTTCCCGGTGGGGGTTGGATGAACAAGACCCCATGGTGTTACCGCTGGATGAACAGGACCCCGATCGATCGAGCCGGTCGGGCGTGGATGAACAGGACCCCGTGGAGGGCTAGTTGAACAGGACCCCGTGGAGGGCTGCATGAACAGGACCCCGTGGACGGCTGGATGAACAGTAGCCGGTGGAGGGCTGGATGAACAGTAGCTCCTGGAGGGGTGGTTGAACAGGACCCCGTGGAGAGGGCTGGTTGAACAGTAGCTGGTGGAGGAGCGCGCAGTGGAGGCTGGATGAATAGGAGCCCGTGGATGAACAGTCGTAGGTGGAGGCTGGAGGAGGTCGACGGTGGATGAACAGTAGCTCATGGAGGCTGGAGGAGGTCGACGGTGGAGACGAACAGTATCCCGTAGAGTCCCGTTTTGTGGTACGCCACACCCCTCCCAATGAACATGACCCCCGTTTTGACCTAGCGCTCCAACACAAGTCCGTTTCCTCCGTTTTGCGGTACGCCACACCCCTCCCGATCAACAGGACTCCGTTTCGACCGTAGAAGGTCCAACAGAAGTCCGTTTCCTCCATTATGCGGTACGCCGGACACCTCCCAATGAACAGGATTCCTTTTTGACCGTGGCCGGTCAAACACAAGACCCTTTCCTCCGTTCTGTGGTACGCCAGGCCTCGTTTCCATCGGTTGTTGCCTCCAAGCCCTCCCGATGAACACGACGACGCATTCCGTTCCGACCCAGCCAGTTGGCTCCCCATGAACACGACGACGACACAGTTTCTCCGTTCCGACCCAGCCATATACACGAGCCCTGGCCGTACGTATGTGCGAGTAGGCGTTCGAGACCCCGCCCGTATGTACGTACGTGGCCGTATTTACTTTCTTACACCCTGGCCGTTGTACGTACGTGTACATGCTACGTGCCCGCCTCTACTACGACACGTGTGCGCCTCTACTACGACACGTGTGCACCTCTACATCGTCCAGTATGTACGTACACGTTCGCGACCAGAATGACAATGCTACGTACGCTTCGACCAGGTGGGTCCCGACTGTCAGGCACTTCCTTGCGTGCGAAGATGTAGCTGGTGGATCCCAGCAGTCAGGGGGGCGAATCATTTTTTCCGTAATATGGAGGCACTTCCTTGCGTGCGAAGATGTAGTTGGTGGGTCCCAGCAGTCAGGGGGGTAACGTTTTTTCGCAAAATACAATGGCCCGTCCGGTGGGTCCCCGCTGTCTGGTGGAGGAATCATTATTTTCCACGTAATAAGGAGGCACTTCCTTGCTGTGGCCATGGACCCAGCTGTCAGCCTCTCGACGTACATTACTCTTCCAATGGAAGTCATTCCTTGACCACGTTGACCACGCCGCGCCGAGAGCACCAGGGCGGTGGACGACGGCGAGGCCTAGGAAGGGGACGATGCGGAGCCAGGGAAGATGCGGCAGTGGATGCCCATGAGGAGGGGAGTACGAGGGCTCACTTGTTCGGCTGCAGTGTGAGGCCGCCGTCGTCGCAGGGCCTGGCTAGCGGTGGGAGTAGTAGGGGGCGGTGAGGCCTCAACGGCAGCACAGCCAGCCACTGGAGTCAGGAGCAGGCGGTCTCGCCGGCACTGGTTTGGGTGGCTGGTGCAAAAAGAGCAGCAATTGAAGAAGCAGCAGGACCGTTCGATTCAAATCCAACGGGTAGTGCTGCTAGAATTGTTTGTTGACTAAGTTGACAAGCCCTCCATATGCGTCAACTTAGGATGCCGACAGGTCAGCCTCCCAACTGGTTAGCCCCAGATGTCAGTGGGAGGAATCATTTTTTCGCGTAATAAGGAGGCAGTTGATTGCGTGCAGCCAGGCCAGCGGAGACAGTAGGGTGGGCCGATGAAGCCTACGCGGCATCACAGCGGGCCACAAGAGGAGGGAGCAGGCAGTCCCACCGGCACTAGTTTAGGCGGCTGGAGTAGGAAGATCAGAGATTGAAGAAGCACGTCAGCCGTTGGATGGACATCCAACAGTCACTGCTGCTAGAATCGTGTGTTGACTGACAAAGCCTTGCGTAAACAAGTCAGCCTCGAAATCTGCGGCGTGTACAGCTCATTTGCTATTATTTTTATAATTTTTACTCAGTTTCTAATTCATATGGAATTTATTGCAGCCCATTTTCCATTTTTAGAATTGGTGCCCATTTTCTGGTTAGTACCAGGGTTAATTTTTTTTACTAAATACGTGCGAAATTTTGAAATTCGCAAACTTTTGCTGGGGAACAAAATATTCTTAATCCAAAAATTAGTAGCCATACTGAAAAAAATTTAAAAATAAATTAGTACTATGTCATGTTAAATCCAATGAAATACTATAAAATATCAGTGAAGAACAAAAACAAAAAAAGAAACTAATATCCCATTTGCTATAATTTTTTTGGAATTTTTAACCCCTTTGATATTACTTTTAACAGACACTGACCATACTCTTTGGCCAGGCCGGAATACATCCCTCCTCGTCTTGAAAGATTTGCAGCCCAGTAAGTCGGAGAAAACAAATAGGCCTAGCTTGGGTATTCTTCAAAAAAATACTGTGCTACCTATTTTCCCAAAGAAAAAACTGCTGGGCTACTCATGTTGTTGGACGGGCCACAGAGACCGCACAAACTAGTTTATAGCGTGCTCCTCCGAATTACTACTAAAAAAAGGTGTGCAATTCTGTCGTTAATTGACTATACGTTGAAAATGATGTGGGTCCCAGATATTAGCAGGGTGGATTAGAGTAAAAAAATGAGGGGTGCATCTGAGTAGTAAAAGAGGCGCTTGCTTGTGTTTGGGAGTGGACCTGGTGGGTCCGTACTATCATACTCACAACTACAGTCCTCTCCCGATTCACTATGTTGACAGGGCCGGACAGCGGCGCCGCGGCGAGCGCACCAAGGCGGAGGATAAAGTGTTGTCGCCAATGTGCTGGGCTGGTTTGGACATTCTTATTGAAAAATAAAAATGGACCGGAACTATTTACGACGTTGACTACGATTTGCATGGGTCCGCTGGTTGCAGAAAGAAAACGCTGGGAGAAAGAAGATTGGTCGCTATCTTTGCCTAAGAATAATATCGACTGAATGTAACGACACTATCATAGGAAATAATATCCTCCTGTTAAATCGTGAATTTAAAGAACTAGTGCATGAGCATTTAGCGTTATTTATTTATTTACTTATTTATGTTTAGGGGACTATGAGCATGTACCTGGGCCGGATTCATGTGAGAGCCTCCCTTCTAGTTAATTATGGGCTCCTCTATTGGGCCTTCATGAGTGGGATGCATGTTATCAACAAGTGGAAAATATGTTCCGTACCAAAAATAGTACGCGCTACGTACGGTAAGGGGCACTAAAGGATCGGACCGTGCAACGACTTCCAAAACATTGTGTTTGTCGTTCTAACAACACATTTATTAATCCAACAGACGAAATATACTACTGATTGTACATTGAAAATAGCAGGAACAACAACCAGGGCTGGGAGTGCAACAGAAGCAGTAAGTAGGCTGGAAGAGTAAAGACGCAGCTCTCTCTTCCAAACCAAACATCAGCTATCATTACAAAAGGGCTACCAAAAAAGAACAAGTGTATGCATCAAACTAATAAAGATCCTACTACACCAAGTGTATGCATCTAACTAACTGGCTCAGTTAGACGTTACTATTTATTAAGTTGTGGAGATTGGCTCACGGCTTGAACCAGATGGGTGCCTGACGGGGGAAATCCAGCCAGCAGGTCGAAGTCTGATACTTGCGACCCTCTCTCCTACTTTGGGTTGCAGAGCGTGGCAGCACATATCAGGGTATGGTGCATGCATAGATGCATGGTACGATGTGTACACACAGTTTTGCCCGATGGATGAAACCGCGGTGCGATCATGATCCTTGTCGTCGGTTATGTCCTGGTTAATCGGATAATTCAGAACGACAAACAGAGAGTGTGTACCAAGGCTACTTACCAGCCTCCAGTCAAAAATTGTTGAAGGCCCAGAGAAGCTAGGATCCTGCTCAAAGACCTTGCAGTGACTGTGATTGTATTCCGCGAAACAACACGTCCGGTACATGCGAAGGATCATCAATCGTTCGCCGTCGTCTGATCGAGCCAGGAACCACCTGCAACTACCATGCCGCTTTTCTTTGAAAGGTTCTGGGATTAGGAAGGGTAGGGACACCAGACGGCCTACAACATCATATCAAGTTGGAGTCAAATAAAAAAGGGCTCTTAATGTAGTCAATCTTAAGAACAACATGTTATGAGCATGAATATTTTTTCAGTAAATGTTGACAGTAATATAAGCAAGACATCATGATATCATAGGAAAGTAACATACTGCTGTAACAGCCGTTTGTAGCGATGACTGGAGTAGGCCAGCAATACGTCCAGCCATAGAAGGAGTCGACAGCATAAATGAAGCCCTTGTGTTCAATGGCATCAGAGAACCATGGAGGATGTATGATCCTGCGATGGACGTGCAGATTTCTCCATTTACCGCAGTGACCTGTCAGATAGGCGAGACCGCGGTTGAAGAACGCAATTAGCCTGAAGTCTTTATAATTCGCAGATCTTGTGGACACTTGGCAGATTACAACCTTGAGCAAATCAAACTTGGTATCATGTTGGCTACTGTAAGATTCCGAGTATTCTGGGCCACGGTGCCAAGCAGTGCAGTGTTAATCGAAGGAAGGGGGATCAATTGCCGGGTGTAGACCTCCACAAGCATCCATCTGCTGCGACCATCGATGAGCACCATCCAAGATGTGTTCATGCCGACCCCGTACATACCATTAATGTAGTTGAGGGTGACGGGGATCGGATCACAGTCAAGGGGGTTGATGCTCGCCAGCATACAATCGTTATGTTGTGTGACACGCCGTTTCTGAAGATCAGGCGGCATCAGCCAGCAAGGAGCTGGCTTAAAAAGCTCCAGCCTAAGAGCTTTGAGTAAACAGTACAACCCCGACGAGCACGCGGCGAGCGGCATGGTACTGAGATTTTCCACACGCGAAACAATGAGCTTGATTACCTCTGTGGGGAGCGAATTCCAGCCACTCTTTCGGCAGACGCTGCTCGGTTCTGCCATTGTTAGTGCTTGGGTTTCGGGCGAGGGGGGAGGAGCCTTAGCGGGGATGGAAGATTGGACGAGATTATGTGAGGACAAAGATGGGGAAGCGAATATGTGCTGTGGGAAGTGGACACGTGATGATGACTACAGCATGCCGCTTGACTTACGAGACACATACCAGCAGCGTAGGGTCATATCGATGCCAGACAACTTGCCTGAGTGATCACAATACTGGTACTCCCTGCAGTACCTACTACTATGCCCTAAATTGTTTGACTAGAGTAGTAGTGGAGTAGGACTCTGCTCTACTACTAGGACCGCAGTAGTACACTACAGGAATCAGCTATTTTGCCGTCTGCCACGGCAAACGGCAAAGGCACGAACGGCGGACGGCAAAGACCTTTGCCGTCAGCCGCGGACGGCAAAAGGCTCCAGCAAAGTAGGCTAGGGTAAACAGCTACTTTGCTGTCTGCTTTCTGGCGGCTGACGGCAAAGGCCCTCTGCCGTCTGCCGCGGACGGCAAAGAGGGCGGACGACAATAATTGTGCTCTCAGTCCGTTAAGTGCCTAACGGTAGCCCTTTGCCGTCCGCCGTGGACGGCAAACTTTCTAGTGCCTTTGCCGTCTGCCATATGATGTCATCTACACGTCACTACATGGCAGGCCTTTGCCGTCCGCCGCTGACGGCAAACTCTTTGCCGTCTGCCACTGTAGGCAAACTGACCAAATGGGTCAGCTCCTAGGAAGCACAGCTGGATGCCACATGGCTTCTTTGCCGTCCGCGGCAGACGGCAAAGGGCCCGTTGCCGTCGGTGGCAGACGGCAAAGAGCCTGCATATTGGGTCTTTTTTCTGTTTTTTATTAAATCCAACAATTTTCACAGAAAATATATATGGCATATATAGATATATTTCACAAGGCAGAGTTCCATCACATAAGATATATATGACAACAATTTTCACAGCAAACATATAAGATATCCAACATGCATAGTTCCATCATACATAGTTCCATCACATAACTTCATCACATATGTTCCATCCAACTACCAAGTTCCATCATACATAGCATAGTTCATCCAACTACCAAGATACATGCATAGTTCAACGATACAAAAGAAACAGAGAAAGGGATAAGGAGCACTCCATCTATGCAAGCTTTCGTCAAGTGAATGAAATCTGCAAAATGAAAAATAAG
Organism: Aegilops tauschii subsp. strangulata; assembly: GCF_002575655.3. Lineage (NCBI taxonomy): Eukaryota > Viridiplantae > Streptophyta > Magnoliopsida > Poales > Poaceae > Aegilops > Aegilops tauschii. The sequence goes on from NC_053039.3 coordinate 573,546,486, forward strand.
AAAGTTAGAAATAGGTGACTAGAATAAGAAGACTAGAACAAGAAGAGTAGAACAAGAAGAAGACTAGAACAAGAAGACTAGAACAAGAAGAAGACTAGAACAAGAAGAGTATGTCATTTATGAGCTAACTTACGTGAAATGGATCATATATGAGCTAACTAAGTTGAAATGGGTCGTTTATGAGCTAGCTAAGGTGAAATGGATCATTTATGAGCTAACTTAGTTGAAATGGGTCGTTTATGAGCTAACTAAGGTCAAATGGATCGTTTTTTAGGTAACTAAGGTGAAATGGATCGTCTTTTAGCTAACTAAGGTGAAATGGATCGTTTTTGAGCTAACTTAGGTGAAATGGATCATTTATGAGCTAATTTAGTTGAAATGGATCTTTTTGAGCTAACTTAGGTGAAATGGATCATTTAAGAGCTAATTTAGGTGAAATGGATCGTTTTTTAGCTAACTTGGTGAAATGGATCGTTTATGAGCTAAATTAGTTGAAATGGATCGTTTATGAGATAACCTAGGTAAGATGGGTCATTTTGGAGTTAACCTAGTTGAAATGGGTCATTTTAAAGCTAACGTAGGTGAAATGGATCATTTAGGAGCTAATCTAGGTAAAATGGGTCATTTTTTAGCTAACTTGGATGAACTGGATCATTTATAAGCTAACCTAGGTAAAATGGGTCATTTTAGAGCTAACTTAAGTAAAATGGATCGTCTATGAGCTAACTAAGCTAATTAAAGCTAAGTCTAGGTCTTTATGCATGTGTTAAGCAAAACACTAGATAAACTTACCAAGATCCAGGAGGTGTAGGAGCGGGGTGGCTCGTGTCGGTAGCTGGAGAAGGATCGTGCGATGCTTGTCTGGAGTTACGCTGCACCAAAGATCATTTCCAATGTCTTGTTAGCATGATGACACTCAAATGTTAAGACTAGCAAGTAATGTCCATTCAAATAAAACTCACCGTGGTCCCAGGAGCAATCACTGGCATCGGCGGAGCGGTCTGACCTGTCTTCTCGCACACAGACTGCACATTTGGTTTCGATGACTCAGTCATACTAGTTAGTAATGAGACAAACACTACATGAATGTTTTGGCTAATCTGCAGAAGAAACTTACCACAAGGAGCTCGTACATGGCCCTTGCCTGCATGTCATTCCGTGCCCTCTCCTCCTCCATCATCTTTGTCGTCCTCTCCTCCAACTCCCGCTGCCTCTCCGCCGCCTCCGCCAGAAGTTTCTCCGTTCGATCTCTCTCACTCTGTATAGCAGCCTGCAACACCACTCACATGACCATTTGTAATCATTGATGGAAGCGCACACAATGTAATGGAGAAAGATAACTGAGTACGTATCACTAACCTTGATGGCGAGTTGCACTGGCCGTTTACGAGGCCTTATCTCAGGAGCGGAGCTCGACTGGCGCGCCTTGATCTCCGGGAGAGTGCTAGGACAACGGATAAGTCCATCTCCAATGGCTATGGAGCCATGGGACCTCCCGCCACCAGATATCATCACCAGCTCTGGATCAATGGGACCCTGGCTCGGGTTAAAGTCCACCCCTTTCCTCACCTTCCCCTCATCTCTATATCTCACGAGCTTGTTGTGGGAGGAGATGTTGGTGAAGTTGTTTGCATCATCGAGGTCAGACTGAGAGAAAGCCTTGACTTTCTTGAAAGAGGCAGTGTGGGCCATGGCATACAGGTCGTACACCTCTGGCACCTTATCCACCTTATTGTGGCGTGCCTGAAAGAGAGAAACAATGTAAATTAGTAATTAAAGGCCTCAAGCTAGCATGATGAATGAATTGCATGAATCATGAAGCAAACCACATACCCAGTTGCGCCCGAACTGATATAAGTTGGAGCTGCCATGATGGTGTGGCACACCTTCCATTTGGGCACGTTTGTCCTTGGCCTCGTTGTGGAGGGCTAGCCATTCTTTTGAGCACCACTCATCGACCAACACCTCCCAACAATCCATCCGATCCGCACACCATCTCGGAGGCGCCTAAGTTAGCAAATAGAAACTTGAGCGCTACGGCTAAGAATTACTAAATGAAGGAACTTAAGTAGAAGGCCTTAAGAATTACCTTCATGTACTGCTCCTTACTCAAGAACTTATCGCGGCACGCCGGCTTAGTCTTCTTGATACCACGCAAGCCGTAGTAGTCTCGGACAGCCGGCACCCGAGCCTCGTGCGTAAGTTCTGGAGTAGGCGCTTGCAGACGTTCTCGATAACATGTGCCGCGTCCTCCTCGTATCCCTCCTCACACCTGTAGAATGTCTGCAATCAAATGAGACAATATTGATTAGTACAATTAATAACTAGCTAGTTGAAGATTTTTAAATGTGTAAAGGAGAAATTACCCAGAACGTCCTGATCACCATGTCTGCCGTCGTGCGCACACGACACCGTCGATAATCACATCCGGCGGGGCCGGGGCAGCCACGTAGTGCTCCCAGCTCAATCCAAGCTCTGGAAGCCGACCCTCACCAGGCAACGTGACAAACCCCGGGAAGTTTTGCCGGCAAAGAACTCCAAGGACGGAGTTGGGCCGGCGGACACTATGATGGTGGTCCCAACCCCTGCAGCATGACAAGGCCAACGCATTAGTTATTTGAAGAAACGTGAATGCACAAGGTACAAAAATATTAAATGCACTTACGTACCTCTCCCCATCAGGGAAAATCAACCACCTCTGCTCGCGGGTCGCCGGCACGGACGGGAGCCGTGTAGCACCACGCTGGTAGACGGTGCCCCCCTCCTCCTAAAGATCAGTCGGCTCCCCGCCATCATCAGCATGGCCACTCGGCTCCTCGGGCTGATCCGGCCAGGTACCCCATCCGGACGTGTGCTCCTCCGGGGTCTCGTGGGCCGAAGGCCAGTCGACCCGAGGCTCGTGGGCCCAAGACCCGTGGACCGGAGACTCGTGGACCGGAATCCGTGTAGCCTCCTCCTCGGACGAGTCCACCCTAGCAGTCACGTGCTCGGGTGAAACAGCTGGGGGTGGCGGCGAGGAAGGCGCGGTAGCAGTCACCCTACCTCCTCTCCCGTGACCACGTGCCCCACCTCCTCTCTTCCTACCTCGTCCTCTGCTGGGCACCGCGGTCGACGAAGAAGGGCCCGGCGGTGTGGCCATACTGTCCAGCAACGCTCGGCGGAGAGGTGCGTCTGGAATGGAAGACCTCAGACCACGCGCCGACGAAGAAGGGGCCTTGGCGCGCTCCCGACCAGCGCCCACCATCTTTCAACACCTGCCATGACAAACAGTAAACGAAATTAGTACAACATAAAAAAAAGACCGACATGAATAATAATATGTGTATCACTTAAGTGTATCATCATCAAGTACAACATTAAAAAAATTAATACCTGACACTACTAATAATCTCGATCAGTATCATCAATAAATGCATAATCATCATCATCACTATAATCAATGACGGGCTCATAGGGTTCAGTAGCATCAACATGTGCAAGGCCACCTTGACGTAATCGGTCAAGCAATGACAGGTCATCCGCAACAGTAACCTCTTCTTGTTCCGGCTCTTCTTGTTCCTCCTCTGGGGTGATGTCGGATTCACTGTCGCTGTCTACTTCAATGTTTTGGGGTGAAGTATAGCGGTTCTTGAAACGCTTTTTTGAAAGACGTGTCTCTTGGAAGAATTCTCCTTCATATGTGTCTGGGTTAATGTGAGGTTCATAATCCTCTTCATTTGGGGGAGATAGTCTAGCACGTGGCGGCACTTCATAAACGACATCCCAACCTTTCAGATTTGGATTAGTTTGGCAGGCCCACGGTAGATAGAATACTTGGGTCGCCTGTTGAGCCGTAATATATACATCAGGAACATCTAAATGGGTGCTTTGGTTGATTTCAACTAGCCCTATATGTTCATGAGTCCTTCTAGTCTCCTTCGGCTGAAACCAATAACATTTGAAGACTACGACATTCGGTGGGTTTTCACCATAGAATAGAAGTTCATAAATTGCTTCAACTCTCCCATAATACTCGGTACCTCCTTCGCCGATAGCAGATACACAACAATTTGTAGACTTTTGGTAGGCCATAGATAGCTCTTTGCCATAGGTACGAAAGCGATACCCGTTGATGTCGTATTTGTCAAATGAACGGACCTTATAGTCAAAACCATTAGCGACTTGTCTCAATTCAGCGTCCATAGACCCTGAATTAGCCTACAAGTTTAATATGAGAGGATTGTTGCATTACGCACAAATTAGCGAATGAAACCGGGATAGCCGCCTACAAATTAGCCTACAAGTCTAATAGAAATTACCGTTTGTTTGAACCAAGAGATGAAACCGGGATAGCCGCCTCCTTGCTTTGCGAGAAGCTCATACTCTTCGACAGAATCCTTTTGGATCACCGCTCCATACGAGAATAAGGCGACGTATCGACTGTATGAAATATCCAGGAATAAGAGCAATTCAAAGGAAATAGAAGTTGCGAAACTATGTACCGAGAACTTACTTGATGTACGGCCGCACTTCTATCAGGTTGTTGAAGATATACAACGAAATGGTCCGCCATTGTTCGTTATCCAAAGATACTGGATTTCAAACACTGGCTGGTGCAAGATTCCCTTTGAATAGGCTGAGGTTTGATCCACCCTTTCTAGGGTCGTCAGCATTGTACCGAGGCTTCGGATTATGCAAATGACGATTTTTGGCTTCGTAGTGTGCTGTCACGAAGTTTGCCGCCTCCTCAGTGATGAATGCCTCAGCCATCGATGCTTCAATTCTACGTTTAATTTTACATTTGTGTCGAAGCGTCTTCTGCATCCTCTCAGTTGGGTAGCACCAACGATTTTGCACGGGCCCCCCCAATCTTGCCTCGGTCGGGAGATGCAAAATCAAATGTTGCATTGGATTAAAGAAGCCCGGTGGAAAGATCTTCTCTAACTTGCAGATCAACTCCAGCGCCAACTCTTCCATTTCTTCTAGCACGCCAGGCGATAGTTCTTTCGCACAAAGAACACGGAAGAAATAGCTGAGTTCTGCCAGTACTAGCCATTCATCCTCAGGGATGAAGCCACGCAACATCACCGGCATTACCCGCTCAATCCATATGTGCCAATCATGACTCTTGAGACCAAATATCTTCAATTTATCAAGACTGGCTCCCCTCTGTAGATTCGCTGCATACCCATCGGGGAACATCAACTGCATTTTCACCCACAAGATAATTTCCCTCATAGCTGGCCTTCCAAGATTGAACCATGCCTTTGGCTTCGTCCAGTTCTGCTTTCCTTTCGGTTCTTTCATGTTTTGTAACGGCCTATCACATAGCGCCTCCAGATCGACTCTAGCCTTAGTATTATCCTTTGACTTCCCATCTATGCCGAACAATGTACCAAAAAGTGCCTCGGCGATATTCTTCTCAGTGTGCATCACGTCGATGTTGTGTGGGCAAAGGAGGTCTTTGAAGTAAGGCAGATCCCATAAGCATGTTTTGTGAGTCCAGCCGAGCTTAGAATTATACCCCTTGAAGTACCCTGGACGCTCTGGATCTGGCTCGAGAGCGTTTAACTGATCCAGGGTCTGTTGGCCTGTCAATGCAGGTGGTGCAGAGTTTTTGACAACTCCACCTCTGATGAAGTTCTTCTTGTCTTTCCTGAACTTATGGCGAGGATTCAGGAACTGTCTATGCATGTCGAAGCAAGAAAACTTACGACCGGCCTGAAGCCAACGAAACTCAAGAGCTCCCTTGCATGTGGGGCACGGGAACCTTCCATGCACACACCAGCCAACGAATAACGCATACGCCGGCAAGTCATGCGTCGAGTACATGTACCAGACACGCATTATGAAGTTTCGTTTGCTATAGGCGTCGTATGTCTTGAACCCATTATCCCAGGCTTCTTGCAATTCGTCCTTAAGCGGTTGCATGTACACATTCATATTTTTCCCCGGATAGTTGGGCCCTGGAATTATCAACGTCAGGAAAATGTTCTTTCTTTGCAGAATCTGTCCGGGGGGGAGATTGAGTGGAAAGACAAATACGGGCCAACAACTGTATTGGGCTGCTGTCATACCAAACACACTGAACCCATCCGTGCTGATGCTGACTCGAGGATGCCTCGGATCTGCCGCTTTGTCACCATGTAATTCATCAAACTTTTTCCACGCAACACCATCCGATGTGTGTACAATCATCAGATTCCCATCTGCATCTAGTTCGGTTCTTTTGCCCGTTTTGTGCCATGTCATCTGTCTGGCCATCTCTTCGACCATGAAAAGACGTTGAAGTCTTGGTACGATTGGCATATACCGAAGAACACTAACGGGGATTTTGGTCTGTGTCTTCTCACCCATACCGTTGTCTACCACAACGTACCTGGAAGACTTGCAAATGGGACAATAGTTCAAGTCCGCATAGTCAAGCCTAAACAAGACACATCCTTTCTCACAGGCATGTATCTTATCATAGGGCATCTTCAGTGCACGGAGGATTTTGTCCGACTGGTACAGGTTTGCAGGCATTACATGGCCTTTGGGTAGAAAGCGTCCAAATACTGTCATCATTGCATCGTAGCATTCTCTGCCCAAGTTGAACTGAGCCTTCAGAGCCATTACTTGTGAGATGGCATCCAACTGACAAAGCTTAGTGTGCTCATGGAGCGGACGTTTTGAAGACTCCAACATTTCATTGAAGGCCTTTGCAGATTCCTCCATCTCCTCGTCCGAATCCCGAGCATCATCGAAGTCTTGCACCATGTTTTCCATCCCGGTACCATGCTCGTCGGTGCGACGACGATCCACCTCAGCTCGGTCACGTTGGGCAGACTCACCATGAAATGTCCACACCGTATAATCGGGCGTAAAACCACTCTTCTGCAGGTGTTTGCCCATTTCAGCCTCTGTCCTCTTTTCCCAATTGCCGCACCGTAAACAGGGGCACCAGGTTTTCCTCTGGCCATTTGCAAATGCGGCTCGCAAAAACCCCTTGGTTTTTGTGAACCATTCAGTGCTCCATTTGTTCTGACCAGTGTGACCGGTGTACATCCACGCACGATCACTCATCTTGACTTTCAGAGCTACTAGACACACAACAAATATATATATATAATTCACCATGTATATATTCATCAGTTGATCTACTTTGTCAATTTTATTACGTCCATGCAACCTACACTCTAATAGGTAATGATAGGTCCTAATCCCACCCGAGTATGTTTAGATTGGGTTCATTTTCCCATGCTATGCTCCGGATCCTACGCAAAATTTCGGCAGCACCTCCCCGCTGTTCTCCTGATACACGTCTCTGCAATAAACAGAGAGGATGTGTACCCGGAGAACAACAGGGGAGGCACTGACGAAATTTATGCGTCGGATCCGGAGCAAAGCATATGGGAAAACGAACCCAATATAAACATACTCGGGCTGTCCATGCATAGCGTTGGACAATTCGAAAGAATCAAGGTTATAAATATGCAAATGCATGCATATTTATAACTATGACGCTTTCGAACGGGAGACACATATTGGTTACGCATACTGATGATTCAAGACACATATATAGCTAGCTATCAAGTTTCATCGGAATAGATCAAATAATTAATGGGGGAGGAGGACATGTCATTTGTGCTCACCCACGAACGAAGGGGCAGAGCTCGTCAAACGCACGGCGAGGTCGTCGAACACCAAACCTCGCAGCGATGAAACAACTGCACATTTAAAACTACCCGATCAACACAATTATATATGATGTTTTTCATAACAAAATCGAAAGATATATGACCTAACTAATAATTCACAAATATATGACCCCGTCGGCTTCTGGAAGGCCAAAGAACACTTTTTCGGGAGGTGTCGGGGGTCGGGGTGTCGTGTCGGTCTCGGGGTGCCGTGTCGGGGTCGGGGTCGGGGTGTCGTGTCGGTGTCGGGGTCGGGATGTCGGGTCAGGCTCGGGGTCGGGGTGTCGGGGTCGTGGTCGGGGTCGGGGTCTCGGGGTCGGGGTCTAGGAGTCGGGGTGTCGTGTCGGGGTGCCGGGTCGGGGTCGGGGTGCCGTGTCAGTGTCGGGGTCGGGGTGTCGGGTCAGGCTCGGGGTCAGAGTCTCGGGGTCGGGGTGTCGGGTCGGGGTGCCGGGTCGGGGTGTCGGGTCGGGGTGTCAGGTCGGGGTGCCGTCTCGGGGTCGGGGTGTCGGGTCGGGGTGCCAGGTCGGGGTCGGGGTGCCGTGTCGGTGTCGGGGTAAGGGGTGGGTGTGGTGTCAGGGTGTCGGTGTCGGGGTGTCGTGTCGGTGTCGGGGTCGGGGTCGGGGTGTCGGGTCGGGGTGCCGAGTCGGGGTCGGGGTGCCGTGTCGGTGTCGGGGTCGGGGTGTCGGGTCAGGCTCGGGGTCGGGGTGTCGGGGTCGGGGTCGGGGTCGGGGTGCCGGGTCGGGGTCGGGGTGCCGTGTCGGTGTCGGGGTCGGGGTGTCGGGTCAGGCTCGGGGTCGGGGTGTCGGGGTCGGGGTCGGGGTCGGGGTGTCGGGGTCGGGGCCTAGGGGTCGGGGTGTCGTGTCGGGGTGCCGGGTCGGGTGCCGGGTCGGGGTCGGGGTGCCGTGTCGGGTCGGGGTTTTTTCCTCTTTTTTCCTTTTCTTCTTCTTCCTATTCTTCCTATTCTTCCTTTTTTTTTCCTTCTTCTTCTTCTTCTTCTTCTTCTTCTTCTTCCTCCTTTCCTTTTTCCTCTTCTTCTTCTCCTCCTCTCCTCTTTTTTCGTCTTCTTCTTCCTCTTCTTCTTTTTTCTTCTCCTCCTCCTCTTCTTCTTCTTCCTTTCCTTTTTCCTCTTCTTCTTCTCCTCCTCTCCTCTTTTTTCTTCTTCTTCTTCCTCTTCTTCTTTTTTCTTCTCCTCCTCTTCTTCTTCTTCCTTTCCTTTTTCCTCTTCTTCTCCTCCTCTCCTCTTTTTCTCTCCTTCTTATTCTTTCCTCAAACTAAACTAAACCTAAAACTGAACCTAAAACTAAAACTAAACTAAAACTAAACCTAAAACTAAAACTAAAACTAAATCTAAACTAAAACTAAATCTAAACTAAAACTAAAACTAAAAAGGAAAAAAACAGAAAAAAAACAGAAAAAAAGGAGGGGGGCTCACCTGGGGCAGGGCCGGTGGAGGAGGAGGCCGGTGGAGGAGGGGGGCGGGGCGGTGGAGGAGGTGGCCGGGGCGCGGGGGCGGCCTGGGGCGGCGGGGGGCCGGGCCCGGGGCGGTGGGGCGCGGGGCGGCGGGTGGCCGGGGCGCGGGGGGGCGGGGCGCCGGGGCGGAGGGGGCCGGGGCGGGGGGGCGACGGGGCGGCGGGGGCGACGGCGCCGGGCGGCAGTGGCGACGGGGCGGGGGGGCGGTGGGGCGGCGGGGTGGTGGGGCGACCGGGCAGCGGCGAGTGGTGGGGGCGGCGGGCGGCGGCGACGGTGGGGTGGGAAGTGGTGGCAGGGCTCGGCGAGGAGAGAACAGAGTAACGGGCAGGGGGGTACGGGCCGTTAGTTAGTGTCCTCTTTGTCGTCCGCCCTTTTGCCTCTTTGCCGTCTGCTGGCAGACGGCAAAGAGGTGGGCCGTTAAGTATTTTCCAAACGGGCGGGGGGTGGGGCCACCTCTCTCTTTACCGTCTGCCAGCGGACGGCAAAGATTCTTTGCCGTCCGCTGGCGGACGGCAAAGAGCTCGCAGATGGCAAAGAGCTTCTTTGCCGTCTGCCATTTCTTTGCCGTCTGCTTTTGGGTAGCTGATGGCAAAGAGCTTCTTTGCCGTCAGCTAGCAGACGGCAAAGAGCTGGCAGATGGCAAATTAGCTGATTCCAGTAGTGGTAGTATATTCTAATCTAAAATAGTTACAAACTTCAATGCCCGAGCGTGGAACGACTACGAACCGCCATCGATGCTAACTCCAATCCCCAGCAAACGTTCGCTGGGAGACATGGCAGTTGCAAACGCCCGTGATGCAGTTACAGTATGTGTGTAAGGGTGGCGGTTTTGTCAAATACTATGGCTTAAAAATAGGCCACTGTCGGATGGAAATCTCACGGTTACGTGGGATTCACCAGGATTGAGCTCGTGGCGAACAATTGCCAGATATCATTACTAAAAATAAGGTTAAAACACCCGGGGCTATAACTTGCACCGGCTGACCACTAACAATGATACTAACATAGTTGTAACATGGTCAAAGACCCTGTCTACGTGGTGTTTGGAATTATATGCAAAATAATTACCAAGATGCCCGTGCATTGCACGGCACACCATCATCACCAACTCGGTTTTTTCTCTACTCCTACTCCTATAAAAGACTTAGTTGGTGATGATGGAGGCGAGGAGGCGTGTTCAGCCGCGCGTGCAGTGAAGGACGCAGTACTATTCGATTTGTTATAAAAAATAAAGAAGAGTAGTAGAGATAGAGATAAGAGTAGAGATAGAGACTTACGGAGGAGCACCATCTACTGCTTCGTGTGCTACTCCTGCGCTCCATTCGGCGGATGCAACGTCCCCTACAGCCACTCCCTCCTGCGCTCCATTCGCGGGGCGCTGTCGAAATTTGGCGAGCGCACTCTCGCGACTGCTGGCAGTGACGACTTCACCGACGACGACTTCTTCCCCGACCTCGGCAACCTCTTCCTCAACGACATGGGAAACAACCTCATCGGAGGGGCTATGGTGTTGATGTAGAAGCCCTCCATGATGGATGCCCCCTCCGGCGGAGCTCCGAAACAGGCCCCAAGATGGGATCTTATGGGTACAGAAGGTTGCGGCGGTGGAATTAGGTTTTTGGCTCCATATCTGATCGTTTGGGGGTACGTAGGTATATATAGGAGGAAGGAGTACGTCGGTGGAGCAACATGGGACCCACGAGGGTGGAGGGCGCGCCCCCCTTCCTCGTGGCTTCCTCTTTGATTTCTTGACGTAGGGTCCAAGTTCTCTGGATCATGTTCGTTCCGAAAATCACGTTCCCGAAGGTTTCATTCTGTTTGGACTCCGTTTGATATTCTTTTTCTGCGAAACTCTGAAATAGGCAAAAAACATCAATTCTGGGCTGGGCCTCCGGTTAATAGGTTAGTCCCAAAAATAATATAAAAGTGAATAACAAAGCCCAATAATGTCCAAAACAGAAGATAATATAGCATGGAGCAATCAAAAATTATAGATACGTTGGAGACGTATCACATAGCGCCCCCGCACTCGGCGTGCTCGCCACCCACTACCTTGGGCTTCACATTAAAAATCTTCAGCCATAAGCCGAAATGTGGTGAGATGCGGAGAAAAGCCTCGCACACGACAATGAATGTCGAGATGTTGAGGAAGGAATTAGGGGACAGATCATGAAGATCGATCCCATAATAATACATGATGCCGCGAACGAACGGGTGGAGGGGAAACCCTAGCCCGCGGACAAAGTGAGGCAGAAATACAACCCTCTCGTGGGGTTCCGGAGTAGGGACGATCTGTCCCGTCGTCGGGAGACGATGGCTAATTTTCTTGGCCAGATACCCGGCCTCCCGAAGCTTTTTGATATCCTTCTCCCGGACAGTAGAGGCCATCCATTTGCCTCCTGCTCCGGATCCGGACATTTTCGGAAGGCCTTTGTGGGCAGAGAAGATGAACGCTTGGGCCCTGGAGCTTGGGCGGAGGGGAATGGATCGGGAAGAAGAAAGCGTGGGTGCAAAAGGGAGTCCTTGTCCCCTTATAAAGGCAGCAGGCATTCTGCGCCTCCCCACTTGCCTGGTAAAACCGCTTATTCCCCAAGCGCCATAATTGATGGCATGGTTGGGTAACCCACATCTGTATTGATGAGAATCCCGTGATAAGGGGGACATGATCTCTGCTTTGACAAGACGTGCCAAGAAAACCGCCTCGCAATATGTGCAGTGGCTGGTTGAGAAAAACGGTTCAAATAATGACCGGGCCGTGGTGTGATGTCATGCTGCAGAATGTGTCAGCAAATTAGATTTGTGGAAATATTATTCTCTCTGCGGTGGTATGTGGAATTTGTTTTGCTGAGCCGGACACTATCCTTGTGTCCAAAATCTTCTATGGAGTATTCGGATGAAGAACCCGCCTTGCAATGCCGAAGACAATCTGCGCGCCGGACTCATCGTCATTGAAGCCTGGTTCAGGGGCTACTGAGGGAGTCCTGGATTAGGGGGTCCTCGGACACCCGGACTATATACTTTAGCCGGACTGTTGGACTATGAAGATACAAGATTGAAGACTTCGTCCCGTGTTCGGATGGGACTCTCCTTGGCGTGGAAGGCAAGCTTGGCAATACGGATATGTAGATCTCCTCCCTTGTAACCGACTCTGTGTAACCCTAGCCCCCTCCGGTGTCTATATAAACCGGAGGGCTTAGTCCGTAGGACAACAACAATCGTACCATAGGCTAGCTTCTAGGGTTTAGCCTCTACGATCTCGTGGTAGATCAACTCTTGTAATACTCATATCATCAAGATCAATCAAGCAGGAAGTAAGGTGTTACCTCCATCGAGAGGGCCTGAACCTGGGTAAACATCGTGTCCCCCGCCTCCTGTTACCATCCGCCTTAGACGCACAGTTCGGGACCCCCTACCCGAGATCCGCCGGTTTTGACACCGACACCTATCTGACCCACTGACGAGCTGACACGTGTTTCCTCCGGCCAATCAGAATTTTACACGTGGAAATTTCCCATTGGTCCGGGCTGTTAACGGGTTATCGGATCCAAAACCCAACCCGATAGCTTAACGGCGTCCCGTTACGGTGGATGCCACCTGTCGGTCACCCTTGATGGAAGCACTTATGTGACGCGCGATTTATCGTCATGGAAGTGGACACTTCCGTGATGATAATTTTGGTAATGTCATGGAACACTTCTACGACAGCACAGGTATGACTATCTTGATTTTGTCATAAAATCGTCATGGATGTACATGCATGACAAAAAATGCGACCTACTATGACAAACACGTATCATCACGGAAGTGTTTTCTTGTAGTGCTATTCAGGAGGTGGAAGAAAGAGTTGAAATCAAAGTTTGTCGACAAAAAGAAGACTACAGAATTCGTCGGCCGATTTGAAAAGATAAGAGATCACTGGCCCGCATTTGTGGCCTACAAGAAATCGGACAAGAGTAAGAAGATGTCAGAGATAAACAAGATAAATGATGCAAAGAAGCAGTGGCACCACCACATGGGGTCAGGCGGCTACCTCAAAGCCCAGCCGTCGTGGGACAAAGCTGAGCAGGACCTGATTGCTAAAGGGGTCGAACCAGATACATTGAACTGGCCTGACCGCTTGAGAAATTGGTTCTTCAGGGTTAGGGAAACTTTGGACCCTAAAGCAGGGAAGTGACGTTGGACGGACGAGCAACTTGCAACACCCATCACGAAGCTTTGGGCAGCAATCAAGGCAGCATAGGAAGGGATGTTCATTCCCGACGGAGAGAATGACAAGCTGACTGAGGCCCTCGAGAATCCTGAGCACCCTAGACGAACACGAGGCATGCCAGGCTCAGTTTCGTGGAAGATTGGGTTTCCCGGCGCAGCCAGTTACAAAACCTGGGAGAGGAAGAGGAAACAAGAGCTGAGCGATATACAGAAGCTCAAAGCAAGAGTACTGAAGCTAGAGGAACAAGTTGAGAGTCAGCGAGCTGCCGACCAACCATCTCAGTGGCACGAAGCTACCCCGCCATCTCAGCGGAGAAGCATCGTGGCTTCCACGGAGCTCGTTCAGCAGCCTGACTTCATAGCTCCTAGCTACCCCATGGATGCTATCACGGAGGCTCAACATTGCCAGCTTATGATGAAATGGCAAAACATCACCTTGAAGGCGGTTGTCGACACTGTTCCACCTCCTCAACCCGACGGAAGTTTTCACTGCCGTCTGATTCTAGAGGGCTATGTTGTTGTGATGGCGGATGAAGTAATGGAGGGATTTGAGGAGCTCGAGCTTGACCACCCTACAAGTGAAGGGGAGATCCAGCTGGGTCTTGCTCTGAAGACTCCATGTCTATGGCGGAAGGAGTACATCAAGCTTCCAAACTGGATGCTTCTGCCTCCTCCTCCTCCTCCTCCGGTGAGTCAGGGCACTCCGCCTCCTCCTCCGGCGCGTGAAGGCACTCCGGCTCCTTCTTCGCCTCCTCCGACGAGCAGTCCGCCTCCTCCAGCGCGTGAGGGAACTATGGCTCCTCCTCTGCCTCCTCCGGCGCGTCGGGGCACTCAGACTCCTCCGGCGCGTCGGAGCACTCTGCCTCCTCCGGCGCATTAGCCAACTCCGCCGCGTCAGCAACGATGGAAGAGAGAGGCCGCCGCTCCGGCGGCTAGCAGTAGTACAAGCAGAGGAGCGAAGCAATTCAAATATGGTCCATCTCTCAAGGCTCCGGAAAGCTTACCTTATGAGAGGACCAACAAGGAAAATGAGGACATCAGTCATGCCCAAGTGAGGGACTTTTTGCACCGAAACCTCCACCTCCGAACGAAACGATAGATCCAGTGAAATTGAAGCGGACTATTGATGCCCTGAAGCAACCACCGCCGCCTCCGCCGGATTCCAACTATGAGCGCATTAGAAAGGCATATATAAGGAAGCGGAGCGGTCGGGAAGTACTTGCAGTGACGCAAGGTTAGCAGCATGAAGAACTAGGAAACAAATTCCCCAGCTCGGCGAACAGGCAAAGCAAACGTGCCCCCCACACAAGGTGTCTAGCGATATCGTCGCTAATCATCTGGGGATGGTGCCTGGTAGTGGTGATTACCTGCCTGATGATGTACCCATTGAATTCATGGAGGTGGATGAATTCAGATTCGAGTACGGGAGTGATGTCTACTACGCACCCTTCTTCTTGTAGACGTTGTTGGGCCTCCAAGTGCAGAGTTTTGTAGGACAGTAGCAAATTTCCCTCAAGTGGATGACCTAAGGTTTATCAATCCCTGGGAGGCGTAGGTTGAAGATGGTCTCTCTTGAACAACCCTGCAACCAAATAACAAAGAGTCTCTTGTGTCCCCAACACACCCAATACAATGGTAAATTGTATAGGTGCACTAGTTCGGCGAAGAGATGGTGATACAAGTGCAATATGGATGGTAGATATGAGCATTTGTAATCTGAAAATATAAAAACAGCAAGGTAACTACTGATGAAAGTGAGCGTAAACGGTATTGTAGTGCTAGGAAACAAGGCCTAGGGTTCATACTTTCACTAGTGCAAGTTCTCTCAACAATAATAACATAATTGGATCATATAACTATCCCTCAACATGCAACAAAGATTCACTCCAAAGTCACTAATAGAGGAGAACAAACGAAGAGATTATCGTAGGGTCCGAAACCACCTCAAAGTTATCCTTTCTGATCTATCTATTCAAGAGTCCGTAGTAAAATAACACGAAGCTATTCTTTCCGTTCGATCTATCATAGAGTTCGTACTAGAATAACACCTTAAGACACAAATCAACCAAAACCCTAATGTCACCTAGATACTCCATTGCCACCTCAAGTATCCATGGGTATGATTATACAATATGCATCACACAATCTCGGATTCATCTATTCAACCAACACAAAAGTACTTCAAAGAGTGCCTCAAAGTTTCTACCGGAGAGTCAAGACGAAAACGTGTGCCAACCCCTATGCATAAGTTCATTGAACCCGCAAGTTGATCACCAAAACATACATCAAGTAGATCACGTGAATATCCCATTGTCACCACGGATAAGCATGGCAAGACATACATCAAGTGTTCTCAAATCCTTAAAGACTCAATCCGATAAGATAACTTCAAAGGGAAAACTCAATCCATTACAAGAGAGTAGAGGGGGAGAAACATCATAAGATCCAACTATAATAGCAAAGCTCGCGATACATCAAGATCGTAACACCTCAAGAACACGAGAGAGAGGAGAGAGAGAGAGAGAGAGAGAGAGAGAGATCAAACACATAGCTACTGGTACATACCCTCAGCCCCGACGGTGAACTACTCCCTCCTTGTCATGGACAGCGCCGGGATGATGAAGATGGCCACCGGTGAGGGATTCCCCCTCCGGCAGGGTGCCGGAACAGTGTCCCGATTGGTTTTTGGTGGCTACAGAGGCTTGCGGCGGCGGAACTCCCGATCTATTCTGTTCCTCAATGTTTTTAGGGTATATGGACATATATAGGCGAAAGAAGTCGGTCAGGGGAGCCACGAGGGGCCCACAAGGGTGGGGGCGTGCCCAGGGGGGTAGGGCGCGTCTCCCTGCCTCGTGGCCACCTCGAAGCTTCCCTGACTTCAACTCCAAGTCTCCTCGATTGCTTCCATTCCAAAAATAACTCTCCCGAAGGTTTCATTCCGTTTGAACTCCGTTTGATATTCCTTTTCTTCGAAACACTGAAATAGGCAAGAAAACAGCAATTTGGGTTGGGCCTCCGGTTAATAGGTTAGTCCCAGAAATAATATAAAATGTATAATAAAGCCCATAAACATCCTAAACAGGTAATATAATAGCATGGAACAATCAAAAAATTATAGATACGTTGGAGACGTATCAATCATCCCCAAGCTTAATTCCTGCTCGTCCTCGAGTAGGTAAATGATAAAAACAGAATTTTTGATGTGGAATGCTACCTAGCATATTTCTCAATGTAATTTTCTTTATTGTGGCATGAATGTTCAGATCCAAATGATTCAAAATAAAAGTTTATATTGACATAAGAGATAGTAATACTTCAAGCATACTAACAAAGTAATCATGTCTTCTCAAAATAACATGGCCAAAGAAGGTTATCCCTACAAAATCATATAGTCTGGCTATGCTCTATCTTCATCACACAAAGTATTTAATCATGCACAACCCCGATGACAAGCCAAGCAATTGTTTCATACTTTTGATGTTCTCAAACTTTTTCAATCTTCATGCAATACATGAGCGTGAACCATGGACATAGCACTATAGGTGGAATAGAATGGTGGTTGTGGAGAAGAATTAAAGGAGAAGATAGTCTCACATCAACAAGGCGTATCAACGAGCTATGGAGATGCCCATCAATAGATATCAATGTGAGTGAGTAGGGATTGCCATGCAACGGATGCACTAGAGCTATAAGTGTATGAAAGCTCAACAAAAGAAACTAAGTGGGTGTGCATCCAACTTGCTTGCTCACGAAGACCTAGGGCATTTTGAGGAAGCCCATCATTGGAATATACCAGTCAAGTTCTATAATGAAGAATTCCCACTAGTATATGAAAGTGACAACATAGGAGACTCTCTATCATGAAGATCATGGTGCTACTTTGAAGCACAAGTGTGGTAAAAGGATAGTAGCATTGCCCCTTCTCTCTTTTTCTCTCATTTTTTTATTTTATTTTTTTATTTGGGCCTTTTTCTCTCTCTTTTTTATGGCCTCTTTTTTTTCATACGGAGTCTCATCCCGACTTGTGGGGGAATCATAGTCTCCATCATCCTTTCCTCACTTGGTACAATGCTCTAATAATGATGATCATCAAACTTTTATTTACTCACAACTCAAAAATTACAACAAAATATGACTCTATGTGTATGCCTCCGGCGGTGTACCGGGATATGCAATGAATCAAGAGTGACATGTATGAAAGAATTATGAAGGTGGCTTTGCCACAAATACGATGTCCACTACATGATCATGCAAAGCAATATGACAATGATGAAGCGTGTCATAATAAACGGAACGGTGGTAAGTTGCATGGCAATATATCTCGGAATGGCTATGGAAATGCCATAATAGGTAGGTATGGTGGCTGTTTTGAGGAAGGCATAAGGGGGGTGTATGATACCGGCGAAAGGTGCGCGGTATTAGAGAGGCTAGCAATGGTGGAAGGGTGAGAGTGCGTATAATCCATGGACTAAACATTAGTCATAAAGAACTCACATACTTATTGCAAAAATCTATTAGTTATCGAAACAAAGTACTACGCGCATGGTCCTAGGGGGATAGATTGCTAGGAAAAGACCATCGCTCATCCCCGACCGCCACTCATAAGGAGGACAATCAATAAATAAATCATGCTCCGACTTCATCACATAACGGTTCACCATACGTGCATGCAACGGGAATCACAACCTTTAACACAAGTATTTCTCAAATCCACAACTACTCAACTAGCATGACTCTAACCTTACCACCTTCATATCTCAAAACAATTATCAAGCATCAAATTGATCATAGCATCCAATTCACTTCCTATGATAGTTTTTATAATACCCAACTTGGATGCCCATCATATTAGGACCAATTTTATAACCATAGCAAATACCATGCTGTTCTAAAAGACTCTCAAAATAATATAAGTGAAGCATGAGAGATCAATAATTTCTACAAAATAAAGCCACCGCCGTGCTCTAAAAGGATATAAGTGAAGCACTAGAGCAAATAACAAACTACTCCGAGAGATATAAGTGAAGATCAATGAGTAGTTGAATAATTATGTAACTATGTGAAGACTCTCTAACATTTAAGAATTTCAGATCTTGGTATTTTATTCAAACAGAAAGTAAAAAAAAATGACGCTCCAAGCAAAACACATATCATGTGGTGAATACAAATATAGCTCCAAGTAAAGTTACCGATGAACGAAGACGAAAGAGGGGATGCCATCCGGGGCATCCCCAAGCTTAGTCTCTTGGTTGTCCTTGAATATTACATTGGGGTTCCTTGGGCATCCCCAAGCTTAGGCTCTTGCCACTCCTTATTCCATAGTCCATCAAATCTTTACCCAAAACTTGAAAACTTCACAACACAAAACTTAACAGAAAACTCGTAAGCTCCGTTAGTATAAGAAAATAAAACCACCACTTAGGTACTGTGGTGAACTCATTATAAATTCATATTGGTATAATATCTACTGTATTCCAACTTCTCTATGGTTCATACCCTCCGATACTACTCATAGATTCATCAAAATAAGCAAACAACACAATGAAAACAGAATCTGTCAAAAACAGAACAGTCTGTAGTAATCTGAATCATTCGAATACTTATGTAACTCCAAAAATTCTTAAATAAATTGTTGGACGTGAGGAATTTTTCTATTAGTCATCTGCAAAAATAATCAACTTAAAAGCACTCTCCAGTAAAAAATGGCAGCTAATCTCGTGAGCGCGAAAGTTTCTGTTCTTTACAGCAAGATCATATAAACTTCACCCAAGTCTTCCCAAAGGTTCTACTTGGCACAAACACTAACTAAAACATAAAACCACGTCTAAACAGAGGATAGCTGGATTATTTATTACTAAAAAGTAGCAAAAAGCAAGGAACAAAAATAAAATTGGGTTGCCCCCCCAACAAGCGCTAACGTTTAACGCCCCTAGCTAGGCATGATGATTTCAATGATGCTCACATAAAAGATAAGAATTCTAACATATAGAGAGCATGATGAAGAATATGACTAGCACATTTAAGTCTAACCCACTTCCTATGCATAGGGATTTTGTGAACAAACAATTTATGGGAACAATAATCAACTAGCATAGGAAGGCAAAACAAGCATAACTTCAAAACTTTAAGCACATAGAGAGGAAACTTGATATTATTGCAATTCCTACAAGCATATGTTCCTCCCTCATAATAATTTTCAGTAGCATCATGAATGAATACAACAATATAACTATCACATAGAGCATTCTTTTCATGATCTACTTGCATAGAAATTTTACTACTCTCCACATAAGCAAAATTCTTCTCATTCGGAATAGTGGGAGTAAACTCAACAAAATAACTATCATGTGAAGCATAATCAAATTAAAAATTAAAATAATGATGACAAGTTTCATGGTTATCTTTATTCTTTATAGCATACGTGTCATCACAATAATCATCATAGATAGCAACTTTATTCTCATAATCAATTGGAACCTCTTCCGAAATAGTGGATTCATCACTAAATAAAGTCATGACCTCTCCAAATCCACTTTCATAATTGTCACAATAAGATTCAACACCCTCCAAAATAGTGGGATCATTACTTCCTAAAGTTGACACTCTTCCAAACCCACTTTCATCAATATAATCATCATAAATAGGAGGCATGTTATCATCATAATAAATTTGCTCATCAAAACTTGGGGGACAAAAAATATCATCTTCGTCAAACATAGCATCCCCAAGCTTGTGGCTTTGCATATCATTAGCATCATGGATATTCAAGGAATTCATACTAACAACATTGCAATCATGCTCATCATTCAAAGATTTAGTGCCAAACATTCTAATGCATTCTTCCTCTAGCAATTGAGCACAATTATCGGAATCCTTATTTTCACGGAAGACATTAAAAAGATGAAGCGTATGAGACAAACTCAATTCCATTTTTTTGTAGTTTTATTTTATAAACTAAACTAGTGATAAAACAAGAAACTAAAAGATTCGATTGCAAGATCTAAAGATATACCTTCAAGCACTCACCTCCCCCGGCAACAGCGCCAGAAAAGAGCTTGATGTCTACTACGCACCCTTCTTCTTGTAGACGTTGTTGGGCCTCCCAAGTGCAGAGGTTTGTAGGACAGTAGCAAATTTCCCTCAAGTGGATGACCTAAGGTTTATCAATCCGTGGGAGGCGTAGGTTGAAGATGGTCTCTCTCAAACAACCCTGCAACCAAATAACAAAGAGTCTCTTGTGTCCCCAACACACCCAATACAATGGTAAATTGTATAGGTGCACTAGTTCGGCGAAGAGATGGTGATACAAGTGCAATATGGATGGTAGATATGAGTATTTGTAATCTGAAAATATAAAAACAGCAAGGTAACTAATGATAAAAGTGAGCGTAAACGGTATTGCAGTGCTAGGAAACAAGGCCTAGGGTTCATACTTTCACTAGTGCAAGTTCTCTCAACAATAATAACATAATTGGATCATATAACTATCCCTCAACATGCAACAAAGAGTCACTCCAAAGTCACTAATAGAGGAGAACAAACGAAGAGATTATGGTAGGGTACGAAACCACCTCAAAGTTATCCTTTCTGATCTATCTATTCAAGAGTCCGTAGTAAAATAACACGAAGCTATTCTTTCCGTTCGATCTATCATAGAGTTCGTACTAGAATAACACCTTAAGACACAAATCAACGAAAACCCTAATGTCACCTAGATACTCCATTGTAACCTCAAGTATCCGTGGGTATGATTATACGATATGCATCACACAATCTCGGATTCATCTATTCAACCAACACAAAAGTACTTCAAAGAGTGCCCCAAAGTTTCTACCGGAGAGTCAAGACGAAAACGTGTGCCAACCCCTATGCATAAGTTCATTGAACCCGCAAGTTGATCACCAAAACATACACCAAGTAGATCACGTGAATATCCCATTGTCACCACAGATAAGCACGGCAAGACATACATCAAGTGTTCTCAAATCCTTAAAGACTCAATCCGATATGATAACTTCAAAGTGAAAACTCAATCCATTACAAGAGAGTAGAGGGGGAGAAACATCATAAAATCCAACTATAATAGCAAAGCTTGCGATATATCAAGATCGTTACACCTCGAGAACACGAGAGAGAGAGAGAGAGAGAGAGAGAGAGAGAGAGAGAGATCAAACACATAGCTACTGGTACATAACCCTCAGCCATGAGGGTGAACTACTCCCTCCTCGTCATGGAGAGCGCCGGGATGATGAAGATGGCCACCGGTGAGGGATCCCCCTCCGACAGGGTGCCGGAACAGGGTCCCGATTGGTTTTTGGTGGCTACAGAGGCTTGCGGCGGCGGAACTCCCGATCTATGATGTTCCTCGATGTTTTTAGGGTATATGGACATATATAGGCGAAAGAAGTCGGCCAGGGGAGCCACGAGGGGCCCATGAGGGTGGGGGGCGCCCAGGGGGTAGGGTGCGCCTCCCTGCCTCGTGGCCACCTTGAAGCTTCCCTGACTTCAACTCCAAGTCTCCTGGGTTGCTTCCGTTCCAAAAATAACTCTCCCGGAGGTTTCATTCCGTTTGGACTCCGTTTGATATTCCTTTTCTTCGAAACACTGAAATAGGCAAGAAAATAGCAATTTGGGTTGAGCCTCTAATTAATAGGTTAGTCCCAAAAATAATATAAAAGTGTATAATAAAGCGCATAAACATCCAAAACAGGTAATATAATAGCATGGAACAATCAAAAAATTATAGATACGTTGGGGACGTATCAGGGAGGCCTCTCGTCAAACCTGATCATCCTCGTCTAACAACGATGATGCGAAGACTCCATGACTGGTACATGGAAAGATGCAGGCAGTCTGGGAGGCATTCTTTGACAATGAGAATTAAAGAGGAGCACGACCTCATTGGAATGGATATTTTGAATATTGAATTTGATGAGTTATTCCAGTTATACAATCAGAAGGCCATCGATAAAACACTCGTGACTTGCTACTGTATGTAAGTACTACTTCTGCAATTAAGTCTCTATATATAGCTCAGCTCTTTCTTGCATGTATATCTAATTATCCTCACTATATTATGCAGGTTGAAGATCGTCGAATGCAGGAAAGCAGATATCTATGACATTGGGTTCATTAACCCAAATATCATACATGAATACACGGTCAAACACAATGTCAAAGAGACCGAGGACAACTTGCTACAATCGTTGATTAAAAATCAAAACACAAATAAAATACTCTTTCCTTACAATTTCCAGTGAGTGTTACTGTCTTGTGCATATTCGGTTTCCCTTAACCGAGGTTAATTATAATAATGTAATTGATGAGTTATGCATGTGTGCGCAGCTTTCACTTTATTTTGCTAGAGATTACGCTTGAAATTGGAATATTAACTGTCTTGGACTCTAGAAGAAAAAGTCCCGAGGAGTATGCGAACATGACTGATATGCTCCAGAGGTAAGTTCAATCGATCATTATCGCACCATATCAGCAACTTTGTTCATTTCCTGATATCAAGTAATTGTTCTCTTTGTCTGGCAGGGTTTAGAAACAGTTCACCGTCATTGCTCCGGCACTGTCGAAGGAGCTGCGATTTACACACCCGAATGTAAGTACTACTAGCTAGTTCCGCGCATCTCCCATTGATTCTAACTAGTTTCATCAAAACCATTAAGCATGCTTGATTATCAGTTTGATTGAACTCTATTTCTCGTAAAGGTCTTGTGGCAGGAAGCCAGGAATGATTTTTGTGGATACTACGTTTGCGAGTTCATCTACAACTCGACGAAATCTAAGCGCGGAGGGGGGGTTCTACTCTAAAAAAGATGTTGATGTACGTAAACAACAATATTCACAATTTTATTTTATTACCATCATTTGTGTTGAGTTTCATTCATATACATGTATTGACCCACTTCTTTAATTAGATATGGAAGATGCGGGATGAACTCCTACCACATGATCGCATACGAGCAATTCAAAAGGAATTGGCGGGATTCTTTCTTGACCACGTCATAAATAAAGACGAATAATACCATGTGGAAGTTCAAATAGACCTTAGATGTTAGGGTTTGTAAGAGATCTTATATTGTATATATGTAACTAGCTAGTAGCGTCGGATAGATATACAGAAACTTGTTGTTCGACCAATCTCGCGGAGAAAGAGAGGTTGATCACTTCTCTCCGTATATGTTCATCATGACGATCTTGTGTACTTAATGGTTCCTTCATTTGCTTACTAGCTAGCGTGTCGAGTTTTCTCTATACGTATGGTAGCTAGCGTCGACCAAGCACGGAGATAAGAGAGGTCACTTCTCTCTAGCTATTAGCTAGCTAACACAATATATGAAACCCCTAAATAATTAACCCTCCAAAACCGCCTAAACCCCCCCCCCCCCCTCCCCCTTTAAAAAAACAAAAACCACAGCTCCTGAGCTGCTGACGCGTGGACGCCATTTGATCCCGGTTGGTGTTACCAACCAGGACTAAAGGCCCTCCTGCCTGGGCTCGCCGCACGGGCCACGTGGAGCACTATCTATCCCGGTTCGTAAGCGAATCGGGACTAAAGGTGTTGGGCTTTAGTCTCGACCCATTAGTCCCGGTTTCAGAACCGGGGCTAATGGGCCTCTGGAACCGGGACAAATGGCTCATTTTCTGCTATTAAGCCTCTCTATGGATGAATTTCTGGTTTGTGTGTGTACCCGGGGGAGTTGAGAGAAGTGTTGGAAGATGGGCAATCAATTGGGTTGGTGGGTACGAGCTAGTTGTAGCAGAGAAACCTTTGCTGACGCATCTACCTAATCACGATGGCTCAGTAATGTTATCTTAGGGGAGTAGTGGTTGATTAGCATGTTCATCAAACAGTGTTAAGGGAATTATGGCCAAGACTTTATTCCTTGTCGGCCAGAAAGAGCCAGGAAACAACTGGGGTGGTGCGTGCTGAGTAGTTTCGTGCAAGGAGCGATTGATTGATGGCCGGCATGTGCGCGTCGTCAAGCGAACTAGTACTAGTCAACAACAATATTTAACTATATATACACTATCTACTGCGGGCTTAATTTGCTTTAGGAATAGTTTGGTATCTCTCTGACGATCATGTACAACCGTCAGACATTGATCCTATGTGATTAATTCAGCAGCAAGGTTACTTTCTTCCCGTCTTACAGAAAGAGAAACAAATTGTTGGTCTTGTCACTAGTAGCAGCAAAGGCAACTCCGTCATCAGGGGAAGTGAGAGGGGCAGGAAGAGAGGGTAGGCTTTGAGCAGCGGCGGAGCTACGCGTGCAGTTCTGGGTGGCCACTGTCCAACAACAACAATAACAACAACTTAATTTTAAATAAGTTGGGATCGACTAGAGGTGAAACCCATAAAATCTCGCAGCCAACTCATGGTTTTCGTACATGGATAACAAGCTTCCACGCACCCCTGTCCATGGCAAGTTCTTTGGTGATATTCCAATCCTTCAGATCTCTCTTTACGGACTCCTCCCATGTCAAGTTCGGTCTACCCCGACCTCTATTGATATTATCTACACGCTTTAGTCATCCGCCATGCACTTGAGTTTCTGGAGACCTGCACCGAATATGCTCAAACTATCTCAGACGATGTTGTACAAACTTCTCTTCAATCGATGCTACCCCAATCTATCTAGTATATCATCATTCCGGACTCGGTCCTTCCTCGTGTGGCCACACATCCATCTCAACATGCACATCTCCGCCACACCTAACTATTGAACATGTCGCCTTTTAATGGGCCAACACTCAGCTTCATACAACATGGCGGGTCAAACCGCCGTCCTACAGAACTTGCCTTTTAGCTTTTGTGGCACCTCTTGTCACAGACAATGCCAGAAGCTTGGCGCCACTTCATTCATCCGACTTTGATTCGATGGTCCACATCTTCATCAATACCTCCATTCTTCTGCAGCATTGACCCCAAATATCGAAGATGTCCTTCAGAGGCACCACATGCCCATCAAGACTAACATCCTCCTCCGTGTGCCTAATAGTACTGAAATCGCACCCCATGTACTCGGTTTTAGTTCTACTAAGTCTAAAACCTTTCAACTCCAAGGTTTGTCTTCATAACTCTAACTTCCTATTGACACCCATCCGACTATCGTCGACTAGCATCACATCATCCACAAAGAGCATACACCATGAGATATCTCTTTGTATATCCCTTGTAGCCTCATCCATCACCAAAGCAAAAAAGATAAGGGCTCATAGCTGACCCCTGGTGCAGTCATATTTTAATCGGAAAGTCATCAATGCCGCCATCACTTGTTTCAACACTTGTCACAACATTATCGTACATGTCCTTAACGAGGGTGATATACTTTGCTGGGATTTTGTGTTTCTCCAAGGCCCACCACATTATCATAGGCCTTCTCGAAGTCAATGAACATCATATGCGTAGTCTAATTAGTGAAGGGAATTTTTTCTAGAGGGTTAAATCAAGGAGAGTCCCACCCCCCCCCCCCCCAGTTGTGTATTTCTTGTTTGCCCCCTCCCCCGAGAGAACTTCTGTTAGCTCCGTCACTGCTCTGAGGACAAAGGAGAGGAAGCGTGGCAAACAAAAGAGAGAGGGGAGAGTGCGAGGTAGACGGCGCAGTGGGCAAATTGTTAGAAGGGAGAGAGAGGGATTGGTGGAATAGTTCGTTGTATTGCTTGAGCCTCGTGGGCATATATATAGGAGTACAATGACCAACTTGGAGTACAAGAGAAGGCAAGACAAATCCTAGTATATCTTATGTTTCCTAATAAATCAATATACTCAACATCCCCCCGCAGTCACAACGGTAGCGACGCAGACGGTGAGACTGGAGAAGAATCTGAAGGCAAGCCGACGGACACCCCCTCCCCCCCACACACAAACACAGTCGTAACGGTCGACGCATCGCGGGAGGCGTGGCTGGAGTGGAAACCGATGAGGTTGCTCAAGCAAGGCGGTAGCCCTTTGTGTCGTTTGTCGAGTTAGCCCAGAACGTAGGATGGTGTAGCCGTGGTCGAGGTAGCCGTGCGAAGAATGTCGTGGTCGACGTCGAGTCGGGGAGTCGGTGTCGAGGAAAACGCCGTGGATCCGCAGGCGCAAGGGTCGCCAAGTTAACATGGGCGCAGTGGTGTCGAAGTAGTGGTGTGCGGAGAAGAAGATGTTGTTGACGAGGCGTCACACCGGGTTTGCCAAACCCGGGGACGCGTCGGTGTTGCCAGCACCGGGCATGCGAAGACGGACGAAGACAAAGTTGACGAAGCGCCGCACTAGGCTTGCCAGGCCCGGGGACACGTCGTGGACGAAGGCACGCATTGGTGTTGCCAGCACTAGGCGTGCGTAGATGAGGGACCTGCACGAGCTGTACGCCATGTCGGAGAAGTCAGAGGGGCCAGCAGAGAAGGACTCGACGACAATTGTGGCGTCCATCGGCGCGGGGCCGATGTCACCAACAGTGGTCGGAGTAGACGAAGTGGTCGGGGAAGATGACAGCGACATTGGCGACGGGCGGGTGCTGGACGAAGACGAAGAGGAGCGGCGGCAGCGGCCTGACGGCAGCGGCAGCAAGGTTATGCTCGAAGTAGGCGAGGAGCCCGACAGCGTGACAAAGACCGGCATGGATGATGGTGTTCCCGCGCCAAGGGAGGCGGTGTGGCACATACCACGGGAAGTCGACGCGCGGGGACGGCAATGTACCACGGGCCGTGGTGCTACGGCCCGAAGGGGCGACACAGTAGCAGCGGGCGGGCGGGTCAGGGCGACGGCAGGAAGACCTCAGGGCGGCAGCGGGGACAGCGGGCCGTGGTGATGCGGCCCGCAGGGGCGACGCAATGGTAGTGCGCAAGTCAGTGCAGCCGCGGGGGCGGCCTCGGGAGGCGGGGAGACCATGTGCCACGCTCGCTACGGCCTGATGGGGCAACACAGCGGCAGTGCGAGGGTCGGTGCTGCCATGGAGACGGCCTGAATCGGACGTCCTCGAGGCGGCGGTTGACCGCGGTCCGCGGCACTACGGCCCAAAGGGGCGACGCAGCGGAAGCACGCGGGTCGATGCAGTTGCGGGGAGAACCACGGAGCGGCGGCACTGTGGCCCGACGTGGCGACGCAGCGGCAGCCTGTTGCTCGTTCGGTGGAGGGCAAGCTGAACTCGGGGACGATCTTCACGGGACCTGCGGAGGCGCATGCAACCAACGCGCCAGGTCGTGCGCGCTGCGTAGATGGGGCGGATTGCGGTGCCGAGCGGGTGATCAAGCCAATCGCGCGCGAGGTCAGGGATGCCGCTCGGTGGAGGCGGGGTGGCGGCGGAGTCCGAGATGAAACCAGCGACGACGGACAGCGTGGTACGACGTGCGGACGAGCGCGTCAGCACTGACACCCGGGCTGCCAAAGCAGCGCCAGCGCTCGGGCAGCAAGGCCCGAGCGACCAACGGAGCAACGATGCCCGAGTGGAGTGATACGTCTTCAATGTATCTATTATTTTTTATTTTTTCATGCTGTTATATTATTATTTTTGGATGTTTTACAATCATTTTATAGTCATTTTATATCATTTTTGGTACTAACCTATTGACATAGTGCCAAGTGCCAGTTGCTGTTTTCTGCATGTTTTTTACATCGCAGGAAATCAATACCAAACGGAGTCCAAACGTGCTACATCTTGAGCACTGCGTTGGTTTTCCCTTGAAGAGGAAAGGGTGATGCAGCAAAGTAGTGTAAGTATTTCCCTCGGTTTTTGAGAACCAAGGTATCAATCCAGTAGGAGGCTCCACGCAAGTCCCTCTTACCTACACAAACAAACAAGAACCTCGCAACCAATGCGATAAAGGGGTTATCAATCCCTTTACGGCCACTTACGAAAGTGGGATTTTTGATATTTTTATGATATAGATTGAAAAGTAAAGATCGCAAAATAAAGTAGATCGGAAACTTATATGATAGAAAATAGAACCGGGGTCATAGGTTTCACTAGTGGCTTCGCTCAAGATAGCAACAGTATTACGGTGGGTGAACAAATTACTATCGAGCAATTGATAGAAAAGTGCATAGTTATGAGAATATCTAGGCATGATCATGTATATAGGCATCACGTCCGCGACAAAGTAGATCGACTCCTGCCTGCATCTACTACTATTACTCCACACATAGACCGCTATCCATCATGCATCTAGAGTATTAAGTTCATAAGAACATAGTAACGCATTAGGCAAGATGACATGATGTAGAGGGATAAACTCAAACAATATGATATAAACCCCATCTTTTTATCTTCGATGGCAACAATACAATACGTGCCTTGCTGCCCCTGCTGTCACTGGGAAAGGACACCACAAGATTGAACCCAAAGCTAAGCACTTCTCCTATTGCAAGAAAGATCAATCTAGTAGGCCAAACCAAACTGATAATTCAAAGAGACTTGCAAAGATAACCAATCATACATAAAAGAATTCAGAGAAGATTCAAATATTTCTCATAAATAAACTTGATCATAAACCCACAATTCATCGGATCTCGACAAACACAACGCAAAAAGAGTTACATCGAATAGATCTCCAAGAAGATCGAGGAGAACATTGTATTGAGATTCAAAGAGAGAGAAGAAGCCATCTAACTAATAACTATGGACCCAAAGGTCTGTGGTAACTACTCACAACTCATCGGAGAGGCTATGGTGTTGATGTAGAAGCCCTCCGTGATCGATTCCTCCTCCGGCGGAGCGCCGGAGAGGTGGATGGCCGTATGGTTAGAGCGTAGCGCTCGCAGCCGAGTGGTGTGCGCTGCAGGCGCCCGTTAGCAAAATGCCTTGTAACGGGCGCCTGCAGCGCCAAATAGGGTTTGACAAGTGTTGGACCGAATACCCAATACTGCGCAGGTCCAAGTCCACGTGCGGCCCATCTCCGGCAAGCAATCGTTTCGAACGATCTGCTCTTGCCTCCGTGATCGCGCTGACAGGCCAAATCACTAATTAAGGAGTACTCGTTGCAAAGAACACTCCACTTTCCCAGGTCGCGACAAGTGGCGCACATGCAGCGCGCCACTTGTCTCAACCAGGGAGTTTTCCCTTTTTTCGTAGATCCGTTTATTCAAAACATTTTATCTTTTAAATCGTGCGTCCAAATCTTGAACCATTTTCACCATTGGATTCCTCGTGTCGAGATCTTTAAAACTAGATACCATGTTGATAGGTTTTGACGAACTTTTTTTCATGAAAAAACCAGACGAAAAAACCGAACCGGGAGCACGGTATTTTTCCCTTTCCGAAAGAGTCACGCCCGTGCCTCTCGCGAAATCACAACCGTGCCTTTCGTGGAAGCAAAACCGTGACTCTCGTGGAAGGAGAAAAACAGAAAACACGTTTTTTTCGTTTCCGAGAGGCACGGTCGTGACTCTCGCGAAAGCACAACCGTGCCTCTCGCGAAAGCAAAACCGTGACTCTCGCGAAAGAAAAAAAAAACAGAAAACGCGTTTTTTTTTCTTTTCTGAGAGGCACGGCCGTGACTCTCGCGAAAGCACAACCGTGTCTCTCGCGGAAGCAAAACCGTGACTTTCGCAAAAGAAAAAAAATAGAAAACGTGTTTTGTTTTTCGCTTTCTGAGAGGCACGGCCGTGACTCTCGCGAAAGAAAAAAAAAGAAAACACTTTTTTTTTGTTTCCGAAAGGCACGGCCGTGACTCTCGCTAAAGCATAACCGTGCCTCCCGCGAAAAAAAACGTGACTTTCGCGAAAGAAAAAAAGGAAAACTCGTTTCTTTCACGCAAAAAAAAATTTCCAATTTTTTTTTATCAAAAAGCTAAGGAAGACCGGGGAAAACCAAAACGTCGAAAAAACTGAAAAAAAACCGTTTAAGAAGCCGAAAACACGTGCAGAAAAATAAAAAAACAAAATCTGAAGGGAGCGTCCAAAGCGCGACACGTGGCGAATGGCTGAGAGCGCGCCAAATGGCACTGATCGTTGCGACACTCGCGAAGGAGCGCTCGCTAACTAGTTGCTCCCGCTGACAGACCCCGCCGGCGCTGGCGGTGCTTTTTGCTACGACTTGTAACCACGGTCCAGGACTCCGGATGAATGAAAGCGTTCAAAGTTAGGGCCGGTAGATGTAACTTAGGATTGGTCCCGGCAAGGACGGACGGATGGCCGAGCCAACGAAGAACCTCGACATGATTCGCCGCCGCCCCATGCCGGATCTGATCCTGGAACGACCACGTCCACCAATGCCGCGACCTCTTCCTCGGAATAACCTACGGCCAAAGACTCCATCAGACTCGCCGCCGACCCGCTGGCCGGCTGGTGGTGACGCCAGACCGGGCTGGGTCAGTCGCCATTGGCCAGTGGGACGATGCGTCCGTAGCTGAAAAGCCAGCAGTTCCTAATATACCACGTACTAATGAGTAGTTGAGCATCAGCAGAGATCCTCACAGGATAGGACTTGCCAAGAGCTAGCAGAGGAAACAGAGTAGCAAAGCAGCGGTGCGCTGCTTATTACTCCCTCTGTAAACAAATATAAGAGCGTTTAGATCATTACTCCCTCTGTCTCATAATATAAAAACGAGGGAGTACATGGCTTAAATCTTGACTTTTGGACAAGTGAACTGAGCTCGACTGTACTGGACAGTTTATGGTGCTGGGACAAGCGGCAGGAGATGACGCCGTGCAGCTACATATCATCGCAGGAGCATGCACCGGAGGCCATCCGGGCAGCACAACAAGTCATTCCGCCGTGACCAAATACTGTAGGAGATGCTGCTGCAGCCACATGTGATGAACTGTTACAGCACAAATACACCTGATCGCAGTAGGATCACCAACAGATTTGTAAGTTACAAGACCCTGCAAATTTTAACAACCAACCGGCCATTGACTGTTGGATTGCGTCCATCTTGACTTTCGGACAACTGAATTCAACTGGTAAGCTCTTTTGACATTGGCTGTCTATCTTGTTCAGTTTATTCAGGGTGCTGACAGGCAAACAGCGGCGCCGTGCACGGAGTATCACTGCAGGCGGGATGGCAAGAGGGACGCCATGGGTGCTTCCTTTCAGCATGCAGCAGAGCCCATCCAGCAACGCAACCAGTTATTCCGCTATGCGTGTGCAACTTGCGTTTTGGTGCCTGCCAAATTCTTCTCCAGTTTCATATACAGCAGTAACAGCACGCATGCTTTTGTAGCCAACTGTTTCAGCACAAGTAAACCTGATCACAGTCATCTGCACGCCATCTTGAATCGGTAACACAAAAAATTGTCAAACATGTGAATTTGAGAAGCATTCAACAGTATGGACAAAAGAGATGTAGTTAATTTGAAGGATAAAACAACGACCGATGTTTATCAGTACCTCTCTACAGTTGAGAACCATTTTAATAGTTCCCTTCCTCCTTGCTCTTTCCCTCAACATTACCGGTCTCTACATTGTCCTCATCATGCAGAAACGCCTGAACCCCCAAAATAATATTTTCAGGATGGTTGGGATGCACACCAGCTTCGTTCCTGATCGAAGCAGCTGCAGCCTTGCTTTCTGAAAATGTGGCACCTTTGTGACGAAGCATTACTTTGATTACTTTGAGACATGGGAGATGCTCAATGCCTAAATAGAAGCCATAAGCTTTCGCCACTGACACATCAAATGGCTGCTCAAGCTTCTCAAGCTTCGGCATAGCCCCTTTCTGGACCGTGATATATGCCCCATCCAGACTAAGGAGGCCAAACCTCCTCAGACATGGGAATCCAGTTACCGTAAGCTTTTTCTTTGGTCCTGTAGCCAAGTACAGGTGTAGATAAAGTAACGATGGGAGCTCATCAAGAGTGTGCAGATCCTCCTCCCTTAATTCATCTAATCCGATGTTCACGTGAGCTAGGCTTGTGAGTCCTGGAGAAATCCACTTTGGTACGTTCGCTAAATGCATTTTACCATAAATGCATAATTTCTGAAGGGAGGATGGCAAAGGGGACCACGAGTCCATGAAGTCGAGGGAACCGTAACTCCTATTTTTTATACATAAAGACTGCAGTTTGCAGCTGCTAAGCTTGCATAGCAAGGAGAGTAGAACCTTCTCATGCCTCTTGTACCCATCTCCATCGTCCAAGCATAAACCGAGTTTATTTAATCTGCTCAAGTTCCCAAGCTCCTCAATTGTATCCAATGAACTCCTGGTAATATCAAATCTTGGGGCTTCCCGTAAGCTCCTCATATTCCCGATCCCATTAGGCACCTTACAATAGGCTTTAGTGAGTAGATATTGCAGCTTAGTGAGCAGAATAATTCCAGTCGGCAGCTCTTGCATGGATGGCGTCCTAAGATCAAGGATCTCCAGATCATGTAGCATCACAATGCTTGATGGTAGCTTTGATATGCCCGTGTCCTTAAGGCTCAGGTATTTTAGTTGAAATAATCTGTCCACATTGGACATATCATACTGCTCCAAACCCTTGCAGCCTTCAAAGTCCAGTACACGTAAAGCTTCAAATTTGGTAAGACTGGGAAAATGTTTCATGAAAACTGATGATGTTACTGTTAGAGACCGAACATGGCTTAGATCTTCTTTTTCCAATGCAGATGCCAACTCCTGGTCAATGTGCTGGACAGATAGTTGCCGAATAAAACCTTGATGGTTTGTCAAACTTTTTTGGCCTCCGCCTACCACAGTGACAAAATTATCTTCAACTGATTTTGAAATAATAATTTCAAGCATCATGTCATGGACTCGGCAGGCAGGAACCTTGCCGTCATACTCAATGTCCACTGGCTGGACCATGCTTTTGTTGATAAGCTCATAAAAGTAGTTCTCAGCCTCTTGCTTGCTAAGCCCACACTCTTCCAAGATAAAGCCCTCTGCTATCCAATGCCTCACTAACCTCTTTCTATCAATCACATAGTCCTCGGGGAATATACTGAAATGAGATAGGCTTTTTAGCTCCCGGGGGTCGGGACTCCCGGTTATCTATACGCCCATACAGAATACAGTACCTCGAGATCTGTGCCACGTCCTGTGATCGCGTTTTGTTTAGCAGGCCTAGTGAACAGTAATAAAAGCGCGTGCGGTACTGAGACCTGCTGGGATTCATGCTCTCTCTCCACTCCATACTGAGAGATTCTCTGACACAGCCGCTTCGCACACACACAAAATAACTACACGTGACATAGACTTTACAGAGAAAGAATTCTTGAAATCCAATTTCAAATAGAATAGAGAGCCTTACTTTTCTGGGAAGCTGAGAGGGAACGCTTTTTTAATGAAGTGAGAGTGAGAGAGAGGCTTGTGCAAGTGTGCATGCAGGTGCAGGTGAGAGAAAGTGTGTGTCAGGAGAGTGAGTGCTCATCTGAGAGGGAAAGCGTGAGGGGACATGTGCATGCATGTGAAACTAGAGAGAGAGCATGCACCGCCTAGCACAATTGTTAAACAGCGACCTGTCTATCAGTCCCCCCTGCTCCCTACACCTAGGTCCTGCAGCCTACACCTGGGACCTGCTGCATGTCTCGGTCACTGTCCATTAGACTGGATAAGTACGTATATTGCTGCTGCAAATGGTCTGTTACTCGGCAGACTAAAGTTCGAATTTTACAGAGCATCGATGGATGGGATAAGAGGGTGTCGGTGCACCCGGGGTCTGTCACACCTTTCCGTACTGAAATACAACAAACATGTCTTGAGATGAAGTGGGAGATCATTATAGCTAAGGGATAGTATTCTACTCATTCCCTCTAGACTCTGTTTTCTTTCCAGTGTAGAACCAATTGCCCTTTTAACCTTCTCCCACTCCTCCTTGGTTGCTAATCTGTTCGCCAACAAACTAGATATAGTGACAATTGCCAATGGTAGGCCTCCACACTTGTTTAGGATCGCATCTGAAACTTTCTTCAGCATATCAGGACATTGGTTACCGGAGCCAAATATTCTGGTCAAAAATAATTTCCTGGAGTGAAGATCACTTAGGGCTTTCATTCCATATGTACACGCGGTCGACTACACTCGGACAACATGACTTTGCTACATCAACAATGCGTGTCATAGCTATTATTCTGCTAGAACAACT
Source organism: Aegilops tauschii subsp. strangulata (assembly GCF_002575655.3). Classification (NCBI taxonomy): domain Eukaryota; kingdom Viridiplantae; phylum Streptophyta; class Magnoliopsida; order Poales; family Poaceae; genus Aegilops; species Aegilops tauschii. Next base: position 573,580,839 of record NC_053039.3, read on the forward strand.
ATTCTCTGGAAAAGCACACTTGATAGCGTTCCATGCTTCTATAGACCATACATCATCTATAATGATAAGATACCTACAAAAAATTAGTAGATGATGTCAACCCAGTGTGATAAGAAATTGAGCTTGAACACTCAAACATGCCATGAAACTCCGATATTTCATATGATTCATGTACTTAACTAGAGTAGTTAATATATAAGAGTAGATAACTAGAGTAGTTAATATATATTGTTTCTACATACAGTTTATCGTTTATCGTATATATGTAGCATGACAACTTCATTGAAATTCTAACTAAGACAAGACGTGAATTCTATGTAGTAGATCAGAAACAAAAAATTATGTTACTCCTCCGATCCGAATTAATTGACGCAGCCTCTATACAATGTAAACTGGACATTGTATAGAGTTTGCATCAATTAATTCGGATCGAGCGGAGTACAGTATTTTCTTTACAACTTGGAAAAACGTTTAGAATGCTTATATGAGTCTATATGAAATGAAGGGTACAAATGCATCATGCCCACTTCACTGAAGTACTAGTACTAACTAACTGAGCTATCTCAATTTACTCGATTATGACATATACATTTTCAGTTTGGCGTTTTTTGCTTTACAATTCGTAAAGACATTTCACAAATGTTGAATTGAGTATATATGAAAATAGAAGCAGATATAGTAATAAAATAGTTAAAGTTGTGTTGCATTTTCTCGCAAAAAAAAAAGGTTGTGTTGCATTTACCAGTGTGTTCACCCAGCGTTCTAATCTGGAAAATAAACATACTCATATATAACAGTTAGATCATGGTGAACTAGCTAGTGTGAGATGGTGCAAAAGTTTGCATGTAGCAACTAGTTCACACAAAAGACGATGATGATAAGGAAATGCGTACAATTTACTCATACTTTAGCAGTTCATTTTTGAAGTGCCAGATATAACATTTTGAGTAGTTTGAGTACTTCATTAATCTTCTATGCTGCGGCACAAGTACTTCATTAGTCCTTGTACACATTTGTTCCGTTTTAAATAGCAATAATAAAACTTCATTTCAGGACACTATGAATGCAACACAACCAAGCCGTTATTGCAACGGACAGCATATTTTCATACTATATAACAAACATTCCATACACCACAACAAAAACTGCATGTAGAGACGTCATATTCCAAAGCTAGAGACGCGTTATTTCATCTCTAGGCAACCATAGAGTCGACTTAGTAAAGCGTCTTTGGAGCGTCTACCCACGGACCGTCTCAAAATATATAGACACGCTGGCTAAGCGTCTGTACATGGCATGGGACGCTATATTGGGACGTTGTAAGGCGTCTCTAGATATGACACGCTATATTTGGACGTTCAAAAGCGTCTCTAGACATGTAGAGTCATTGTGCTACGTCCGCTCGTACGTCTCTACTAACAGGGCCATTTCAATGGTCATGGGCCCTAGGCCCATTCCTATACACGCTATGTACAGACGTTATATTCGTCTCTAAATATACAAATGAAATTTTTTAACCACGTAATATTTTATTTTAAATAATATTTGATTCATTCCAAATTTGTAGTTTGCTATTTCAAATCCAGTAACTTTATCATGCCATATGCTTGTGCAGAATGGTCAACAAGTATTGATATATAAAAGCATCCACCATATCACCAATCACATTCATGAACAACAAATATCATTATATGAAGGGATCCACCCATATCACCAATTGTATCCACAACAATCCCATTCGCACAATTTCAATTAGTAGGAACAAACACTTTTGGTTCACAACTGAATCAAATCAAATCTTCATAAAAAATATGCAAATAATTAAGAAGAGATCATAGAAACTAGAACTAAGTTTTCCTACAAATCTAAAATCTTTATATAATACATAATACTTGTCCATCTAAAGACTAATTCTTCTATAGTTGCTCCTGGCTCCTGCAATGCACTCCTTTTCTAAATCTTGAGCTACCCTGAAAAAGAAAGATAACAGAGAAAAATTTAGAACACAGCTTGAAGACTAGTGTGAGAAGAAATGTACTTTGATGATGTACCATACCAGTGTTTGGTGGCTTGTTTTGAGGTTGTGCAGGAGTGGTTAATTTTGGTTTTTTAACCTAAAAATCGCAAAAATCCTTCATAAATAAAAAGCCTTAAGCACGCACATTGGAACATAGGATGATTGCATGAAAGTGTACTTACATGTGATAGAGGCCATGCAATAACATGACCAATAGCATCCCTTACTGTTTGTAATTGTCCATATGGTCTAACCAGTATCTGATCTCGAAGTTTTGAAGCAGCACAAATAGAAACTGCTACATATTGCTCTCCAAGCATGTTTCCTCCAACCACATATGTTTTATCTCTACTCACTAAAGTTCCTTCGGCCACAAATTTATCTTTGCTTCTCGGGTTCAACGAAACCAAGAAAACTTTCATTTTATCCTATTTTTTCAAGAAATGAAACATTCATTATCACAAACCATGGAAGATTTCACTTTACACATAAAGGGACGATTGCACATGAAATTACACCAACTAACAATTCTAACCATTGTCTATATATATATAGCACATATGCCCATGCGTTGCAACGGGAGAAAAAATTAACGTGTAACTAAATTTGGTGAGAAATAGCTTCTAAATGCTTCTAAATCTAAATACATATAATGTGTTGGAAGTGCCCTTAGCCAAATCTGTATTTAATATCTCTATGCACTATTTTTCCTTTCATTAAAATCTAGGAGATTTCATCTTGGCATGTCACGAACTCATGAATCCAGATAATTTTGCCCAAAACCGTGCACACAGATTTGATGGCTTTCTGCCTCCATGCCTCCTCATCTGGTTAATGGTTCTCAAATCAGCTTGCTGATTACGTAGCAAGTTAAGACGTATATCAACTGACACGACTCGATGTAAGAAAGCAAGGTGGGATTATTGATGTTTTCTCAGACAGCGAATTTAGCTAAAACCGAGCTGCCTTCAATCCATCAGCAGGGCTGCTACCGCTAAAAAAGGCCTGGTTGCCTCCAATCACAATCGGCTGGGCTGCTACCGCTAAAAAAAGGCCTGGTTGCCTCCAATCACAATCGGCTCAGGAAAAAAAAATCTGGGCTGCTGCCGCTAGATGGGCTGCCCGATCGTTGCCTCGTTGCTTGCCTGGTTGGCTTGAGTCGGTTTAAACTGGGCGAGTAAAGAGGCAGGATAACAAACGACAAACGGAATTTGACGTAAATAACCAGGGACGAAAATCAAAGCGACAGACTAAACCAAACCAAGAATATCACCTCCCTTTAATAGTAGGTATAGATATACCTGCTTAGTGATACGATGAAGTTGTACACTTGGTTCAGGACTACCTTGCTTGGTCTCATTGTTATTTTCAGCATGACCATTCTTTGCTTTAGGACCATCATGTGCTTTCTGCAATTGAGGTTCAGTTTAGTTGTAAGTAAACTTATAGAAAACATAGACCTTGTTTGATAACACAGCAGAAATTTATGTGCGCATGCACACACCTTAGCAACTGTGTGCTCATGTGGTGAAGATAAACTGGTGCAACCCTCTTTGGTTCTTGCGCAATTGCTAGGATGCAATTCCTGGTTAGTCTTGTTCGGTAAAGTTGATTCTGCACACCCTTGATTTATCCTATCATTTTTTTCAGTGTGCGCTTTCTACAGTTGAGGTTTAGTTCAGTTGTAAGTAAACATACACAAAACATAGACATTGTTTGACAAAGAATCAGAAGTTTATGCATACAGACACACCTTAGAAACCATGTGTGGTAAAGATGAACCAGTGCAATCCTCTTTGGTTCTGGAAGAAAAGCTAGGATGCAATTCCTGGGCAGTAATCTGCTTATCCAGTAAAGTTAATTCTGCACTTCCTTCATTGGTGTAATCGTCTTTGGTTGATTCTGCGCAGCCTTGATTGTCCTTATCAAACATTTCAATGCGTGCCTTCTACATTTGAGGTTCAGTTCAGTACGACATAAACATACAGAATCATAAGCATTGGTTGATAACGAAGTAAAAAAAAATGCGCACACACCTTAGCAACCATGTGTGGTAAAGATAAACCAGTGTAACCCTCTTTGGTTCTCACAGAAAAACTAGGATGCAATTCCTGGGTAGTGATCTGCTTGTCTGGCAAAGTTGATTCTCCACTTCCTTGATTGGCCCTATGAAACTTTTCAATGTGTGCTTTCTACAATTGAGGTTCAGTTCAGTTGTAAGTAAACTTATACAAAACATAGGTATTTTTTAATAACAAAGCAGAAATTTATGCACACACCTTAGCAACCATTTTTTCTTGTGGTAACGATAAACCGGTGTAACACTCTTTGGTTCGTGCACAATCGCTAGGATATAGTTCCTGCAACTTATGATGAACAATTGTTTAAGTATGAGAATGAAGTAGAATATTTATTAGTGAAGAAACTATTACATCACCTGCATAGCACTCAATGGAGCATATTCTTCAGCTTCGTTATGTGATTCATTTGGGAGGTCACTGCCAACAACTCTTTCGTTGAGATCAACCTGAAACAAGAACATGATAATAGTATATTAATACTCATATTTTTATCTTTGTAGAAAGAGGTGTGGTACTAACTTCATCACTTCTCGCGGTTACAAATTCATTTCTCAAATCCTCTGTGGGGAATTTTCGCTTCAGGAACGAACGGATCATAGCCAACTCATCTGTCACATTTTCTACATTATCACCTAGTGCCCGCAGTCTAAATTGAACATTTCCTTCTTTCTCGGGATGCTGAACAAAAGTCAGTCCCTGAGAAACTTTTATTTCGCTCCAATACTTGTCACCATAATACCCTCGAAGTTTTTTTGCCTCTTCCCCATGCACGCTTTTAAATACTTCTCTATAATCACTAAATGAAAGGTTCCCATTGTTATCTTTCTTTCTTTCTTCCAGTTTCTCCTATTGAAATAAATAAAAAACATCTCATTATACTAAGTAGTTTTAAATTAAAGCCTTTACTTTAATCACAAGTAGAAGTATACCATCACTATCTTTGTATTCGCATTTTTGTATTCACCGTCCTTCTTCTGCTTATGAGCTTCATCCCATAGTTCAATCTTGCTAACCTTTCGATTGTTCTTAATTTCCTGTTCAACAAAGTAAATTAGAATGTTTGTTAGTGTTTCTGTTAGAACATGTTCAGTTTTCTTCACTAACAAAACTTTTCTGAGCCATCTTTAGAAAGAAAAAGTTTGACCATCTCTTTTCTGAGCCTAGCATGGCTTTTTCTCCCGGTTGTATGTGGATTCTTCTGCTTCTTTGCACACTCGGTGTTCTTCTCGCATAATTTCTGGGAAAAGAACACATCTAGTCAATATTAATGTCACCAAAGTAGTTATGTACGCCAGATTAAGTATGAGAATATAACACATTACCATGTGTGAATCCTGGCACCAAAACCCAACAAGAGTATCCCATTGATGTGCATTAACACCTTTGGGAACACCTGCTACAATTTCAGCCAAAGACTTCTTCTCACGCTTGAAATATTTACTTTTCAAACGAGACTTATACACTCTCCATCTTTTGTTAATATTCAATAGGATCCAGTCTCTTGTAAGTTGTCTAGTCTCATTGGGGTAGATAAATTTCTCCTTCAAATATTAAAATTGACAATCAGCAATGTGAAATGAACAGCCTTGAACAGTGCTATAAATTTTTTACCTCCACATCTGTGATCATCTGCCCATGTTTTTGTAGAAACAATTCATTGTCCCATCTTGGAATATGCAATGGTGCAAATGTTGAGTTTTCTGCAAGCCAGGTAAGATGTTGACCTAGAATGGCAGCCGACCTTCCATTTGGAATTCCACTTCTGTCAGTCTCCACAATTATCTTGCCCCCACGTAATTCCGACAAATTTTTACCTCGGAATTCCCCTATAATCTGTCGCACATCTCCATTTGGCCCTGCATGCAAGAGTATCACAATGTCATATAACTGGACCATATACAGCACACTAGATATGTGTTTGAAAAAGAAAATTGAGCTTACAAATTATTTTAATTTGCCGAGTAGATTCAGGAGGCTTTTTTGGTACTAGATCATCAATCTCTGGAGGGCCTTGTAAATTTTCTTCATCTGATTGTACACTTTCAGAAGCTTGCTCTGGGATGTTTAGGCTTCGAAGCCGTCGAGGTATCCTCGACATGATATCTTTACCAAACAATGTTAAAATCATATGTTAAGGTCAAGCATCGAAGCATATGTCAAGGTCATGCATATGATTTCACAAATTTCTTGGAACCAAACAGCCTTACGCACAAACCAAAGACTCAAAATTACTGCATTATGTGTGTGTGTTTCATAAATCAGTTACCAAGTAACTCAATTCTTATGTTTGCCTCACAAAAGATATGTAAGAGCAGTTATCTTCCAAATGCTAATAACATAACACTGCCAACAAACTCACATAGTTGGTGTAGTCCTAAATAGCAACAGCAATGTCACAGACGGCACAATCCAGTTTATCTTACGTTTGCTAGATAACTAGCCTCTTTCTGCTATACAACTTTTTTAAATAGAAACTAGTTGTAGAAAATGGTATATGTTGGACAAGAGGGGAAGGCAGAGGGTGGACAGGGTGGGCCGCTGCCCACCCTGAGATTTTGGTTTGATCTATATACCATAGGAGAACAGAGATGGATCTGAGAAAAAAATAAAACAGAGCCCAACTAGCAGCTAGCAGACCTAACCAGCGTCGAACTGGACACTGTGGAGACATGCAGAAGCCGACCGCCCGTCCCATTATCTTTAGTATGCACATCCCAATCCCCATTCCCAATATCTAATTGAAATCATTATTAATTAGGAGCTGCTGTGTTTATAAGTATATTTCCCTAAAAAAAAGTATATTCAACTGAAAAAATTGGCACTGTATGGCCTATTTGTTGTAAAAATATCCAGCCAAATCTCTGTTTGCATGACATATTTGTTGTCGATTTTTTTTATAGGCAGACCACCCTGTTTCGAAATCTTAGATCCGCCACTGTGTTGGACTCCAGTGGAATAAGGTGATCTTGCCGTAAATATGACCCATACACGCATGTAACTGAAAAGGCACCCAAAAATCACTTCAGAACTTACTGTAACGCACATAGCAACATACAAACCTGTAACAACAATCTTTTAGTGCAAAATCTGAGAGCTCCTGATTGAAACGTCCCTTCAGCTAAGATGCAAGAACCAAAACTAAAAAATAGTGGGACTGCACTAAGATGAGGTAGGAAATAGGACAGACTAAAAATACTACAAAATAGCAGAATACATTGCAGCCTGTGCAACCAAGCACTCATGTTTTATGCTCCAGCGTAAATGGAATGTGAGGTTATTTGGCCAATCTATCTAACACCACTTGTACTACTTTTGATCTTTAACATACACATTTTGATTAGACCAAACAGTTGCTCACATATTTTAAAGAAAATCTGTCAGAATTGATTTCTAGGCAAGCAAGCAATTCAACAAACACTTAGAGTGCATTGCCTACATGAAGGAAGTAAGGAGACGAAGGAGAAGAGGATCAAGATTTGAGATGCATAAATGAAGGAGCCACTTCGGTTGATTTAATGGTAAAACTGTTGGGGCAATGGGATTCAAGGGATCACCTACTTGACGTGGTGGAGGCGAGAGCTGCTTGCTGGGCGGCGTACCGATGGACAAACGGCGCAGCTTCGTGTGAAGGCTGAGATCGTCTCGGATGCGGCTTCGTGGCGGTGAGGACGAAGTCGGGAGGAGCACGGCTTCGTGATGGTGAGGACGACAGACGCCGACGAGGCTCCGACTAGCGACCTTGTTGATGGAGGAAGAAGGGAGTCGTCGGCGGGCGTAGCTAGCGGCGGCGAGCGGAGCTAGCGGCGGAGGGCAGCGCTTGAGGATGAGGCTGCCACCGCGCGGTGTGCGGGAATGGCGGCGCGCGGGTTCATGATGCCGGGCAGATTGGAATCGGGAAGTTGGATCATTGGGAGGTGGGGAAGATGGTGGGGAGGAAAAATAGCAGAGACGCGCGAAGTCTTTCCCGCGGTAAAGAAAATATGTGTAGCGCCAAATTTTATTAAGAAAAAATATTCCGGGAAGCCCAAATTTAATTAAGTGTGAATAGTTTGGGAGCTCTAAGTAATCACATATATGGATGTGTTAAAAAACACATATATTGATAAATAATTTTTTTAGGTGTATCCTTTATTGGATTATCCTTATGCTTTGTTATTTTTTCAAAAATATCAAATTTCATTGGGTAATATACGTATCCAAGTAATATCGATATAGCTTAATAAAAAACAATAAAGGCAGTGGTAGATCAAAGTTGAGCTTGGCCCTCCTCCGTGCGCTGCCGTGTCGACCGCTGACGCCGCACCGGCGTGCCATCCCTTCAACTAGCCCATGTCAGCGACGGAACCGGCGGCACGCAACGACTCCTCCAAGCTAATCTAGACCAGCTGGTCACTGATGCAGTGTCGGCATCTTCGCGGTGTCGGCGTTCGATGTGGCAAACGTGGCCCAAATTGCGCCACTCCCGCCGCTCCTCCTCCTGTGCCACCCTCTTGGCCGACGTCAGGGTGCTGCATGACGATGTGTCGTCGCCATGTCGAGGTAATGGAGGAGGCGCCCGGGAGGGCTCCTCCTCCTTCACGACCTTGTCACGCCAGTTGCGACGCAGCGGTGATGCCAGTCGGTTGAAACGGTCAAACGTGTTGCGTGAGGGGGTGGCTCCTCTTTGACGCGACATCCGGTTTGGTCTCAGCAGTTTCATCAGAGGGGAGGGGCTCCTCCTCAACATGTATGTTGGCCGGGGTTGGCGTTGTGCTTAAATAGCCAGGGCACGCAGACCGACACTGCTTCAATGTGGCGCATCGACCGGAGTAGGCTTCTCAGTCCCCGTGTTCATTTACGCTTGTAGCAATGATCAACGTAGTACCTCACTTGAAGCACCGTGCTGCCACTCATTTCTAGCATCTCATGCCGCCGGTCGTAGTCCACACCCAACTCCGGTTGGAGCAAATATGCAGTTGGTCCGAAATAAACCTGCCACACCGATTCCTGCAAATCGTGTGGTTGGCTCGAGCGTCCAGCAGGGCCACCGTCACCATTTCCAGCTCTCGGCGTGGCCGGTTGCAGCATCTCACGCCATGGTGTTTTTGTTATAAATGATCGGCCCAACTAAGGCACAAGCGCGAACCTCCTTCTTGCTCCCGGGTTTCGAGGCCCCCAAAATCTTCCTTGGTTGGGTTGTAGGAAGCATACAGAAGCTTGTCAGATTTTTTAAGTCGGTTATCTTTATCTTGTTTAGGTTTATTTCGGTCAGGTTTTACTAAGTTTTCCTGGGTTTTCCTTTTTTCCTTTTATCTTTTATTTTTTACCTTTTGTTTTAGTTTTTATTTATTTTGCCTTTCTATTTTTTCTATTTCCCTTTCTTTCTTTCTTTTTCAAATTCTTGGAGTTCTTCCAAATTTGAGAACTTTTATTTACAATTAAATTTTTTTAAGTTTGTGAATATTTTTTTCAAACCGTGAACATTTTTCAAATTCACAATAATTTCAAGTTCAAAAACATTTCTTGAATTTGTGAACTGTTCTCTAATTAGGGAAAAATTCCATTTTTTCGCAAAAAAGCTTTGAAACCATAAATCATTTTCAAATTCGCGAAACTTTTTCAAATACTCAAACTTTTTCAAGATCATGAATATTTTTTAAATACATTCTTTTAGTTTGTGATTATATTTCATTGAATTGGTGAACTTTTTTAGAATTCATGAACATTTTCAGAAGGCGTGAACCTTTTTCAAATTCATGTTTTTTTGAAGATCGCAAACATTTTTCAAATTTGATTTTCCCCCAAATTTTTTTAACTTTTTATGAAAGTCAACGGCCATATGTGGCCGTTCCCAGGATTTTAAAAATAACAAAAGAAATGTACTAGTTACTGTAACACTTCACTGATTTCACGAAATATCCCTTACTGCGTTTGATTTTTATGATTTTCTAGTTTCTCCATCTTTATTTACTATAATTTTTTCTGGTTAACTGGGATGTCAATCGTGCAAAGTCGATGTCATGCACTTGCAAAATATTATTGAAATATTGACTAGACTACTTTCATTTTCTATAAACTAGCACAAAGAAGCATCCAATCAGGACAAATTAACCTGAAGCACACTTCATCAGAAGGTTCCAAAATTTAGCAGTAGTACTGTCAGTGAAAGTTAAAAAACTGTTCAAAGAACTAAACGGACAGCCATACAACTCATTCATAACAAAAGGGAACATACACATTAAAAAAAGACCATAGGCTCGTTCATCACAGAGTAACATACATTCCGAAGAAGATCCACCCAGCTAGAATAATTATGTTGGAGTAATTCTACCTAGGAGCATGGATGACAATTGCTAAACCTATATCTTAGCTGCAGATAACAAGCTAAAAACACAAAGACTACTCTGTTTCATCTGAAGATGGTTCTCCACCCATGTCAAAAATATCACGAGGTTTGAATTTCACCATGGTATTCCAATTCTCACTTCTCGGATTTTGGATATAGAAGACCTGGTCCACTTGGGAAGAAAATACAAAAGGTTCATCCTCTAACTTCTCCCCTGTATGTATTTTTCGGGAGAAGCTCACATGAGTGAATCCAAACTCATCTCTTATAATACCAGCTTTGTGATGAACATCATACCAATCACATTTAAAGAAGACCACCTTGTAATCTTTGTATGACAATTCGAAGATGTCAGATAACCGACCATAATAGGACACACCATTTTCAGCAAGGTTCACGACACCACTATTTTGTGTCACGTGTCCTGTCTCGCGACTGATAGTATGAAACCTGAAACCATTAATTATATAGCCACTATAGCGCACCCCGCATTTGCTTGGTTTTGCGGCTAATGCTCTTATCTTTTCTGTGATATCCAGTCCATCATCTAGTATAACCTGTATGTAAGAGTGGTTACATTGAGTTCACATGGAACTACAGTGAAGGAACATGCTAAAGGTGAATTATACCTTTTGTTCCAACCAGTCAGCAAAGTGTCTACTAATCAAATCCTCATTGTCATCATCCGTCAAATTTAAGTTACCCGGTTTCCTCTTCTCTTGGTCCAGAAATTCTCTGTAATAATAAGACAAATAACATCATGATTTTTTCCAACTTGTGAAAAATAAAAGAAATAGGAGACAACATTGAAGCACACCTACGAAGATCATCAAGCTCATCAGAGTGTCGCAAGACATATCTATGTGCTTGAACTAGAAGCTGATCGTCCAACTGGCCTATAGTGACAGCCTTTCCAATTGGCTCACCAACACTATCAAACATGTACATGCCCTTTGTATTATCTGAAGGATCAGGGTTCCTAGATGTTCTTGTGAAACGTGTGGTTCCTTCTAGAAATCTTGAACAAAAGGTCAAGCATTCTTCAACAGTATATCCTTCAGCAATAGAACCTTCAGGATAAGCTCTATTGCGCACAAGTGACTTTAGCCAAACAAATGATCTGAACATCATAAAACAACAATGTTATATGCATAATGGGAAACAATAAATCAAATCATATACTTAGATGCACTGTGGAAAATAACAAATCAATCAAAGTAGCATACCTCTCTAGAGGGTACATCCACCTGTAATGCACCGGGCCACCAAGTTTAGCTTCTTCAACTAAATGCACCATTAAATGTACCATGACAGTAAAAAACGATGGAAGAAAAACCTTTTCCATATTACAAAGTGTCTTCACAATACTCTCTTGCAGTTTGTCAAGCTCAGAGACATCTAACACTTTGGAGCATAGCTTCTTGAAGAAATTAGCCAGCTCAACAACTATTATCATGACATCTTTACTGGGATAACAGTGTAAAAGTGCCACAGGAAGGATGTCTTGTAGAATAACATGGCAGTCGTGGCTTTTGAGGCCAGTCAATGTCAATTCTTTCATGTTCACACACCTCGAAAAGTTTGATGCACAACCATCAGGTGTCCTACAATTCTTAACCACTGTACAAAGAATCTCCTTCTTTTCTTTATACATATTAAAAGGTGCATGCGGCAATTCAGTTTTACCCTTATCACCTTCATGAGGTTGAAGGCTAGATCGAATTCCAATTTCTCCTAAGTCAAGTCGTGCATTAAGGCCATCCTTTGTTTTAGAATCAATATCCAGTAAGGTTCCAATTAAATTTTCGAAGACATTTTTCTCAATATGCATTACATCTAGATTGTGCCTTAACTTGTTGTGCTCCCAGTATTCCAAATCAAAGAATATCGACTTCTTTTTGAAACAATCCTCAGGCTTCTTTTCAGGTTTACGTGCGACGTTACCTGATTTCTTGTTAGGCGCTCTTTTACGCTTCTGTTTTTCAGAACCTTCAATTCCTTTTTCACTGTCTTTGCCCTTCTTTTTCCCTTTCCCTTTCTTTGCCACAACAACCTTTTTTCCTAAGACAAACACTCTGCCCTGCAACATTCTCAAAGCTGAGCTACCACTCATTGTTATAGGTGCAAGTTCCATCTCTTCGGTGTTATCAAACTCCTTCTTTCGTCTCCGAAATACATGATTCTGTGTTAGCCATCGGCGATGACCCATATAACAAAATTTCTTACTCTTCTTTAGCCAATATGATCTTGTAAAAGGACCACAAGACGGGCAAGCATATTTACCGCTCGTGCTCCACCCATAGAGGTAAGCTAATGCTGGAAAATCGTTCAAAGTCCATAATAGTGCAGCTCGAAGAGAAAATTTCTCCTGGGTACATGAATCAAAAGTGTCCACACCCTTCCAAAGATGTTGCAGCTCATCCACCAACGGCTGCAAATATACATCAATATCATTGCCAGGGGAACTTGGTCCAGGAATAATCATTGATAAAATTAGAGATGTTTGCTTCATGCAGATCCAAGGTGGTAGGTTGTATGGAATAAGCATCACTGGCCAAGTACTATGTTTTGCACTCATGAGTCGGAAAGGATTAAACCCATCAGACCCAACGCCTAGCCGCGCATTACGGGGATCCTCAGCGAATTTAGGATATCTGGCATCAAGATCTTTCCAAGCCTCTCCATCAGCTGGACATCGCAGCAATCCATCTTTTGTACGACCCTCATCATGCCAACGCATGTCAGTTGATGTCTTCTTGGTTGCAAATAACCTTTGGAGCCTTGGAATCAATGGGAAATATCGCAACACCTTGGCTGGTTTCTTCTTCTTCTTCTTCTTCTTAGATTCAGTTGCCGAATCTTTCTTCTCATTTTCATTGGTAAGCCAACGAGAGGCACCACACACATGGCAAGACTCCTGGTTAACTCTTTCACCTCTAAAAAGCATGCAGTCTCTTGGGCATGCATGAATTTTCTCATAGTCCAGCCCTAATCCGCGTATGATTTTTTTCACCTCATAATATTTCTTGGGTAGGTTTATCTGAGGAAATGCAACCGATAATACACCAAGTAGCTGTGTGAATGATTCCTGTGACCATCCATGCAAGACTTTCATGTGATATAAAGTGACAAGAAATGACAACCTCGAATATGTTGCACATCCAGGGTATAAATCTGTGTTTGCTTCCTCGAGGAAACTAGCGTATATGTCTTGTTCTCTCATTGCATCATCATCTGCAGATGTTGTATTGACATTCTCAGCCATACCAGGTTCCAAGTTCTCAAATTCAGACTGAACACCATCTAGTTCCCCATCAGATGCGCTTGATAGTGATTGGAAGCTGTCAGCCATGGGGAAAATGGCACTTAAGAGCCCAGAAATGTCATGCAATCTTCTATTACTGCCTTCTACATCAGAATTCACTGGAAAACCCGGAATATGAAAATCGTTGTTGTTATTTGACATGGGAGCAAATGCAAATGACGGTGAATCATACTCTTCTCCATGGCAAACCCATTTTGTATAACCCTGCAGAATACCATCACATCTTAGGTGGGTTTTCACTTCGTCGTAATTCTGCGTTGCCTTATTTCCACAATTTACACAGGGACAGAGAATTTTATCACCGAGTGGAACATCATGGAAGGCAAAAGATAGAAATTGCTCGACACCTTCTTTATAATCAGTAGTTGATCTTGGTTTACTCATCCAACCTCGATCCATTAGCCTTTGCTAGCTGTAGTAATGAAAACAAAATAGATCAGTTTATAATTTTCCATATGCTCTTTTACATTAAGCATAGGTTCATATGAATATTTTAAACTATGCGGGCAATCTTCTGGCAGCAGAGGCGTGTGGGTGAGCTCGTTGCCGAGGTCAGCAGCTGAGGGAGAGGGGCGTTGGCGGGGAGCGGCGTTGTGCCGGGGCCAACCGGCGTCAGGGTCTGATGTACATTGCACAAACATTTCAATTTCCAGAGTGAGCACCAAATGAATCACACAGTAATTAGTAAGCAGCAATCATTTATGAGCATACGCATCAAATGAATCAAGTTCAATTTAAATTTACAAGCAATCACAGAATAATCTTCAGATTTGTTTAGAAAATAGAAACGGAGGGAAAGAATAGATGCAGTACATTGTGGCTGGTGAGGAACGGAGGCCGGACTGCTGGATGGTGCTGCCGCCGCGCCGGGGAGGCGCGAGGACGGTGGCTGGAGCCTGGAGGGCGCTGCCGGCTGCCGCCGCGCTTGGGAGGCCGGAGGCGGACTGGTGGCCTGGCGCCTGGCGGAGCCGCGGAGGAGAGGGCTGGGCGCCGGAGGCCGAGGCAGGGGAGTGAGATGGCCGGATGGAGGGGAGGGGAGGGACCGAGGGAGAGGCAGGAGAGGGCCAGCCGCCGCCGCCGGAGCCTTCAGCTAGCGCTAGGTTGGGCAAAAGGTTGGAATCGAGGAAGGGAAACGACGTGCTCAGGCGGTCGGCTACTCGCGCGCCTGACCAGACACCACGTCGCTCGTGTGTTTGGGCTCATGGGCCAACGGCCTAGTCACTCTTTATATTACCTTATAATACATGTAGTAGTATTTTTTTGCACAAAAGTCTTTGGTAGTCCACGCCTAAAAAGAGAAATGGCCGGCAACGAGCTCACCCACACGCTGAAGGATTATAGTCGCATATAAAACGTCTCACAAATCGTCTCTAAATTAATTAAAATTATATACTTATTTTCTAAATGGCCAATTATAAGCAGAAGCTTGTGACACCCTATAAACGTCTTAAGAAGCGTCTTTAGCTTGCTAGTGTTTATGGGCGTAGAGACAAAGACAAATAGCGTCTCAGAAAAAGCGACCATACAAGCCGTTTTTGTTGTAGTGATATGCTCAGCACCTTTCAGCTGGACACAGGATAAATTTCAGTGCGGGTGGTCAGGAGGACCGGCAATTATGCGAGCCAGCCTCAATCGTACATGAGGTATATTTGCATGAAAATAATAACAGTATGCACAATAGTCCATAGGCCTGTTTTGAGAGAAATAATAATGGCAGATATTACCTTTTATCTTGTAGCAGTTCTCTTAGCTTTGCAATACATTTCCTTTCATCCCGATCGCTTCTATCTTTTGTAGATTCATCTTCGCATGACACTTGAGAGATCAGGTCCTTGATAATTTTCTTTATATCTGGTTTTTGCGAGACTGATACAAAAGCATGACAATCAAACTTTCCTTGAATCTTGCGATAGACCTCATTTGCCAGCGTTGTCTTTCCCAATCCACCAAACCCAACAATCGACAACACCTTGCAGTGTTTGGAGGAGTTATTTTCTTCTTCCAACATCCACTTGGCAAGATCGTCTCTTGGACTGTCCACACCCACAAGGTGTGCCTCGTCAGCAAAAAATGCATGAAGCCGGGGATCCACGGCGGCAGGGCCAGTGGTGCTAGAAGGAGCATCACTCAGCTTGTAACAATCCTTTAGCTCTTTCATCTGCTTGATGCGACCCTTGAGGTCGTCGATTTCGCCGGCGATTCCGCGCCTAGCTCCAAGCGTCTTGAGACGGCGAACGGTCTTGCGGAAGAAGTCCTTGAAGCCGCCATGGTCTCGGCCGTCGCCGAGGTGGTGTTTGAACTTGTCGAAGACGTCCTCGGTGTCGTAGGCCAGCTCCCTGGCCAGCGAAATCCACGCCTTGACTTGGTCATTTGGGTCCTCCAGCTTGGTGTACTCCTTGAGCGTGGCATGCATGCTGGCGAGCTCAGATCTGAGGGACCGGACCTCGCGGCGGACCCCTTTCAGCCGGCCGCACTCGTTCGGCGAGCAAGGCCGTGAGCTTCCCCAGCAGGGGCCCAAACGCGCCGTGCGCGGCGCTGACCACCGCCATGGATGCTGCTCTCTAGCTAGCTACTCCTCCTCGCATGTAACTACTAATTCGGTGTGTGCTTGTGGGAGGCGGCTCCTCTACCGTGCCTCTGAGCACGGCACGTCTGCCGTGCCTTCTTCGACGCTCGCGGATGCATTGATATGGGCCAGAAATTTACTAAAAACTAATCAGCCCAGCCAACTGTTAGATGTACACATGCCTGAACTGATTAACTATGCTCTTGTCTTAAAAAGAAACTATGCTCAAAATTTTCGTTTTGCCAAAAAAACTATGCTCAAAATTTACTAAAAAAATATGCTAAAGAAAATGTGCCATTTTAGCGGAACTAATTAAATAATTAACTTAAAACAGTTAACTATAATCTGTTGTAAATATAAGACAGAGATTTCAATACAGACTACACACAAATGTATATAAACACATTTTAGAGTGTAGATTCACTCATTTTGCTTCATATATAGTCTATATTGAAATATTTTAAAAGCCTTATAGTATTTAGGAACGGAGGGAGTATAATTAATACATGACCAACACTATAAAATGAAAATGATCTAGGCATGCACTGGGCCCTCAGCGAGGATCGCCACCCTGGATCCCTCCGTCGTCAAGGACCGACGTTCTAAATCCCTTTTCGGCCTCCATCGTCTTCACCAACACCCTCATCGAGCAAGGGATTCCTACATCATGTGGTGTTTAACTGTAGTAGCTAAGAGAGTGAATGCCTAGCGGGGCATTGTGAGCTTCGGAATTATTGTTTCGACTTTCAAAACTAAACAGTTAATAATTCAGGCGTGTGTACAACTAACGGCTGGGCTGGGCTGATTAGTTTTGGCTAGTTTCTGGCCCATTCCAATGCGCCCGCGAGCGTCCGAAGAAGGCACGGCAGCCGTGCCGTGCTCAAAGGCACGGTAGAGGATCCGGCTCCGTGCTTGTGGTGGTGGGAGTGTGGAGAAGCGGATAGAGGAAGAGGACCAGTCAGTGGATGTGGTGGGTGGCACGGGCTGCAAGATTCCCTTGCTCGGTGACGCGAACCTGCGAGGAAACGGCGGTGGAGGAGCAAGTGGGTGAGATTTAGGAACAAGTTGTCGGACCGCACAACAGTGGTCAAGCTTGACTCAGCCGAGCGGCGGTGTGCGTGCGTGTTGTGTGTATCGAGCTGGTACGAGCCGGTGCTCGCGGTCAGTTTTGCCGGCCGCGCAGTACGCGCTGGAACGCGTCAGAGTGGGGGAGGTGGGCTGCGTCGTGTGCTGCACCAGCCCACGTATAAAACCCTCCCGTGATCTGAGCTTGTAAAGTATGCGTGGTTAGTCCAGCAATAGAAAATCAAGGGCGTTCGTTGGCCCGGCGTTCGTGGCTCAAACCACCGGGTCTTTCCAAGGCAGTCAACTCTTTGGCCCTAAAAAAAAGTCAGTCAACTCTGTAGTTGGAACGCGAAACAACATGTGGCTGGATAGTCAGGAGGGCAACGGTATCCCCTACCCACTAGTCAAGTCTCGGACTTACACGGTTGCTCGTATTTTCATAAATTATTTCAGACCTTCCGGCAATGTGCGGCCAGTGGGAGGAGATGTTCCGTTGACTACAAAGGTGTCTGACGATTCCTCGATGAGCATATATATGTATAACCATACGGTAAGTGTGGTCAACTCTTTCATGTTGATGAGTATTTGAATGATGTTATTAAGAGAAAAAAGACGTATACATGTATAAGGAGTTACATATATACAATAGCAAGCAAATACATGCTCGTATAATTAGTTTGCCATGAAGTGATGACAGCATCTACGATCACAAGTCACAAATTCCACTCTCCAAACGCCCACGGACAATGGTCAGACATCACACTAAAAATCTTTTTGACAACCGGATACCTTAATTATGAATTCTCAAATCCAAACAATTACATGCACGTGAAACCTAATCTTAAGCGGAGCTCGTCCTGCTCCGCTATGCCCATGTCCGGTGGCTGGCTGCGCCCCTCGAAGTGTTGGTGCGGCTGCTGGCGAGGTAGAGTAGGACATCGGACATGCATCCGCTCATGGGACTCAAGGCGTCGCCATCTCCCATTCCCTTCTCTTCCTTATCGGAGCCCGTGACTTGCACGTCGCCGGTGGATGTGAGGTTGATGATGGATCTGTCGTGGTTTGAGCCAGTCACGTCCATCACGACGTGGTTGTGGCGCCAGGGGTTGTTGGGCTGGAGAGTGCGACTCCGCCTTGCCAACGTCCGTCGCGAAGCCTGTCACGGTCTCCCGCGGATGCTGCCTCGCACGGCAGACACACTACGTCATACTTTGCGTCAGAACGAGGCATAATCATTCACCTTTTCCTCGACACGTGAACGAAGCGGTTGCGCATCTGGCACGACGTTCGGACGCCAGACGAACCGCATTGCCTCCGAAGAGTTAGTGCCGACACGCCTCGCGCCGGATCCATGTGCCACTTGGGCGGACGCAACGGATTCCCGAGATCGGCGGGGAGCAAGGCGGACATCCATCTCCTCCTTAGGGTTGCGTGGGACGAGCTCCGGGTCAACGGATTAGAAGGGGTAGGACTCAGATCCGATGCCCGCCATACCGGAGAAGGCGGGAGATCGCCGGACAGGAGCTTGTGGGCAGAGGGGAGTGGACTAGAGGTGAGTGGAGTGGAGTGAAATACGGCTAGGGTTTCTTCGGTGTGGGGATATGGTCCAATTTCCGTGAGATCGGGTGGGTTAGAGTGGCCCGGATCTGGCGGGGCGGGCGCGTCCGGACGTCCCCATCTGTCCCAAATATGGGCTGGATATGGGAAGTGCATGTCAATTCAGGTGTTTAGGCCGGATATGACGTTCGGTTGGATGTCATTTTTCGGTCGGGACAATGACCAGACAGCCACCAGGGCGTTTGCGAGGGGTCCTGTTGTGTACGTCATCAAGTCATCTTGTACACCTCTATATCGAGCTTCAGTTGCTTTTGTGCCCGCTCGGCAGAGAGCTTACAAGCTGTCGTCAACATCTCGCAGACTGCTCGTGGCATTCGTTCAAAGATGAAAAATAATTCGCACAAGATACCAAGGAAAATAATCTAATCAATCCAAATATTAAGGTTTGCAAATTCCAATTGAATAATGTCTCTTCGACATGCCAAAAAAATTGCAAGGATATATTTCCTGTTTAGAAATAATGTGTTTCAATTTTCTATATTTTCTGCAGCTTAAGTTACTAAGTTAACTACTCATGCGACTGCTATGCATGAGTTGGTTATTGGGGTGAAAAATAGTAAAAACCATGAAAGGATATTATCATTCTAGAACTTGATAGAATGATATGTGAAGTCAGACAAAATTGGATAATGTAGTCAATAAGGGCATTGGTAATGTGTTGCCAAATTGACACTCCCCATGTAAACTAATATAAGACTTTTTATATCACTATTTTACTGATATGAAATTAGTGAACTTGAAAAAATGTTTAAGAATTAAAAAAAACTTAAAATGTGCCCGGTTTGAAAATGTTCTTGAATTTGAAAAATGTCCGTAAATTTTAAAAAATGTTCATGAACCTTTTTGGTTCACAAACATTTGTAATATGGCTTTTTTACCATTATGGCGATAATATTATACAATGTGAGCAAACCCCTTTCACCCATTCTGCAAGGCTGACTGAACCCCCCGTCAGCGTGCAGCACAACCAATTTGGAGTATAGACCGTACTCCAGAATGGGTGCTGCAGCGTCTGTTTTGGAGCGTGCGAAATGCTAGTTCTCTTTCAGTTTCTACGACTAAACTGTTTCAGCACAAATATACATCCGACCCACAGTAGGATTCTTCTCCACACAAGCTAGGCAAACTCAGCCCTGTTATTTCTTTGCTCATAAATTATGGAGAAAACATATTTCAGAATGAGTTCCCAGTAAGGGGGGCGGCACGGGTGAAACCCTAGCCGCCGCCCCCGTCTCCCCTCTTCTCCATCCACCCCGCTGCCGCCGGAGGAAACCGACGGGTAAGACCCGTTCGGTGGACGGCGGTGGCGGGACCTCGTCCTCTCCTGTCGAGGGGACCTCCGGCCTAGCGCGGGGGCCGGCCCTAGACGGCGTTGGCGCTCGGTGGAGCCCGGAATCGGGGCGGCGGGAGCGGCTGCGAGGGCAGCGCGGCGGCAGCCATTGGATCTAGGCGGTGCTGGCCACGGCGACTTGTGCGGCGCTGGATCAAGATTTGAAGACGAAGATGCCATCCATGGCGGCGGCGGTCACTTGCGGTTTGACTGTGATCTGATCTGATTCCAATCTGCAGATTAAGGACATGGACAACCACGGCTGCAACTGGACAACTGAAGGGATCCTTTTCCCAAGTTTGTCATCAGCTAATGGCGAGGATGACATGGGTCTGCCAAAGGTGCCCTTATCGTGGGTTCCGGTGGCTCCTGGCAGTCGCGTCGTCGCCAGCCAACTAGCTCATAGGAGCACAGCTTTTCCCATCAGAACTGTGTGTGTGAGCAATGGACAATGGATGGAATGCCAAACATTTAGGCTGAAGACGTTCTGAGATGTGATGTTCCATGGTCCTTGTGCACGAGGATTATGCATATTCGTTGCCGAGTGGTCTAGAACACGACGCATGTGGGCGTTTGTCTGTGTTCGGCATTGTCAAGGATTGAAGGAATGAAGGGGGTGGTCCAGCGGTTGCAACAACACTTCGTGGTTGCGTTTGGTGGTGTTACTCAGTACTGGGACTGGAGTTTCAGGGTGAAAACCCATGGTGTGTCCTTCGCCGGTCATACCTGGCAATGGCGGTATTTCGATATCGTTACCTTGTTGAAGGCATTGCATGATGTTGCTCAGTTCTTCTCTCAGGGTGAAAACTCAGGATTTAGTATTTGACTGAATCCGGCAACGGTGACACTTGTGTGTCCTTATCTTCTTGAAGACGTTGCTTTTGGAGAACCTACTCGCAGCCCGTGTGTTGTCACGGTAGTGCTTGGTATCATTGTTGGTTACGGCGTGTCTTAGATCTTTTTTTTTCTTTTGTTTTTTTTTTCTTTTTTCTTTTTGGCTGTGTGCATCCTTGATGCCTTGAGTTACTCGTGGCATTGAGTTGTTGCAGAGGCCGGGTGTACTTGATATCATCTTGATATTAATATATTACCCTTTGTCGAAAAACATAAGCAACAACATGCTCACCTCAGCCACACAGGGACCATTACATAACCAATCGTTAACTATATTATGCAGAAATATCCAAAATCAATCCGAAATGCTGATAAAGCCAAGTCTTAAAAATCACGTGTAACCAATGGAAAAAAATATATACATACATACAAGACACGATAATGTATGCAGCAAGTAGAAACTGCGATCAGTCCTTTTGCGGTGACTCTGTTTCGGCTTCAGCTTCCCATCTTCATTCTTCCATCAGTATGATAATAGTTCCAAGCAAGCAAGCTCCCGCCGCACATCATACCCTAGGCAAAACAAATATGGTACATCACGTGAATTTGAGAAGTATTTATCCAGGTTTGAACCAAATCATGGAGAAAACATTGTGGGGTGTTTTTAATAAGATAAATGTCTCTTGTAAGATAAAAGAATGAATGCTAAGAATCTGTATTGGTACCTCGAGCATGAGCATGTAACCAGGAGGAACACTACATATTGGCAACGGCCATTTTAGTTCCCCTGAATGGGAGTGTCGCCATCCGATGTACCAATGTTAATGCCCCTGGCACCCACGCAGGGCCCGTGGGTGGCAGTTGAAAGGGACTGCGGCCACTGACACTGAGTACTCACATCCTTAGCTG
Source organism: Aegilops tauschii subsp. strangulata (assembly GCF_002575655.3). NCBI lineage: Eukaryota > Viridiplantae > Streptophyta > Magnoliopsida > Poales > Poaceae > Aegilops > Aegilops tauschii. Next base: position 573,602,908 of record NC_053039.3, read on the forward strand.
ATGGTTGGGATGGGCACCTACTTCCTTAGTGATTGCAGCAACTGCAGCCTTGCTTTCTGAATCGCTTTCAAACAGTAGTACCTTGCTTTTTTGAGACATGTGAGATGCTCAATGCCTAAATAGAATCCATAACTTTTTGCTACTAACACAGCAAATGACAGCTCAAGGTTCTCAAGCTTGGGCATAGCCCCTTTCACAAATCTAACGTATGTCGGATCAGATAGCACCAACTCCTTCAAACATGGGAACCCGGTGCCCTGGACTGTAAGCCTTTCTTCTGGGTTTGTTTTCCAGGATAGTTTTAGGTAAAGTAAGGCCTGGAGCTCACCAAGAGTGTGCATACCCTCCTCTGTTAATTCAGCTAAACTGATGTCTAGGAAAGAAAGGCTGGTGAGTGCTGGAGCAATCCACTCTGGAACTTTTGTGAAATAATAGTCACAGCTGGACATACAAAATTCTTGAAGGGAAAATGGCAGTGGGGACCAAGACCCTAAGAACTCGAGGAAACCACGATAGCTGGTTATCTGTAAAGACCGGAGCTTGCAGCTGCCAAGCTTGCACAGTGAGGAAAGTAACATTTCTTCGTGCCTGCTGAACTCTTCAGATTCTCCACCATCGAGATGTACACCGATTTCCTCCAAACCTGGCAGGTTCCCAAGATCCTTCACGGCATCTGCTGAACTTTGGGTAATATTAAAGCCTATATGTCCCGTAAGTTCCTCATATTCCCAATCTTGTTTGGTATACTTGTCCAAATTCCAGCAATTAGGTGTTGTAGTTTGGTTAGCTGAGTGAATCTAGTTGGCAACTCTTTCACTTGTGTATCTCCAAAATCTAGGTTCTCTAGGTCACGTAGCATCATGATCTCTGACGGTAGCTTTGATATTGTCGTGGCTCTAAAGTTTAGGTACTTCAGCTGGAGCAATTTGCAAATACTTCTCATATCATACTCTTCCAAACCCTCACAACCTTCAAAATCTAGTACACGTAGAGCTTCAAATTTAGCAAGACTAGGCAAGTGTTTGATGCATGCTGACGATGTTACGGTCAGAGATCGAACATGGCTTAGATCTTCTTGTGCAAGTAAATGTGCAAGCTCATGATCAATGTGCTGGATTGATAGTCGCCGAATAAAACCTTGACGATTTGCTAAACTCGTTTGGCCACCACCTATCACAACGATGAAATTATCTTCATTTGATTTTGAAATAATAATTTCTAGCATCATGTCATGGACACGGCAAGCACGAGCCTTGCCATCATAGCCGATGTCCTCAGGCTGTACCATGCTTTTGTTGATAAGTTCATAGAAATATCTCTCAGCGACTTCTTGCTGGCTTTGTCCACGCTCTTCAGAGATAAATCCTTCTGCTATCCACCGCCTCACTAACCTCTCTCGATCAATCACATAATCCTCAGGGAATACACTTAAATACAATAAGAAAGTCTTGAGATTAGGTGTAAGATCATTGTAGCTAAGGGATAGTATGTTACTCATTCCCTCTAGACTTCGATCTTTTTCCAACGACACAAATGCTTTATTATTGGAGTGGTTAACAAGTGGAACACCCTTCTTGCTTATTTTTTCATCTATAATTTATCATACACCACTTCAATACAATTTAAGTGGAAGACAAGTCTTGTACTCATTCAAAAAATGTTAACCATGCACCATGGTTAGGCGTACAAGGCAGGCGCACCAGATATCTCATAGTATATTGTTAGGAGACAGTTAGCTATTTAAACTATGTACTTATCTCTATCTCCTCCTCCTTGTATATCTCCCTGGTTGGTCTGTTTATAATAACCGAATCATGTATGCACCACATCAATCAATATATATCAATGTGGGTCACCATGTATGGTGATTGAGACGCTGAAACCATTATTCAACATGGTATCAGAGTAGGACTCTTCCACCTCGTCTAGCTCGTTCTCATCTACCTCCCATCGACAGAACCCTTCGCCATCCCTTCACCATCGACAGAAACTTCTCTCCATCGCCAGAACCCAGCCTCCACCAATCACCCCAGCAACCATGTCCTCCTCTAGGACGGCCATCTTCTCCGGCCTGAATAACAATACCTCTGAACCACTCTCCCGCACCAATTATGTCCTATGGCGCGCCCAGGCCAGATCGCAGATCATGGGCGCTGGCCTCTTTGGCTACATCGATCAGACTACCCAAGAACCCTCCAAAACCATCACAACCAAGAACGCCGAAGGGAAGGATCAGGTTGTCCCCAACCCTGCCTACTCCCCATGGCTTATCCAAGATCAGTAAATAGTTGCATACCTCCTTCGAAACCTATCCAAAGAAGTCCTCATCCAAGTTGCCTCCCTCGAGACGTCACATGCGATCTGGCATGCCTTGGCAAACATGTTCTCTGTTGTGTCCTTGTCTCGTGTCAACAACATCCGAGCTTCGCTCACCAACGCGTAGAAGGGATCCCAGTCGGCTTCGACCTACTTTGGGTACACGAGGTCTCTCTCCGACAAGCTAGCGGCGGCTGGCAAACCGCTTGGGGAGGGAGAACTCATCTCCTTCATCGTTGCTGGGCTTGATATGGAGTATCAACCAATCGTCTCCGCACTGGATGTCCGCACGGAGCCCATCACCGTCGATGCCCTCTTCTCTCTCGTGGCCAATTTTGACCAGAGGGTCGAGATGTTCCATGGCAACGGAGCAGGTGGCTTCAAATCTTCTGCAAACTCCATCTCTCGCGGCAGCGGTGGTCGACCAGGAGGCAACAAGGGCAGCTACCGCAGCAACCAGAACCAAAAGGGCAACGGTGGTGGCCCTCGTGGTGGATCTGGTGGCTATGGTGGCAGCGGCCACCCTAATGGTGGTGGATCTGGCAACGGCGGCTATCCTAATGGTGGCGCCGGTGGCTACCACCAGAAAAACTACGGCGGCGGCGGTCCCTATCCTGGTGGTGGTGGTGGTGGCTATTACCACCAGGGAAACTCCAACAGCAACAATGGTCGGCGTCCCTTCTCCAACAACAACAGGGGCCTCAACTTTCAAGGATATGAGGGCTACGAGGGTAAATGTCAAATCTGTAAAAAAAAACTAATCATATTGCTAAGGACTGTGATTGGCGCTATGCCGATGACACTTCCCAAAAGAAAAAGATTGCTGCTGCAGCTGATACATCATACGGTGTCGACACCAATTGGTACATGGACACCGGTGCAACAAATCATATCACGGGTGAATTGGAGAAGTTGACAATGCATGAGAAGTACCGCGGCAATGATCAAGTCTACACCACGGCAAACGGTGCAGGTATGGAGATAAGTCATGTTGGTCAGTCACATATCAAAACCCCATACAAAAACCTTGAAATAAAATATATATTGCATGTTCCTAATGCTTCCAAAACTCTGTTATCTGTCCATCGTATTACCCTTGATAACAACGTTTTTCTAGAATTTCACCCATTCTTCTTTTTGATCAAGGATCAGGTCGCGAAGGAAATTCTCCATAGGGGTGTATGTGTGGAAGGGCTCTATGCATTACTCCCTAAGTATTGCTCCTACAATAAACAAGTGTATGGTGCCATCAAGCTTTTCGCTGAAAGGTGGCACAGTCGTTTAGGTCATCCATCTTTTTCTACTGTTCATCAAATCCTTAGTAGAAATAAGCTCCCAGTTGTTGGTGAGCGAAATCCAGAGATAATTTGTGATTCATGCCAAAGAGCAAAAAGTCATCAATTACCAAATCTTGTATCCACTAGTGTGTCAACCAAGCCTTTGCAACTTATATTTTCTGATGTGTGGGGTCCAGCACCCACTTCTGTTGGTCGACATTCTTACTATGTAAGCTTTATTGATGACTTTAGTGTAGGAGATATGCCCTAGAGGCAATAATAAATGATATTATTTATCTCCGAGTTCATAATTATGTTTATGTTCCATGCTATAACTGCAATGATTCTCGAGTCTGCAATATCCACGAGGCTCGGAGGAAGACTCTATGCACGTGTGGAATAATAAACGGTAAGAAGTATTCCTAGTCTAGCCTCTAAGACTAGCTCAAGTGTTGCATGATGGTTCTGTTTTCCTGATCATGGGCATGTCTATGCCAGCAATTTTGAGGGCACAATGTTAAGAGAACATTTGTGTTGAATCGACCCGGATTGATGTTATGCTAAGAGATTCATTCGTCACAAGTTAATGGTTTATAACACAGAGATAGTTAATGTTTGCATAATTCCTTAGACCATGAGAGTATCGAGTTTCTTCATGCTTGCTTCATGAACTTTGGGGTTTGTTAAACGTCATCCGTAACTGGATGGCTATTACGGCGGCTTACGGGTTCATGGGAAAGTATGTTAAGTAACTTGATAGCTCGAGATTGGGATTTGCTCCTCCGACGATGGAGAGATATACTCGGGCCCACTCGGTGTTACGGTATCCATCATCGTCTGGCCAGACACTTTGTGATTTGATCACGGGGATGCCGGAACACGAAACGAGAAAAGAGAACAAAACCGGTAACGAGGTAACTTGCATAGTGGACAAAGTGTTGGCCCATGGGGATGCAATAAATCTCACCTCAGGTGTTTGTGATATATCGTGAAGCAACAGGAATAGCTCACCTCAACTGGAGGTTCACTCGAATATTCATTCATGTGGGTATAGGGGTCAATATGGGTGTCCACGGCTCCGATGTTGATCATTGATCGGAAGGGGTTCCAGGTCATGTCTATACTTCACCGAACCTATAGGGTCACACGCTTAAGGGTCATCTATCTGCTGAATACTAGACAGAGAGTCTGAGAGAAAATCACCGAAAAAGTTTCGGACACCGAAAAGTTTCGGACAGCGGAATCGTACCGCAGAGAGAGGTCACCGGATGAGTTTCGGTGAAACCGAAAAAGTTGTTTCGGGGTATGCCATTAAGTCAAAATGGTTTCGGCACATGCCTGATAATTCTTGGAGGGTGCCAGAATCATTCTGGAAACTTTTTGGAATTTTCAAAAATAAAAACCGAAAATGTTTCGGAGCTGCCGGTACCGCTTTGGCTGTTTTTCGCAGATGAAATTCACTAATCTGAAATTGTTTCAGAACGAATCCAAAATCATTTTAGTGGGTACTGGAATTATTCTAAGACCCACAGTAATATTTTCGGATTTAGTGGACGCGAAAAATTGTCTTCATGAATAGTGAAAACGCATTCTTGTTTGCTTTTCGCAGATGAAAATCACTAAACCGAAATTGTTTCGGTACGCGTTGAAAATTATTTTAGTGGGTACTGGAAATGTTCTGAGCCCACATAAATATTTTCAATTCGAACGGACGCTGAAAAATGTCGTCATGAATAGTGAAAGTGCTTTTTTGCTTGGCTTCTTGGAGAAGCCACCTTGAGGGCCTTTTTGGTATTTCCCCCCTTGGCTTCTTGGAGAAGCCACCCTTGGGCTTGGCCTATAAATAGGGGTGGAGGGGGCTGCCTAAAGGATCATCCCTTCTCACATACAAGTGCCATGCAATGATCTGGCTTCTCTCTCCCTCCCCGCAAAATAGTTTCGTAGAGTCGAAAGGCTGTCTGGGTTCCGGCAGGAACTAGTTCTGGACGGCGAAGCCCTGCCGGATAGATGACACCGTATGTGTGCAACTCTGTAGAGAGATCGTAGTTTCGGTCTTAGTTCATGGGTGCCTCCCGAAGGGCTGTCCATGTGACCGTCCGAGTTTCGAAGGTCCTCCCGAAGGGCTGTCCGAGTGACCGTTCGAGTTTCGAAGGTCCTCCCGAAGGGCTGTCCGCGACACCGTCCGGGGGGGCTGTTCGACCGCCTCCCGGAGGGCTGTCTGAGGAGCAGATGAGGGTATACATCCTCGCGGTTGGGAGGTTGTAAATCCTAGCTGCGGGGATCTGCACCGCCGACCGTCATCGACTCTACTTCCCGCTGCGCTACGAGTCGGTAACGAAAAAGATCAAACCATGTATGCAGTCTCCATAGTGGTCCTGGGCTAGTGCGTAGGTCGGAAAATTTTTGTTTTCTGCTGCGTTACCCTACAGTGGCATCAAGAGCCGTGCTATGCATAGATGCAGGTTTCGATCTAGAATACATGGAGATGTATGGGTATTGCATAATATAATTAGGTAGTAGATGAGATCTATTGCTGAAAATTATTTATGCGGGTGACAGATGAAATCTGTTACCCGAGGTTCTTGTTGCTTCCCTAGAATTTGCGTTTGCTCAAATCTCGAGACAGCATGGTGGAATTTGACAAAGTTCTGGCAATCCGTGATCCTGATTGATCATGGTAGTGCTATCAGTTCTTTGGGTTCTGCCGTAGTCAAAAGAAAGATGAAATTCGCAGATGAAAGGGAATTGCAGATATGATCTGCACGGGGGTCATGTGTATGACGAAGTTTAGTATGGGGCTCGAGATTTAATTATCCCGTGTTTCATACACCCCGAGATGTTAATCTAGCAACCTGAATAATCATACTTGATGATAAAATGTTGGTAGCTGCGGTTTAAGTCAAAACCTTAGAAGCCACGTAAAATAAATTTTGCATAAACCGATTAGAGGCGTCTAACTTGGTTTTGCAGGATGTGCATGTGATGTGGTATAGCAGTGCTCATACTAATTCGATTATGTATGAGATGACTATATGATGTAATTTGATTAACATGACCTGCGTGTCATGATTCGGCATGATGGCTGGAGCCATATGATTGCACTTTAATGACCTGCGTGTCAACCTTGTTGTAATGCATTATTTTGTTAGCTATAGAGATAGCAATATTATCTGGTGCATCGACAAGGTGGTGGCAATCTTCGCGAAGGTGAACACCGACGCGAATGCCGAAGACGAAGAAATGAAATACTTCTCCGTCAGAAAGGGCTATACCATATCATGCTATTATGAATTGCCTGAGATGTTTATCCCTTATGATGCACCCTTCTCGGTTGCGCGGTAGTCGCTTTTTATTAGGGTGATCTCTCACTTAAAATATCAAAGTAGTTAGTGTTCACCCAAGTGTAGCACAGTCTGAAATTCGTATCTTTTCGGGGTGCGCCATGTACACATGAGCACGAACGAATCGAGAGGAATGAGGCGGGTGAGGTCAGACCTCGCAGCAAGATCACTTGGTTGTCTTTGACGTTCAGGCAGGAGAGTCCTGAGCTCGGAACACGCCCATCGAAAGATGAACAAGAATCACATAGAGATGTGATCGGCAAGTTGGCCTACCGATTGAAATTCGTGTCATCAGTGATGAACCCGTCAATGGCATCGAATAGAAATATGGATCTTGAATCACTCTAAATCAATTATGAGAGATATTGATTTGAGTGGGAGCGCACTGTTGAATTAACATGTTTAATTCTCAGTGCAATTAAGAACACTGTCTAAGTGTTTCTTGCATAATAGTTGTAGAATAATGGCTCGCATTTCCACCTTCCCTATTAAAATTGAATAGCTGTTAAATATTTGGTTAAAACTTTACGATTGGTAACGTAATATGAGGATTGTCCTCAAAAGTGCCGAGAAGGACTTTGTCCTATCGCATGCTTTCCGTATCCTCCCGCTAATGCTATGGATCATGTGACTCGTCCTTCGATCCAAAAGCTAGAATTCTGTTACGGTCAAGTGGAATATGTTTGCTTCCATGAAACCCAAACTTTGAAAGTTGGGATAGTTATATGATATTCATGGAACTGAAAATTATTTTCAGATACAAACAAAGCAATGTTTGTTTGCAAGTATTAGTAAAAGTGTTTACTATGCATTTGACTGTTGGGAAAGGGATCCAGAAGAACGCCTGTCATATAATGAAAGGTGAATAAAACAACAACTTCAAGAGAAAGGAAGTGTCCAAAGGGTGTTAGTATGACTTACACGCCTAGGAAGTCCGGGGCTAATGCCACTCTTAAGTTGGGTGCTTCTTCTGAGAGTAGGAGAAATACTAAAAGTTAAACTGCTAGAAGTATAAAGGCAAAAGGAAAGAAGACTGGAATATCCAGCTCATGTATGAATTTCATACAAGTTTTTGATGTATAGAAGGCTGGTCAAAGATATAGTTCTTGCGAATTATGGTTAAACATGTTAATCACTAATTCTTGGGTATTGTGAGTTCATCACAAAAATGCCCGCTCGATTGCATTCTGTTGCAACTCGATGTAAGAACTACTATGGCCTGAAAGACTAGCTAGAAATGAGGTTAAGGTATACACAGAGAACATAGTAAATGTTACTATACCTTCCATCGGTGTATTGCCGTCTGTATTTATTTTCATAATTCATTTAGAGTTTTACAAACTCTATCCCATTGCATAAGGTATCTTGCAAGAAGGTTGTTCATAAGAGAACTTTTTATGTTCGATGTTATGAATAACACAAGGGCCATACTTTCATTATGAATGAGATGTATGTTATGAATATTGATAATAATACAATACCTCTGGGTTTACTTTCATAATTCATTTTAGAGTTTCATACACTCTAGCCCATTGCACAATGTTTGTTGCAAAAGAGTTGTTCATAAAAACAACAATTGTTGTTAAGTATTATGAATAACATAAGGGCCATACTTCCATCATCGATGGGACGTATGTTATGATTATTGAGGGTAATATGATACATCCATAACACTGACGCTAAATGTCGCAAGACTAAAAGAATACCACACAAGTGTGGCACTACATTTGGTCACATTGGAGAAACCCGCATGGAAAATTCCATTATGATGGATTTTGAAGTCTTTTTGATTTTGAATCATCTGACACTTGCAACTTTCCTCCGAAAAGTGAAGTGACTAAAATACCGTTCACAAGCCATAAGGAACGAACAACAAACTTATTAGTGATCATACATTTGATGTGTGTAGTCCGATAAGTGTTGTTAGTGGTGGATTTATTTATCTTCAGAAATGACTCAAGTAGATATATGGATATTTACTTGATGAGACGTAAGTCTGGATCTTTTGAAATCATTCGAAAGGTTATCAAAAATGAAGTAGAAGTTATTGTAACAAGAAAATTATGTTTCTGCAATTTGATTGCACAAAGGAATATTTGAGTTACATGTTTAGCGAATGTCTGATGAGTTGTGAAAGGGGTTTCATAAACTTGCACCTCCCGGAACACCACTGCAAGTGGAAAGTCCGTGGAGATGTAATCAAACCATTTATGACATGGTAAGGTCAAAGATGACATAAATAAATTTGCCATTATCCCTTTTAAAGTGATGCTTTAGAGACTGCGGCTTTTACACTGAAAAGAGCTACATCGGGTCTGTTGAAATGAAGCCATGGTATGGTACGCCCAACCATGTTATATCTTTTCTTAACATTTGGAATATGGGGCTTGTGTAAAAGGTTACAAACCTATTCCAAATCAGACAAGTGCTACTTTGTAGGTTATACCAAAATGTTGGGTATTCCTCCCTCACTATACCGAGGCAAATAGTTTTGCCGCGAAACGGTGTGCTTTTAAAGAGAATGGTTCTTTCAAAAAGGTGAGTGGGAGAATAGTGCAACTCGACGAGATAAACAGTATCTACGTCATCAGATCAAAGGAAAGAGACCTTGGAAGTAATTCCAGAGTTTCCTACTGCGTCTGATACGGAAGTCTCTACAATAAAATGTATGAACTTTGGTCGAACTTGCAGCTGAACCACGTAGGCAAGGCTCGTGCAAACCTCTCAGGTGCGCAAACGAGATATTGTTGTTAGACAACATTATACCTACGATACACAAGGAAGCGTTGATGGACCCTGACTCCGGAATAGGCTAAATGCCAATACAACCCGAGTTAGTTTTCATATAAGTGATTCAAGATTAAAACCTTGATACACCTTTCGGAAGACTTAGAGTCTAACGAATATTTATGGAACTTAAAACTGATACGGATAAAATGTTTTATCCATAAAGCTCGACTTGTTGAAACAACAAGTTCAAGAGTTGACTACGATGAGGTTGTTTTCATCGTAGCGATGCTTAAAGTCGGTTCGGGTTGAACTAGCAATTAATACATATTTCAATCATGAGATATGAAACATGGATGATAAAAGGATTTCCATCTGATGGAAATGAAAGCTAGGATTTGTATATGATACAGTCCAAAGTAATTTGTCGATCTAGAGGATGCTAATAGGTATGCAAACTTCAGAGTTCCAGCAATGGACAGAAGAGAGCAAAATGAGTTGGAATCTTCGTGTTTTGATGAAATGGTCAAAGGGGTTTTGACTTCATCAATGGGTAACGAAGATGCTTGTAATTCAAGAAAGTAAGTGGGAGCGTAATAATATTTCTAAAAACCTTATGTGCTTGGCACATTGGTAATTGGAAATAAATTTCTTGACACAAATTAGGACTTCATTTGAAAATAGTTTTTCGATGAAGTGCTTAGGCTAAATAGCCTCAATATTAGGCATGATGATCTATGGAGATAGATTTACCTAATGGGGCTAAGCAATGAATACATATTGACAAGATACTAAAACCTTTTAGCATTTAAAACGCCAAGGAGTGATTCTGGCCAAAGTCACATGGAAAGAGTTTTTGCAAGACTCGGTGTCCCAAAACACTGATGAGTAAAATACATGATGCAGATTCCACACACTTTTGTGTTTGGATTAATCATGTATTCCATGGTATGTAAAACAACCAGATATGTCCGATACTCCCAAGGTGTTGCGAGTATGGATACCAAAGTGATCAAATTACTGATCATGGGACAACAGTGAAAGATGTCACAGAGTACTAGAGTAAGTACTGATGACATGTTTTTCTCGCAAGCAGAGATCATGAAGAGTTCGTTGTAAAATGTTACATCGATACAGTCTTCATCTTTTCTCCATGCGATTTTCGATTTAAATTAAGGGTTTTGTGTAACACACAATGTGGTGGCACAGTTAGTTGGAATTTGTTCAAACTAGTTACTGTGGCAAATTCTATAACAAGGGCTAAGTATGTTGACGCTTTAGAAGCGACAAAGAAGATGTTGAATCATATAGTTCATTCGTGAACTTAGTATAGTTCCAAGATGGCTTTTGACAATGGGACACTACTGCAGGTAGTTGCTCCATAACTCAGTCTGAGGAATCCAGGTTCGACCTGTGATTCACATACATACAAAGCCAAGTCCACACAAAATATGAATTTTGTGAAAACGTGAAAACGTGAAAACGCGAGGACATGCAAAGATACACACGGAACTGAAGTCGTCAGATCCGTTGGACATCAGGCTATACCACAAGCGAAGCATATTTACACCGGTGTGCCACAGGTGTGAAGTGCATTAGCATAAGCTAGATTATTGACTCTAGTGCAAGTGGGAGTCTGTAGGAGATATGCCCTAGAGGCAATAATAAATAATATTATTTATCTCCGAGTTCATAATTATGTTTATGTTCCATGCTATAACTGCAATGATTCTCGAGTCTGCAATATCCACGAGGCTCGGAGGAAGACTCATATGCACGTGTGGAATAATAAACGGTAAGAAGTATTCCTAGTCTGGCCTCTAAGACTAGCTCAAGTGTTGCATGATGGTTCTGCTTTCCTGATCATGGGCATGTCTATGCCAGCAATTTTGAGGGCACAATGTTAAGAGAACATTTGTGTTGAATCGACCCGGATTGATGTTATGCTAAGAGATTCATTCGTCACAAGTTAATGGTTTATAACACAGAGATAGTTAATGTTTGCATAATTCCTTAGACCATGAGAGTATCGAGTTTCTTCATGCTTGCTTCATGAACTTTGGGGTTTCTTAAACGTCATCCGTAACTGGACGGCTATTACGGCGGCTTACGGGTTCATGGGAAAGTATGTTAAGTAACTTGATAGCTCGAGATTGGGATTTGCTCCTCCGACGATGGAGAGATATACTCGGGCCCACTCGGTGTTACGGTGTCCATCATCGTCTGGCCAGACACTTTGTGATTTGATCACGGGGATTCCGGAACACGAAACGAGAAAAGAGAACAAAACCGGTAACGAGGTAACTTGCATAGTGGACAAAGTGTTGGCCCACGGGGATGCAATAAATCTCACCTCAGGTGTTTGTGATATATCGTGAAGCAACCGGAATAGCTCACCTCAACTAGAGGTTCACTCGAATATTCATTCGTGTGGGTATAGGGGTCAATATGGGTGTCCATGGCTCCGATGTTGATCATTGATCGGAAGGGGTTCCAGGTCATGTCTATACTTCACCGAACCTATAGGGTCACACGCTTAAGGGTCATCTATCTGCTGAATACTAGACAGGGAGTCTGAGAGAAAATCACCGAAAAAGTTTCGGACACTGAAAAGTTTCGGATAGCGGAATCGTACCGCAGAGAGAGGTCACCGGATGAGTTTCGGTGAAACCGAAAAAGTTGTTTCGGGGTATGCCATTAAGTCAAAATGGTTTCGGCACATGCCTGATAATTCTTGGAGGGTGCCAGAATCATTCTGGAAACTTTTTGGAATTTTCAGAAAGAAAAACCAAAAATGTTTCGGAGCTGCCGGTACCGCTTTGGCTGCTTTTCGCAAATGAAATTCACTAATCTGAAATTGTTTCAGAACGAATCCAAAATCATTTTAGTGGGTACTGGAATTATTCTAAGACCCACAGAAATATTTTCGGATTTAGTGGACGCGAAAAATTGTCTTCATGAATAGTGAAAACGCATTCTTGTTTGCTTTTCGCAGATGAAAATCACTAAACCGAAATTGTTTCGGAACGCGTTGAAAATTATTTTAGTGGGTACTGGAAATGTTCTGAGCCCACATAAATATTTTCAGTTCGAACGGACGCTGAAAAATGTCGTCATGAATAGTGAAAGTGCTTTTTTGCTTGGCTTCTTGGAGAAGCCACCTTGAGGGCCTTTTTGGTATTTCCCCCCTTGGCTTCTTGGAGAAGCCACCCTTGGGCTTGGCCTATAAATAGGGATGGAGGGGGCTGCCTAAAGGATCATCCCTTCTCACGTACAAGTGTCATGCAATGATCTGGCTTCTCTCTCCCTCCCCGCGAAATAGTTTCATAGAGCCGAAAGGCTGTCTGGGTTCCGGCACGAACTAGTTCTGGATGGCGAAGCCCTGCCGGATAGATGACACCGTACGTGTGCAACTCTGTAGAGAGATCGTAGTTTCGGTCTTAGTTCGTGAGTGCCTCCCGAAGGGCTGTCCATGTGACCGTCCGAGTTTCGAAGGTCCTCCCGAAGGGCTGTCCGAGTGACCGTTCGAGTTTCGAAGGTCCTCCCGAAGGGCTGTCCGCGACACCGTCCGGGGGGGCTGTTCGACCGCCTCCCGGAGGGCTGTCTGAGGAGCAGATGAGGGTATACATCCTCGCGGTTGGGAGGTTGTAAATCCTAGCTGCGGGGATCTGCACCGCCGATCGTCATCGACTCTACTTCCCGTTGCGCTATGAGTCGGTAACGAAAAAGATCAAACCATGTATGCAGTCTCCATAGTGGTCCTGGGCTGGTGCGTAGGTCGGAAATTTTTTGTTTTCTGCTGCGTTACCCTACATTTAGTAAATATACGTGGATCTATTTACTCAAAAAGCGTTCTGATGTGTTTCAAGTCTTCCACAATTTTCAAGCACTTGTAGAACGCAAGTTTGATAGTAAAACCATTGCCATGCAATCTGATTGGGGTGGTGAGTACGAAAAACTCAATTCTTTTTTTTTCATAAGATTGGTATTTCTTATCACGTCTCATGTCCTCATGCGCACCAACAAAATGGGTCTGCTGAACGCAAGCACAAACACATTGTTGAAGTAGGACTAGCCCTCCTTGCTTCAGCTTCCATGCCGCTCAAATTTTGGGATGAAGCATTCCTTACTACTGTGCACCTCATTAACATGTGGCCCAGTCGTGTCATCTCCAATGAGACCCCCACTGAACGTCTTTTGCATGTCACACCCGACTACACTACTCTTCGAGTTTTTGGTTGCGCATGTTGGCCCAATCTTCGAACATATAACACTCGTAAACTTATGTTTCGTTCTAAGCCATGTGTCTTCCTTGGATATAGTGCTCAACATAAGGGTGTTAAATGTCTTGATATTGCTACTGGTCGGGTCTATATCTCTCGTGATGTGGTTTTTGATGAAACAGAATTTCCCTTTGCCAAACTCCATCCCAATGTCGGTGCCCTTCTTCGCAAAGAGATCCTTCTTTTCCTTCTCATCTTTCCGGCGTTGATCGTATGGGTGATGATAATTGTGATGATCAAGTTTTGACTAACTCTCCTAATCCTCTACCTGAGTTTGGTGTTACAGGAACAAACAGCAGCACAAATAGTGAAGAAAACAATATTTTTTCTGAAGATACTACTGCTCCAGCGGGCTCTGCTGCGGACACAGGAGATCAGATGCGATCTCCTTCGGGATCCGTGTGTCCGACCGCGCCAGGTCTGGACGTATCCACACCGGGATTGGTGTCCCGCGCCTCCCCGCCTGATGCCTCCCCACACCAATCGCCTCGTGCCACCTGGCGCCATGCTGAGGAGCCAGTTCCCAGCTGCACGACCCGCCCGTCCAACACGGGGGACCCGCCTGCCGCGCGCTTCACGCCCGTTCCCTGCGTCTACACGCGGCGGACCCCACTCCTCACCGAGCCTGCGCCAGCTGGGTCCCGCACTGTTCATGAGGCGCTTGCTGATCCCACGTGGAAACAAGCTATGGATGATGAATTTTTTGCCCTTCAGAAAAACCATACATGGCACCTTGTTCCTTCTCGTCCGGATGTCAACATGATTGACTGTAAGTGGGTGTTTCGCATCAAGAAAAAGTCTGACGGTACAATCGATCTCTATAAAGCACGCTTGGTTGCAAAAGATTTTAAACAAAGGTATGGGCTTGATTATGAGGACACTTTCAGTCCTGTTGTTAAGGCTGCCACTATCCGTCTTGTTCTCTCCGTTGCTGTATCCAGAGGATGGAGTCTTCGTCAGCTAGACATGCAGAACGCGTTCCTTCATGGTGTTCTGGAAGAGGAAGTCTATATGAAACAACCTCCTGGGTTTGTTGATCAACACCAACCATCTCATATCTGCCGCCTGGATAAATCTCTCTATGGACTCAAACAGGCTCCACGTGCATGGTACTCCCGCTTGAGTCTCAAATTGCAAGCTCTTGGTTTTGTTCCTTCCAGGTCTGACACTTCCTTGTTCATTTACAAGCAACAATCCATAGTTATATTTGTCCTTGTTTATGTTGATGACATCATTGTTACAAGTTCTTATGATGAAGCAATCGTTGCTCTTTTGAAAGATTTGAATTCGCAGTTTGCTCTCAAAGATCTTGGTGATTTGCATTATTTCCTTGGCATTGAGGTCAAGAAAAACAGAGAGGGTGGCCTACATCTTTCTCAGGAAAAATATGCTATGGATCTTTTGAGCAAGGCAGGGATGCAGAGTTGTAAGCCCTCATTGACACCATTGTCTAGTTCAGAAAAGCTATCTCTTGCAGAAGGTGTGCTCCTGAGTCAAGAGGATGATACTAAGTACAGGAGTTTAGTGGGTGCACTTCAGTACCTGACACTCACCAGACCTGATATCTCCTTTGCAGTGAATAAAGTGTGTCAATTTCTTCATACACCTACCTCAGCTCATTGGACTGCTGCCAAACGCATACTTAGATATGTGAAGCATACTTTGAATGTTGGACTAACATTCACTAAGTCATCCTCTACTCTCGTGAGTGCGTTCTCTGACTCTGACTGGGAAGGTTGTCTAGATGACAGGAGGTCCACAGGAGGCTTTGCAATTTTCTAGCATGGTATCCTCGGTATCATAGGCCAGCTCCCTGAGCAGCGATATCCATGCCTTCACCTGGACATCAGGGTCTTCTAGCATGGTGTAGTTTTTGAGCGCGGCATGCATGCTGGTGAGCTCAGCTTGGAGGGATAAGATCTCACCACGGACCCCTCGTATGCGGCCATACTTGCCGGCGAGTAAGTCGGCAAGCTTCCCCAGCAGGGGACCCATCACACCGTGGGAGGCGCTCACCACGGCCTCCATGGATGGATGGATGGATGGATGCCCTCTGCTAGCTATTATGCTCGTCTCTCTTGTTGGTGCTTGTCATGTGTGCTGCTGGGACAGTGGAGAAGGAGAAGTGGCCCGATGGAGGTAGAGGAAAGGAGCAAGGAATAATTGGGTGCTGCATAGCAAGCAATAATAGCAGGGAATAGCATGTGGTGATGTGTCCTCCACTCCTCCATGTCGATATCATGAGAGGATCAAGCACAATGATATACATGCACTACTTTATAAGGAGTACAGAGAGGGACATGGGAATCTGGCCCCTTTAGTAGCAAACGTGTTTAGTTTAATTATTAAGCGTTGCATATACTGTATTTCAGAATGCAGATGACGAGTTTTCAAAGAATTCGGTGTGCAAATGTTGTTAGGAAATCTACAGTAGCTAGCAGTAGGGTTGGAGCACCGCCCACTTTAGCATATACTCCCTTCATTTCCAAATATAAGTCTTTCTAGAGATTTCAACAAGTGACTACATACGGAGCAAAATAAGTTAATCTACACTATAAAATATGTCTACATACATCCGTATGTTGTTGTCCATTTGAAATGTCTAAAAAGATTTATATTTAGGAACGGAGGGAGTAGATCGAAACACAATGTATGTACTGTGCGTGGTGGGAAAGTGAAGAGAATTGTCCTGATCAGAGGAAGAAGAAAGGAATAAGTGAGTGCTCCAAGCTTTTTGACAACAGCTGGCAATGGCATGTGCCCATGGGTCCAGCATGTTGAAAGCAGATTGAGAACAATAATCATTTATAGTTAACTAGCACAAATGCCTGTGCGTTGCAACAGGAAAAAATACTGATTCCTATCAATTAAGGTTGGCCGGGTCAAGGAACTGTGTTGTGGAAGAATGGTTGCTACTAACAAAAAATGATGGATCATTTGAGGATCGTGGCATGAGCTCGAGAGTGGGTATGATTCCGAGTAAATTAATTTGACTGATCAACATTAACTATAGATTATCAGTTCTAATGGCCAAGAGGTGGCAAATTCATTTTTGAAAGGAAAATGCATTGAGATGGCATGATATCGGAGCAAAATCGAGCAAGGATGACATGAAGACACCACCCTTGCCATTGCCATTGACAGCACACTCAAGGTCTAGCAATTGCTCCAAATCTTCTATCAGAAACTTCCATGCCCACCGCCGTCAATGCTCACACAGCCACAAGCATTCGATACCGTTGTCAGGGCTGCTTTGTTATAGGCATACTGTTAGGCATGTACTTGTTTTAACTACAACATTTAAGTAAAAGAAGCACAATCCACAATACCACATTCTCTAGAAAAACAAATTATGCATAATAGCTCAAATTTTCTACATAACACAATCTCCAAAAAATAAATAGCTGCTTCTTTCTGAGTAGGGCATTTCGGTGCCTAGGCTCATCTGCACCTGGTTAGAAAAAAATTCGTCAAAAATTCAAAAAGAATCAAAAAATTCAAAAACAATTTTGTGCGGTAGACAATTTGATTGCGTGTGGCCCGCTTCAAATTTCAAGCCATTTGGACATCTGAGCAGCTCCCGGCAAAAAAGATAAATCAGGCCAAAACTGTACATGAACAGTAAACATTTTTACAGACCTTCAATTTGTCTTTTTTGCTGAGAGCTCCCCAGATGTCTAAATGATTTAATATTTGGCGTGGACCTCACGCATCAAATTGTCTACCGCACACAAAAAAAGAATTTTTTTGAATTTTTCTAGTATTTGTTTTGACTTTTTTCATCAGCGCAGGTGCAGATGAGCTCGAGTGCAGAGATGGATTTTCGCTTCTTTTACACACAAACACACACACACAGAGAGAGACCCTACGCAGCTAATTGTCTAGGCAGATCCTGAAACACTATTGCATAACTCATAAAAATCTCACATGAAAATATTAAAATAAGAGGCATTTTCTGTGAACTAAAAGGGCATATCATCATGATCTATCGTCTTCTAATTAAGATAAATAAAAGAAAAAGCTTCAGATGGAGGAGAAAAGCAATCGGAGCAGCCGGTGCGAGATGATTAGTAGTTGTATCTAAAGATGTCATGCGTTCATGATTAGTTGGCCGCCGTCGTCGCCGTGTCCGAATGGTGGAGCTACGTGAACGTTGGTGTTCATTGATGTCGTCGCCTGCATGATTGGACTAATAAATGGACCGAATCAGTTTTCACCGCAGTCTTAACATAGGGCAGCTTGCTACAGCGCGATGTACTGAGCTGAGGTCGTGGGTTCGATGCTAAACTGGAACACAAATTTTTCACTGTTACACGAGCTGTTTTTTTTTTGTTTGTTTGTATAAGGTGGCAGAAACAGGCCCATTAGACGAAGGAAGGACACAGCCCGAAGGTGACATGCTCGCTTCAGGTGGAGGCCCAGCCGGTTGAGCCTGCTCGTGACCACATAAATTACATGAATAGTACCACCTCAGATAATAAAAAATAAGAATGGATGTACGAAACTGAACGGATGGGGTGGACGGACCAAATTACGGTGGTAAGAAACGATAGCCCTTTATTATTAGGTAAAGATGTTTTAGATAAGGAGTTTTGACAAGGACCGGGAAATCTAGGCTGTTATTACTAGTAATATGTCACGTTAATTAAGTTATATACTATTTCTTATTTTCATATGGAAACAACAAATAGCATGCGCAATACAAAATGGTATGAGAAATGTGATAGCGATCATCTAGGTTATTTCTATTTTGTAGGATTTTCATGTGAGAGATGGGCTACTTCCTGCCCGGATGTACTGTAAAACAGTTTAATGAACTATTCTCTAGAGGTGGCATATATGAATAATCTTTAAAAATATGGTAGTTTGTCATATTAACTGCATAGTTTATAAATTTTGGGAATGTACTATGTACGTGTACAAAGGAGAACAAGAAAAAAAAAGTGGGATGTTACATAAAGTTATATGTCAATGATCAGAAACCAGAATAAGACTTCTTCTCTGCCGTACAATATAGTGTTAACCATGGCAAGGCTCATCTCTGAACGTACTAATTCCTTCATCTGAAAACGTGTTGCGCTCCATCAATTTTTTATTTTGCAGCGTTACTGAATTTTATGTGCTTGCTGCTAAAAAATATTCTAATTTGTATACTGAACTATGAGAAGAGATTGTAGTACGTAACCAAGGAATAACGCAAGTTGCGTCGTCTTGCAGGAACAATGTGAATTTCATTCTGGCATGTCAATTAATCCATGTGAGTTCCTCAACTAGCAGAGCTTTGGGCAGGGTATGCTGGAGAACTGCTGCCATTAAGCAATCCTAGAGTTGAGAGAGCAAAAGCAGAGGTCCACTTCCCATGCTAGAACTAGCAGAGTACTTCTTACCACGAGCATACCTGGCTGCAGGACTCGATCGAAGGCGCCTGCTCCCGCCGCGCCGTGGAGGCCATAGACAGGGAGGGGGTCCCGTCGGGGACCAGAGGACGCGTCTGCGGCGAAGATTCGTTTGCTATGGTGGCGAGGATAGCGGAGTACCGGCGGGATATGCCGTCGTGTAGCTCAAATATCATCGCCGTTGGGAGGGGAGATGGTGGCCGGCGACCGACATTACTCATTTTACTCTGCTATATAAGTCACATACTCACATGGCCCTGCAAATTTCTGCTCGTGGTGTCTGCGGAGGGAAGTACGGGCGGTACATCACGCCGTCTAACAGGCATGAAACACTTTTGGTGAACGTAACTGCCTCCCGGGTCGCTCGCGAGCGACTCCGGAGGCCGCCGCCGCCGCACTTCTAGAGGCCTCCACCACCGCTACTCTCCCTCGCCGTCGCCGGAGGAGGCCCTCGGGCTAAGACCCGCGGCAGACGGCGGCGGCAAGGACATGCGACTATTCTCCTTCATGCGTCCAACCCCCGCATCAGATCCGAGGTCCTCGAGGCGCTATGGCCGGTGGCCTTCGAGTCCTCGATCCATTGATCTGCCAACGACTTGGCCACTATCTGCGTCCATCCGGGGATGCATGCCTCTGCTGCATGCCATGTTTGGATAGCCTAAGCTTCCCTGCCAGATCCCGGCCGCCCCTAAAAGGATCTTACGTGGGTGATGCAGCCAAGCAGGCTGGGTGGTGACCACTCTGGTCTTCGGCGCCGGCCCTGATGCGGATTGTGGTGCCACCGAAAGGTCTGCGCGGTGGTTGTCTTGGTGGTGAGATGCAACCTATGAACGACGGCTTGACGCAGAGGATATGGTTGTGCAGCAGCGACGACCCAACGCATGTAGCTGCTTGGATGGCGGAAAAGTGGTGGCGACAACACATGATTGACTTCGAGAGTACCAAGTCTCGAGCTCCGCGGTAAAAACCTTGGTCTGACCCGAGTTAGTCATACCTGCCAATGGCGATGTTTTTGCGTCGTTACCTTGATGAAGGCATTGCTCGGATATGCTCGGACTAGTTCTTCATGGTGAAAATCTAGATTCCAGCCTTTGGTGGCTGGATCCGATGACGGTGGCGCTTGAGTGTCACTCCCTTCCTGAAGGCGTTGCTGTTGAAGAACCACTTTGTCCTTGTGGTGTCATGAGATGTTTGGTGCGGATACAGTCATTGTTGTAGTTTGTCGATCACGGATTTGATAGTTTCGGGGTTTTTCTTTTTCCTCGCCTAGGCATAGCTTTGGTCTCATATGACTTTTCTATTTGCCGGCGTTTTTTGTGTGTGTGCGTTGGTATTGGCTGTGTGCATCCTAGATATGTAAATGCCGGGTGTGTACTCATTCTATTTGTATCCACTTGATACTTCGTTTTGAGTCAATAAAATCCACTTTCTCAAAAAACATCATGCCGTCTAGCTGGAGTTTCATCTCCCGGCGGGAGGGGGAGAGGGTGGTGGTGGCCGGCGGCCGCAATTTCTCATCGCAGCCGTTCGCGGCACTTCGTCTGTGAACACGTGTAATTGGATTCGTTTTACTTTTGGTTGGGAGGAATAACTTTTTGGCCGAGAAAATGGAGATACAGGTGTGGTCGTGGGCTTTCTGTGTGATTAGGATGGATAATGGACTCGAGTGCTTGATTGGTCAAATTACCATGGGCCTGAGGAGAATACGAAAGCCAGAGGTGTTTGATTGTTGGTGCGTGGCCACTGCAGTTGGGAGGATCACCAGCGGAACTTTTGAACACATGAGAGAGAGAGCAAAGAGTAAGATGTATGGTTGGGCGGAGCGCTTGCTAGCATGTGCAGCGAGATAGACTCTTTTGAAATCTATCATTCAAGCCATCCCCACTTTTAGCATGAGTTGCTTCCGTCTGACTAACAAGGTTTGCAAGAATTTGACGTCTAGCATGGCGAAATTTTGGTGGAGTGGATCTCTTGATAGACGGTCGCTGCACTGGGTATCTTGGGATAACCTAGCATCTCCAAAAGCTTCGGGTGGAATGGGGTTTCGTGACCTACAACTTTTTAATTTGGCTCTTCTAGGGAAACATGGATGGCGATTCATTACTAATCCAGACTCCCTGTGTGCCCGTGTCATGAAAGGTCGGTATTTCCCTGATGGTGAGTTCATGCAGGCTTCGGTGCCGCGAGCCTCATCGGCTGTTTGGCGGGCCATCGTTGTAGGTCGGGAGGCCCTGCAGACCGGGCTATTGAGACGAGTTGGTACCGGCCAGAATATATCCATCTGGGAAGATAAGTGGATTCCTGGTCTTGACTCTATGAGTCCTTCGGTGGTGCCGGGAGGGACTACACTTGCTACTGTTAGCGAGTTGATTGATGGGACTTGGCGCCGGGAGCTGATTCGGAATGTTTTTATCCCTCCGGAAGCTGATGCTATTCTCAATATACCACTCCGACATGGGGGTGGAGAGGATTTTATTGCTTGGGCCCATGAAAAGAATGGCAACTACTCTGTCAAATCTGCGTACCGTGCTCTCGTGACTCGCAATGAGCGTGTAGCTCTAGAGGAAGGGACGGTTCTTAGCACCTTACAGACTGACGGACAGATGTGGAAGCGTCTTTGGAAGCTCGATGTTCTGCCTAAATTTCGGGTATTCTGGTGGAGAGTCGTTCGACAAATTCTCCCGGATGAGTGCACCTTACGGCGTAGGCATATGCAAGAACTTGGAAGATGCATAGTTTGTTTTGCTATGGACGAGGATCTAATGCACGCTCTAGTGCATTGCGCGCACGCAAAGATGTTCTGGGCTGAGGCGTATTCATGGCTGGGTGTAGGCCGGCCATGTCTCCACCCAGGAACTTGGTCGCGAGACATATTGTGTGATGACAAGTACACGGATGTACAGAGGTCGCAGATGATCTCCGTTATGTGGGCGATATGGCACTCCAGGAACAGAATTACACATGACGGCGAGAGGCTCGATCCGGTTACAACTATTCAACGCATCAAGGAAGACTTGGCTATCTTGGAGATACCGCGGTCGTGTGCGTCAGTTCTGCCAGGCCATGGGTGGAGACCCCCTGATCCAGGCGTGATAAAGGTCAACACTGATGTGGCAATGTGTATGGACACGGACAAATGTGGTGCTGGAGGAGTTGCCCGTTCCAACACCGGTTTGCTGGGTGCATGGTCTAAACCCCACCTTGGGGTCACAGATCCTTTCATTGGTGAGACACTAGCGTTGAGAGATGGTGTCATCTTTGCCAAGCTTCGTGGTTTCTCACATGTGATAATGGAAACCAATTGCCTAGAGGTGGTGAACCTCTGAAATTCCCGCCACAATAGTCGATCTGTTGTGGCACCGGTACTAGTAGTAATTGGAGAGCTAGCTTCCTCTTTTGATTATTTTTGTATTCAACATGTAATGAGATCAGCCAATGTACCGGCCCATCTTTGTGCAAAGCGAGCTAGCACATTGACGGTCACCGAAAGTTGGACTGATGATAGACCACCTTTCCTGCTCACTAGCCTTTTGGCTGATGATGGTAGGAGTTCGTTTGTTGAATAAAGCTCTCGAGTTTGAATGCCAAAATGAAATGTATGCTCATACGAGGCCGAACAACATTTCGCCTGAAATAGTGTAAGTACAGGGCCAACCCAACTCCTAGTTAGTTTGTTTTCTTTTATGCTTAAAATAATTCATTTGTTGATCCTCAAAAAAATTCATTTTGTTATTTTCACCTTTTTACTTTATTTTTGAAAAAACTCAGAATACATATACATTCGAATATTTAAGTTACATAAAAAAAATCAAAAGTGCAAATTTCCAAATGTAATGCAGTTTAAACTATTGTAAGAGTAATG
Organism: Aegilops tauschii subsp. strangulata; assembly: GCF_002575655.3. Taxonomy (NCBI): domain Eukaryota; kingdom Viridiplantae; phylum Streptophyta; class Magnoliopsida; order Poales; family Poaceae; genus Aegilops; species Aegilops tauschii. Next base: position 573,626,110 of record NC_053039.3, read on the forward strand.
TTTTTGTAAAAAAATTGATAGCTTTGAAAAATAAAGTATGTGCGATTAAAAAAGTTCCTGTGTTGCAAACAAATTTATGTGGCATTTTTAGAAAACATTTATACATTGTAATTTTTTGTAATTCAAAAAAATCTACCATTGTAAAAATGTATGTTACATTAAGAAAAATTATCACCTGTTACAAAAAATATGTTCGTGACATATTCAAAAAATATTTGCAGAATGTAAATAATTGTTTGCATAATTTTAAAAATGGTTCATATCATTAAAAAAATTCAACGCGAGTTGAAAAATGTTTAACATGTATTTAAAAAAAATTCACAGCGTGTGTTTGAAAAAAAATGTCAATCATGCATTCAAAAGATGTTAAACATATACATGCAGGTTTTCATGTATAGAAAAGAAAATTAAATGTGTATGAAAAACAGTAGACATCAAAACATATACTTTAAAAAATGTTGATCATGTATTCAAAAAATGTTAAACATGTATAAAAAACACATGTATTAAAAAAAATTCACAGCGTATGTTTGAAAAAAATGTCAATCATGCATTCAAAAGATGTTAAACATATACATGCAGGTTTTGATGTATAGAAAAAAAATTGAATGTGTATGAAAAACAGTAGACATCAAAACATATATTTTAAAAAATGTTGATCATGTATTCAAAAAATGTTAAACATGTATAACCATAGGGTTATATTAACTCACATAATGTTGAACGAAATAATAATAATATCAGCTAAAGTAGCAAGCCGAACATGGCGCCCGATGTATAAAGAAGCCAAAGCTTTAGCGAGAGCATGGGCCTCTCCATTGTTCGTTCTCTCGTCTTTGATGGCCAACAGAAATCCGCCGGCAGTTAATCTATACTTACTATTAAACAAGCAAACATATTTAGAGGCGGACGAAAACTCTGTCAACAAAACGTTCCGTGCCCCGCGCCCCGCGTCCACCCATACATCGCTTCCCTTGCCTAAAAAGACATCCCTTCCAGAAGGAAAATACAATGCAAACGCGCAGGACAAGTTAATTGCATGATAGTACCACATTTCGGGCAGTGATGACGGATTGATACCACTTTTCGAAAATTTTACATGTCAGTACCAAGTTTGGGGCTAGCTGTTACAAAAAGATCTAAACCACATATAAACACGTATTGACGGTGTATCTGACAGACAGGACCCATCGGTCAGGTGCTGATGTGGCATGTTTTTTATAGAAAGCCCCTTACTTTATACGTAATCACATAAATGCCCATTTATTTTGCAGAAAAAAGGCTCCTGTGAGAGTTTTTCTTTCGTTATCAATTATCCACAACCGCATGGACTCGTTCGAATGTTTCGGTCGAATTCGACAAGTAAATAAAAGAAAAAGCAGTCATGATTCGACCCGGCGACCTGCCGAAAACAGGAGCAGGGTGCTAGCCACCACGCCCCAGCCTCTGTAGACAAAAACATGAGCCAATAGGCCTCTTATACAATGTCACGAACGCTGGGCCGGGCTGGCTGGGCCCAGCGAGGCCTGCAATTTCTTTTTTCGTTTTGCGTTTTACTGGGGCTCGTTGATTGCCAAGATTTCTTTTACTAAAAAAATGGCAATATTTCCTTTCGTTTCATTTCTCTTATGCTTTATTTTTGTTTCTGGTTTTGGCTTATTTTTTTTGTTTTACTTACTTTCTTTTTTCTTCACCTTTTTCATTCATTGACTTGGTTTTTCTCCTGGATTTTAAACAAACTTACTGAACATTTTTCAAGATAGGCTTCAGTATATGATCACATGTTTTCAAATACACATGAACATTTTTTTAATGTACGTTGAGCACGTTTTCTGCGTATAGTGAACATTTTTAATGCACGATGATCTTTTCTTTACAAGCGGTGAGTATTTTTTTAATATAATGAACATTTGGTAACATATGCTGAACATACTTTAAATGCAAATTGAACATTTCTGTAATATATGTTGTACGGTTTTCTTAAGATATGATGAAGATTTTACATAACCCGCGGTGAACATTTTGTAATTTATGGTCAACATTTCTTAATACAAAATGAGTTTTTGTCATAATGTGCATAAAAATGTGCAGCATGCATTAAAAACTTATTGTGTAAAATCATTCTTGTATTTCAAGAAATATGTAAAAAAATTGAATAAAAGTTGAACAGTTTTAATGCATTTCTAAAATTTGTTATGATTACACAATTTTTTCAATACATGTTTTCAATACAATACTAAAAAAATTTTGAGCAGGAAAAAAATGAGTTACTCAGCGCGCGCAGCCTTGCTGGGCCCAACCGCCGGCCTAGCACGTCCGGTACAATATAGAAAGGTTCTCGCCTGTACTCGACATGAACTGGTTGTGCTGTGGTGGCTAGCGCGCGACGCCCTATACAACAGGTCTCAGGTTCGAAACCTTTTGCCGCGCGGTAGTTTGTTTATTTTATTTATTTGTCGAATTGGACGCAAACATTCAAAAGAGACCATTCGGTTGTGGAAAATTGATAACAAAAAAAAACCTCACAGGAGCTTTTTTTCCGCAAAATAAATGGCCATTTATGTGATTACGTACAAAGTTAGGGGGTTTTTTGTAAAAAATGCCACGTCAGCTCCTGACCGATGGGCCCCGCCTGTCAGATACACCGTCAATACATGTTTATACGCGGTCTAGACCTTTTTGTAACGGCTAGCCCCAAACTTGGTACTGACATGTAAAAATTACGAAAAACCCTAAACCCTAAACTCGCGCAGGACCAATGGTTGGCGATGGAAGTTAGGGTTAGGGCGCGCTGCCGCACTGCCCCATACCTTCGTCCGCCATCCGTCCTGCTCCCCCTCCCACCATCGCTTTGCCACCACCCCCATTTTCCACCCGATGCGCCAGCATGACGCGCCTGGCAGGCCGGTCTTGCCTTGCCGTCCACCCACACAGAGTTAATTGCAGGGAACTACCACACTTCGGCACGTCGTAACGAATCAGTATCATTAGTCATTTTTTTTGCCATGCAGTACGAACTCTAAGCCTAAATGTTGCAAAACAGTCTGACAACCATATAAGCGCGTATTGACGGTGTATCTGACCGCTGGGACCCGTGCGTCAGGGCTGACGTGGCATGCTCTTTTACAAAAACAACCCTTACTTTTTATTTAATCACACATATATCCTCTGTTTATTAAAAAAGGTGTTGCCACAAAAAAATCTTTTTTCAAAAATAAAAGAACGCGCGGGTGCCGTAGGGATTCAAACCCGCGACGTGCGGCTCTACTGGGTAGCTCGCTGCCGCTGCGCTGTTACTCCTTTTGCGTCAAGAGGCAAGCGTAGATGTTTATATATTTTGGGCCATTCGTTTTTTTTACAAAGTAGAAAATCGCGCGCCCGTCCGACGGAAATCGATCCCGCGCCTAGTCGTTTGCAGTGCTTGCTTGCGCATCCTATGCGTCAACTAGTACGCGTATACGCCTTAAACTCCTAGCCGTTCCGATTTTTATACGACACTAAAAATATAATATATGACATTAAAAAAATGTTTGTCGTGTCGTATAATTGAAAATATGTTCATTGCACAATATATTAGAAAGTTCATCGTGTATATGTTGAACATTTTATAGTATACAATGTCTGAAGAATACCCAAGCTCTGAAGAATAAACCTGCTGGTCTCTGCTTTGTTTTTTGGGTTGACGTTCAAAAAAAATTAAAATTACTCTGAAAGGTAAATAAAGTGTTTGTGCATTTGAAGAAAAAAATGTTCAGAACATTTTTGGGAAATGTTGAACACGTATTTAAAAATTGTAAATGTATTTTCTAAAATGTGCGTCATGCAATATAAAATTTATTACGATTACACAATAATTTTTAGTACATGTTATCATTTTTTGGAGTAACTGTGCATTAAAAAATACAAAAAATATATGCAGTAACTGTAAGTTGGGCTTATAATTTGTTTAATTGTGTATTTCAAAAATATATTGATGATGCATAATAGTTGTCCATGCGTGTGGTCCTGAGTGAAGTCACATAAAATTTTCTTACACTTGATCTTTTAATCCACATAATTTTTTTTAAAAAGTTCATGCTTGGCAGTAAATAATACTAACCTTGGGCCGCTGTAAATAATACATTTGATCTTTTATACATGTTATCAAAATTGTGAGTAAAAGTGCATTTAGAAAAAATACAATCAATATATGCAATAACTGCGAGTTGGACATATAATTTGTTTACTTGTGTATTTGAAAACTACAATGAGGATCCGTAATGTGCTAGCTTCCTTGGGCCGCGGTTGGGCTGTCAAGCGGCCCACGCAACGCTGGCTCGTCTAGGTCTCGAGCGAGTAACTCGGGTCGAGCAGATCGAGAGGATACGTGGGCGAGGCACACAGGGGCGGCGGATCTTGAATCCAGCGGCGGTTCCTTCGGCCACCGGCAACCACGCCGCCGCGACGCCCTCAACCCTCGTCGCCCACACCGCCACCACATCACCCACCCGTGTGCCCCACCAGCGTCGCCGACCACCACCACCCCGGCCAGCTAGCGAAGAGGAGAGGAAAGGAAAGAGAAGGGAGAGGGGCCCGGAGCTCCGGCGAGCCAGCGACGGGGCTCCGTCGAGGGGAGGCCGGCGAGGTCGAGGCGACGGGGCTCCGGCGAGCCAGCGACGAGGCTCCGGCGAGGTCGCGGCTTTGAGCGATTAAATTTATAACAAAGGGGTTTTCTGCAAAAAAATATGCCAAGTTGGCTGTTGACATGCGGGCCCCGCTGGTCAGATACATCGTCAATACGTGTTTATACGTGGCTTAGTCTGTTTTGCAACACTTAGACTTAGAGTTGGCACTGAATGGCAAAAAAAATGACTAATGATACTGATTCGTGACAGCGTGCCGAAGTGTGGTAGTGGCTTGCAATTAACTCATCCACACATCTCCTCCCTCAGATTCTGGAGAGCTGCGGCGACAGCCACGGTGAACTGCCATGGGTGCGGCCAATCCGAGCTCCAGTTCGGGCAGGTCAACCGTGTCTCGACGGTGGCACGGGCCAGCCTGGTGGCGCCGGACGCTGCCAGTCTCGGCCGTCGCGCGATTGTGCGGATGATACTCAGCATGTCCCTGTAAGCGCCGGCTACTGCTGCTCCCCGTCCCTGTAAACTATTTTTTGTTCAGACCGAACTGCTCTTCAATTCTTGCTGGTTTGTGGTTTTCAGACCCCAACCAAGCACGGTTCATGCTAATGGAGAAGAACCTGTTGTTCCTGGAGGCATGGCAGGCATTCCACCACGCTACCACCATAAGTCCCATCCGTGACGAGCTGGTGAACCCGTGAGACATGACATGTCTGATTTCAGTTGTGCAAAGTCTGCTTGTACTGCTATCCGTCCTGCCCCTAGCATATAATTTGTCTGCTGCCTCAACGGCTCACACTTCTGCAAGTCATTACATGCCACCTATTAGTATTGTAGAAAGTACGAATTTGATAATTGGATCAAAATCAAATGCAGCTGTCATGCACCTCCTTTGTTTGAATCTGAAATTCTATTAGAAACATGATGGTGTCGTGTTTTTGCAGTTCTTATGCCGTCTAACAAATTTTCTTTTCCCACATTTTATTTCAGATGCTGCAACCTTGGTCTATCCTTCACTCGATTCTTGAAACTGTTTGCGTTTTCTGAAGTAAGTCTAGCACACGAGGTGCCCTCATGGGTGTAGATTTATCCATTCGCTATCCATTGGAAGATCACTTGCAGGACTCTCTATTTAAACGCAAAATTGATGTACTACTTTTTTTCTTAATTGTATTCAGTAAGGATTACTTTATCCCTACATTGTTGGCATAAAATTGATGCTCAGTCTTGTGGCAGACTTCCTGCATTAGGAGACACTTGCCCCAGATCCAATTCGTCGATGAAGTTAGAACAATTCCGTACAACAGTCTTAGGTAATTTATGTTCTAACCATGTTATTATTAATGCAAAACCAAATACGAATGCTTAATCTGAGCTATTTCTCACCCCATTTCCTCTAGGTCTCTGCCAATTATTGTTCGTCTTTTGAGGTGAATGCAGTTGTTGGTCATGCTTTAACCACGCGTCAATTGCAGGAGTGCGACAGCGCCATCCTGTTCCACAAACCATGTGAAGAATGATGGGTGGTGTAATCCCATGCTAGCTAGAGTGCTAAACAGATTCAATAAACTCTTTCTATCTCATCTTTTGGCCTGAAACACTAAGAACTAAACTGCCCCAGTAGTGAGCAATGATTAATAAAACGGAGTTCATTTGATCCATCTGATAAAAATAATTATTGCGGAATAAGAATGAAAAGTAACCACGTGGTGTTTCTGCAGTGGAATTTAGGTATACCCTCTCCTCTATTTATTAGACTTTTGTTAGATTGGTTCATCCTGGTCTGACGTGTTAATGGAGTTATTTCATTCCTCACATGACCCTTTTCAATTGGATTAGTTTTCCTTCTTTGGTTACTCTATATTCCCTACATATATCTTTATTATGTTCATCGAGACTTTAGAGTAAGACATTTATTTTGTTCATATTACCTTCAAGGTAACATGGTACCTACAACGCAGGGTGGCTAATGGCAATTAGTTCTAATTTCTAAATCTAATTAAGTGTAAGCTTCTCTGTTGTTGAATCAATATATCCTTCTAGCACAGCAGGATGCCCTGAATAAGTAATTCCGTAACTCATAGTACCTCTCAGATAGCGCAAGACCCTTTCTAGTGCATGCCAATGATCATCACCTGGGTTGGACATGAACCTACTCAGTTTGCTCACAGCAAAAGAGATATCTGGTCTTGTAGCGCTAGCTAAGTACATGAGTGAACCGACAATTTGAGAGTATCTTAATTGGTCTCTCGTTTCTTTCTTGTTCTTTCTGAGTGTCACGCTGGGATCATAAGGTGTTGGAGAAGGCTTGCTATCCATAAAACCGAATCGGTTCAAGACCTTCTCAACATAGTGAGATTGCGTTAATGTAATCCCACTCTCATCCTTAATAAGTTTGATGTTTAGAATTACATCGGCTTCTCCCAGATCTTTCATGTCAAAACTTTTTGATAGAAAAGACTTGACCTCATTAATTGCATTAATGTTTGTACCAAAGATCAGTATGTCGTCCACATACAAACATAATATGACACTATTGCCCCCACCATTGCGATAGTAAACACACCTATCAGCCTCGTTAATGACAAATCCTGCAGAAGTCAGAGTTCTTTCAAACTTCTCATGACATTGCTTAGGTGCCTGTTTCAGACCATACAAAGATTTTAACAACTTGCACACCTTTCTCTCTTCACCCTTTACCACAAACCCGTCAGGCTGATCCATATAGATCTCCTCTTCCAACTCTCCATTGAGAAAAGCTGTCTTTACATCCATTTGATGAATGATAAGACCATAAGAGGCAGCCAAGGAAAGTAACACTCGAATGGTGGTCATTCTAGCAACGGGTGAATAGGTGTCAAAGTAATCTTCGCCTTCTTTCTGAGTGTAGCCCTTGGCCACTAGCCGCGCCTTGTACTTATCAATAGTACCATCAGGCTTTAGCTTCTTTTTGAACACCCACTTACAGCCCACAGGTTTACAACCATATGGTCTATCAGTTAGTTCCCAAGTTCCATTAGAAAGAATTGAGTCCATCTCATTATGAACAGCTTCTTTCCAATCATCTACATCCGGAGATGCATATGCTTCTGCAATCGTCTTGGGTGTGTCGTCCACAAGGTATACAATGAAATCATCACCAAAGGATTTTGCAATCCTTTGTCTCTTATTCCTTCTAGGAACTTCATTGTTATCCTTCTCAAGGACTTCCTCATGTGATTGTTCGAAATATTCATCAATTGTACTAGATTCAGGAATTATCTCAGAAGAAAATCTAGCAATGCTATGCATATCTTTCATAGGAAATATGTTCTCAAAAAATGTTGCATCACGAGATTCCATTATAGTATCAACATGCATATCAGGTACTTCAGATTTTACCACTAAAAACCTATAAGCAATGCTCCGTTGAGCATACCCTAGAAAGACACAATCCACTGTCTTTGGTCCAAGTTTGCGTTTCTTAGGAATAGGAATATTGACCTTTGCCAAACATCCCCAAGTGCGCAAATAAGAAAGTGATGGTTTTCTCCCAACCCACTCCTCATAAGGGGTTTTATCTTTATTATTGTTGGGAACTCTATTCAGGACATGACATGAAGTCAATAGAGCCTCCCCCCACCATGCCTTAGATAAACCAGCAGTGTCTAACATGGCATTCACCAAGTCAGTCAATGTGCGGTTTTTCCTCTCGGCCACTCCATTTGATTGAGGTGAATAGGGAGGCGTCCTCTCATGAATAATACCATGTTCCTCACAAAATTCATCAAAAACTTTTGGAAAATACTCTCCACCACGATCGGACCTAAGACGCTTGATCTTTCTCTCTAGTTGATTTTCAACTTCAGCTTTATAGAATTTTAAAGTAGTCTAACGCTTCATATTTAGTTTGCAACAAATAAACATAGCAAAATCTAGTCGCATCATCAATCAAAGTCATGAAATATCTCTTTCCACCTTTTGTCAACACACCATTCATCTCACAAAGATCAGAATGTATGAGTTCTAGAGGTGCCAAGTTTCTCTGCTCGACAGCCTTATGAGGCTTTCGAGGTTGCTTAAATTGCACACAACTATGGCACTTAGAACCTTTGGCAACTGTGAAGTTCGGAATTAAACTCATGCTGGATAGCCGAGACATTAAACCAAAATTAATATGACATAAACGAGAGTGCCAAATACTTGCATCATCATTAACACTAGCACAAATTTGGTTTATTGACTTATTGCAAAAATCTGAAAGAGAAAAACGGAACAAGCCTCCGCACTCATAGCCTTTTCCTATAAATTGTCCAAATCTTGACACGATTACTTTATTGGACTCTAAAACTACCTTAAATCCATCTCGACATAGAAGGGAGCCGCTAACTAGATTCTTGTTCATAGTAGGGACATGCTGCACGTTCCTTAGTTGCACGATCTTTCCCGAAGTAAACTTCAGATCCACCGTGCCAATGCCACGAACAGAAGCATGTGACCCATTCCCCATTAGGACGGAAGAATCCCTTGCGACCTGATAAGAAGTAAACAGGGAGATGTCAGCACACACATGAACGTTAGCACCCGAATCAATCCACCACGAAGATGATTGAAATACTGAAAGCACAATAGGTAGATTACCATACCCATCAGTATTGCTAGCGGTCACCATGTTGACAGTCTTGGAGCTTGTTTTCCCTCTGCGGTCTGCACGTTCAGGGCATTCCTTGGAAAAGTGTCCAGGCATCCCACAGGCGTAGCACTCTAGCTCAGCCTTGTTGAACTTCTTCTTCTTGAAGGTAGTAGTCTTGGTAGGCTTGTTGAAAACAGGTTTGTTCTTCCCTTTGTTCTTGTTCTGTGGGTACCTCTGCACCATGTTAGCAGTAGGCTGAACCTCACCTCCTTTTTCAGTAGTATCTTTAGCCCGAGCTTTTTCCTCAACATCAAGAGATGCAATCAGATTTTCAACTGATGTCTCCTGTCTCTTATGCTTCAGAGTTGTGGCGAAATTCCTCCATGAAGGAGGCAACTTTGCAATCATGCACCCAGCCACGAATTTGTCGGGTAGAACACATTTAAGGAGTTCAAGTTCCTTCACAATGCACTGTATCTCATGAGCTTGTTCAACCACAGAACGGTTATTCACCATCTTGTAGTCATGAAAACTCTCTATGATGTACAGTTCACTGTCTGCATCTGTTGCACCGAATTTTGCATTCAGTGCATCCCACAGAATCTTTCCATCATTTATGTGCATGTACACATCACACAGACGGTCAGCAAGAACACTCGGAATGCATCCCACAAACATAGTATTGGCTTCCTGGAATTTTCTCCGATCTTCGTCGGTCATTCCCTCTGGAGCACCAACACTAGCATGGAAAACTTTCAGAGCAGTAAGCCAGAGCGTGGTCTTCACCTGCCACCTCTTAAAGTGCACACTGGTAAACTTATTCGGCCTCAGTGCATCAGCGAATCCAGCCATAGTTAACTCAGGAAATTGCCTATAATTAGGTTTTTGGATTGTTGGAATATTAGGCAAGTTCATGATTAATTCCAATAAATAATTCATGACTAGAAGAGATACTAGCATGCAAAAATCTAGCAAACTAGAAGAACAGCAAGACATGCATAACAGCAGCAAACACGTAACAATAGCTGTAGAAACAGACATGAACAGAGGATGTTGGACGTACTGATCGTTAGCTATTATGGGTGCGACAGGGTTGATGACGATGTTGGCAACGATCTGCTGCTGACGGCGATGAATACGACGATGAGTAGCACCGCCCGACTTGGACGGAAGACGACCCGTGATGGCGAATTTGAGCAGTCGCGCACAGCGCTTCCCAAAAACCTAATTCGTCCTCTTCCGGTGCAGGATCGCAAAGACGAACGGTTCCGGAGACCTGCTCTCCCACGCGCCGATGCACGCCGCCGTTTGGGATGGAGTAGACTACGATGGCGGCGCAAGTTGTGAGATGAGGCAAAACCCTAGGTGTTTTTCGGTGTGTTTCTGGCCGCAGCCGGTACCTGTATATATATTAGGACAAGAGGCGGTATTGTGTCGCGACCACAATCCCAAACTGACTCGGTTTCTAATTCGTATACTTACCGGACAAGAAATCAAAATCTTGTCTGCCAAGACATAAAAATAAAAGGGCAAAAGGAAGCTGCGCTCCTGCAAGGAGACGGACCGGATTTCGGCGGACCATTCACGCGCATGTCGCATGTACGCGCCGCCTGACCTCGCCACGCCATGCCACGCCCTGCCCCGGCCAAGCCAGGCGAGGCGAGCGAGCGCGCGCGTGTGGTTTTCCCTTTTTCTTCTCACACACCACTTAGAGTGGTGGAGAGAACCCACTATATAAAGAGGTCCAACTCTTCTTCAACTTCCAAGGTGGGACTAAACTTAGCACCACCACTTGCCATTTTACACATGGGCTTTGAGATTTCAGAAATTGCTATGGGCCTAGCCCATTAATTCTAACAATCCCCCACCAGATCTCAAATACCCATTTAGAGATTTGCCTTCTCTCACCACTTGTTTAATATACCAGTGTTTCAGCAGAGACTGTTAAGTTGAACTTCTGCCTAGAACTTTAAGCTACATCCATTCACAATTTGACAATGGACTATGCCTTGAATTGCTAGTTTTGTGTGAACAGGTTTCACTCAAAGTCTTAACCAGTACCTGACCGCCAGTAGGCTACCCCGCGGTTTGGAGCTTATACGTCATACTCCCTGGTCTCTTCGTGAGCTTACTAGAGATCACCCAAACCTCATAGACTGCGACGTTTACAGTCAGAACTCATATAGGTGTGTTCTTTCAAGACTGCTCTGTAGGACAGCATCTTTGCTAATTATAGCCAATAGAACCACATTAAGGCATGTTGCCAACCTGCCTTACAGATCTGAGCCTTACAGCTCTGAGAGTTTTGCATCTTCACTTGGAGACGATCATAAGTTATTACTCTCCTCGGTTAACCAATAGCTTGTTCTTCCCAGATCCTAATTCACGGGATCTCCGATCACAAAGGTTGGGTTACTACTATGGTGTAACATCTATGGGTCTCATACCCATCTCCCTCGATGCAATATCTATCACATTTCGTGATAGTCCCTTTGTAAAGGGATCTGCCAGGTTTTTGTCTGTTTGTATATACGTAACAGTTATTACTCCGGAGTTTCTCAACTTCCTGACAGACTTCAAACGTCTTTTCACGTGTCTTGATGACTTTGCATTATCTTTAGAATTGTTCACTTTAGCGATAACCGTTTGGTTATCACAATTCATAAGAATAGCCGGTACAGGTTTTTCAACAACCGGCAAGTCCATCAAGAGCTCACGCAGCCATTCTGCCTCAACAGTAGCTGTGTCCAAAGCAGTTAATTCTGCTTCCATAGTTGACCTCGTCAATATGGTTTGCTTGCAAGACCTCCATGACACTGCGCCACCACCATGAGTAAATACATACCCACTTGTTGCGTAAAGTACATCAACATCGGAGATCCAATTTGAATCACTATGTCCTTCTAGCACAGCAGGATGCCCTGAATAAGTAATTCCGTAACTCATAGTACCTCTCAGATAGCGCAAGACCCTTTCTAGTGCATGCCAATGATCATCACCCGGGTTGGACATGAACCTACTCAGTTTGCTCACAGCAAAAGAGATATCTGGTCTTGTACGCTAGCTAAGTACATGAGTGAACCGACAATTTGAGAGTATCTTAATTGATCTCTCGTTTCTTTCTTGTTCTTTCTGAGTGTCACGCTGGGATCATAAGGTGTTGGAGAAGGCTTGCTATCCATAAAACCGAATCGGTTCAAGACCTTCTCAACATAGTGAGATTGCGTTAATGTAATCCCACTCTCATCCTTAATAAGTTTGATGTTTAGAATTACATCGGCTTCTCCCAGATCTTTCATGTCAAAACTTTTTGAGAAAAGACTTGACCTCATTAATTGCATTAATGTTTGTACCAAAGATCAGTATGTCATCCACATACAAACATAATATGACACTATTGCCCCCACCATTGCGATAGTAAACACACCTATCAGCCTCGTTAATGACAAATCCTGCAGAAGTCAGAGTTCTTTCAAACTTCCCATGCCATTGCTTAGGTGCCTGTTTCAGACCATACAAAGATTTTAACAACTTGCACACCTTTCTCTCTTCACCCTTTACCACAAACCCGTCAGGCTGATCCATATAGATCTCCTCTTCCAACTCTCCATTGAGAAAAGCTGTCTTTACATCCATTTGATGAATGATAAGACCATAAGAGGCAGCTAAGGAAAGTAACACTCGAATGGTGGTCATTCTAGCAATGGGTGAATAGGTGTCAAAGTAATCTTCGCCTTCTTTCTCAGTGTAGCCCTTGGCCACTAGCCGCGCCTTGTACTTATCAATATTACCATCAGGCTTTAGCTTCTTTTTGAACACCCACTTACAGCCCACAGGTTTACAACCATATGGTCTATCAGTTAGTTCCCAAGTTCCATTAGAAAGAATTGAGTCCATCTCATTATGAACAGCTTCTTTCCAATCATCTACATCCGGAGATGCATATGCTTCTGCAATCGTCTTGGGTGTGTCGTCCACAAGGTATACAATGAAATCATCACCAAAGGATTTTGCAATCCTTTGTCTCTTGTTCCTTCTAGGAACTTCATTGTTATCCTTCTCAAGGACTTCCTCATGTGATTGTTCGAAATATTCATCAGTTGTACTAGATTCAGGAATTATCTCAGAAGAAAATCTAGCAATGCTATGCATATATTTCATAGGAAATATGTTCTCAAAAAATGTTGCATCACGAGATTCCATTATAGTATCAACATGCATATCAGGTACTTCAGATTTTACCACTAAAAACCTATAAGCAATGCTCCGTTGAGCATACCCTAGAAAGACACAATCCACTATCTTTGGTCCAAGTTTGCGTTTCTTAGGAATAGGAATATTGACCTTTGCCAAACATCCCCAAGTGCGCAAATAAGAAAGTGATGGTTTTCTCCCAACCCACTCCTCATAAGGGGTTTTATCTTTATTATTGTTGGGAACTCTATTCAGGACATGACATGAAGTCAATAGAGCCTCCCCCCACCATGCCTTAGATAAACCAGCAGTGTCTAACATGGCATTCACCAAGTCAGTCAATGTGCGGTTTTTCCTCTCGGCCACTCCATTTGATTGAGGTGAATAGGGAGGCGTCCTCTCATGAATAATACCATGTTCCTCACAAAATTCATCAAAAACTTTTGGAAAATACTCTCCACCACGATCGGACCTAAGACGCTTGATCTTTCTCTCTAGTTGATTTTCAACTTCAGCTTTATAGAATTTTAAAGTAGTCTAACGCTTCATCTTTAGTTTGCAACAAATAAACATAGCAAAATCTAGTCGCATCATCAATCAAAGTCATGAAATATCTCTTTCCACCTTTTGTCAACACACCATTCATCTCACAAAGATCAGAATGTATGAGTTCTAGAGGTGCCAAGTTTCTCTCCTCGACAGCCTTATGAGGCTTTCGAGGTTGCTTAGATTGCACACAACTATGGCACTTAGAACCTTTGGCAACTGTGAAGTTCGGAATTAAACTCATGCTGGATAGCCGAGACATTAAACCAAAATTAATATGACATAAACGAGAGTGCCAAATACTTGCATCATCATTAACACTAGCACAAATTTGGTTTATTGACTTATTGCAAAAATCTGAAAGAGAAAAACGGAACAAGCCTCCGCACTCATAGCCTTTTCCTATAAATTGTCCAAATCTTGACACGATTACTTTATTGGACTCTAAAACTACCTTAAATCCATCTCGACATAGAAGGGAGCCGCTAACTAGATTCTTGTTCATAGTAGGGACATGCTGCACGTTCCTTAGTTGCACGATCTTTCCCGAAGTAAACTTCAGATCCACCGTGCCAATGCCACGAACAGAAGCATGTGACCCATTCCCCATTAGGACGGAAGAATCCCTTGCGACCTGATAAGAAGTAAACAGGGAGATGTCAGCACACACATGAACGTTAGCACCCGAATCAATCCACCACGAAGATGATTGAAATACTGAAAGCACAATAGGTAGATTACCATACCCATCAGTATTGCTAGCGGTCACCATGTTGACAGTCTTGGAGCTTGTTTTCCCTCTGCGGTCTGCACGTTCAGGGCATTCCTTGGAAAAGTGTCCAGGCTTCCCACAGGCGTAGCACTCTAGCTCAGCCTTGTTGAACTTCTTCTTCTTGAAGGTAGTAGTCTTGGTAGGCTTGTTGAAAACAGGTTTGTTCTTCCCTTTGTTCTTGTTCTGTGGGTACCTCTGCACCATGTTAGCAGTAGGCTAAACCTCACCTCCTTTTTCAGTAGTATCTTTAGCCCGAGCTTTTTCCTCAACATCAAGAGATGCAATCAGATTTTCAACTGATATCTCCTGTCTCTTATGCTTCAGAGTTGTGGCGAAATTCCTCCATGAAGGAGGCAACTTTGCAATCATGCACCCAGCCACGAATTTGTCGGGTAGAACACATTTAAGGAGTTCAAGTTCCTTCACAATGCACTGTATCTCACATGAGCTTGTTCAACCACAGAACGGTTATTCACCATCTTGTAGTCATGAAAACTCTCCATGATGTACAGTTCACTGCCTGCATCTGTTGCACCGAATTTTGCATTCAATGCATCCCACAGAATCTTTCCGTTATTTATGTGCATGTACACATCACACAGACGGTCAGCAAGAACACTCAGAATGCATCCCACAAACATAGTATTGGCTTCCTGGAATTTTCTCCGATCTTCGTCGGTCATTCCCTCTGGAGCACCAACACTAGCATGGAAAACTTTCAGAGCAGTAAGCCAGAGCGTGGTCTTCACCTGCCACCTCTTAAAGTGCACACCGGTAAACTTATCCGGCCTCAGTGCATCAGCGAATCCAGCCATAGTTAACTCAGGAAATTGCCTATAATTAGGTTTTTGGATTGTTGGAATATTAGGCAAGTTCATGATTAATTCCAGTAAATAATTCATGACTAGAAGAGATACTAGCATGCAAAAATCTAGCAAACTAGAAGAACAGCAAGACATGCATAACAGCAGCAAACACGTAACAATAGCTGTAGAAACAGACATGAACAGAGGATGTTGGACGTACTGATCGTTAGCTATTATGGGTGCGACAGGGTTGATGACGATGTTGGCAATGATCTGCTGCTGACGGCGATGAATACGACGATGAGTAGCACCGCCCGACTTGGACGAAAGACGACCCGTGATGACGAATTTGAGCAGTCACGCACAGCGTTTCCCAAAAACCTAATTCATCCTCTCCCGGTGCAGGATCGCAAAGACGAACGGTTCCGGAGACCTGCTCTCCCACGCGCCGATGCACGCCGGCGTTTGGGATGGAGTAGACTACGATGGCGGCGCAAGTTGTGAGATGAGGCAAAACCCTAGGTGTTTTTCGGTGTGTTTCTGGCCGCAGCCGGTAGCTGTATATATATTAGGACAAGAGGCGGTATTGTGTCGCGACCACAATCCCAAACCGACTCGGTTTCTAATTCGTATACTTACCGGACAAGAAATCAAAAACTTGTCTGCCAAGACATAAAAATAAAACGGCAAAAGGAAGCTGCGCTCCTGCAAGGAGACGGACCGGATTTCGGCGGACCATTCACGCGCATGTCGCATGTACGCGCCGCCTCGCCTCGCCTCGCCACGCCACGCGAGCGAGCGCGTGTGGTTTTCCCTTTCTCTTCTCACACACCACTTAGAGTGGTGGTGAAACCCACTATATAAAGAGGTCCAACTCTTCTTCAACTTCCAAGGTGGGACTAAACTTAGCACCACCACTTGCCATTTTACACATGGGCTTTGAGATTTCAGAAATTGCTATGGGCCTAGCCCATTAATTCTAACATTTCTATCTCATCTTTTGGCCTGAAACACTAAGAACTAAACAGCCCCAGTAGTGAGCAATGATTAATAAAACGGAGTTCATTTGATCCATCTGATAAAAATAATTATTGGGGAATAAGAATGAAAAGTAACCACGTGTTGTTTCTGCTGTGGAATTTAGGTATACCCTCTCCTCTATTTATTAGACTTTTGTTAGATTGGTTCATCCTGGTCTGACGTGTTAATGGAGTTATTTCATTCCTCACATGACCCTTTTCAATTGGATTAGTTTTCCTTCTTTGGTTACTCTATATTCCCTACATATATCTTTATTATGTTCATCGAGACTTTAGAGTAAGACATTTATTTTGTTCATATTACCTTCAAGGTAACATGGTACCTACAACGCAGGGGGGCTAATGGCAATTAGTTCTAATTTCTAAATCTAATTAAGTGTAAGCTTCTCTGTTGTCTGTACTGCAGCCGTGATGATCAGAAGTTCAGGACCCCACTGTAGGCAGGAAAAAAAGATTAATCTTGGTAAGATACAGTCTTCTGATCGCAATCTTACTTTATTTTTGTTAGTGCTTCCATTACTTTCTATTGCAAAATGCTCAATGGGCTAGGGAGTGGACCCTTTTAGTAAGATATATGTATAATTGGAGATTACTTGATTTTCTCATCATTATCTGGTTAGTTATCCCTCACAAAAATGCTCAATGAGTATTGGATGGTTGTGATTCGGGAGTGTGTATTTTGAACGAAGTTTGTAGTACATATAGGGTGACAGATAGGCTGGGTAGGAACTTCTGCTCTAATTTACTATGGTTGTAGTTAAATTAATTTTTGGTTGAATCGTGTCTTTCGCACTGATCTTAATTTACTGGATAAATTATACATTAAAGTGGTTTGTGATTTTTGGATTTTACACTATCCATTGTAATAAATGAACTTATTATTCGCACTTCAGATATCATGTAAATTTTTATAATCTCTGAACTTCCCATGTACTGTTAATCCAAGTCAATTTGAAAATCCAATAAACTTCTATATGTTCTATAATTTTTTCAAACATGAGCATTGCTGGTTAATAAATTGATTTACATTAATGTCTTAAAAGGGGACCGCACACATGTCCTGGTGCTAAAAGTTTTTAGAAAGAGTTTATGTAATTTTGGTAGTATAAAAGTAACCCAAGTTCTTTAGTATTATCCAGAGCTAGGATATGTAAATGTATAAACACATGGTAGAAGGTCAGTCAATTCGCAGGGTCTAACCTTGTACTGCTGCTATTTGTACCAACCATCTAATACTCATAACTAACTTCATTGCCTCCATCGTTAGGCTAAAATCTGGAGCCACAAACGGAGCAATTACTAACCATCAGTTCACAGAAATGCAATCTGACCTGAAGTTACAGAGTAGTCAAGGATGATATACTGATATGCCATGACCATCTGATAAGAAGAAAGCAGAATATCTAAAGAAGGAATACATATCCTGCTAGCAAGAGAAAGTTGTGGCGGCAGTGAGAATATCGATGGACCTAGCTCAAAACCCCACAACTTTATTTCTCCATATATATTTTGCCTTCTAAAGAGTATTATTGCCAATTGATTGTTAATAGAATGTCTAGATGCATGAGTATTCGACATCTGCGTTTGTTCTGATCTATAGAAGCAGTGGAAATAATACTTTATCATTCAGTCAGAAATAACTAAATTTTCATGAAATCTCATATCTTCAGTAATTTGCTCACAGGAGGGCGATGACTGTGGCAGCAAGCTCGCTAGGGATGGAGAGCACTGCACAGAGCAGGAAGGGAACGTGAATGGAATTGGGCATTGGTATAGTGAGTGTCAGTTTCGGACTTTCGGTCAGGCTGCCCACCATGAGTGGTGTTTCAGCTGAAACACCATAAAACTATTTAATTATTCATGTTTATTTATCTTTCATCTGATCAAATTAAAATGTCTAAACAAAATTTTGTAATTACATAGGTGGATTATATTGGGGTTTATGGATAGGAATATTTCATTTGACTATTTTGAGCATGTATATTTCACTCAGAATTGCCACCATTGTTCTTTGTGGACTAATTCTGACTAATACTTGGCAAAAGCATATTAGACTATTCTTTTACAATTAATTCTGATTACTATATTTTCGGTAATTTGGAGTACTACCTATTTGGCAGGAACATAGGACACACTTCAGTACAAAATTATTTACCATTTTAGTGGACTCGGAATTGAATGATGATATGATGAGAAGTAGAAATATGAAAGTGATGAGCACAACAGTGAACACTTATATCGCGTGATTTTGGACAGCCATCCTAGAAGAGGTCACAAGACCAAACTCATCTTGTAACACGAACTCCTTCGGCAGTGCGGTTCGCTGACGCCGCTGTGGGGACTGCTTTTGTGGTCTTTCAGCGGGAGTCCGAACAGGTTGCGGCCTTGCGCGCCAGCCCCCTCCCCCTGGGGGATCGCCTGTCTGGATCCTGCCTCATAATGCCGGTGACAATTCCTTCTCCTTCGCCTACCGCCACGTTGTCAGCTTGTCCCTCGAGAAGATGCCCCTCGAGCTGTGGAATCGTCGCGGGGTGGCGGCGAACGTAGCTGGGTTCGCCAACCTGTTTCGCCTCGAGCACGCCTGCCTTCATGGTAGCGAGTTCTCGAGCATCTTCGTCCTGGTCAAGGTGGAGGCGCTTCATCACATCCCCCACCACCTCGCCTTCCATCGAGTCGACGGCAATGGTACCTACGCCGACGTGATCATCAATGAGATCTGGGACGTCGCCCGCTTGCTCGGCGCTCCCACTGCCCCGCCTCGTCGTGGGGAGGAGGAGGGGATGGGCGAGCCCAGCCCGGGTGCCTGCCACGCTTTGCTGGGAGCGGGGGCGGGAGCAGCTTGCGCTCTGCTGTGCC
The DNA here is from genome assembly GCF_002575655.3 of Aegilops tauschii subsp. strangulata. Taxonomy (NCBI): domain Eukaryota; kingdom Viridiplantae; phylum Streptophyta; class Magnoliopsida; order Poales; family Poaceae; genus Aegilops; species Aegilops tauschii. Next base: position 573,645,552 of record NC_053039.3, read on the forward strand.
GATGCGCCACGGTCGCGCTCCCGCTCGTTCTTCTGCTCCCTCCGCGGCGGGGGAGGGCATGGCGGACCGCGCCTTCCGTGCTTTTCTGCACCCGCAGATGGCTTTGGTGGACGACTGCATTGCCATGCTCAAGCTCTCTGCCAAGCCAAAGCTCATCAAAGGCGCCATCTTCTCCTCCCCATCCGCAGCTCAGATTCTGCATGAAGACGAGCTCCGCCTCTGTCTCCACTCCTCGCTGCTGGCGGCCGACATGCGCACCCCGCGGGCTGCGGTCTCGTTCGATGTCGACTCGCTCTGCTTCTCCTTCACCCTGGAGCTCACAAACTGTCGGACCATCACTGGGCTTATTCCCGTGCGGCCGGTGATGGTCGGCGACGGTTTCTTTCCTTGCTTCAACTACCTTTCAGAAGAGCTTGCGCGGGAAAGCTGTCGATCTCTGATGTTTAAGTTCTGGCCCAAGGAGGTGAGTGGTGGGCTCTGCCCGCGCACTCTACCCTTGCTCCCTTCTGTTGAAGCCCGCTACCCACCCAAGCCCAACGTGCCTGCAGGCATTCTCCCAGCGCCTGGCCCACGGCTTTCCTCCAAAGACACAACACCCTGCCTCCTGCGGCCTAGTTTCCAGCCCAAGCGCACCTCCAAGCCTATCAGATTCTTACCTCTCGGCCCATCTGTACCCGGCCACTCCACTATGTCCCTAGGGCTGAACATGTGATCCTCCCCACCGGCCAGCCATCTCCTGTAGTTGCCTCTGATCTGCTCCATGGCGCCTGTGCGGCGCTTCCGACGCATGTGGCCTCCGTCTTCTGCAGCTGTCGCGATCCGCCGCGCGAGCTTGCAGCTGCTGATCTCATCACGTCCAAGGTCGCGCGGCAGCTCCTCCCCCCGGGCCCTGCTGCCGCCCTGCCAGGCGCGCCAAACATGCTGGATCTCAACCTAGATCTGCGTGAGTCGGACCTGCCTATGATGGACGGCGGCGGATTCGGTTCTGCTACGCCCGCCGCACCTGTGGTGGCGGCATCGCCTGCTGCTGCCGCCGCCCCTGTGGTCGTGCAATATTGATCTAGGAATAGATCACTGGACAGCGGTCAAAATTATCCTTAGTGGAATAAGGATATGTTTCTCGATTATGGAAGTGACAAAAGATTCGTCGTAAAGGGTTACGTCGATGCAAGTTTTGACACTAAATCTAGATGACTCTAAGTCTCGGTCTAGATACATATTGAAAGTGGGAGCAATTAGCTAGAGTAGCTCCGTGCAGAGCATTGTAGACATAGAAATTTGCAAAATACTTACGGATCTGAATGTGACAGACCCGTTGACTAAAATTATCTCACAATCAAAACATGATCACACCTTAGTACTCTTTGGGTGTTAATCACATAGCGATGTGAACTAGATTATTGACTCTAGTAAACCCTTTGAGTGTTGGTCACATAGGGATGTGAACTATGGGTGTTAATCACATGGTGATGTGAATTATTGATGTTAAATCACATGGCGATGTGAACTAGATTATTGACTCTAGTGCAAGTGGGAGACTGAAGGAAATATGCCCTAGAGGCAATAATAAAGTATTGTATATTTCCTTATATCATGATAAATGTTTATTATTCATGCTAGAATTGTATTAACCGGAAACATAATACATGTGTGAATACATAGACAAACAGAGTGTCACTAGTATGCCTCTACTTGACTAGCTCGTTAATCAAAGATGGTTATGTTTCCTAGCCATAGACATGAGTTGTCATTTGATTAACGGGACCACCTCATTAGGAGAATGACGTGATTGACTTGACCCATTCCGTTAGCTTAGCACCCGATCGTTTAGTATGTTGCTATTGCTTTCTTCATGACTTATACATGTTCCTATGACTATGAGATTATGCAACTCCCGTTTACCGGAGGAACACTTTGTGTGCTACCAAACGTCACAACATAAATGGGTGATTATAAAGGTGCTCTACAGGTGTCTCCAAAGGTACTTGTTGGGTTGGCGTATTTCGAGATTAGGATTTGTCACTCCAATTGTCGGAGAGGTATCTCTGGGCCCACTCGGTAATGCACATCACTATAAGCCTTGCAAGCATTGTGACTAATGAGTTAGTTGCGGGATGATGTGTTACGGAACGAGTAAAGAGACTTGCCGGTAACGAGATTGAACTAGGTATCGAGATACCGACGATCAAATCTCGGGCAAGTAACATACCGGTGACAAAGGGAACAACGTATGTTGTTATGCGGTCTGACCGATAAAGATCTTCGTAGAATATGTGGGAGCCAATATGGGCATCCAGGTCCCGCTATTGGTTATTGACCCGAGACGTGTCTTGGTCATGTCTACATAGTTCTCGAACCCGTAGGGTCCGCACGCTTAACGTTACGATGACAGTTTTATTGAGTTTTGATGTACCGAAGAAGTTCGGAGTCCCGGATGAGATCGGGGATATGACGAGGAGTCTCGAAATGGTCGAGACGTAAAAATCGATATATTGGACGACTATATTCGGACTTCGGAAAGGTTCCGAGTGATTCGGGTATTTTTCGGAGTACCGGAGAGTTACGGGAATTCGTATTGGGCCTTAATGGGCCATACGGGAAAGGAGAGAAAGGCCTCAAAAGGTGGCCGCACCCCTCCCCATGGTCTGGTCCGAATTGGACTAGGGAAGGGGGGCGCACCCTTCCTTCTTTCTCCTTCCCCCTTCCCTTCTCCCTCCTTCCCCCTTCCCTTCTCCTACTCCCACAAGGAAAGGAGGAGTCCTACTGCCGGTGGGAGTAGGACTCCCCCCTATGGCGCGCCTCTCCCCTTGGCCGGCTGCCTCCCCCTTGCTCCTTTATATACGGGGGCAGGGGGGCACCCCAGAGACACAACAATTGATCCTTGAGATCTCTTAGCCGTGTGCGGTGCCCCCCTCCACCATATTACACCTCGATAATACCGTTGCGGAGCTTAGGCGAAGCCCTGCGTCGGTGGAACATCATCATCGTCACCACGCCGTCGTGCTGACGATACTCTCCCTCAACACTCGGCTGGATCGGAGTTCGAGGGACGTCATCGAGCTGAACGTGTGTAGAACTCGGAGGTGCCGTACGTTCGGTACTTGATCGGTCGGATCGTGAAGACGTACGACTACATCAACCGCGTTGTGATAACGCTTCCGCTGTCGGTCTACGAGGGTACGTGGACAACACTCTCCCCTCTCGTTGCTATGCATCACCATGATCTTGCGTGTGCGTAGGATTTTTTTTGAAATTACTACGTTCCCCAACATCAGTCGTCGCGGATGAGATTGCTAGTCTGCTTGGTTGCCCCATCTCCTCCACCCCCTGCACGTATCTTGGTCTGCCTTTGTCTCTCAATAAGATCACTCACGGGATGCTACTACCAGTTATTCACAAAGTGGATCGTTGTCTGTCGGGCTGGTTGGCCACCTTCCTTTCTCTAGGTGGGAGGCTAACCCTCGTCAACTCCCCGCTGGCTGGCATTCCTACATACTTCATGGCATGCTTCCCATGGCCTAAAGAGTCGATCTGCTCTCTAGAGAGCCTGCTGCGAGCGTTTCTCTGGCAAGGAAAGAACAAAGTGAAGGGGGGCCAATGCCTCGTGGCTTGGGACAAGGTGATTCTACACCGCCAGAATGGAGGTCTGGGTGTGAGAAATCTGCAAGCTCACAACCAAGCCATGCTCTGCAAGTTTCTCTCCAAGGTTCTGCACCACTCCAACATCCCATGCTACCAATGGTTTGCTTTGCAGCCCTGTCAGTCTACTTTGTCTCTTGGGCCTTCCGGGAGGGATATTGCTTTATGGGGTGGGTTCAAGGATTGTATCCCCATGGTCATCAACTCCTCACAATGCATCCTCGGCTCGGGCAAGCTCATTTCCTTCTGGCACGATCTCTGGGTAGAGGCAGGCAGGTTGTACTTGTTGTCGCCTGTTCTTTACTCCTTCGCAAGGAACCGCTCCTGCTCCGTGCTCTCACAATACTCAGATGGCACCTGGTCAGTACAGTTACACCCCAACCTCTCCTGATCTGCTGAGCGTGAGCTCGTCCTTCTGCAGCAGCAGCTTGCTCCACTCACCCCTGATGGGTCAAGAGAGGATGTTCGCCTGCCGCCAGTCTTTGATAAGCATCTGAGCACAGGTTACTTTTACCGGCTGCTGACCTTCCGTGGTGTTTCTTGTGTCTTCCATGACTTGATCTGGGACGCCTTGATTCCATTGAAACATAAAACCTTCCAGTGGTTAGCTTTTTGGGGCCGGCTCAACACCAGAGACAACATGTTCAAGAAGAATTGGGCTGCCATTGCCGCTGACTCTGGTTGTGACATTTGCCCTGCAGCGGAGTCGGTTCACCACATTTTGCTGCATTGCCAGGCGGCATCCTCTCTCTGGCAGCACCTTCAGCCGGCAACGTTAGCTGGCAGGGCACCCGATATCCTCTCTTTCGTCCGGCAAGCTGCTGCTCAACTTCAGCACAAACGCAAATGGAATGTTGCTTTTGCCGCCTGTGCCATCACTCTCTGGCATGCCCGAAACGATCGTGTTTTCAACTCGCGATCTTGGACGGACGCCTACATACGTTTTTATGCTGCAGATCTGATCCGTCTTTGGTACTACAGAGCCACAAAGTTGCAAGACAAGGAGGACCTCAAGTTTTGGGGCAATTTAGTAGCAACATAGTCATACTTTGGCTGTTGGTTCTCTTTCTTGTGCTTCTTCTGTCTGAACAACTCCTTTTCTATCAGGTTTACCTTGTGGTTTTGCACTAAAGTGCACCCCACAAGCCTCATGTTTGTATGTTACTCAGGCTACGTCCTGCTTTGAAATATAAAGGTGGCTTGAGCCCCTTTCGTTTAAAAAAAAACACGAACTCCTAATACCATCAGTGGGGACCTGTCATCAAACAGACAAATGCCGGCTTAGGGCCTGTTCGGATCCACTCCACTCCACAACTCTGCTCTGGGAGCCGGCGGAGCCGGCCCGAACGCTGCAACTCCCTGGAGTCGACAGAACGGAGCAGAGCGATCTGTAGATGGAAATCGCAGAGCTGGGAATGAGCTGCTCCGTAGATCCTGGAAACGAAGGAGTTTGTCAAATTTACAGCACACTGCCACCGATAAGTGGCGTACCCATTCGTTCACATTATGTCTCGTGTCTTTTCTGTCTTACCACATCCTGAGCTAGAGCTCGCTTGGAGGAGCCGGAGCGTAGGATTTCCTGGAGCCGGTGGATTACCGAACATGCTCTTAATAGATGAACTTTACTACTTATTGTCTATATTATCACGTGCATATTTACTAGTCTCAATAAGGATAGTAAGCATATTGACACAGAGTCGAACGGTTGATGTTGGTGTTGACTTCTTGGCAATGTGAGGCCACAAAGATTGAAGCTTGATGTAAGTCCATGGCGAAAGAAAAAGCTTCGCAAAAAACTGACAAAAAAGAGAAGAGAAAAAAAAACTCAAGCGCGGGTATAGTATCGGGCCGACTCAATGGCGCCGTGCTGTACGTGAGACGTATTACGATCTCAGTTGTCTCAAAAAAAAAAAACGTATTACGATCTCAGTACGTACGATACATAGCTTCTGTGGCCATGTATCGCTTCATGCGAGACCAAACAAAGTATAGCATGATTGAGCGCCCTCCTAGTCGCTAGTATTGGTCTGGCCACCTTCCTACTTAGTTCCTTATTCTTTTATGTTTCTTCAGTCATTTTTTTTTTACTTTTGTCTATATTAAAAAAACCTAAATACATATATTCCAAAACTTAATTTACTTTAAAAAATCGGAAAACCCTTAATTTAAAAAATGTTAATGCAGTGTAAAAACTTTGTTATTGTAAATTTAGAAAATGTTGATAGCTTTCAAGAAAAAATGTTTGAGATATTAAAAATGATTACGTGTTGCAACAAAAAGTACATGGCATTTTTAAAAAATGTTTATACAATGTGAATTTTTTCATGTAATTCAAAGAAAATGTTTCGTAACATTGAAAGCAAATGTACATACATTTAGAAAACAGTTCACATGTTTCAAAAAGATGTGTATGACATTTTAAAATATTATTTTGAAGCATGTGTTTGAAATAATATTTAACCTGCATTCAAGAAAATGTCCGAAGCATGTCTTTGGAAAAATGTTAAACTTATATGAAAAAGTTTTAGATGTACAGGGAAAATGTCCAGTGTCTATGAAAGCAGTAGACATCAAAATGTATATTTGAAAAAAAATGTTGATCATGTTTTGGTAAATGTTAAACGTGTGTTAAAAATATTCCTAATATATATGGAGAACATATGATGTGTATGAAAAGATTAGACATGTGTCGAAAAAAATGAAGAAAAAGAGTATGGTGGAAGGTGGAAAACACAGAAAAGTTAAGTTCGTGTGGGTTCTAGCTGCTCATTTTTGATTGGATTGGTTTTGTTGCTGGGCACAAAGGTGTGTGTTTCAGACTGCGCTACCGGAATAACTGCTTATGTCGACGGCTTCTTGTCGGGGCTGTTGGCATACCTTGAGATACGCTGAGGGCCCGCGGAAAGCCGTCGGCATAGTTTAGCCATCGGCATACAAGGATCTACGCCGACGGCTGCCGTAGGCATAGTAAGGTCGTCGGCTTATCTCCATCTATGCCGACGATAGCCGTAGGCGTATGGAGTCGTGGAAGCTGGCCCGTGCGCGGAGTAAGCGCAAGGACGACGAGAGCGAGTACTACGGCAATACCGAGAAGAATCTGAAGTCCTACACGGAGTTGTTTCAGAGGTTACATCCTGGACCGGATGTTGGTGACCCCATCATGTCTCAGACCGACGAGACGACGGTGGTGGCCATCTAGCCGAAGTACCATGGCTGCTACCCGTGCCTCGATGGAGTGATCACTCCTTCTATCTCCTACACACGACTCCGGGCTACCAGTCCGAGCCCGAGTGGCAGTACGGCCCGCTCACAGCCGAACTTAGGCAGCCAGCATATTGTAAGTATTTCCCCCTTATCTTCTTTCTTTCTCACTTTATTTTCAACATTGCTATGATTTATGAGTTTAATCATGTCATATTGTAGACATATAAGGCCTTTGTCAAGCTTAAGCATGTCGAGATGCGGGAGTACTTGCAACGAGTTCAGGCAAACGAGGATTACAACCGCCGGATGATGACCGTTAGTTTTGCCCAGTTAGAACCAACCAAAATTTTGCACTTTCATTTCTTCTGACCTTCGTGTTTACTTGGTTAACTAACATCCATGCTATGTTTGCGGCTATGCATAACTGCACGGATCGACCATGAATGGGACCCGGACCACCACCTTCTCAAGAATGCCCATGCGTGCCCACGTTCGACCAATGGGTGGCACTCGGCAGCGGGACTCCGGTTAGTACATTGCCGAACTATTCAACCGCTAGTTATCGTTCATTCAACACTATCATATTTACCCTTACAATCTCTTTTCAGACATGTAGGGAACCGGTGGATCATTGGTTTTTGGTGCTCGTGTTGCTGGTTCCTCTCCTGCTTCACAGAGACCAGTCACTCCGGTCTGGCGAAGTGGTGCCGATCTTGGCGGTGCTAGCGGCGATGATCCTAGTCTTAGCTAAATTATGATGTTTTCCATATTTCGCTATGCTTTCCATGTTCCATAATTCATCCTAGTGTTCTTTAGATGACGATGATGATGTCGATGTTTCATACTTATGTTCATGAAGTTTCGACGATGATGATGATGTTGATGATCTTTAGATGATGATGTTGATGATATTTCGATGATGATGATCTTTCATATTATCTAGATGAGGTTCTACAGAATGATGATATTCCTGTGTATATACATATTAATATGTGCTCTGCTCTGCTGTGAATTTGAATGGAAAATGCAAAAACAGAAAAGTAAAAAAAAAAACAGACAAAAACTATGCCGAGGCCTGGCCGTCGGCATAGCCCCTAGCCAGAGCTCCGACCAGAGGACACATGGCTCCCATACGCCGACGGTCGTCGGTGCATGAGCGCCATGTGTCCTCTCTTTATTGGGTTCACTTGGTGATGGCGCCGTCATTTGCCGCCTAGCAGTTTTTTGTGCCGACGGCCATTCTATGCCAACGGTTGTACATATGTTGTCGGTATATGTGGCTATGCTGACGGTCTGACAAGAGTACACCCTCGAGATCGACACCGATGGGCCTATGCCGACGGCAACCATCGGCATAGAGGTATACCGACGGTATGAGGCCGTCGGCATAGTTTATTCCGATAGTGCTGGTTTCAATTTGGATTTAAAACTATTCCCGGGTTTAGATCCAAGCTCTCCCAACAACCGACATGTACGAAGATTGTATTGATGTTCTCTTCAGGATTGTGCGATGAGTTAACACAGCTAAAGAGAAACTTCCGGTGTGGTGATGAGCACGGAACGAGGAAGCTCTCCAATGAAATTTAAACTTGTGTGCCTCATTATGTGCTTAATCTTTGAAGGCTTAATAATATACTAAGTCTGTCCGTAATGGGAGTATCATAACTAGTATGATGCATGTCAACTAGGCAATTTTGATGATGTAAGAATTAAATGAAGAAAGAGAATGTTAAGTATCACATCATGATATTGTATTATAATAAATGTTATACTACTATATGTCATGCGTGTCAGTAAAGAAGATCATCTAAGATACTAACATATGATTTTATGCATTACAGAGGTAGTATAGTACACTAATATCATATGCATAATACTAAGTTATGATACTTTCCATGGGGACTTGACGGATATATTCCGCATTTATGAAAATGCATCGCTGTGTTGGCTAGGAGTCGACTATGGGCTAAAATTCTGAAATGCCGAGATTACCCTAAACTGAAAATATTTTATCCATTCCACTTTTCTTGGCATGTGGAGGAGACATTATTTGGCTCAAATTTGCAATGTTTATTTTTTTAGGTTGACTCTTTTGCGATGATACGTATCACCCTTGTGTCGTTCTTCATCTTGAAATGATTGCCAAGGCGAGTCTGCGAGACCTTGATGAGATCAGCATGCAACCACAGATTGTCGGTCAAGGCTGCCTGACGCGGGCGCAGCAAGGCCAGTTCACACTAGAACCGGTAGGTAAATTGCTTACACACTTGTTTCAAAAAAAAAATGCTTACACATGCATGTCCACAGCTAAACTTTAAAACGGAATCAGTTTTGACGGAGTACGTGCGTGTATGAAAGCAGTTTGCCACCGAACAGGTACTTCCTACCTGCCATGATCAATAATGCTGAGGGACAAGTTTCCTGGAATATGTTGGTGTTGACTGACTTCCAGAAACTGTGCCGGTCGGGTGAAGCGAGATTCCATTGCCAGCAAATTTCCTCACTTATGCTTTATAATATAAAGCCGGGGAAACCCTTTTTCTCAAATTTCCTCACTGCCTTTGATGGAATCATGGAAGCATGACACTATAAATTTCCATCGCTACACTCCTAGTCGATGCACACTACTCTCGCTCCCACTCCACACAAGTTAAACAGCACATCGCATCCAGCTCAATGGCCACTCTATCATACTCCATCCACATTCTCTTCTTCATACTCATACTACTACTCTCCGTTGTCTCATCATCTTCTTCTTCCTCCAACCCGACCAACAGTAATGACAGCGACACCGACCTCGCCGTGCTGCTAGCATTCAAAGCCCAGCTTGCCGACCCTCTCCGTCTCCTTGGCAGCAACTGGACCACCGGCACGTCCTTTTGCAATTGGTTCGGTGTATCATGCAGCCGGCGCAGACAACAAGTCACTGCTTTACTGTTGTCGGACAATGCCTCTCGTCGGATCTGTGTCACCTCACCTCGGTAATCTCTCTTTTCTTTCTGTTCTCAACCTCACCAACACCAATCTAACGGGTTCCATTCATGCCGAACTTGGGAAGCTACATCGTCTTAGGTATCTCAGTCTAGTGGGAAATAGCTTATCAAACACCATACCTACGCTCATCTGGTAAACTCCTCCCAACCCTAGCCGCCCCTCCTCCTTACCCCCCCCCCCCCCCCCCTCTTCCCTTCCACGCCGTCGCCTGAGGCAGCCGCCGGGAAAGCCCGGGGCGCCAAGGATGGTGGCGGCGGGGCCTCGGTTGCCCTGCTTCTGCGTGGGGAACCCCGGATCTGGAGCGGCGGGTCCATTGGCAAGGCACGGCCGGCTACCAGCCGTGGGGCAGTGGATCTGGTGTCCCGGCCGCGCGGGCGGTGGGATCCAGTGGTCGTTGCCGGCGGTCGGTGCGCGCGATCTGGCGCCTCCCCTCCTCCCCTGTTCCTCGTGCGGGCCAACTTGGTCGGGCCGTGCTTCTTCTTGGTCGTTGGTTCTGTACAGGAGGCACTGCTTGTGGCGGGGATCTAGTTCGGGCGAAATCCCTGGCCGGCCATGACCGGCCGCGCCGACGACGTCGCCTGAGGGCGCCGTTCCCCTCCTTGAAGGCGTCGGTACGGACTGATCTCCTCACTTCACCTTCCCCTAGGTTTCCCGGGCGAAAGCCCTAATTTTGTTGGGCGGCGGCGGCGGCGCTCACGGCGTCGTTCCCTTCTTGAAGGCTTCGCTTTGGGAACCTTAGGTTTGGGTGGCGCTTGTGGGTGGTGGGCGGCGGCGGTGGTGCGGCCCTATCCTAGCATGGATTTACGTCGGTTACTTGGAGATGGACTCGCGTAGGTGGAGGTCGTCGTCTGGCGTCGTGGTGGCGTCAATGGCGGAGGACCTGCCAAGGCTCGCGTAGTGGAGATTGTCGTTTGGTGTCGTGGTGGCGTCGACGACGGAGGACCTGCCAAGGTTGTCACCTCAATCTGCTCTGAAGCTGGACCAGTGGAAGATGGCGGCGACGACACATGTGAGTGCGTCAGACCGGTTTGAGCCCTAGACCCGACAGAGGGCTCGGGAGGGGCCTCCGGCTTTAGATGTTAGGTTTAGGTGAGAGGTCTGGGTATGTGGGCCAACTTGCACCCCTTCATCATTTGAATAAGAGTAGCGGTAGATGTTGCCGAGATGGCGGATTCAGGCTTGTTGTTGTTATACTTTGTAAGGTCCTCCAGAATAATCAATAAAATGGCTGCATGCATTTCCCAGATGCAGAGGCCGGGGTCATCCTCTTTTTCATAAAAAACACACACCATACCTACTACCTGGGGAACCTCGCGAGGCTCATGTTTTTTCATCTAGCTTATAATCAACTCTCAGGCCAGATCCCTCCTGAGATGCTTTTGCATATACACAATCTTAGAAAACTTAATATGTATGCAAATGACTTGAGTGGCCAAATACCATCATATTTTTTAGGCAAATACACCAGTGGTACAACAAGTTGCATAGAATAACCACTTTGATACCTCAAGTTGAAAAATACATAAAAGTAGTGTCTAAACTGATCTTTTGGTGCATATACAGTGCAAATTTCATCTGCAGCCGTATAAAGTAACAGCGCGGCGTGACAGCATGGCTGCAGGCCCACTGTCACTGAATGGCCAGGACCCGAAATGGCGTCGTATTTTTTGCGAAAATTCCTTGAATTAGTACTGTCAGTGAGAGTACAAAGGAATAATTACGTAAAATGATGCATACTGGAGATCGAACATGCAACATCACGCAATGCAGCCATCAGTGCTAACCACTACGACAAATCAACACTATTTTATCGGACGGATAACAATGGTTTAGGCTCCGTTCGGACTGCAGGTACAGAAAGGGAAACTGTGTAGGAATTGGATTGAATGAACAGTGAAGCTTTTCCTCCTCCTCTGGCGCTCCCGCGGGCGGCAGGGGAGGAACCCTAGCCGCCGGCCGCCTCACCTACTCCTCCTCCTCCCGCCGTCGCCAAAGGGCGCGCCCGGGCGAAGCCCGGCCGGCGGCGGCGGCGGCGGCGGCGGGGTCTTCTCACCCTCTCGCGAGGCAGGGGCTGGCGCGGGCCGGCGCTGTCGAGCCGGGGCGCCGCAGAACGCGGGACGTGGCGGCGGCTCTACGGGCGACAGCGCGGGGATCTGCTGCGGGCGCGGTGAGCTGCGTGGTGGCGGGGCGCGCACGGGGTCTGATGCGGCTGCGTCGGCTGGATCTGGCCCTGCGGTGGCACGGGCCGAGGGCGGCACGGCCAGCGGGTGGCCACCTCTGCCATGACCTTTCGGGCTGGTGGAGGTGGGTGGTTGTGCGTGTGCTGGAGGTCAGGGACGGCGGACGCGATGGCGGCACGACGGCTCTGCCAGATCTGGCCTCGGCACGGCGCGGGCGGCTTGGGCTGCGGGCGGCTGCCCCGACCGAGGCCACTCCGGCTGGTTGGGATGGCGGCGCAGTAGCGGCGGTTCGACCTCCTTCCCCTGATTCTTGGGGTGCTCGGAGCTGCGGATGGAGGTGTGCTCGGCAAGTGGAGCAAGGCGGCTCGACTTCGTCTGTGGCTGGCCATGGTGGCAGGGGCGCTCCGGGGAGTTCGCAGGGGTGCCTCTGGGTCTTGCTGTTGCCGGGAGTGGCGACGGAGACCTGGCCCTGGTTCGTGAAATGGCGTGGTGGCTGCGGCGCGGCCGGCAGCCTCCGATGGCTTCCCCTGCCCTGCTCCAGCCGGTTGGGTCCCGTTCTTTGCCAAAAGGGTGTGCTTTTTTCGACTGCGGTGTCGGTGGCTCCGGTTGAAGGGGTTGGGGTGGTCTTGGATTCCGGAGCGGCGGCTTTGGAGGTGGGAGCACGGTGCTCGTGAGCGGAGCCCGTGGCTCAGGTGCTGCCCGGTGGCCATGGCCGTGTGGGCAGCATGGTGGCTGGGGTGCATCGATCGGTGGCGGTGGTGCGATGTTCGTACCTTGCTAGGGGCGGTGAGTGTTGGCCGGGGTGAAAACCTGTTTTGTCTTCGGGTAGGCCGCCGGCGGCGAGTTCATTCCCTTCTTGAAGGCGCCGTCGCGGTCCTCATTGTCCATCGTGTTGCTCCAGGGGAAACCCTAATCCGCGGATCGGGCGGTGGCGGAGCTCTGGTGCCGTGACCTTCCTGAAGGCGCCGCCTTGGAGCTCACGGTTCGTCGTATGCGGCTTTTTCTCTTCGCGGTGGTGTTCACGGTTGAGGACCCTGGTAGCTCTTGTAGCGATAGGGGTGGTGTAGCTGCGCTCAGCGCCTATGTATCTAGCCTTGAGTGTGTGCGTGTGTTGGGGTGGCGTGTGTTTGTATCGACTTGTTGATGGTTATTGCTTTATATATAAAGCGGGGCGAAAGCCTTTTTTATAATGAACAGTGAAAAACTTTGGAACGGGAAAAGAAGGAAAGGAGAGCGGGATGGCCTAGAGAAAACGCGCGAAGAGCAAGTAGTAATGAACAGTAGTTAACATAATATTTTATTTGCACCGCACTTGTTGTTCTTCTTTAATGTCATGGACGACCACATGATTGAATATTTCATTCTGTCCAACCGTACAATTCCTCTGTTCTGCCTCAGAACTCCGCCCAAAATGAGCCCCTTGTGAATTTGTTCGATCCCGTGAAATGCGCATGCCCAGCGATCTTTTCCGTGCAGTGGCTAGATCCATATGTTGGGTTTTGCGTGGTCGTGGGTTCGATCCTAGAGCCTAGCCTTTTGTCTTAATTTAAGTGTTCACTCTACTGATAGATGGGATCCAATGATTATTCAGGGTGTTTTTTTGGAAAATGCGAAGCTCTAGTCACTGACCGTGGACCAGCAAGAGATGCTAGACACACGGAGAAGTTTTTACATACTTCACGGACCAGCACAGGTGGCGTCTTCTAATTGGGATTAGGGAGAGACAGGGGCCCATCCCCCTGAAAATCAGGGGGGAGAGGCCAATTAGCATTAATCAATCTGTAAAATGCCCGTCACATGTCCGTGCGTGTAGTATTATTGGTGGGCCAGCCGCCACATTGACACGTCATGCTGGCGCGTATACAGCTACAGATGAAATTTGCACCTTATATGCACCAAAAGACAAGTTTAGGCACTACTTTCATGTATTTTATAACTTGAGGCACCAAATTGGTCATCCTATGCAACTTGTATACCACTGGCATATTTGCCTCATATTTTTTGGATAACACGCCTTCCTTGACATACATCAATTTTGGAAATAATAGCTTGTCAGGTCCTATGCCAGAAGCCGTTGCACACCTATCCATGCTTGAGGTCTTGAACCTCGAGGTTAGTCAACTCTCGGGCTTAGTACCAGAATCCATGTACAAACAAGTCCAGGTTGGAATTTATTTCGTTATCTGATAACAAATTGTTTGGCTGGTTTCCATCGAAGCTTGCATCATGCGAGTACCTGGAGATGATTGATTTGGGTGAAAATTATTTTGAGGGCATTGTGCCAACAGGGCTATCCAAATTATCCCACTTCCAGATTCTTCTCTTAGGTTATAATAACATTGTTGGTCCTATCCCAACTGCTCTTAGCAATCTTACCAGTCTTACATATCTAGATCTCAGCGACAGAAATTTGACAGGGGAGATTCCACAAGAATTAGGTCTCATGCGGGAACTCTTATTTCTGTCTCTTGGATCCAATCAATTGATTGGAGAAATTCCAGATTCCTTTGGAAATTTATCAAAATTGTTCGTTCTAATTTTGGCAAATAGTCAACTTTCTGGTCAAGTACCAATAACACTTGGGGAAAATGCAGCTTTGAACAAGCTTATTTTGTCAGTAACAATTTGGAGGAGAATCTAGACTTCTTGTCAACGCTTTCCCAGTGCAAAAAACTCCAGGTTCGTACAGTAGAAGCTAATTCTTTCACTGGCATCCTCCCAAGTCTTGTAGGAAACCTTAGTTCAAAGCTTGTTACTTTCATTGCAAGCAAAAACCAGTTAATAGGTGGACTTCCAGTTACAATTTCAAATATAAGAAGCCTTGTACGGCTAGATCTTAGTGACAACCTACTCACTGAGACAGTCCCAGTGTCCATCGCTAATTTAGAAAATCTCGTGTGGCTTGATCTCTCCAACAATGACATGTCAGGTCCTATCCCGATACAAATTGGTATCCCGATACAAATTGGTATGCTCTAGCGTCTAGAACAATTGTTTCTCCAAGCAAACAAATTCTCAGGCTCTATGCCAAGAAGCTTTGGGAATATTAGTTTTTTAGAATACATTGACCTATCCAGTAACCAATTAAGTTCAACGATACATCCAAGCATTTTCACTACCAGAAAAACTTCGTTTGCCGACGGCCAAATCTATGCCGACGGCACCCGTCGGCATAAATGCCGCTATGTCGACGGCCAAGGGCAGGCCGTAGGCGTAGAAAAGCCGTCGGCATAAATACATATATGCCGTCGGGGCCGTCGGCATATACGAGGCCGTCGGGACCGCTCGAGGTACGCCTACGGGCCCCGTCGGCATAGGAGCGGCTGTCGGCATAGCCCTTGCCGTCAGCGCTGACCGTTTGACGACGTTGAGCCTACGCCGACGGGTGGTAACGGCGGCCGTCGGCATACCCGTGCCAGCCCTATGTCGACGGCTATGCCGTCGGCATAGACCTGGCCCATACCCCTCTGCCACGTCATCGATCCGTGTGCTATGCCACGTCATCGATCCGTGGGACTGCACCTCCGTGTGTGCACAGATATGCCGACGGCCTAGCCGTCGGCATACATTTTTTTAGTTTTATTTTAAATTTCGCTTTATACTACCTATGGCAAATATATGCCTACGGTATAGCCATCGGCATAGGCCCCTCTGCCACGTCATCGATCCGTTCACCATGCCACATCATCGATCTGTGGGACTGCACCTCCGTGTGTGCACAGGTATGCCGACGGCCTCGCCGTCGGCATACAATTTTTTTATTTTTACTTTATTTTCTCATTTTTACTTTATTTTAGTTTTTGTTTTTGCATAAGATAATTATGCCTTATCTAAAAAAACATACCCTGATTGTATATCGATTGCCCCCCGTTACGAACGTCGCTATCATCGCCGTGTCACGGAGGGGGGAAACGGTCGACACGGAGGGAATTCTAGTTGGTGGGGGGATTCGGGGTGTAGCTATGTCACCGAAACATCGCACGGGTCCCGATGCATATGTGAAAGTGTTCAGGCATGCGTAGACGCCCGTCTTGGGGCTCCGCGGTGTGCCCCCCTGCACGCAAGGCAGTGCCGCCGTCACTTGGATGGGGGCACACCCCGGAGACGTGTGCCGCCTCTTCGGACATGCCACCACACCACCCCGCATGTATGAGGGCCCGGTGCGACGCTCGGGTGGCATTGCTACCCCCTAGGGCCCCCGTCCCGCCTAACCCTGTAGCGTTTGACCACGGGATCTAGCCCTTTGTCTTTGCACGGACGGGCTTTGAGCAGTGGACCTATCCACCCGGTTGTGGTAGGTCAGCCCATAGGAACACTTTGGAGCAACATCCGGGCCAGACCCACGGCAAGATCCCCTCCGTGTAGACCCGACGCGTCCGTTTCCCCCTCCAGGTGCCGGCGGCGCCGCCGTCCGTGAGGGGGGGGCACACCCCGGAGACGCGTGCCGCCACTTGGGACATGCCACCACACCACCCCGCATGTATGAGGGCCCGGTGCGACGCTCGGGTGGCATTGCTACCCCCCAGGGCCCCCGTCCCGCCTAACCCTGTAGCGTTTGACCACGGGATCTAGCCCTTTGACTTTGCACGAACGGGCTTTGAGCAGTGGACCTATCCACCCAGTTGTGTTAGGTCAGTCCATAAGAACACTTTGGAGCAACATCCGGGCCAGACCCACGGCAAGATCCCCTCCGTGTAGACCCGACGCGCCCGTTTCCCCCCTCCAGGCGCCGGCGGCGGCGCCGTCCGTGAGGGGGGGCACACCCCGGAGACGCGTGCCGCCTCTTGGGACATGCCACCACACCACCCCGCATGTATGAGGGCCCGGTGCGACGCTCGGGTGGCATTGCTACCCCCCAGGGCCCCCGTCCCGCCTAACCCTGTAGCGTTTGACCACGGGATCTAGCCCTTTAACTTTGCACGGACGGGCTTTGAGCAGTGGACCTATCCACCCGGTTGTGGTAGGTCAGTCCATAAGAACACTTTGGAGCAACATCCGGGCCAGACCCACGGCAAGATCCCCTCCATGTAGACCCGACGCGTCCGTTTCCCCCTCCAGGTGCCGGCGGCGCCGCCGTCCGTGAGGGGGGGCACACCCCGGAGACGCGTGCCGCCTCTTGGGACATGCCACCACACCACCCCGCATGTATGAGGGCCCGGTGCGACGCTCGGGTGGCATTGCTACCCCCCAGGGCCCCCGTCCCGCCTAACCCTGTAGCGTTTGACCACGGGATCTAGCCCTTTGACTTTGCACGGACGGGCTTTGAGCAGTGGACCTATCCACCCGGTTGTGGTAGGTCAGTCCATAAGAACACTTTGGAGCAACATCCGGGCCAGACCCACGGCAAGATCCCCTCCGTGTAGACCCGACGCGTCCGTTTCTCCCTCCAGGTGCCGGCGGCGGCGCCGTTCGTGAGGGGGGGCACACCCCGGAGATGCGTGCCGCCTCTTGGGACATGCCACCACACCACCCCGCATGTATGAGGGCCCGGTGCGACGCTCGGGTGGCATTGCTA
The DNA here is from genome assembly GCF_002575655.3 of Aegilops tauschii subsp. strangulata. Lineage (NCBI taxonomy): Eukaryota > Viridiplantae > Streptophyta > Magnoliopsida > Poales > Poaceae > Aegilops > Aegilops tauschii. The sequence continues at coordinate 573,663,084 of NC_053039.3, forward strand.
CCCCCCAGGGCCCCCGTCCCGCCTAACCCTGTAGCGTTTGACCACGGGATCTAGCCCTTTGACTTTGCACGGACGGGCTTTGAGCAGTGGACCTATCCACCCGGTTGTGGTAGGTCAGTCCATAGGAACACTTTGGAGCAACATCCGGGCCAGACCCACGGCAAGATCCCCTCCGTGTAGACCCGACGCGCCCGTTTCCCCCCTCCAGGTGCCGGGTACCGGGTCCCATACAGACGGTAAACTAAGAATCTAAAAATGTAATAATTGAATTGATTAAAAACTCCGGTATTCATCATTGAAAATGTACAATTGCTGTGAACTTTTCAGTGCTCGGTTTAAACAGGTCCTGTGTAATAATTGAACTTATTCTTCATATAAGTTTAATGAATACCAGAGCTTATAACGTATGGATTAGTGAACTATTTAAACAGGTCAAATTGCTTTTCCCCCGGCGAGGTGGGACTATTTAAAAAAAAAAGTAGTTGCCAACTATGCCGACGGCTTAGCCGTCGGCATAGGCCTCCCATCTATGCCGACGGCCGGGCCGTCGGCATACGTCCACGTTATCCACTCCCCCCGGGCTGCTAACATGTGGGCCGAGCCTATGCCGAGGCCAACCTTATCCCCTCGCGCGGCCACCCTCCTCCTCTCCACTCATTTCTCTCCCTCTCACCGCACCCGACCCTGACCCCAACCGCCGCCGCCCACCTCCTGCGCTGCCCGCCCTGAGCACGCCACCGCCCGCGCCGCCCCGAGCACGCCGCCGCCCGCGCCTCCCTGCTCCGACCCGCGCCGAACCACCTCGAGCCCGCCGCCGCCCGCGCCTCCCGGCCCCGACCCCGAGCCACCCCGGCCCGACCCCGGGCCGGCCGCCCCGCCCCGACTCCGTGACGCCCCGCGCCGGCCGCCCCGCCCCGCCCCCCCTCCGGCCTCCCTGCCCTGACCCCGCGCCGCCCGCCTCGACCCCCCTTCGGCCGCCCCGCCCCGACCCCCCTGGCCTCCCCAGGCGACCGCGGCGCCGGCCCTCCGCCGCCTGCTCCGGACCTCCATCGCCCGTGCCTGCCCTCCCCCCACCCGAGCCGGCCCTCCCCCATGGTGAGCTCCCTCCCTCCCTGTCTGTAGCAATTTTTTTGTGAATTAAGTTGTTGTTCATAGTTATGTAATTAGATGGCTGGTTAGATGGATGGATGCATTATGTATGATGATAGTTAGATGGTAGATGATTTGATGATAGTTAGAAATGTGAGAAATGCAAAAAAATTAGATGATAGATGATGATGTTGATGATGATAGATTATGATGTTAATGATGATAGATGATGATGTTGATGATAGATGATAATGCTTTTTTTATGCCTTGATAATTTTTAGATGATGATAGATTTCCATTTTTTTGCGGAAGAGATGATAAATGATGATGATTGTTGGATCATGGTAAATGACGATGATGATGATGGTTTTTTTATGCTTCGATGATTGTTACATGATGATAGATGATGAATATATTGTGATGTACTTAATTATTGTCACGGTGCAGGTTCTGTGGTGTTCCATCTCGGTGAAGTGACCGGCCTGAAGAATCATGACTACCATGTATGGATTGAGCGGATAATGCCGGTGATGGTTCGAGGCTATGTCCCCGAGCATGTCTGGCGAGTGCTTGCCGAGCTAAGCCATTTCTTCCGCACGCTCTGTGCTAAAGAAGTAAGTAAAGACGTGATTGAAAAATTGCATAAAAAGGCACCGGAGTTGATAGTCAAGCTAGAGAAGATCTTTCCGCCAGGCTTCTTTACACCGATGACACATCTCATTCTGCACCTCGCGAACGAGGTATTGTTGGGGGGGGGGCCTGTGCAGAATCGCTGGCAGTACGGCCCTGAGAGACAGAACAAGCATCTCCGACAGAAATGTGGAAACAAAGCTAAGATTGAAGCTTCCATAGCTGAGGCAGTTATCCTAGAGGAGGTGTCAGACCTCAGGACATCATACTATCCAGACCACGTTCCCCATCTGCATAACAAGGTGCCTCGATACAATATAGAAGAGCCGAATTATCAACCCAAGCTCTATCTATTCAACGCGCAAGGTGGGAGGGTTGGGGCCTCGAAACCTTATAACATGCCACGACAAGAGTGGGAGGACCTCATGTTCTATATCTTGCACAACATCAGGGAAGTTGAGGAAGTGTGGATGAGGTAATACCACTACACCATTCCTTTATGTCTTCCACATCATCATGTTTTATGTTCACTTAGTCCCAGTTTAACACCGGTTTTCTTTTTTTAGTGATTTCGTTCAAGAGGAATGGACGGGAATGAATCCTCCTACTGAGGCGGAGGCACTTACTCTTCTCCGTCATGGAAACCCTGGACGTAAAAATTTTGTTGCTTGGTTCATGGAGAAAGTAATTGTCCACACTCCCCTATTAAGTACCTAGATCAACATTTATTAGTTAACTAATGCACGCAACAATTTCAATTATACTTGTAGGGAAAAGATCCGAACATATCTATGGATGATGAATTGAGATGGGTTTCCATGGGTTTTGACCCTGCCGTCATGACATGTAAAAAGTATGATGTGAATGGGTATCGCTTCCATACAGAGGATCACCAGAACAGCCGGCCTGATCCCAAAACTATAAATACCGGAGTGTACACCCCCGGTCAAAATTCAGTAGACTACTACGGAAGGGTACAAAATATATACGAGATTAAATTCCACCAGGGGCGCGAGACCCTAAGTCTGCCTGTGTTCAAATGTCGATGGTTCGATCCGCGGGAGGGGGTAAAACATACGCCTTCCATTGGTTTGGTCAAAGTTAAACCATCAACCGTCTATGCCGGAGCCGATCTCTTCATTGCGGCTACCCAAGCTACACAAGTATATTATCTGCCTTACCCATGCCAGAAAGAGTACCTAAAGGGTTGGGAAGTTGTGTTCAAGGTGTCACCACATGGTAAGCTACCGAACCCGAATGAAGATGATTACTACAACATTAACCCCATGACATACGAGGGAGTGTTCTATCAAGAGCAACCTGATGATGATGATGTGGTTAGAAACGATGACGCTAGACCATTGGGTGATGATGATGTGGATCCAAACGACGACAAAGCACGGAATGATGGTGAGACCATTGTCAATGAAAATGACATACTTATGCTAGAAAAGTTAAACTTAGACGCTGACGACGAGGAAGAGCCTCGACCTCCGTCAGACAACGAAGATGATATGATTGATAGTGATGATGAGGCGGACCGAGAAAGAGGTTACAACAGTGATGATTCATATGGTTTCTAGCAGATGTACGTGTCAAGTCTTTTTTTCTATAGTTTAGGAATATGCCTTTTATGCCTTTTTATTAATGTGTTTATTTTCATGCCTTTTCCTTCATTTCATTAATTTACTAATTGCTTATTCTCTTTTCAATGCAGGTTCGTGGAACATGGGCAAGGGGAAGGCCGACGGCGTGGGTTTCCTACGCAAGGTCGTTGGCCTGCCTAGTCGGAGTGGTCGAGCACGTAATCCTCCCCCCGGCTACTTGACGATGACTCCTCACAGGGAGGTCGAGGGAGAGGTGCCCCTAGAGGAGGAGGGGGCGGGGGGAGAGCCCCTAGAGGGCGAGGTGGGGGGAGAGCCACTACAGGGGGTCGCGGCCAGAAAGAGCGCACCCTCACCGACTTAGGGGTGTTGTCTTCGAGGCCATCCTCTAGTGAGGTACCCTCCTCTGGTGAGGAGGAGGAGGAGGACGAGGCAGGCGAGGAGGAGGAGGTTCGGGATGGGGCCGAGGAGGAGGTGGAGGAGGAGGACGAGGAGGAGGAGGATGAGGAGGAGGTTGGGGAGGGGAAGGCAGGCGAGGAGGAGGGTGGTGGCGGGGATGATGGTGCTGGCGGGGAGGGGGTTGACAACAAGGGGTGGCTGCGTGGTAACGCAAAGCTACCAAAGCAGGTTCCTGCTACTGAGGAGCAGAAGTGGCTCATTGAGCCCACGGGGAAAGAGTAAGTGCCACTTTATAATAATTTCATTATTTTGCTTGTCACATGCTCATTCTGGTTGTTATTTATTTTGCTTGTCACATGCTAATAGTTCATTCTTTTGCAGCAACTGGATATATTCTAAAGGGGTCCGTATTCCCAACGGCCTCATCACCGTCCTGCTGAAGTTACACTGGCCGGGGTTGTACTGTCCGGATCCAGTCAGGCACCCGGACCATCGGGTCTTGGCCACGAGCTGGGAGCACTGGGAAGCGGCCCTCCACGCGGAGCATGGGACCCATGCCAAGGCCGTGATCACCACTTTCTGGGTGAGTTCTCTTCAGAAGCACAAGTCCATTCTAGTTTCATGAATGATTTAACTCATGGCTTCTTCCATTCTTGTTTCGTGCATGATTGTAGAAATTCTATCGAGTTCTCCCGGAGCACAGGGGCAGAGCGGACCAGATCGTGCTACGCCAATGCAAGAAGAAGGCCCGCCAGATGCAGTACGAGGTGCGCTATGTGGCCATCTCGACATACTACCACGACTATCTTGGTGTGAAGATGACCAAGGAAGAAGCGCGGAGGATGGGCATTACCTTGGAGAGGGACGAGTTCTTGGCGGTAAGTATAAAAGATTTTTCATTATGCTTTCATTATGCTTTCATTACCTTGTGGTACATTTCACCGTTTCGTGTTGACATGTATTATGTAGGTGTGTCCAAATTGGTGTTATGGAAAAGACGAGTCCTGGGCGGCATTGGTGGATCTTTGGTGTGATGAGGCTGGAGCCTGGGCGGCTATGAGAGTCAAAAACAAGGCTAACCGAGGGAAGGAGGGAGTACATGCTCAGGGAAACCGAAACCACTATCTCCACAAGGCAGTTAATGTATGACTAGCTAACCCCATTAAACATTCTTCTTCTTCTATTTACCATCACTTTCTTATGTATGACTAACCTCTGTTTGGTGGTGCAGGAGGAGAAACTGAAGCGGCCGCTCTCACACATGCAGGCGTGGGAGATCGCCCATACGCGGAAGGACCCTAAGCCTGGCGAGCTCAAGTACTACGGCAAGAAGACCGCAGGGAGGAAGAAGGCCTACTCCGAAGGGTATCTGGCGTTACATCCTGACACACCTGACCCCATTGCGGCGGATCTGGACGAAAGGGTGGTGGTGGGCATGGGGCCGAAGGAGCACGGTCGGGAGGCGGTTCTCGATGCTGTGATCACTCCGTCTATCTCCTACACACAGCTCCGTCGGATCGACCCGACCCTGAGCCAGCGCACGAGCACGCGCATGAGCAGTGCACCATCACTGTCCCTCTTTCAGGAGCAGCAAACTGTAAGTATTTTCCCTTTTATCTTCATTGTTCCCTTTATTTTCCGCATTTAGTAGTTTTATGAGTCTCATCATGTCATACTGTAGGCCTACATGGAGTACACACGCCAGGAGACCATGGCGTGGCACGACCGCCTGCATGCGTACCATCAGCAGAGGGATCGCGAGATGCAGCACGCTTTTCAGGAAATGGCGGCCTGCAGGTGTCCTCAATGGCCATCAGCAGAGGGTCCTCCAGCACAACCAGTGCTGCTGACCTTTGAGGAGTTTGTGGCACATTCCGCTGGCCCCTCGCCGGTTAGTTCATCCCCAATCAATTCACCCAAAGCATGTCATGCCTTTCAACACAGTCTTATATCCCGTTAATATATCTTTTCAACATCCAGGGAACAGGTGCATCTACCGTTGGCGGTGGTCTTCGCAACACTCCCGAGACACGGAGCCCGACCACTCCGATCCACGGAGACGGAGGCGGAGGCGGTCTTGGCGGTAGCGCTGCGGCTAGCAGTGACGACCTGGGCTTTGGCGGTCTTGGCGGTGACGACCTCCGCGGTGCTCGACGTCCTGGCGCTTAAGCCTTTCTCGATGCTATGATACTTGCTTGTTCTCGATGCTATGATACTTGTATGCTTGTGATGATACTTATCTTATTGTTGTTTGTGAGATTTTATATGCTTTGTGGTGATGATACTTATATGTGTGATGCTTTGCGATGCTTCTTAGCGATGCCAATTTGTTGTGTGATGCTGTGTATATGCTGTTTCTTCTATATGCTGTTTGTTATATATTCAAATGAATTGAGCTGAAAAGAAACAGAAAAAAGAAAAAAAACTGGACAGAATCTATGCCGACGGCCTGGCCGTCGGCATAGGCCTGGCGTGAGCTCCCAGTGGACGACACGTGGAAACTATGCCGACGGCTAGGCCATCGGCATAGGCCTGGCGTGAGCTCCCAGTGGACGACACGTGGAAACTATGCCGACGGCTAGGCCGTCGGCATAGGCCTGTCGTGAGCTCCCAGTGGCCGACACGTGGCACGTCTATGCCGACGGCCAAGCCGTCGGCATAGACCTGCCCCAGGAGCGCCCAGTATCTGACACGTGGCGTGTCTATGCCGACGGACTCGCCGTCGGCATAATTTCAAACTAAGCCGACGGCTGGGCCGTCGGCATAGACACACCCATGCTGAACGGAGTCTCGCCACGTGGCGAGAAGCCATTGGGCAGCACTTGACGGCGGCCGCCGTTAGGCGATGACGTTGCCGACGGCCAAGGCCGTCGGCATAGATGTACGGCCACCGTCGGCATAGGGTCTATGCCGACGGCTTTTCTATGCCGACGGTCATCCTGGCTATGCCGACAGATATGTTGCCGACGGCCCTATGCCGACGGGGGCCGTCGGCATAGGCCTGACCCGACGGCTAGTCATGGCTATGCCGACGGCCTTGGCCGTCGGCATAGGGTGCGATTCCGGTAGTGAATTTCCACCTAGATGAACTTCTCAAACTAGATCTTTCAAATAATTCCTTTGCTTGTGCACTACCGTCTGATGTTACTGGTCTAAATCAAATATATCAAATGGACCTTTCTTCCAACTACTTGGTAGGAAGGATCCTAGAATCCTTTGGCCAACTCAATATGCTAACTTTCATAAATCTATCGCATAACTCCTTCAAAGGTTTTATTCTGGGCACACTTGAAAAGCTAAAAGGTTGGGCATCATTAGATCTCTCATCCAACAACCTCTCTGGTACCATTCCCATGTTCTTTGCCAACTTTTCCTACTTGACTATCTTGAACCTCCCATTCAATAATCTGGAAGGCCAAATATCCGATGGAGGTGTTTTCTGAAATCTCACCTTTCATTGTTTGACTGGGAATGATAGGCTATGTGGTGCTCCTCGCCTTGGATTTTTGGCATGGCTTGACATGCCTCGCTCAAGTAATAAGAAATTCCTACAAATTCTACTCCCAACACTCACAGTAGTTATTGGTGTGGTCGCCATTTCTATATACCTATGGTCTAGAAAGAAACTTAAGAGAGAGGCCATAGCTAGTGATGATCCAACAGATGTTGTTGGCTATCAGATAGTCTCCTATCATGAGCTCATTCGTGCCACCAATAATTTCAGTGAAGAAAACATTTAGGCTCCGAAAGCTTTGGAAAGTCTTCAAGGGCCAACTGAGCAATGGTTTGGTGGTCGCGATAAAAGTTCTTGACATGCAGCTGGAGCAGACAATCCGAAGTTTCGACGTTGAGTGTCAAGTGCTTCGCATGGCGCGACACCGCAACCTAATAAAGATACTCAACACATGTTCCAACCTTGACTTCAGTGCACTAGTGCTTCCGTACATGCCAAATGGTAGCTTAGAGATGCTCCTACACCCATCTCAGGGTTCATTGCGCCTAGGGTTCCTTGAGAGACTAGGCATCTTACTTGACGTGTCGATGGCAAAATGAAGTATTTGCACCATGAGCACTATGAACTGATCTTGTAATGTGACTTGAAGCCTAGCAATGTGTTGTTTGATGAGGAGATGATGGCGCATGTGACGGACTTTTGGATTGCAAGGTTGATTCTAGATGACAAGTCCATGACATGTGCGAGCATGCCTGGAACTGTTGGGTACATGGCACCAGATACCTAATTAGCATGCCCTTGTTATGTTGTTCAACCAACTACTTCTTAAACCATTCCTAGATTATGTTCCCACCAAAATCAATATGGTCGAGCAGGTGTGCTTTTTTGTTTATATTTTTATTGAGCAGAGTATGGGTCTCTTGGGAAAGCATCACAGAAGAGTGACGTTTTCAGTTAAGGAATCATGCTCCTTGAAGTCTTCACTGGAAAGAGACCCATTGATGCATTGTTTGGCGCGCAACTAACCCTCGGGCAGTGGGTTCACCAGTCATTGCCTGCAGAACTTGTCCAAGTCATTGATGGAAAGCTACTGCAAGACTCCTCTGCTGCTTGCTACAGCTTAGAAGATGGCTTTCTTACACCGGTGTTTGAGCGGGGTTTAATCTGCTCCAATGACTCGCCTGACCAGAGGATGACGATGCACGATGTGGTTGTCAATGCCGGGTACACACAATAGACAGCGACAATGTCACGTAATGCTGCATAGTGAGTTATCTCCTTTGCACTTGGAACAACCATAGGCCTCTCGGATGGGAAGGAATGAATCAAGATGTAGTGAGACATATTATACACTTGGGATATACAACTATTTGATCACGCTTTTCTTCTCTCGGACCATGAGAGTAGCAATCTCTTTAGATTACATTTTAGATCCAAATAAAGCTTGCGCCATGTCTCATAGGAAAGCAACGTTATGAAAATTTGTGTAGATACACAGATGTAAGGACCGTTTCTGCTCCGGTGCTCCCCCCCTAGGCTGAACGCGAGTGGGAAAAACATAAGGACGGTCCAGATGCGTCGATGGCGGTTCATAACTAGGGACACGATGGTCATTTCAGGTGGGTGTAGAGCGCGCGTAGACCAGTCGTAGAGCCCTGTATGAGCCCGCGCCGGCCCATGTACTATTGTACGCCAGGCGTGTACGTGTATTATACGCTGGCGGTTGCGTTTCCCCGCGGACGTGCGCGTGCACGTGTGCATGGATAGTTTCCAAAAAAAGGCCCCTAGTATAAGAGGAGGCGAACGGGCACCGGCCGCATCGCCCACCCCATTTCCCCCAAATCGCCTCCCTCTCCCTCCTCTCTACTCTGCCTCATCGTCTCCCTCACCGGCCACCCCACCTGCTCGCTCACCACCGCCGCCTCCCTCTCTTCTCCTGCTTGCTTCTGGCTCGGATGGAGCAAGGCCGTGGCGAAGCCGCCGTCGCGGGCGGAGATCTGCAGAAGACGGGCGCGGAGACTGTGGCAGATGCCGTGCAGACCCTCGTCGGCGGTGCGGGTGCAGGAGGTGCTGCATCCCCACGCGCTAGATCGGTCGCTGCGGCGGCGGATTTGGAGGAGAAGAAGGTGGTCGTGGCGGACTCAGCCATGCCGGTGCTTGGCGTGACGGCGTCGAGCGGCCCATCTGATGGACCTGCGGAGGCCGGCGGCAAGCACGTGGACCTACAGGTAATCCTTGCCAGCAGTCCCCTCCATTGCTAGTTACCCTCGTTAAGCAGTAGATTTAGGTGTTAGGTTTTTTGGTTGTTGCTAGTTGCTGCATCCCCTTCTGATAGTTAGGGTTTTTAGATGTTTGATTGATTTATAGTGAAGGTTAAGTTTGGATTCTGTGATTGAATCATCCAGTAGATCAAGTAGTTAGGGTTTTTTAATGAGATGTTAAGTTGGGGATTTTTTGTATTGCATCGAATTAGAGCCACTGATATGTTGTATCTGTGATTGAGTCACATCCAGTAGATGTACTAGTTAGGGTTTCTTAATTAGATGTTTAATTAGGTTTTCTTTTGTATTGGATTCATTTATAGCCTATGATATGTAGAATGTGTGAATGAATCACATCCAGTAGATGTGTAGTTAGGTTTTTTAATTAGATGTTTAGTTGGGGATTTTTTGTATTGGATTCAATTAGAGCCACTGATAAGTAGAATTTGTGATTGAATCACATCCAGTAGATGTAGTAGTTATGGTTTTTAATTAGTTGATTAGTTAAGGTTTATTTGTATTGGATTCATTTATAGACAGTTATATATAGAATCTGTGATTGAATCATCCAGTAGATGTAGTAGTTAGGGTTTTTTAATTAGATGTTTAGTTAGGGTTTTCTTGTATTGGATTCATTTATAGCCAGTTATATGTAGGATCTACGATTGAATCATCCAGTAGATGTAGTAGTTATGGTTTCTTAATTAGTTGGTTAGTTAAGGTTTATTTGTATTATTCATTTATAGACAGTTATATAGATTCTGTGATTGAATGATGTAGTAGATGTACTAGTTAGTGTTTCTTAATTAGATGTTTAGTTAGGTTTCTTTTGTATTGGATTCATTTATAGGCAGAGATAAATGTAATTAAATGGTGTGACTGAATGATGCAGTACAAGTAAGAGTTATTATATTTTAATTAGATGTATGAGTTAGTGTTATTTGTAGTGGATTCATTTATATCCAATGATATATGTAAGTAAATTTTGTGATTCAATGTTCCAATGGATCTAGGAGTTAGTGTTTTTTAATTAGATGCTGGAGTTAGGATATTTTAATTAGATGTAGGAGTTAGGCTTCACCATTTCACTTATTCTGACATACGAGTGATCATTGAGAACTGCTCTGAACTAAATATTTATTAATATTTACAAATGAAATGAAAACCTGACATGTTTGTGAAGTTATATATAAAGGTCCTATTTGCATTGTCTGTCAAAAACTGCTATCTCATTGGTTAATAAGAGAGGAATGATATTCATTTATACCTTCATATGCATGTTCAAAAGCAAAATCTGAATTTGTATGTCCATATGAATGAACTTGTATGTTCATAACCCAATTGTTTGGTATCTATATAGCTTCATATATAGTCTATGAATTAGTTGTTGAAATGTACATACCATGTGTAACCTGTGCACCTTTTCAATATAGTTAGGAGCTTTCCATCATTATGCAAAATCAACTTGTTTGTAATGACATTATTTGAACTGCAATTCAATTCCTTGTAAATGACTTGCTTGGTTGACAATATAGCAGAAGGAGGATCTTCTTGGCAACAAGAGGAAGTGGGACTCATCTGGCTACTACCCTTATGACAGTGATGAGGATGAGCCGTACGAGGTAAGGCCTAGCTGAAATGTTATTTGTGCATTGACTTAGTGTTAGATGTTTATAGTATTTGAATGCATAATGTATTAATGTCAGTCATTAATGTGTGCAATATCAATCTGGAGATGATGTGGTCGAGGGGAACGTCGAGTCCTTTGAAGAGAAGGTGGTGCAGAAGATCAGGGCCCAAGGATCTGCTATGTACTACAACTAGAGGACGGACAAGTACCGGTGCCCCTACTGCAGCAGGCCCAAGCCCAGGTCTGGGTTGCTGGAGCATCTGATGGAACATTGTCGGGCTACATCCATCAGCAGTGATGAGTACAAGATCATGGCTCAACATTCTGCCCTCCACAAGGTCATGAGAAACCCTAACATGTAGTTGCCCTAGACCCTGGTTGTCGTATGATGGAGGAAGGCTCAGTCCTTTTGGTGAACTTTATGTGGTATTCTGATGGTGGAAACTTTTAGTGGTAATTTAGTATGAACTTTATCTAAGTGTAGTACTGTGATGTGTGGTCTAAACATATCTAATATGCTAGTGGTCTGCATCAGCAAGTGTGCTGTGTGGATGCTGCTGTCTATGGTAGTAATATATATTGCTATCTATATTTGTGTCCCTTAAATTTGCCATTATGGTTCCTTAGATGTATGGTTCCTTAGATGTATGATTTGCTTGAATTTAGCTGCTGCAATGATCAGACATGCCGCATCAGTGTTGCTTCACTGATCAGGCATGCTGCAAACACTTCCCATGATGTGGCCATGTGGAACATGCTGTGGCAATGGTGCAATAAATTCCCATGTTGTGGCCATGTGCAACATGCTCTGCCCATAAGCAAATCGGACCAAATGTAAAACTTTGCGTTAAGTTAATTAATGTTGTTTAGTGAAGTAACTGGAAATTGTTCATCCACACATATGACATGTTTCCTTCATTTGAGTAAGCAAAAATAGCAAATACTCCACCATATGATCAAATATTCCAATAACTGAGCACATATTCCATCATTTCATCAAATACTAATAAAAAAGTATTTAAAGATGGTGTGTGTGTGTGTGTGTGCAAAAAACAACATTTGGATAAAGGTGTAATGATTATTTGTAATATGAAGGAGTTTTTTCATGAAATGCAAGTTGATTATTTGTAATATGAAAGATCTCCTTTTGTACAATTTATAGTGGCTCCGTGAAGCCGCATGTTTCGAACCGGCATTGGGCAGGGCATAAAAAATTCAGAAAAAATTCAAAAATTGTGACCCAAATTTTCTTGTACATGGTGACCCACATGTGCCAAACATGACTATGAAAGAAAATTTGGAAAAAATAATACTTTACAATGCCCCCTTGAGGTATAGACCGATGTTTTGACCAGTCAGTCTAGAGGGCATTATAAATTAATAAAAAATTCAAAAAACTATAAAACCATGGAAAACTAGCTTTGTTTGTGCAATAGATCATGTGTGCCAAAATTGAGGTGATTTGGAGGAGGTCGAAAAAATCATCGCATTCCGGAGGGGCCATTTGGTTACGTGATTTTTTCCACCACCTCCAAATCACCCAAATTTTCTTGTACATGGTGACCCACATGTGCCAAACATGGCTATGAAAGAAAATTTGGAAAAACAATAATTTACAATGCCCCCTTGAGGTATAGACCGATGTTTTGACCAGTCAGTCTAGAGGTCATTATAAATTCAAAAAAAAAATTAGAAAAAATTTAAAACCTTGGAAACCAAGCTTTGTTTGTGCAAGATATCATGTGTGCCAAATTTGAGGTGATTTGGAGGTGGTCGAAAAAATCATCGCATTCCGGAGGGGCCATTTGGTCTAACTTAAGAAAGTTTTTGAACATACGTGCTTTTTTCCACCACCTCCAAATCACCAAAATTTTCTTGTACATGGTGACCCACATGTGGCAAACATGGCTATGAAAGAAAATTTGAAAAAATAATACTTTACAGCGCCCCCTTGAGGTAGAGACCGATGTTTTGACCAGTCAGTCTAGAGGGCATTATAAATTAATAAAAAATTAAAAAAAATTAATACCTTGGAAAACTAGCTTTGTTTGTGAAGAGATCATGTGTGCCAAAATTGAGGTGATTTGGAGGTGGTCGAAAAAATCATCGCATTCCGGAGGGGCCATTTGGTCTTAACTTAAGCCAGTTTTTGAACATACGTGATTCTTTCCACCACCTCCAAATCACCCAAATTTTCTTGTACATGGTGACCCACATGTGCCAAACATGGCTATGAAAGAAAATTTGGAAAAATAATACTTTGCAATGCCCCCTTGAGGTATAGACCGATGGTTTGACCAGTCAGTCTAGAGGGCACTATAAATTAATAAAAAATTCAAAAAAAATTAATACCTTGGAAAACTAGCTTTGTTTGTGCAAGAGATCATGTGTGCAAAAATTGAGGTGATTTGGAGGTGGTCGAAAAAATCATCGCATTCCGGAGGGGCCATTTGGTGTAACTTAAGCCAGTTTTTGAACATACGTGATTTTTTCCACCACCTCCAAATCACCCAAATTTTCTTTTACATGGTGACCCACATGTGCCAAACATGGCTATAAAGAAAATTTGGAAAAATAATACTTTACAATGCCCCCTTGAGGTATAGACCGATGGTTTGACCAGTCAGTCTAGAGGGCATTATAAATTAATAAAAAATTCAAAAAAAATTAAAACCTTGGAAAACTAGCTTTGTTTGTGCAAGAGATCATGTGTGCTAAAATTGAGGTGATTTGGAGGTGGTCGAAAAAATCATCGCATTCCGGAGGGGCCATTTGGTCTAACTTAAGCCAGTTTTTGAACATACGTGATTTTTTCCACCACGTCCAAATCACCCAAATTTTCTTGTACATGGTGACCCACATGTGCCAAACATGGCTATGAAAGAAAATTTGGAAAAAAACAATACTTTACAATGCCCTCTTGAGGTATAGACCGATGTTTTGACCAGTCAGTCTAGAGGTCATTGTAAACTCAAAAAAAATTAGAAAAAATTTAAAACCTTGGAAACCAAGCTTTGTTTGTGCAAGATATCATGTGTGCCAAATTTGAGGTGATTTGGAGGTGGTCCTGACATGTGTGCAAAATTTGACATGTGACATATGCAAAAAATTAGACATGTGACATATTTTGTTTAAAACTTGTGTGCAAAATTAGACATTTGACATATGCAAAAAAAATTGAATACAAATTTAAAAATTTAGTTTGGGTATCCTCACATGGTGGAAATGTTTGGTCCAAATATTTTTAAAATTTATATTTAATTTAAAATTTGAAAATTTAATGATTCAAACTTGTTTGCAAAATTTGACATGTGACATGTGCAAAAAATTAGACATGTGACATATGCAAAAAAATTAAATAAATAATAAAAAAATGCCAGCCTACCAACAGCATTTATATGAAACCGCACGGCCTGCATATGACTAGTAACCCATTGGGCCAGGATGCAGGCCCGCGGTGAATGTATATAAGTTGCCGGTAGGCCCAACGGGGCAGAGAGAGACTGGTTAGGCAATGAGCTGCCTGCTTTAGATAGGAACTTGAGATGATTAGCTCAGGTGGGTTTATAAACCGGTGCGAGCTCCTCTCCGTTGGTGAGGTGGGACTAAACTCCCACCACCCCGAGACAGTGCCCGCCGCGGCTTTGATTTGGGCCTAATTTGGGTGGGCCGTACCAGGCTGGCCTCACACGTGGTTATCAGCTGGAGAGGGAAAAAATTCCCCATTTCATCTGGCAGATACGAACCCTAGGTCTTTGCTTCTGTTCCCCATTCACTCCGTGAGCTCAAATCTCACATCTGGCGTCACCGGCGATGGGGGCCAAGAAGGGAAGGAGGTCGCGGTCGGCAAGTGATTGCCGCCGCGCTCAAGAAAAGTGGGAGGAGGCAGTTGGGAAGTTCTGTCAGGGCGATCTGGAGAAGAGGGCGAATGTGGAGGAGATCTGCAGCTGGTTTCCCAGCTTGCAGATGTTCATCGACCATGGTAGGGGTCTCATCAAAGTGCTTACGGGCAATGAGAAGAAATCGTTGTTTGGTCCTGCTCGAGGAGTTGTTCCAGTCCAGGTTTTCCTCTGGGCTATGAACGAAGCGGAGAACTCTCCGGATCCGCGTTAGCGTGCGAGGTGGTACGTGTACCGCTCCCGCCGCCGCGCCCCTCCTATTCCAGTGCCAGATCTTGTCGGAGTGTTGCTCGCGGTGCCTGCTCCGGTTGATCAGTCCAATGTTCACTCTGACAGTGATGTGGAGCAGAGAAAGGATGACAGTGATAGTGAAGATGTGGAGCATAGCGAGGATGAGAGTGATAGCGAAGATGTGGAGCAGAGCAAGGATGAGAGCGGGGAAGAGGAGGTTGTTCTGCTGCTGGACGACAGTGCTGGAGAGGAGGAGCAGGATGATGTTGTCCAGGAGCAGCCGGCGGACTTGCAGATTGTGGGTCCAGGGATCCCGCAGCTCGGAGACAGGACCATGCCGATTGAAGCGGAGACCTACATCCGTATGGGCATTCGTCACTCAGAGCGCATCAACAAGTTGAAGGACAAGAAAACAGAGTGATGGCATGTCAGTGTCTTCAGTTAGTCTATCTGTGTGAGTCAGTTGGACCCGTTTGATAGCATACTATGTTCTAAGTTCTTTGAGAATACTTCAGTATTTGAGATTATGTTAGTTTTATTTACAGTGAGCTGTTTGGTTGCCCCTAATAAATGTGATTTTAGTACTGCAGTATTGGGAAAACTATAGTTATTTCTCTGCATGAAAAATGTAGCCTCTTTAAAAAAAACAGAGTTTGTGAGTGCTTAAATGCAATGGCTAGGCAGCACAATTTACAGCATACCAAACAGTTGTATCTATTGTGAATACTCCAAAAATCTCTGTTTTAGTCAAACCATGTTATCTCATATGTATACGCAAGAATACTGTAGTTTTTAATACGCTGGTTCATATAGTACCATGCTACCAAACCCAGAGAACTGCAGTAAGTGTTAAGTTATGTACTGATGAAGTTTATGTAGTGCAAATGTGATGTGTTCAAACTGTTAAGTTATGTAATGCAGTTGTTAATGCAATGCATATGTTATCCATTTATTTTCAAAAACAATCCAATTTCTACTTTCTCTATAATCAAACTAATGAGCCATTGGATTGTTGATTGATCTATTTTGCAGACAAAGGAGCCACAAAAAAGGTGCTGGAGGTGGCAGCAAGACTGCTAGAGCGAGTAGCAAGTGAAGTGTACACAGCGAAGCAGGGGTGGAGAATCAATGTGGCAAGACTGGAAGGATAAAAAAGAAGACTCTACTTCCTGCTGAAGATGTGGCCTTTACTTTGTTGCGATGTTTTAGTAGTTGTTGCTGTTATTTTGCGGTGCTCATGAACTTTGTAAGCCTAGGATGATGGGTTAGGTAGACTGCAGGCCATGCTGGCTTTTGGTTATATAGGTTTATGCTGGCTTGAAGTGAAAATATAGCATTATTATTGATATATGGATCAGCCAGTTCTTCAACTCTAAGGTTGCGTTAATTTGGTTCTAGATTCAAATACATAGCTTAACCCTGCAGGGTTATCATAATCTCACATTTGTGTTTGAAAACAATCCTAGTTAGCCTAAATTACTGGTTGCAATAGAAATGTGTGCATTACCATGATGTTTACGTATTTCATTTCTTATATATATTTCAAATATTTGAAAATCAAATCTATTTTTCCTCTTTCATTAATTCCGACAGTTTTACAATTCAAATTATGCAAGATAATACATTCTCTTTCATTTCACTTGTTAATTAAAATATTTCTTTTTAGTTTTATCTTTGAAATAATTTTGAATCACATAGATATTTTTCTGTATTATTTGTTCTGACAGTTAGAAAATTCATGAATGTGCGAAAAATTGTTGTGTTATATTCTTTTATGAGGTGATTTGAAGAACAACAAATAATGGTGACAAATGCAAAAAGTGAAGTATGACAAAAAAAAGCCAGCCTACTAGCTGCATACTACACAATTCAACGGCCAGCATACGACTAGCAACCGAATCATTTAATGGGCCAGGATGCAGGCCCGCCAGATTGGGATAATAGGCAGCTAGTAGGCCCCACTGGGCTGGGACGGACAGGGTTAGGCAATGTGCTGCCCGCTTTAGAAAGGAACTTGAAAAGGGAAGCTCAGCCCGGTATATAAACCGGTGCGAGCTCCCCTCGCTTGGCGAGGTGGGACTAAACTCCCAGCACCACTGGGATGTGCCCGGCGCGACGCTCGCTTGGGCCTAATTCGGGCGGGCCGTCCCAGGCCAGCCTCACCCGCGCGCAGATTATTACCACATTTAAAACCGAGCTGCTTCAATGTGTTATATTTCACTTATTCAATGTGTACGAAAAATTAATGTCTTATATTTCACTTATTCAATCAAATATTTATTTTCTTTTTATATGTAGAATAATTTAAAATCTAATATATTTTTACTCTTTCAGTTATTCTCACACTATTAAAATTCAAAAAACGCAATATAATATGTTTCATCTTTATTATAATATATCTTTTTTGTTTTCTATTTCAAAAAAGGTATATCAAATATATTTTTTCTATGTTATTTCTTCTTAGAGTTTTAAAATTGAAGTATATGTTTTGTATTTTATTTCTTATTATAGTTATAAAAATCAAAATTCCATGAATGTATGTTGTCTTCTGTTTCACTTCTTAAATACAATTTTCATTCTATTTTCAAAATTCCATTTGGTTGACTCTAGAAAAACAACGTCCTTCGGGCTCCCCCTCCGGCAGACCCGAATGATGGTGATTGCACATGTGCTATGTGCTGGCCTGCATGAAATGACACCAAAGTTTGGCACCATGTGTGGATGCCCAATGTAGGCCCCCATGCAACATCTGGGCCATTCCGGACACCGAACGAACATTGCGTCACGTCCGGGCAGCGTTTCGGGTTCTTTTCGCCGGCAAAATCCTAGTAAATGCATCGAGTGTCGGAAATCGATGAGAATTGGCATGCATGATGTCCATGGTCATCCCATTGTGTGAAAACAATTTGGGGCCATTTGGTTGAGTCCAGAAAAAAACGTCCTTCGGGCTCCCCCTCCGGCAGACCCGAATGATGGTGATTGCACATGTGCTATGTGCTGGCCTGCATGAAATGACACCAAACTTTGGCACCATGTGAGGATGCCCAATGTAGGCCCCCATGCAACATGTGAGCCATCCTGACACTGAACGAACGTTGCGTCACGTCCGGGCAGCGTTTCGGGTTCTTTTCGCTGGCAAAATCCTAGTAAATGCATCGAGTGTCGGAAATCGATGAGAATTGGCATGCATGATGTCCATGGTCATCCCATTGTGTGAAAAAAATTTGGGGCCATTTGGTTGAGTCCAGAAAAACAACGTCCTTCGGGCTCCCCCTACGGCAGACCCGAATGATGGTGATTGCACATGTGCTATGTGCTGGCCTGCATGAAATGACACCAAACTTTGGCACCATGTGAGGATGCCCAATGTAGGCCCCCATGCAACATGTGAGCTATCCTGACACCGAACGAACGTTGCGTCACGTCCGGGTAGCGTTTCGGGTTCTTTTCACCGGCAAAATCCTAGTAAATGCATCGAGCGTTGGAAATTGATGAGAACTGGCATGCATGATGTCCATGGTCATCCCATTGTGTGAAAAAAAATTGGGGCCATTTCGTTGAGTCCAGAAAAACAACGTCCTTCGGGCTCCCCCTCTTGCAGACCCGAATGATGGTGATTGCACATGTGCTATGTGCTGGCCTGCATGAAATGACACCAAACTTTGGCACCATGTGAGGATACCCAATGTAGGCACCCATGCAACATGTGAGCCATTCCTGACACCGAACGAACATTGCGTCACGTCCGGGCAGCGTTTCGGGTTCTTTTCGCCGGCAAAATCCTAGTAAATGCATCGAGTGTCGGAAATCGATGAGAATTGGCATGCATGATGTCCATGGTCATCCCATTGTGTGAAAAAAATTTGGGGCCATTTCGTTGAGTTGAAATAATTATTTGATATCAAAATTTTCTAATATGAAAAAGAAAAGAAAAAAAGTACATGAAACGAGCCCCTCGTCGCTCAAAGAGAGGAGCAGCTGCGATTTGTTACACAATTCCCGGATCGGAATCTACAAAAAAACTCGAGCGTGGGAAGCCTATCCCTTTAATTTAGGAGCACGTACTGTCTCTCCTCAACCAAGGAAGGCAAAGATCACGGGCGTTCTTTCCCTGGTGGTTACGACGACCTAGGAGATCCTCCTCCTCCTATATAGTCTCGGCATCGTCTCGTCTGCGACAGCTCCTACCGCCGAGTCGACGACAGCTGCGTCCCTAGCATCGGCCCAACCCCAGCAAGATCGTCGAGAACATCCAGATCGTCAGCGCGTGCTGGCCGTCGTGGACAAACTGCGTCCACGTTACAACGCCGACAACTTCCATCTTTATCGAGCGATCCAGTATGTTGGCAACCGTACCGCATCCATGATGCTTTTCTTTGTGCATGTGTTAGATTCGATAGGACTAAGATTAACTAGCGCATAATCTTCGCATTACATCTGTTGGAGTAGATGTTTTTTGTTTGCGCGTGTATTAGATTAGATAGGCCTATGACACTAGATTTGTTTGTGCGTGTATTATATTAGATAGCCCTACGATTGCAAATTAGTTTCTGCATGTTGTTTGTTGTCTTTCACTTGTAGGTTGGATTGATGAATAAACAACAATTTTTAATCAGTGTTAGTTATAGCACAGTCACTTTAAGTTATAGCAATGCCCTAAGACATGCATGTTGCAACTATGAGACGCCGACTAATATTGTATCTGTTGCACGTTTGTTTGATGCATGTTCCAGTATGCATAATTTCGTTTTTTTCTTTTCGATTTACTGTTAATTAGGCACTGTCACCGATTCTTATATCTGTTTGTACAATACCATATGAAAATAAATGATTAGATAAATTATGTTACTTTTTATTATGAAACTAATTGGTTAAATAAGTACTTGTTAAACTGGCATTCTATGTGCTGCACGTGTCTCTACTGAATGTTTCAGTAGGAATAAATTATGTTGTATAGTTTTATATCTACTGTGGGATAGTGTATTCCATTATTATGTTTTATGCAAGAATATGTTAGGAAAAAAGTTGGTTACATAATTTATGGTACTATAACCAAGTATATTTTTTAACAGGATGGATGAATTCAACGGAGAAATTGTTTGCGCCGTTGAAAAATGGTGCAAACTTATTGCCGGTCTATCTTCTGGTCAACGGGCCGCACTTGCCGAAACACCACTCCGTAGCATGCTTCAGATACCTTCGCTGAAGATGCGTACACTGTTGATCCGGTACATGGTTGAGATTTTTTATCCTAGCAAGGGCAGATTCATTGTACAAGACTTGGTTGGCGAAGTGTCTCTCGGTGCCGTGGATGTTGAGTGCATCTTGGCCTTGGAGAACCACGGACTGTCGGCAGAAGGTATTCTCGGTGAGGAAGGTGAGGATGTTAAAGATCGAGTGCCGCCTCAATTCCTGAGCAAGACCACAGGTAACATAGTCATCGATGATCTGATTGTGGACATCACAAAAAATAAATCTGCTGACGAAGATTTCCTTCGGAGAGTTGTCCTCGTGTTGCTTGGAACAGTTCTTGCTCCCATGTCGAGCAAGACTGTACCAAAGCAATATTACGCATTAGTGGACGATGTGAAGCGTATATCCAAGATTAATTGGAATGCATTCACCCTCCGGGTTCTGCTGGACTGCCTTCACAACGTGAGGAAAGGCAAACACCTCCGCCAATGGCCGAGAGGGAACTTAGCTCTCCTGCAGGTACACCTTTCAGACTTTTACCATTGCAAAAAAAAAATATGATTGCTAATTTACCTGCTGTATAGTACTAATTGTAATTTTTCATATTCATGCAGTACCTGTACTGGGAGAAGGTTCAGCCTCTGGAAGGTGAATGCGCATTCAATCCTAGCTTGTCCATGGAACCTCTAATGAGGATTTGGACTGAAGTTGCAGCCTCAAGGAGAGACAAGTTTGATTATGACCACGGCCGTGGCCGTGGTAACATCAATGTAATTCATTACGTTGGATACTTCTTAAATCTTTTATATAACATAATTAGTTGTATTAATATTTTTATTGATCACATATACTTGTATTTCACATGCAAATTGAAGACAACATAACCAAGGAGTATAGGGCGCAGGAGTGCAAAGTACCCGAACCAGAAAAGCCAAAAATGAAGCCCACCGTTGGTGGGGCAAAGAAGTCCAAGTTAGCCTCAAACGCGGACGAGATGATGAACCTCATCATGAAGCGGTGTATGGATTACATACGCAGCCAAATGAAGGAAATACCGGAACAAGTAGCCGAGGTGACACACCCTTAATTCTATGTTTACAACATTTTTGAAGTTGCAAAACCGTGCCGACATTAATTAATATTTTTTATGTACTGCAGAGATTGTTAGAGAAGTTGAACCAAAATGGTGTGATGTACAAGCCAGCGGCTGCTGCGGCTTCCGGCAACAACGATGCCGACCTAGAAGTGGATTCCTTTGAGAATGGTCCGCCAGAAAAAAAAAGAATTCGTTTACAAGGATGACTCTGACGGTCTAGAGCCGGTGATTGATTTGACACAGCCTGACGAGCCTGTTGTAAACCAGAACAACGATGACGAGGAAGTATGTTTTCATTTATTTGTCTTCATTTATCTCAATTATGCATCTTCATTTTCGTTAACTGAACCTATCACATTATTTCTTTGTTAACTAGAAAACACCTGCCAAGTTAAATGTTGACAAGACAATGAAGCCTACTGATGAGTGCGGCGCAACACCAGAGAACCCTTGGATTGTAGGTAATTCTCCTCGAGCAGAATCGTCCGACATTGACATTTCTGCAAGTTCTATCGACAGGATGGTGGGTAAGAGCAAGGGGAAAAAGTCTGCAGCAACCGCAAAAGAAGACGATGTTATACCCGGGAAGCGCCGACGGACTTCTCCCAAGAAATTTGAATCCCCCTTTAAACTTGACAAGCCCGGCAAGCGAAGCGCTCGCGGTACTAAGCCATCCGGCAACACTACCGCAACTAGAGGTACCGTTAGTAGCTATCTTAGTGCTTAATTTACTACCATTTCATGTACTCACCGTTCGTGGCGTTCGTAATTTATCATGCAGCTCTGTTTAGTGACAATGACATGGAAGGCTCTGTTAAGGACGATTTGACACCGGAACTCATCGATGCTACTGTTACGTTTGTGGAGGCAGCTGCTCGGTCTGAGAAGAATATGACAAAAAGAGTTTACTCCAATGAACATGGCACCTCTGTGACTGTGGAGAGTATACGACCGGTACTTGAGCATACATGGCCGGCGGATGACGTAAGATCTATTACCATGTCCTGCTATTTAAGTGCATAATCTAGGTGTCACCTATGAAAATAAAATGTTCTATTATTTTACGCAGATTATCGATGCTTATCGGACACATTTGGCTCTGCGCGTTGGTCATGATCGGCACCTCTGTCCAGCCTGGAGGTCCAAATACCTTGTTGATCGTGCTAAGGCACGAGACAACCCTAAACCGTCGAAATACAACATGGATAGTGCGCTGAGCAGAGCTGGAGCAGTACGTAGGGTTCTGGACGAGTATACCATCCGTGATAAGGTACGATATGTTCTTACTTGTTCATTAACACTCATTTCAACAAGCATAATTGCATCTGATTACAAATGTGTTCCACATTTTAGTCGTTTATCCCGTTGAACGTCGGCAATACACACTGGATCACCGTGGTGATGCACAACCTCAAGAAAGAATTCCGAGTTTTTGATTCGCTCTATCCTCTCGAGTTCTCTCTCGACACTGTGAAAGCACTGGTACTCTCCCCAGCATTGAGCATTCTTCATATGAAATGTCATATGGTTTCTCACTACTACTTTATTTCAAATAGCGACTAGCAATAGCAATTGATATGGACGAGGCAAACCGTATTACACCTGGCAAATATCCAGACGTCACTAAGTGGCCTATCATACCTCAGATCGACATGCCACTACAAGAGGACGGGTGAGTTATGGTTCATCATTTTCTACTTACGAAAGACATGTTCGTGTGCACGGTGACTAATGTTTGCATATATATTAGGAACTCTTGTGGCCTTTTTGTGATTGAAGTTATGGAGCATTGGGACGGGGATCGATGGACCGCCGATTTTACCCATGTAATTTGTCCTCTCTGTTCGTACACTTGTACAATTGTCATATAATACCAACTTCTATTCATTAAACCTTGTTCTAAAAATTGCAGGGCACGGTTAATGCAAGGAGAAGGCGTCTCGTCGCCGAGTTGGTTCTCTCACCTACCAACACGCTCGAATGTGTGAAGAACAAAATCCGCGACATCGCAAAGAAAAGCAAGGCGTGAAGACATCATACATGATTCAAGATTCTAGTTTTAGTCGTTTGTTTTAAGTCCGGAAGCACGTTTCCCGGCATGGACAACTTTGATTTTCTATCATTCATGTAATAAGCACGATACCATGGATTTTGTGTGGATTTTTGGTCGCTCACACATACTTGTGTATGTGTAATGCAGTCAGACTATACGTTTCGTACCAATAAATTTTTGCTTCCCTTCATTTATTCTACCTTAATGTTTTTTGCTGCTGTGTTCATT
Source organism: Aegilops tauschii subsp. strangulata (assembly GCF_002575655.3). Taxonomy (NCBI): domain Eukaryota; kingdom Viridiplantae; phylum Streptophyta; class Magnoliopsida; order Poales; family Poaceae; genus Aegilops; species Aegilops tauschii. The sequence goes on from NC_053039.3 coordinate 573,686,851, forward strand.
CTTTTTTGTCATGGAAGAGTAATTCATTTCTTTTTTTACTTTTGCATATTTTTTTGATTTGATTTGGCATTATTCAACAATAAGAAAAAAATTTGATAAATTCCTTTTTGTTTGCTTGAGAATCAACCTCGGCTGTCGTGCCATCCGGTGTGGGATCCCGCGCCCGAGACAACGACAGATCCGGTCCCCGCGCGGGCGACCCAGTCGACGAGCACCAGTTGGCGCGGGGGGACGCTCCAGGTCCGGTCCCGCCCGACTGCTCGGTGGAGACAGCCCGTGTGTCGGACGCAGACGGGCCACCCGTGGATCCTGCGATTGGTGGAGTAGGCAGATCTACCTGGGATCCCGTGCGCATGATTGCCGCTGGATCTCTCGGGATCGGCGTCCGCAGGTGGATCTTCCTCGTGTCTTGCGCCAGACTCCCTTGGCGTTATGTGTTGCCTGAAATCACGTTGCACAGTTTTTTTGCTGCATTTTTGTTAGCCTTTTCCTTTTCTGCATCATGAAGATCAGGATCAGTAGCACCATCAATCACATGGTCAACTACTATTTCGCCCCCTTGATCAGTACGATTTAGAGCTCCGGTGGAAGCAAAAGAATTTCAGTGCTTAGCCGAGAACCCGCATTAGGATGCAGGTCAAACAAGGGCAAACTATTTCGAAAGTGATATAATTTATTGGTTAATACAATATACTTAGACCTTACACAAATGAACTGGCCACAATGCGGATAGGACTTGATCATTCTGTTCAACAATAAACCACAAAACATACTTAAAATTCATCACAAATCTCCTTCAGCTTCTTGATCTTATCAACGTACCCATGTTTCTGTTTGAGAAAATCTGCAATAATATACTCAAGTTTTTTCTTCTCTTGCTTCAGCTGGTCCCTCTCTCTCATCACTTAGTCTCTCTCTAGCACCACCCGGTCTCGGTCTTTCTCAGCCTTTACCCTGAGGACCTGATGTAGATTGGCACAACCATGGTCTGCCATCTTATTCTTCTCCAGCTCCTCTTTGAGATCGCTAAGTGACAATCTTGCATTGCCCAACTGCGTGAGAGCATCCTCCTTATCAGCCACCAGTTTAGCAAAGTCCATTTTGAAAAATCTCAGCTCTTCCTCCGTCCTCCTCTTTTCTCCAATTAACATGCATTTTTTTTCAGCATTCTTAATATTCTGTCTCAGCTTCTCGTCATACATGCTCCACAGTTCTCTCAGGCAGAACTTCGTAGCCACTGACCACTCCGGGTCTACCCATTCCACATAGTTACATTTCACTTCTTCCTACAGTATGAAAAAATATGGTCTCAATCATATATGCACAAATGCAATACAATTACATGCAATGCACTAAAAATATGGTCTCAATCATATAAACACAAAATGTAGCATGCAATGATATACATATATATATATATATATATGGATCAATTAACTACAAGTATATGCTATTATGTGCTAAAACAAATATTAGACCGTAAAAAAAACCAACATAAATACGGACTTTGTAAATGCACAAATTAATTGAAATTGTATGCAATTTTGGGCAGAACAATGGATTACCGCGAAGTAAATCGAGCACGAGGTAATGTAAACATATATTTACAGTACGGAACAACATACCTTCTGACCACAGGCAAGAAAACGTTAGCCAGTGTCCAAGGAATCAAAAGCAACTAGCCTGACGCAAGGTTCTCGATGCAGACAACGAGAAGACAGATCGTGAGCAATGCCACTCCATTCATAGCAAGGGATAGTCATAGGAAGCTAAATGAAACAACAGAGATAATGCAGAAATCAACGCCCTGCGTTAAATACCGGAAATGAAGAACCCTAACCCTAAGCCTAGCACTATTTGGAGATTATATAGTAGGAGCGTACCTGCAGGCTAGTCACGGATTCGCCATCCGAAGAAGAGCTCGAATCGTCGCTCCACGAAACCATGGCGTAACGTGACCGGCGGCAAGACGTGGATCGGTGGCGGCGGCCGCAGCGGTCGCAGTGGATAGATAGAACGCGCGTGGAGATCGCGAGGGAAGAACCGCCCCGACCAGGTGGCCAACGCGGCCCATTTAAACAAGCTGTAATCAAAAGAATTTTTTTAAATGGTCTCGGCAACGGGAGCGGCCGTGTGTCGCGCCGTCTAACGGCATCCGTCACCCCCCCTCCACGTCATCGCGACAAGCGGCCCGAGTTACACTACAAGCCATAAAATGGTGGGTTTTTCTTTTCTTTATGAGGGGAAAATGGTGGGTTTTTGGTACGAAGTCTATACTATAGACCAAAGTGAGCTGGTATCTTCTATATCTAAATGGTGGTGAACCAAAGGAGTAAAAAAAATTTAATTATTACCACACATAATTACATCTTCTATATCTAAACAACTAGCCACCACTAACCTATTTCTCTTAACATGCAAGTTTGCCACCTCGTCATTCAACATGTATGGAGAAAGGTCCACCACAACATGCAAAAAAAATATTCCCACAACAACATATTCATGTTACACGTGACCATTTCTCTATGAATATATTGCAAAACATTCCCGCAACAACATGCCGGGTATCGTCTAGTTTTCTAATATAATATAACTACAGTGGACAACACAAAAGATGCCATCATTACAATGGCTAAAATGCTATCCATTTTCCATGATTAAAGTCCCTAGTGACCGCCTCCTGTTTAGTCCATATATGCTACAAGCACTATCTCAAGGTACTGGCCTCTTGCAATAGTATATATCATGTATCATGTATGCAGTAACACATTGTAAACACCTCACTATTAGATCACTGGATTCATCCTAACATAACTTTAGCAACTGTTCTACTCTTCTTCGCCCACCACGCTTCTGCACACGATAACAGGAAAAGTTAATGAATGACAAGTTAAAAAAAATTATAACCTACAATGCATACAAAAACTTACTTCTTATTTAGTTTGCATTTCTTGCGGCGTTTAGTGTGCCCTAGCAATTTGCATGCGCCACACCTGATTCTGATCTCGTCGTACGAAAGTGGCCTACCATTTTTCGACATAGGGCGGTTCTCATCTACCTTAGTTGCACCTTTCGTTGATACTTTAATAGGATCATGAACTTCAACTATGTTGCCTTCACCATCGTCTACATATTCAATTGCACAAGTACTATGATCAGCCGTTTTCTTACTCAAATTTTCCTTTAGCTGATCATACTCATGGCTCTTAGCTATCACGGTCTTCAAACTCTCCTGTAACTGATCCCACAAAGCTGGGTGTTTGCATGCTGCATGCATAGCTTCTGAAGCCAACACACTGACCTGGCTATATTTCATTCTTTCAGCTGCTCCAGTCCATCCAAATCCCAACAGATCGCTTGTGCGCCTGGCGGGCAGTCCCAACCTTGCGTCTTTCGTGAACCGCACAAGAACTAAACACTTTGGTATTTCAGATATATTCAAGTACTTCAGTACATGGAATATGTGCTTGCAAGGTAGACCCTTTCGAATCATTCTTCTGCAGCTGCACCTTATAGTTTCTGCAGAATTTACTGGAGTGTACTCCACCCAAAAACGGCTCTTCCGGTTATTCTTCCAGGCCACGATGTACTGCTGTGATCCGTCTCCGAGCCACACTAGTTAATCTTTCTCCTCTCGAAACTCGACCTTCGAGCTCCATTTTCCCCGAGATTTGTCTAGGTTTAGCGGTCCGTCACGTCCCGTCCCCGTGTTCACCGCCGTCGATCGCCCGCGGCGATCTCGTCGCCAGCACCACCGTGGTGAGCCTCTTGTTCTTATCTTCTTTCTGAAAGGAAAAAATTCTTACTTATTACATAGTGCGATGGTTTTGGTATCCGCCCCCGTCGGCCCTCGTCCTGTCTATGATTCGGATGTGGTATATATTATCTTTTTATAACTATTTGGTTCATTTATTGTTTATGACAAATATACCGACCAACGTGACATAGATTTTATTTATCTAGGAGGTGGTTGAACCGGAAATTCTAACCGACCCTATTGTCGAGAGGTTAAATTTAGTTGAAGAAGAAAACAATTACTTGAAGGAAAAAATAAAAAAAATAGGAGGACAAGATGATATTGGAGTTGCATGTTGTGGATGTCGTCGATGATCACAAGATCAAGATGGATGCAATGCGCTTGAAGATTAGAAAGATTAGAAAATATGCCATTCATACCGAGGCTTGGTATCATTATGCCGTTGGATCAATTGTTACCTTGGTTGCGATTATGATCGGATTTGTTTTCGCATTGAAATGTTTTACATAGTTTCAATGTATGGTTTAATTAATTAGATGCTCTGGAGAGCTATATATATGTTGTTAGATGAGAACTATGTATGTACTTTGGTTTTAATGTGATGATGAACTTCTATAAATTTGGTCACTTAATTATCTATTCATGATGTTCTGTAATGGTTTTTGACACACTTAATTATATATAATGCACGCAGATGAACCGGCAATGGATGTACGGTGACAGACACACCTCCGAGTACATTAAGGGCGTGCATGATTTTCTCGAAGTGGCTGAGGCAAACAAGCAGAATGGTTTTATGTGTTGTCCATGCCCTATATGTGGGAATACGAAGTCTTACTCTGACCGGAAAATCCTTCACACCCACCTGCTTTACAAGGGTTTCATGCCACAGTATAATGTTTGGACGAGGCACGGAGAAATAGGGGTTATGATGGAAGACAGCGAAGAAGAAGAGGACGATAACAACTATGTGCTCCCTGAATACGGTGATGCTGCAATGGGGGAAGCTGCTGACGATCAAGAGGAACCAGACAATGTGCCCAATGATGCTGCAAGGGGGGAAGCTGCTGAAGATCAAGAGGAACCAGTGCCCGATGATGATGATCTCCGCCGGGTCATTGTCAATGCAAGGACGCAATGCGAAAGTCAAAAGGAGAAGCTGAAGTTCGATCGCATGTTAGAGGATCACAAAAAAGGGTTGTACCCCAATTGCGAAGATGGCAACACAAATCTCGGTACCGTACTGGAATTGCTGCAGTGGAAGGCAGAGAATGTTGTGCCTGACAAAGGATTTGAGAAGCTATTGAAAATATTGAAGAAGAAGCTTCCAAAGGATAACGAATTGCCCGACAGTACATACGCAGCAAAGAAGGTCGTATGCCCTCTAGGATTGGAGGTGCAGAAGATACATGCATGCCCTAATGACTGCATCCTCTACCACGGTGCGTCCAAGGATTTGAACGCATGCCCGGTATGCGGTGCATTGCGGTATAAGATGAGACGAGATGACCCTGGTGATGTTGACGGCCAGCCCCCCAGGAAGAGGGTTCCTGCGAAGGTGATGTGGTATGCTCCTATAATACCACGGTTGAAACGTCTGTTCAGAAACGAAGAGCATGCCAAGTTGATGCTATGGCATAGTGAGGACCATAAGAAAGACGGGAAGTTGAGAGCACCCGCTGACGGCTCACAGTGGAGAAAAATCGAGAAAAAGTACTGGGCTGAGTTTGCAGCTGACCCAAGGAACGTATGGTTTGGTTTAAGCGCGGATGGCATTAATCCTTTTGGGGAGCAGAGCAGCAATCACATTAAGTTTCGAGCTGGTGTTCCCACCATCCTTCTTCAATATCATGACGCACGTCCTAGTTCATCTAGTCGACGAGATTGTCATTCTGGGGCCCGTATTTCTACACAATATGTTCCCCTTTGAGAGGTTCATGGGAGTCCTAAAGAAATATGTCCGTAACCGCGCTAGGCCAGAAGGAAGCATCTCCATGGGCCATCAAACAGAGGATGTCATTGGGTTTTGTGTTGACTTCATTCCTGGCCTTGAGAAGATAGGTCTCCCTAAATCGCGGTATGAGGGGAGACTGACTGGAAAAGGCACGCTTGGAGGGGGGAACTCAATAATATGCAGGGACGGATATTCTTGGTCTGAAGCACACTACACAGTTCTACAGAACTCTTTTGGTGACCCCGTATGTCGATGAACACAAGAACAGTCTGCGCTCCAAACACCCGGAACAGTGTGACGACTGGATTACATGTGAACACATCAGGACTTTCAGCAGTTGGTTGGAAACACGTCTCAGAGGTGACACCACTGTTTGTGATGAGTTGTACTCGTTGTCGAGGGGATCATCTTCGACTGTATTGACTTACAAAGAATACGAGATAAATGGGAATACATTTTACACGATCGCCCAAGATCAAAAGAGCACCAACCAAAACAGCGGTGTCCGCTTTGATGCAGCAACCGAGAGGGGAAAGGACACATATTATGGTTACATAATGGACATATGGGAACTTGACAACGGACATGATTTTAAGGTCCCTTTGTTTAAGTGCAAATGGGTCAATCTGTCAGGAGGCGGGGTACAGGTAGACCCACAGTACGGAATGACAACAGTGGATCTGAACAATCTTGGGTACACTGACGAACCGTTCGTCCTAGCCAATGATGTGGCACAGGTTATCTATATGAAGGACATGTCTACCAGACCGAGGAAAAGAAAAGATAAGGAAGCGAATACATCATACGATGAGCCAAAGCGGCACATAGTTCTTTCAGGAAAAAGGGACATTGTGGGAGTGGAGGGCAAGACAGACATGTCTGAAGATTATGAAAAGTTTCATGAAATTCCTCCCTTCAAAGTCAAGGCTGACCCAAGCATCCTGATAAACGATGAAGATTATCCATGGTTACGGCACAATAAGCAAATGACACAAGCGAAGAAAAAGTGAAGACTTTCTCCCGCAACTATTATGATGATAGCATGCCAACTTTGTAATAGACGAGTATGATACCATTGTCCGTTTTGTACAAGAAGTGCATCTAGTTTTTGCCGTAACCCTCTCAACTTTCTTGCACATGCTATGTGGATGAAATGATGATACCATGCCAACTTTCAACCTTTTCAGAGTTCATTTGAAATGCTTTTCAATTTTAGGGTCTTATAGCTCAAAATAATTAGTAAATGCATGAAAAATAACAGGCCAAAAATTAAAAATTATGCCACCTACTGGGCCACCACGGCCTGAATACGATTAGAAACTCATCCATGGGCCAGGATTCAGGCCCGCAGAAGGCCCAGTAGGCCCACAGGCATGTACAGAGAGGTTAGGCCCGTAAGCCTGCTTTAGAGAGGAGCTCGACAGCTCAGGCGCACCGCACCTTATAAACAGGTGCGGCTCTCTCTCAGCTAGCGAGGTGGGACTAAACTCCCACCACCACGCCGCTGTGCAAGGCCATTGGTCCCGGTTGGTGGCACGAATCGGGACCAATTGCATCCTTTGGTCCCGGTTGGTGCAACGAACCGGTACTAATGAGGTTGTGGCCCCACGAGCACCTTTAGTACCGGTTCGTGGCATGAACCGGTACTAGAGTTTCTTACTAAGCAGTTTTTTAGTCCCACCTCGCTAGCTGAGAAGGAGCGGTTTATAAGCCCTGAGTGCAGAGACGATGAAGAAGAGGCGCAATGCTCACGTTTCTTAGCTTCAAGCCTTGAGGAATAAGGTAGACTGCATGGAGCTATGTGCAGTGCAGTCTACACTATTCCGAAAGGCTTGAAGCAAATCAATGAGCATTGCGCCTCTTTTTTATTTTTAATAAATTATTAAAACTCCGGACTTCTTGTGTTCCGACAAAATAAAATAAACTTTAATAAAATTTATGAAACTAAAATTAACAAACTATTTTCTGTTCAAAACATTATAAGAAACCTCTAGTATTATTGAAACTAAAATCATATAAAATTGATTCAACTAAAATTATCGAAGTATTTTCTGTTCAAAATCATTAAAAGCAAAAAGAATTTTCATAAAGAACTTTTTTTGATAGAAACTTTAATAGCAAAAAGAATTATCATAAAGTAAAATAAATAAGTAATTAGAAACAAAATAAAATAAAATAAATAAGTTTTTTGTTGTAAGTAGAAACAAAACAAAATAAATAAAGCAAAAAAGAAAATAAAAAAACTAAATACAGCAAAAAGAATTTTCATAAAGAACTTTTTTTGATAGAAACTTTAATAGCAAAAAGAATTATCATAAAGTAAAATAAATAAGTAATTAGAAACAAAATAAAATAAAATAAATAAGTTTTTTGTTGTAAGTAGAAACAAAACAAACTAAATAAAGCAAAAAAGAAAACAAAAAAACTAAATACAGCAAAAAAAGTTGTTGGGGCGCTGCCCGCTGGGCCTTCCAACCCTCGGGTTTGCAAATACAGGCCCAGAAGGGCTAGAGGGCTCAACGGGCAGCGCGCCAAAGTTAGGCCCAGAAGCCTGCTATAGAGAGGAGTTCGAGACAACAGCCGCAGCGGGGCTTATAAACCACTCCGAGCCCCTCTCAACTAGCGAGGTGGGACTAAACTTTTGGCCGCGACGTGGGCAGCAAGAGGCCTTTGGTCCCGGTTGGTGCCACCAACCTGGACTAAAGGGGTGCATTGGTACCGGTTCGTGGCACCAACCGGGTCCAATGCCCCCCCTTTAGTCCCGGTTGGTGCCACCAACCGGGACTAATGCCTACCTTTAGTCCCGGTTGGTGCCACGAACCGGGACTAAAGGATTTGCTATATAAGCAAACACTTAGAAAATTTTTCAGAGTTCATCTGCAGTTTGCCCCGACGACGCCGACGCCGCCGACGCCGCCAGGCTGCCCTGACGCCGCCCGCCGCCCCCGCTGTTGCCGTCGCCGTCGCCCGTGCCCGTCGTTGCCGTCGTCGTTGCCCGCGCCCTCGCCGTCAGCCGCGCCCCTGCCCCGACGCGCGCCGCCCCGACCCGTCCCCGTCGTCGCCGTCGCCCTGCCCCGCCCTTCGCCGCCGACGCCTCTGCCCCTGCCCCGACCACGCCGCCGTCGCCTCTGCCCCTGCCCCGACGCGCCGCCGTCGCCTTGGTCAGGGTCGGCACTGCCCCCTTCCTCCCTGTCTTTTTATTGCATTTTTATAAAAATGTATATATGTATGTTCATGTATATATGTTCTCTGTGTATATATGTTCTCTGTGTATATGTTCATGTATATATGCAAAAGATAGATTTTTAGAAAAGTTAGGATTTTTTTCTGTTCATAGATTTTTTTGGTGATATTAATTATTGTAGAATATGCAAATGTTTGTATATTCATATGAACAATGCATTAGGCAATAAGAAGAGGAAAAAGAAGAAAAAGAAGAGGAGAAGAAGAAAGGAATAGAAGAGAAGAAGAAAAAATAGAAAAAATTCTATTTTTCTTCTTCTCTCCTCTATTCCTTTCTTCTTCTCCTCTTTTTCTTCTTCTTTTTTTTCTTCGATCTTCTTCTCCTCTTTTTGTTTCTTCTTCGTTTTCTTATGTTTTATCGGGTCTGTCGTCGTTGATATACCCCTCTCCCGATAACTTCAACACGAGGGGGTTCGATATACCCCCTCCTCGATAATATTATTTTCCCATGTACGTTCATTGTCGTTGTCGATATAACCCCCTCCCGATAACTTCAACACGTGGGGGGGGGTCGATATACCCCCTCCCCGATAACATTATTTTCCCATGTATGTATGTTGTCGTTGTTGATATATATAACTCCCTCCCAGATAACTTCGACATGATGGACGGTCGATATTTATACCCCCTCTCGACCATAACTTATACCACAGGAGCACCCCCCCGGCCCTCTCGCTCGACCAAAACTCTCGAGGACACCCAAACCGTAGAAAAAAACGATGTCGGTCTCCTACCCCCTCCCGCCGCGCCCCTACCCTTGAAGCGTTGCCGAGGCCACCCCAAACCCGGAATAAGCTAGGTCTACGTTTGCACTAACCACCTGCTGTCATGTTTGTGTAATAATTGCCATGTTGTAATATTTGCAGAAACAATGGAGCACGGACGAGACGAGCAAGCAGAAGAGGTGTTGGGGGACATAATCTTAGCCGGAGGTGATATCTTGTCGTATCTTAACGACAATGATGGTCTGGAAGAACAGGGTGAAGAAGCAGGCTACGGTGATCAAAGAGTGGAGGAGGAAAGACATGATTATGATGGCTCCGGTGACCCAATGCTGGTGCAAGAAGGAGCCCGTGGTGACGGCTCCGGTGACTGAACAGAGTCCGGCCAGGTAAATATATTAGTTAAGCCTGTGTTGACTAGCTAATTGATGCATTCATTGTTTTGGTATGTACACATATTAATTAACACTCGTCTTTCTTCTTTTTTCTAGCCCTCCGGATCGAGCACAACTGCGGTAAAGAGACGAGGCCCGAAGAGAAAGTTGCGCTCGGATGAAAGGTTTGAGATCACAGCAATCGCGCGCGACGGCCAACCGATTGAACCCATCCGGACAAAGGATGCATTTGCTACTCAGTGCGGGGTTCTAGTTAGGGACAAGATCCCGATCAGCATCCACCAATGGTATAAGCCTAAGAAGGAAGACCCTGAGGTGTCTTATGTCAATGATATGCAGAAAGATGATCCTTGGACTGAGCTGAAGGCAAATTTCACCCTACCGCCAGAGGAGGATCCGAAGAAGCCAGTTAAAGAGCAATTAATCAAGTCTCATGCTCTTAAGAAGATGGCAGACCTATTCAGGAGGTGGAAGAATGAGCTGAAAACGTTTGTCGACAAAGAAGAGACACCCGAATTCATCGGCCGGTATGAGAAGATCAGAGATCACTGGCCCGCATTTGTGGCCCACAAGACATCAGAAAAGAGTAAGAAGATGTCAGCGACAAACAAGAAGAAGCTTCACCATCGCACGGGGTCAGGTGGCTACCTCAAAGCCCGGCCTAAGTGGGCCAAGGCTGAGAATGATCTGCTTGAAAAAGGGATCGAACCACAGACAATGAACTGGACAGACCGTTGCCGGACTTGGTTCTTCGGGGCTGGCGGAACCTTGGACCCTGTATCAGGGAGGTGCGTTTGGACGAACGAGCTTTTGAGAATACCAGTCAAGAAGATTCAGCAATATATTGATGCAGCGCAGGAAGGGACGTTCGTTCCAGACAGAGAGAACGACGAGCTCACAATGGCCCTCAGGAATCCTGAGCACCCTGGACGGACACGAGGCACGCCAGGCTCCGTTCCGTGGAAGGCTGGTTTTTCGGACGTAGGCGGTTACAAAAGCCAGGAGAGGAGGAAAAAATGGAGCAGACCCAAATTCAGAAGCTGCACGAAAGGGTTCAAGCGCTAGAGGAACGAGACAGCAGTCGACATGCCAAAACTACCCCCGAAGCTACCCCGCCATCTCAGCGGAGAAGCAGCGTGGCTTCCACCGAGCTGCTTCAGCTGGAGCATGTCTTGACGGCTCCTGCTAGCTACCCCGTGGATGCTATCACGGAGTCTCAACATTGCCACCTTATGGCGCAATGGCAGAACTTCAAAGTCAAGGCGGCTGTTGGCTCTGTTTTACCTCCTGAACCCGGCGCAATCTACCACTGCCGGCCGATTCCAGAAGGATATGCTAGGGTGATGGTGGATGAAATAACGGAGGGATTTGAGGACCTCCAGCTTGACCACCCTACCGGTGAAGGGGAGACTCGGCTAGGTTTAGCTCTGAAGACTCCGTGCCTATGGCGGAAGGAGCTCATCAACCTTCCGAACTGGACGGCTCCGGCGAGTAAGGGCAGTCCGCCTCCTCCTCCGCCTCCTCCTCCGACGAGTGATCAGGGCACTCAGCCTCCTTCTCCGGCGCGTGGCGGCACTCCGCCTCCTTCTCCGCCTGCGCCGGGGCGCCAGAGCAGCCAGCCTCCTCCTTCTCCGCCTCGTCAGCAAGGGCGGAAGAGACCTGCCGCCGCTGCGACTGCTCCGGCGCGTCGTAGTCCTTCTCCTCCGCCTCGTAAGCAAGGAAAGAAGACAGCCGCAGCCGCTCCGTCTGCTCTGCCGGCGTCTAGCAATACAGGTGCCAGAGGCGGGAGGCAATACAGATTCGGTCCTTCTCTGAAGACTCCGGAGAACTTACCATACGAGAGAACCGAGGAGGAAACCAGGAAGATCGTGCGAGCCGAAGTGACAAACTACTTTGAAGGGGTGAAAGCAAAGAAACATCCACCTCCGGAGGAGAAGGTAGATCCGGTGAAAGCAAAGCGCACTCTGGCTGCCCTGACAAAACCACCAAAGTCTCCGCCGAGAGGCAACTATGAGCGCATTCTTGCAAAGACATATGCCGAAGCGGAGCGGTCGGGAAGTACTGTGAGTGATCAAAGGTTAAAAGAACGACGAGCTGGGAAAAAAATTGCCAAGCTCGGCGAACAAGCGAACCAATCGTGCCCCCCGCTCAAGGTGTCAAAAGACATCGTCGCTAATGATCCGAGGATGGTGGCCGGTTATAGCAATCTTGGAGATTACCTGCCCGACGATGTACATTATGAAATCATGGAGGTGGACGAAAACAAATACCATTACGGGAAGCCTCTCGTCAAAGATGAAAGATCTCTAACAACGATGATGCGAAGATTACATGATTGGTACATGAAAACCTGCAGAGAGTCTGATGGGATGAGTACTTTGACGCTGAGAGTTAAACCGGAGCATGACCTCGTTGGAATTGAACTGCTGAATGTTCCATTTGAGGATTTCTTCCAGTTTTACAATCAAAAGGCCCTCGATAAAATAACGATCACTTGCTACTGTCTGTAAGTAGTACTACTTCTGTCATTAAGTCTCTCTATATAGGTCAGCTCTTTCATTGCATGTATTTATAATTATCCTCACTATATTATGCAGATTGAAGATCGCCGAATTGAAGAAAAGACAAATCGGTGATATTGGGTTCATTAACACAAATCTCATAGATGCATATACGGTTGAAAAACATCCCAAAGAAGCCAAGGCCAACTTGCTACGATCGTTGGTACTAAATCAAAACAAAGATATAATACTCTTTCCTTACAACTTCAAGTGAGTGTTACTGTCTTGTGCATATTCGGTTTCCCTTATTAGTCCAGGTTATGGTAATGTAATTGATGACTTATGCATGCATGCGCAGCTTCCACTATATTCTCCTATAGATTAAGCTTGAGCAGGGAGTAGTAACCGTCTTAGACTCGAGACGAAAAGATCCCCAGGACTATGCGAACATGACTCAAATGCTCGAGAACTAAGTTAAATCGATCATTATCCACCATATCAGCAACTTTGTTCATTTCCTGATATCAAGTAATTGTTTTCTTTGTCTGGCAGGGTTTGGAGAAAATTCACCACAAAAGCTCCGGGACTGCCGAAGAAGCTGCAATTTAAACACCCGAAAGTAAGTACTATAGTAGCATGTTCCGCGCATCTCCTAGTGATTCAAGCGCTAGTTTCATCAATACCATTTAGCATGCTTGCTTATCAGTTTGATTGACCTCTATTTCTTGTAAAGTGGTTGTGGCAGGAACCCGGGAATAATTACTGTGGATACTACGTTTGCGAGTCCATCCGCTACACGACCTGTGAGCGGGGCTACTCTGACGAACAATATGAAGTGCGTAAGCAATAATATTCACAATTTTATTTTATTACCATCATTTGTGTTGAGTTTCATTTATTCATATATATATGTATTTACCCCCTTCTTCAAATTAGATGTTTCGGAAGCGGGATGAACTCCTAGCACCAGATCGTATGCGAGCAATTCAAGAGGAATTGGCGGCATTCTTCCTTGACCACGTGATCGCTGAAAACGGAGAATACTATGTGGACCCTGTGTTCTTACAATTTAATTAGGAGATTGTATTTTAAGAGATAATTATTGTATATATGTAGCCGGTAGTGTCGGATAGATATACGAGAACTTGTTCGACCAATCTCTCGGAGAAGGAGAGGTGGTCGATATCACTTCTCTCTGTATGCATAAGTTCATGACGATCTTTTGTTTCCTTCATTTGATTACTAGCTAGCGTGTCTAGTCCTCTCCATACGTATATAGTACGTAGCGTCGACCAAGCACGAAGATAAGAGAGGACACTTCTCTCTATTAATTAGCTAGCTAACACAATATATGAAACACCTAAATTAACCCCCCAACCCCCCCCCCCCCCCCCCCTCAAAAAAAAACAAAAACCGCAGCCCCTGAAATGCTGACGCGTGGATGCCTATTGGTCCTGGTTGGTGACACCAACCGGGACAAAAGGCCCTGCCTATTGGTCCCGGTTGGTGGCACCAACCGGGACCAAAGGCCCCCCTGCCTGGGCTGGCAGCAGCGGCCACGTGGAGGACCTTCTGTCCCGGTTCGTGTAAGAACCGGGACTAAAGTGTTAGGGCTTTAGTAACGACCCTTTAGTTCCGGTTCGAAAACCGGGACAAAAGGCCCTTACAAACCGGGGTAAAAGCCCCTTTTCCTACTAGTGTTGGCTTCGGCAACCGCATGTATCATGGTTTCAATGTTATGTTCCAAAGAACAGTATCTCCTATAAGAATGAATGGAATGGTAGAACCTGATTTACCCAGGGGCAAACTGAGAGATATCATCATATTTGGCAAAAACAGGGGTGCCCTGCTGTTGGTGAAGCCCAGAAAGGCCAGAAGAATAGACCCACGCCAGAGCAGAGGAAACAGAGTAGTAATGCAGAGGAGACACGCAACCAGAGTAGTAATGCATTTCCGTTTTGTTCTTCAGTGGCGTACATCCACCCACCCATCCTTCTTTGGTTCAGTAACAAGTATGTGAATCACAAAGACAGACACATTCACTAGTACAAATCCCAGCCAGCCAGAGCTCAGAGATTTTTATTTTTATTTGCTACTCCCTCCGTCCCATAATGTAAGACATTTTTTCATACTAGTGTAGTGTCAAAAAGTGTCTTACATTATGGGACGGAGTAATAAGTTACATCTCCCCCCTTCACCATGCAGCTTGACTTGTTAACTTAAATTTGATGCAGGGATTCCACACAACAACAAAAACAAACAACAATTCAGTGTATTTATCATATCTTTATGCTTTAGTCGAGAAGTCAGTCAACAAACAAAATGGAACGACTTGTTAAAGAAAATGCAGTCTTCAACTCTTATAGAAGCGAGGCGGGTCATTGTTAGTAGTACATTTGTTAAAGGTGCTCAGGTTGATTAAGCCATCCATATAAAGGTATTCAGGTTGATGGTTCTTATGGTAATTCTTGTTAGGAAACTACAGTAGCAGCAGCGCTGAAGCTCTGCCCATAGACACGTATACATACAGATTGAGACAAAATATTTGCAGTGTTAATTTAACACCAAGTACTGTACTGGGATGCATGATATTTTTCTTGTTGGGACAATTCAGTTTCTACAAAAATAAATGAGATAAATCAGTCCTTTGCCTACTCGATTTGGATCTTCTTCTTACCTCAGAATAGTTAGTTGCCCAGCAGGAAGAGTATTACTTCAGCAGAAATTTCCACGCAACCCGACCGAGGATCAGCATCACACTTCCATCAGCAAGTGTATTAGTTCAGCAGAAATAAGACTGTTCGATTTATGCACTCACTCATTTAGTAGGATTTTATCAGCGAATGTGAAGAAAAGAAACAGGGTACAGATACGCTGAATATATGCTAGATAACAGTCCAACACAGGTATGTACTACATACGTATGGGGTCATTTCACTTGGAACAATCCCTGACATTTCACCTGAAAAACGTGAAGGGTATGTGACAGCGTGCTTTTGTCCCCATCCGTTTCAGAACAAACCTGACAAAGAATAATAACACACAGGCCATGCACGATGGAGTCGATCTGATCACTGCACAGTAATTCAACAAAGCTTTAAATTTCTGGAACAAGGGAAACCCAACCCCATTTTTTCATAAATTTTATGAAACGTACAGAAATCAAGTATTCAGCACTCAGCAGAAATATTCCTGAACGCAAATAGAGGTTAGGTCCTACAAAATGCATAAAAGTATGGGCGAATAAACAACAGCGTAGGTTTTCAGGCTCCAAGTTCCGATAGGGGGAACCTTAATTACTCTGAGTAACAGAGCTTAAATCTGAATCATCAAAGTAAGGGACAGTGGCAATCAAACACTGTATATAGCAAAGTAGCAACTTCAGTTGAGAGAGTCGAGACCACTTTTTCCTAGGAGGTGTCTCTCTTTCAGCTTCAGTTGAGACTCCCACGACAAGTGTGCTGCAGAGTGCCTCCTTCGGTATGACATTCCAAGCTCGAGCCGCACAGCATACCCTGGATTGCAAAAGGAAAACAGTAAAGCATGTGAGTCTGAGAAAACCAGAAGCCCCTAGGGACACAGATGTATTTTGGGGAAAATTAAAATGTGACTATGTTCTTACAAGAGAAAGTTGAACCAGAAATGTACCTCTTGTAGTTGGTGATGAGGACCATCCCATTTTAATCCTCATCAGCGTCACCATCTCCCTTGCTCTTCACCTCGTCACTACCACCGGTCTCTTCATTGTCCTCTTCCTCTGGTTCCCTAAAAATAGTAACTGCAGGATGGTTGGGATTGGCACATGCTTCTTTCCTGATCGCAGCAGCTGCAGCCTTGCATTCTGAAGGTGTCGCATCTTTATCAGCAAGCCATATATTAGCTTGTTTGAGAGATGGGAGATGCTCAATGCCTGAATAGAAGCCATTAGCTTTTGCCACCGACACACTGAATGTGATGGTAAGTTTCTCAAGCTTGGGCACAGACCCTTCCACAAACGTAACATATGCTCGTTCAGTCTTAAATCCGAAGTCCAGATCCTTCAGATTCGGGAAAGAATTGCGTTGGACTATGCCAACCAACTTCTTTGATGGCCATAGATTCAGGCAAAGTAATGATGGGAGCTGCCCAAGAGTAACCAGCCCATCTTCTGTCATTTCAGTTAAGCAGATGTCCAGGTCGGCAAGGTTAGTGAGTGCTGGTGTAATCCACTTTGGAAAGTTTGTGAACGAATCCATGTAGCTCGTGGAAAACCTTTGAAGAGAAGATGGCAGAGGGGACCAAGAATCTAAGAAGTCAAGGGAAGCACCGTACGGTGCTATATCCAAAGATCGGAGTTTGCAGGTGCCAAGGTTGCACAGTGAGGAGAGGAACACCTCTTCACATCTCTTGTCCTTGCAAGATACTTGATCAGATATCCTGTTTGCAAACCTGAGATCAACCTTGTGCTCCTTCAAACTTGTTAGGCTCCTGAGATCCTCCAACACATCTGTTTTACTGGAGGTAATAACGAAGCCTGACATCGACTGTAAGTTCTTCATATCCCCAATCCCATCTGGTAGTATCCATCCCTCTCCTTCTAGGTGTTCAAGTTTAGTTAGCCGGCCAAATCCAGCAGGCAACTCTTGATCATGTATATAACAAAACACTAGGGTCTGTAGATTACTTAGCATCACGATCCCTAATGGTAACTTTGATATATCTGTGCCCCTAAAGTTGAGATACTTCAGTTGGAATAATTTGTCCATACCGTTCATATCATAGTCCTTTAAATCCTTACAACCATCAAAATCCAGAACACGTAACGCTTCAAACTGATCAAGAGTGGGCAAATGTTTGATGCAACATGATGGCATTACTATCAATGTTCGAACATGGCTTAGATCCACATTTAGCAGTGCAGATGCAATTTCCTTGTCAATGTACTGGATCGATAGCCGCCGAATAAAACCTTGTTGATTTTCCAAACTTTGACCTCCACCTACCATAGTGGTAAAATTACCTTCAACTGATTTTGAAATAATAAGTTCCAGCATCATGTCATGGACTCGACATGCTCGAACCTTACCATCAAAGCCAATGTCCACTGGACCATACTTTTGTTGATAAGTTTGTAGAAGTAATTCTCGGCGGCCTCTTGCTTGCTCTGTCCATGCTCCGCAGAGATAAAGCCTTCTACCATCCATAGCCTCACTAGCCTAGTTCTGTCAATCACATGGTCCTCAGGAAATAAACTTAGATACAACAAGCACGTCTTGAGATTAGGTGCAAGATCATTATAGCTTAGAGATAGTATGCTACGCATGCCCTCTAGACTCTTAGTTTTCTCCAGTGCAGAACCAATTGACCTCTTAACCTTCTCCCACTCTTCCTTGATACCTGGTCGGTTTGCTAGTAAACCAGCTATACTTATAATTGCCAATGGTAGGCCTCCACATTTCTTTAGAATATTATTTGAAATTTCTTCCAACATGTCAGGGCAATTTTTCTCAGAGCCAAATATTCTTTTGAAAAACAATATTCTAGAGTGAAGATCACTTAGGGATTTTAGTTCATACATCTGGTCATCACCTCCCAAACAACATGACTTGGCTACATCAATGATGCGTGTAGTAACTATAATTCTGCTAGAGCAATTGTTCTCTGGGAAAGCACACTTGATAGTGTTCCATGCTTGTGCAGACCATACATCGTCAATGATGATGAGATACCTATAAATTAGCAAATCGTGTCAACCAATTATGATAAGAAATTATGCTTTAATACTCAAACATGCCATGAAACTCCAATACCGCTTCATGTTTTTTTAAGAAAACGAAATATTTATTACGCCCGACCTCTGCATCACAGACACATAGTACATAATTGGAGTAGCTAACATATTTATGATGTTCATTGCCTATGTTTCCCTGTATGGTTGCAAGCTAGCTTCATTTAAAAATAAACAAGGACTATCACTCACTTGTTACTGGATCACAAGCAGCCATAAAATATTTTACATTTTCTTGCTTTATGGAACTGAAAAACTATTAGAATGCTTGAGTCTACTATGTCAAACGAAGATGATAAGAAGATATATATATATATATATATATATATATATATATATATATATATATATATATATATATATAATATGCTCATACTTTAGTAGTTTGTTCTTTAAATGTGGGAGAGAAATTTTTCAGAAGTTTGACTACTTTATTAACTGCGAAACAATCATGTTAATGAAGGATATGGACACCAATATATTAATGATGACAAATATTTCATGTTGTAAGCATCTTATAGCTGGGTACACAATACTTTCCTAGCATTGATGGTAAGGATTGTTCAAGCCGACCTCAATCGAGTTGTTTTCTTTGTGTGGAATTAATAATAGTATAGTCAATAAGAAGTGGCTCAAACAGCAGGCACTATGCATGAAACGTCTGCTAAGAGAATTAACAAAGATCGACTTTACCTTTTATTTTGCAGTAGTTCTCTTAGCTTTGAAATGGACTTAATTTCATCCCAATCACTAGTATCTTTTGCGGATCCATCTTGGCATGACACTTGAGAGATCACATCCTTCATAATTTTATTTATATCTGGTTTTTGCGAGACTGATACAAAAGCCTTACAATCAAATTGCCCTTGACTTGCGATAAACCTCATTTGCCAGTGTTGTTTTTCCCAATCCACCAAAACCAACAATAGACAACACCTTGCGAGGTTTGGACGACTTGTTTCCTTCTTCCACCATCCACTTGGCAAGGTCATCCCTTGGACCATCCACGCCCACAAGGTGTGCCTCCTCAGCAAAGACCGCATGCAGCCGAGGATCCACGGCCATATGTCCAGTGGTGCTAGAAGGAACATCATTCAACTTGTAACTATCCTTGAGATCTTTCACTTGCTTGATGCGGTCCTTCAGGTCATCGATTTGGCCGGCAATTTCGCGTCGAGCTCCAAGCATCTTCAGAGGGAGGGCAATCTTGTGTAAGAACTCCTTGAAACCGCCGCGACGGCCACCCTTACCGAGATGATGGATGAACTTGTCGAAGATGTCCTCGGTATCATATGCCAGCTCGCGCACCAGCGATATCCATGCCTTCACCTGGCCACTTGGATCTTCCAGCTTCGTGTACTCCTCCAGCGCAGCATGCATGCTTGTGAGCTCAGATTCGAGGGAGCGAATTTCTCTACGGACCCCTTTGAGGCGGCCATACTCACTGGCGAGTAGACTGCCGAGCTTCATCAGCAGGGGACCCAAAGCCCCGAGTGCAGCGCTCACCAGAGGCGCCATTGATTGCTGGTAGCCATTCCTTGTCTCTGCACTCCATCTCTCTTTGGTGTTTGTGTGCTTGGAGTGGAGAGGAGAACTCAGACAAGTGTAGCCAGCTAGCAGCAACGAAGAAGACCAAGCAAAAGCTTACCTTTGGCTCAGGTAACAATGGCAGGCACGTGAGAGGCCACGCGCTAGCATGTGCATCCGCATGGAAAGAGGAGAGCTAGTGCTTGGTGCAAGCGAATAAAGAACAGCTCGTGTCAGATGAAAACACGTACGGAGAGAGCCTCGCATGCAGCATACTTAATTCACGTTAACAAGACCAGAGCCAGAAAAGATGCCTTCAACAATGCCGTCTTGAACAGCCACTTGGCATCACTAAAACTACTCAAAATATCACACTCTAGCTAGGTTTCCTGCGCAACTATCGGTCCAAAACAAGGTAGGAGTAGCATTTTTCTCTCCTATAATAAAGGCCCTCGAGACGTGTTAAACCTCGCTCACCGCCTCCATCCATCGATGCACTCTGTTGATTATCTCCGTGTGTGTGCTTGCGGTCGAAAGAAGCACAGGAAGAGGACATAGCTAGCTGTTGGTGGGTAACTGGGTAGCTTTGGTTAACTCACCAAACCCTGGCTCAATGATGTTATTTTACGTACGGGGAGCAGTGAATTAACATGTGCATGCATGAAGCGACTGGGTTCAGGATGGATACGGTGCAATCCAAACATATTCCGGTTAGTAAAACCAAGCATCTTGCCGGCCACTTGTACGTTTAAGCCTGGAAATCTGGTCAGCATACCAAGTGCTCGATCCATGCTTGTACCGATCCTTTATGGTGACCATGGCAGTCTTTGTAAGTACTCCCTCCGTCCGGGTTTATTAGGCCTCTCAGCATCACAAGCATGTCCTCTTTTATAAGGCCCCGCTGTGGAAATGTGCATGCATGCAACTATTTCATCGGTTGCATTGAAAGCCATTGTTGTTGGTGCCATGGCTAGAAAATTAATACACTTCATGTGTGCTTTTTCATTGGCTGCATGCATGTGAGAGAGTGCATTGGGAGTGGAATAGAAGAATTAATGTGAACAAACTACTATGTGTCTTGGTCTAAGAGAAGTTGTTTTTAGGCCTAATAAACCCGGACAGAGGGAGTAGTAATTAACCCCTGCAAGAAAATTAAGAAGGACAAAGAAATTCCTAACCACTATATGTTTATCCGCAAAACAAAAATTGTTGATGCACGGACGTGGATATAATCTTGGCGGTCAAACAGTTTATCCTTGTCTGCCATATTTGATTCAGGAGCAACTGAATTCAGCAAAAGACTGATGATAAATTAGAAGATCCCTTTTTACAATGACAATTACGAGATTCCTTTAAGAATGTAAAAACAATCGAGTAATTGGGTTGCGTATGTCTTGAACTGAACCGGTATGCTCTGGGTATGCTCTGGGCATTACTTAGCTGCAGTCCTGGTCGGGTATTTCAGAGAGATATTTAGGGAGACAATTAGGGTCATGGCAGGAGAGAGGCGGATCATCACTAGAAGGATGAAGATTATCTTACTAACTATGCAGGCGACGATGCCACAAGGCAACTCCCTTCTTTGGTTCCATTTCCATATATACGGCAGCCTGCTCTAGCAGCATACTTCTGTCAGTAGCTATTTCAGCAGTACTTAGCACACATACTTTGATCAACAAAGTAAAATTATTTGGCAGATTTTTTATTTGGAACAGGAAAACCCAGCCCCATTTTATACAATTATTATGTACTGGAAATTAACTACAGCAGCAATATCTAGCCGTACATTTCCTTGCTCAGTGTGCCACAGAGCTCAAGCAACCGACATTACCAACATTAAATTTCTTTGATAAAATACATGCCTGTCAAAACTAATGCCAATTTGCAAACAAATATTAGGTCTTAATCACCAATATTATACAACCGAAACGTTACTAATATGAGTGTTCAACGGAATGGGAAAAACCCAAATTACATTTCGATTGCACCGTATCCGTCCAGAACTGAACCGTCACTAGCTGAATTACCCACGAAGACCAAGCAACCGGGAGTGTCAACATTACATTTCCAGGAAGCACCGAAGAAATGTATATATATTTGGCACAAATAATTAATCCCACAATGCAAACATTTTTTGTAGAATAACAAGGCAAACGCCCCTGTTCCATTTCATTCAGAAACGAAACAAAAGTTCCAGACCAGTTTTACAGTACGCACATGATGAGCAGCAGGCATGCTGACATAGTTACTAACCACCGCCACAAAGCTACGTCCGACGCAAATCTAAACCAACTAGATAGAGTAAAGTCACATTCACATCCAGGGCCCAAACTGGTTATACAAACTTGCATCATTTGCTCAAAAAACATGCCGGACATGAATGTAGAATCGTTGCTGGTTCTAAAGTCTTCAGAACGTGTCTCCCCGCCTCAGCCAGGATCTGGCCATAACAGAAGAGGGGGGCTTCTCGCTATCATCTCCAGTTCTTTCGAAGCCCACACCAGCTTGTCCCTGGCATGACCCGAGGAAAGGCATCCCCACGTAGATAGATTCAACGCGGTTTTCCGCCAGATAGCCTGCAAACCAAGCCAACAAACAGAGTTGAAAATCTTGTCATTGCGAGTTTTCCAGATAGCCCACAGCCTAGCTGCATGAATGACATTGACCGCAGCAAAGCTATCTCCTCTATGCCAAAAGGATGAAATGGACATCATATTAATGTCACCCTTAGCTCCTGTCAGTCCATCCAGAACTCAGTGGCAACAACACAATCAAAAAAATAAATGGAAACAAGACTCTGGTGCAGAGCAAAAAACAGAAGTAGGGTCTCCCACTTCCATAGTTAGTAATTTATTATTGACTAACAGCCATAGGAAGATTTGAATCCTAGGGGGAATCTTGATAGTCCAAACAGTAGGGGAGCCAACTGGTAGCACCCCTCTAAAATTAACAAATTTATAGAAAGATTTTACAGTGTATACCCCTTTCGAATTCATATTCCAGACCAAGGTATCCTCTAGAAGTCTAGATCCTTAAACTGTATAGAATTAACAATTTCTAGAAGCTCAAACCATAACGTCATTTGCTCCTGAGTAAAGCATCTCCTGAAGGTTAGCTTAAGGGTCATCAGCTAAGACATAGATATCCCAATACTGGGTAGCTAAGGTAGCATTACCAAACCAGTGATCCTCCCACAATGTCACCCTCTTACCATTGCCAATATTCCAGGAAAAAACAACTTTAGCAACTTGGGCTGCCCAGAGGACCCCTTTCAAGAAAGGAGAAGCTCCAGTGGCAGAGCAAGCAAAAATGTTACTATCCCGAGGTTTGCGCTGGCGGGCTGGACAAGCGTTGCGGGACCTGGCCAGGTTGCGCCGGGAACCCGGCCGAGGGCAAGCCGGATTGATTGGCGTTTGTAGAAGAGATGTTTTGCCAATACAATAATTCTTGTATTGATGGGGTGCTGGTGCACGTATATATAAGTACAGGGTAGGCCTCAACCTCAACTATACATAACTAGGAGGTGGGCCATAACACATAATACATGCAACACAAAATACAACTCAACACCCCCCCCCCCCCCCCCCCGCGCAGTCGAAGCGTCGCCAGAGACACAGAGACTGGACCGAAACTCCTCGAAGACATAAGTAGGCAATCCCTTAGTCATCACATCAGCAAACTGTTGCGACGTCGGCACGTGAGGAACCCGAACACGGCCAAGGGCAACCTGCTCACGCATGAAGTGAATATCGAGCTCAGTATGTTTCGTACGGCGATGGTGCACCGGGTTGGCGGAAAGGTAGACCGCGCTGATGTTATCACAGTAGACAAGAGTAGCTTTATGAACATCACAAAGCAACTCCTGGAGTAGCTGACGGAGCCAAGAGCACTCAGCCACGACTTTAGCGACGGCGCGATACTCTGCCTCGGCGCTGGAGCGGGAGACCGTGGGCTGCCGCTTCGATGACCAAGAGATCAACGAGGGCCCAAGGTAGACGCAGTAGCCGGACGTGGAGCGTCGAGTGTCGGGACAGCCAGCCCAGTCGGCATCCGAGTAGGCCACGAGGTCGGTGGAGGCGGAGGCCGTCAGGGTGAGTCCCAAGGACATGGTGCCACATATATAACGGAGAATACGCTTCACCAAGGTCCAGTGGGAGTCATGTGGGGCGTGCATGTGGAGGCACACCTGCTGAACAGCGTACTGCAGGTCGGGTCGAGTCAGCGTCAGGTACTGTAAAGCACCAACAATGGAGCGATAAAACGCTCCATCGGACGCGAGGGACCCCTCCAGAGCAGAGACCTTCGCCTTCGTGTCGACGGGTGTGGGCGCCGGCTTGCAGTTAAGCATACCGGCACGCTCCAGGAGCTCGTGGGCGTACTTCTGCTGATGCAGAAAGAAGTCGTCAGGCCGGCGGACCACCTCGATGCTGAGGAAGTAGTGCAGGGGCCCCAAATCCTTGAGGGCGAACTCATCACGAAGACGAGCAGTCACCCAGTGAGGGAGATCGGGGGCGGACGTTGTGAGGATGATGTCGTCGATGTAGAGCAGCAGATATGCAGTGTCAGCTCCCTGATGATACACGAATAGCGAGGCATCAGAGCGAGTGGACCGAAAGCCCAAACACTGTAGGAAGGCTGCGATACGCTGGTACCAAGCCCGAGGCGCCTGCTTCAACCCATAAAGAGAAAGGGAGAGCAAGCACACAAAGCCTGGGTGCTCGGCATCGACGAAGCCAGTGGGCTGCTCACAGTACACCTGCTCGGCAAGGTGGCCATGCAAGAAGGCGTTGGAGACGTCCAACTGGTGCACAGGCCAGGCGCGCGAGACCGCCAACTGGAGCACGGCGCGGATCGTGCCCGGTTTAACAACCGGGGCGAAGGTGTCGGTGAAGTCCACGCCCGCGCGCTGCCGAAATCCGCGAACCACCCATCAAGCCTTGTAGCGCTCGAGAGAACCGTCCGGGCGAGTCTTGTGGCGAAACACCCACTTGGCAGAGATGATGTTGGCACGAGGGGGTTGCGGAACAAGCTGCCACGTGCGGTTGCGCTGTAGGGCGTCGAACTCCTCCTGCATCGCAGCTAGCCAGTGGGGATCCCGAAGGGCAGCGCGAGCGGAGGTGGGGACGGGTGATGGCGTCGACGTCGAGGCAGTGCACACATACTCATCGGCGGAGTAGCGCGTGCTAGGCCGAAGCACTCCTGCTCGGGCACGGGTGGTCACACCAAGTGACGGGGCAGCAGGGCCGGCGGGTGCCGTGGCGACGGGGGCCACGGCGACAGGGGCACCCGGTGCGGTGATGGGGGCCGCGGCCGCGGAGGGGACCGCGGCAGCAGCGGCGACGGCGGCCGCGGCGGCAGCAGCGCTGGCCGATCCGGCGGCGGAAGAGGCGACGGGCGAGGGTGACGTCGAGCCCGTCGCAGGGGTGGCGGGCGGGGTGCCGGGCTCAACCTCGTATGAGGGAGACGGGGACCCGAGGGCCCGCTCGAACTCGACCTCGGGGGAGGGAGTCGCGAAGCCGGGTGGGAGCGGCAGAGGGCGCCGGGCCCTGGGGGCCGCCGGGAGGTGCCGCCGCGCATCGCTCCACGAAGGGGGCGCGAGGGCTGGCGCCGAAGGAGCCGATGCCGGAGGAACCTGGAAAAAAGGGAACACCGTCTTGACAAAGTACACGTGCCTCGAGGTGTACACGCGATGAGTGACAGGATCATAGCACCGATAACCTTTGGTGTTAGGAGGGTAGCCAAGGAAGACGCATGGGACGGATCGTGGTGCGAGCTTGTGTGGCGTGGTGGACGCGGTGCTAGGATAACAGAGACACCCGAAGATGCGGAGACCACCATAGGACGGTGGTGTGCCGAAGAGAAGGTGGTGAAAGGCGTAGTTCCCTCGAGGGCGACACGGACGAATGTTAACTAAGAGAGTGGCGGTGGCGAGAGCATCGAGCCAAAACCGAGCGGCCACATTAGAGTGAAAGAGTAATGTGCGAACGCAGTCATTAAGAGTGCGGAGAATGCACTCGGCGCGATCGTTCTGCTGTGAAGTGTATGGACAAGTCAGACGGAAGATGGTGCCGTGAGAGGCGAGAAGTGTGCGGAGAGCGACGTTGTCAAACTCTTTTCCGTTATCTGTCTGGAGTGCGAGTATGGGGCAACCGAACTGGGTGGTGACATAGGAATAAAAGGCGGTGAGTGTGGCTAAAGTATCGGATTTACGGCGAAGGGGAAAAGTGCACACATAATGAGAATAATCATCTAAAAATCACCAAGTAGTATAGATAGCCCGTGTTACTCGCAACGGGAGATGTCCAAACATCACTATGAAGTAATTGAAACGGAAAAGTGGAAACTGAAGAAGACGCACTAAAGGGAAGACGAACGTGCTTGCCTAAGCGACAAGCCTCACAAGAGTGCTCGTCGAGCTTATTACATGAGAAAGAGAAACTCCTAAGAATTTGACATAAAGCGGTGTGGTTGGGGTGACCCAAGCAAGCGTGCCAAAGGTCAACGCCGGCGGCAAGGGCGACGGGTGTGGAGGTGGAGGCGCCGGCATGCACGGGGTAGAGCTCATCGGGACTGTCACATCGATGAAGGACCATCCGTGTACGGGCGTCTTTCACAGAAAAAGCCAACACCGTCAAATTCAACAGTAAGTGGGTTCTCACGAGTAAGACGACGAACAGAAACTAGGTTCGTGACTAATTCAGGTGAAAAAAGAACATTAGACATAGTGATGGGTGTGGAAGTGGAGGGAAAACTAGTGCTACCGATATGAGTAATAGGTAAGGAGGAGCCGTTGCCGACGGTGATACGAGTGGGTGTGTGAACGGAAGTGGAGGAGGTTAGGTTACCGGGATGAGCTGCCATGTGCGCAATAGCACCTGAGTCCATGTACCAGTCGCCCCCACCGACAGAGCTACTCGGCGACGACGCGAAGTGCTGGGCGACGAGGAGGGTAGGATCCCATGGCACGGGTACCGGCGGCGGAAGTCCCCAGTAGAGCGGCGCTGGGGCGGGTGGGCCAGAACCACCGAGAGGCAGCGGCGCAAGGACGGCGCCGTAGCCGGTGCCGATCGACTGGTATGGCGCGCCGATGAACCCCTGGGGGCCCGGGGGAAGAGCCTGCTGGTAGTTCGGCGACCCCCCGGCGCCCTGGGTCGGCTGCTGCTGCAGGCCGGGACGGCGGCCACCACGCTGTTGGCGTCGGGCCCCTCCTCCTTGCAGCTGCTGCTGGGGAGGCGCGGGTGGATAATCCATCGACGGAGCAGGCGGAGCATGGCCGCCGACCATTGGCGGCGCCGGCTGCATGTGGGTGAAGTAAGCCGGTGCGTCTGCGGACATGTAGCCGAAGAAAGATGACGCGGCAGGAGACATCGCAGTGGCCATGGTGACGGCTGGGGGAGGAGGCACGGCGGCGGCCAGGGAGAAGCGGCGGTGCACGGTGGGAATGAGCGGCGACGGCGGCACGGACCAGCGGCGGCGGCTAGAGGCCGCGGCGGCTGGGTGCGGTGGCGGCGGCTGGGGGCGGCATCGGCGGCGAGAGGCGGCGGCGACTGGGTGCGGCGGCGGCGGCGGGAGGATGGAGCGCGGCGGCGGCGGCAAGGACCTGCGGCGGCGACGGCGCACAGAGGATAGGGTGCGGCGGCGGCGGCAAGGACCTGCGGCGACGGCGGCGAGGGCAGCGGAAAGCGGCGGCAGCCGGCGGCGGCGGCGGCGGACTGCGGCGCCGGGTGGATGGAGCGGCGGCGACGGCGGCGCGATGGAGGTGCGGCGGTGGCTAGGCTAGGGTTAGGATCGACTTGCGATAGATACCATGTAGAAGAGATGTTTTGCCAATACAATAATTGTTGTATTGATGGGGTGCTGGTGCACGTATATATAAGTACAGGGTAGGCCTCAACCTCAACTATACACAACTAGGAGGTGGGCCATAACACATAATACATGCAACACAAAATACAACTCAACAGTGTTGCTAGCCCAGATGTTTTTGAAAAGGATCTGGGTTCCGTTGCCTGCCTGGGATCTATCCCCCGACAGTAGTCCCCGAAGCTATAAAGGCTCGCCAGCTTCAAGTTGGGGGGCCTTCGCATTTTTACCCCCTGAGAAGGCGGCTGGAGTTGATGAAGCTTGCGACCGACGGGTTCGGCAACACCCACTGTGTAACTGCTTCCGGAAGCCGGATCACGGCATCGCGGAATCCCGGCATGGGCGGAAAACCGAGAAGTCTGTCGAATCTGGCAGGGGAAGGGACACGCCTCCTTGGTTTCAGCACGAGCACCACATGGCGAACAGTAGCTGAAGAGGCCCTGACAGGCCACGCGCACGACGGGACGTAACAGCAGGCTGGGGCCCACCACTCCGCGCCCTCGGCCCCCGCGCGGGGATTTAATGTGGCGGCCATGGATGGTTGCCCTTCTCAATGCAGTTAATTCGCATGTGGATCGTGCCCACACAATGCGGGGAAGTGGAAAAGGCAGGCGCAACCGATCCCACTTCCCCACGTTATTGCCGCGGTTTTAAAAACCGGAGGGACGCGGCGGCGGAAAAACTTCACGCACGCGCCCCGCCCTGCTCTCCCTTTCTTTCTCCAACACTTGAGCTCGCCGTCCGTCGAGCGCCAGACGCCGCCTGGACCACTCGCCGACCGTGCTAACTTCTTACTCTCATCCTCCGCGCTCTCACCGAGCCCTTAGCATGGCGCCGCAAAAGGGCTCGTGGGAGGGATCCATCGTCACCGAGGCCAACATCCAGCGCCTCCGCGACACTCGGCGTCTGCTGCGGGCGGAGGATATCACCGCGCGCGTGCCCGAAGAGGAGATGGAGCCGCAACCATAGGATGGCGAGCGCATGGTCTTCTACACCCACTTCTAGCGCGGGTTTGGCCTTCCCGTGAGCAACTTCTTCCGGTCCTTCCTCACCTTCTTCGGGCTACAGCCGCTCCAGCTTGGTGCGAACGCCGTGCTACAGCTCTCGGGCTTTGTCACCCTATGCGAGGGGTACCTTAGGGTGGAACCGGATGTGGAGTTCTGTAGCCGCCTCTTCTTCCTCAACCAGGAGGGGCCAGAGGCCGGGGCCATGTTGGACTGCGGGGCCGTTGTCGTCTCGGTTCGGCCGAACGACATGTTCCCCAAGATGCCCATCGAGGATTCTACCAAGAAATGGCAGAATACCTTTTTCTACGTGCGCAACATCGGCGGGAGGGCCGATGCCATCAACCTGCCCCCGTTTTTCAATGAGCAGTCGCTCGCCAAATTGAACTAGGGCCACATGCCCAAGAATTCGCCGCGGGGAATGCTGAACCTGTGCGACCGGGTTCGGGAGATGACAGCCTGGGAAGGGCTCAAGGGGACAGATCTCATCACTGTCTTCATCGTGCGCCGAGTTCTCCCGCTGCAACACCGGGTGCACATCATTGGCCTGATGGGTGACCGCTGGGACGCCACCCAGACGTCGTCCATGAGGCTGCTGACGGAGCAGGTCGCCGAGCGGGTGAACGCCATCTCAAAGACCGGGTTGGCCCCGGACTAGCACTTCGGGAAGACGACCTACAACGCGGAGACCCCGGCGCCGACGGTGAGTCCCTAGTCTTCTTTTTTCGCAATGTCTCAGCTTCTTCTTCGTCCGGATGCGACGCGGGAGGTGCTGCTCAATGTAATCGGGCAATGTGTGATTGGACGAGGGCGCAGGTACTTGCCGTCGAGCAGGCCCGCTCGGAGGATGCGGGGTCCTTCGCCGAGAACCCGGAGACGGCCGACGACGAAATCGGCGAGGCGCGCTGTGCGGGTAAATCTCCGTATCCAGATCTCCTACGAGATTGGTCGGACGACGACGTGGAGGTGCTGACGCACGCCGGTGATGCAGCGCCACCAAGGGGAGAGGACGGCAACGCCGACTCTATAAGGCGGCCGAAGAGGGCTGGCGAAGCCAGGTCGTCCCGCGCGCCGGCTGTGGCGAGCCGGCCACACGTGAAGGACACTACAAGAAAAACTGCCTGTAGAGTCGTCATATTCGATAGCTAGAGACATGCTATTTCATCTCTTGGCAACCATAGAGTCGACTTAGTAAAGCGTCTTTGGAGCGTCTTCTCATGGACCTTCTCAAAACATGTAGACAGACTACATAAGCGTCTGTACATGGCATGAGACGCATATTGGGACGTTAAAAAGCGTCCCTAGATATGAGACGCTATATTGGGATGTTCAAAAGCATATCTAGGTATGTAGAGTTGTTTTGTTAGATGCGCTTATCTCATCTCTACTCATAGAGCCTTTTCATTCATCATGGGCCCTAACCCCATTCTTATACACGCTATGCAAAGACGCTATATTCGTCTCTAAATATACACAAGCTTTTTGTCACTACGTAATATTTAACTCTAAAAATTATGAGATATTTTTAATTTGTATTTCACCATTTCAAACCTAGTTACTTCATCAGAACACATGGTTGTGCAGAATGATCAACAGATATTGTTATATAAAGGTATCCACTCATATCACGAGACATTCATAGGCAACAAATATTATATGAAGGGATCATCCCATATCACCAATTGTATTCAGAAGCATATGATTCGCACAATTTCAATAAGGATCAAACACCTCGAGTTCAGAACTGAATCAAATCAGATATTCATATGAAAGATGCAAATAATTAAGAGAAGATGGTACAACCAGAACAGAGTTTTCCTATGAAGCTAAATCCGTAAAAAAATATTTGTCCATTTGAAAAGTAATTCTTCTGTAGTTGCTCTTCGCTCCTACAATGCACTCATTTTCTAATTAATCTTGAGTTACCCTGAAAAAGGAAGTTAACAGAGAAAAAAATAGAATGTAAGCTTTAAGAGCAGTGTGTAAATAAATGTACTCTGATGAAATTGTAAGAGATGTACCAGTGTTTGGTGGCATTTTGGAGGCTGTGTAGGAGTGGTTGGGATTGATTTTTTTACCTAAAAACACAATGATTCTTCATAAATAATAAACCTTAAATATGTACATTGGAGCATAATCGATGATTGTATGGAGGCCATGCAATAACACGACTAATAGCATCCCAAACTGTTTGGAATTTGTCATACGGTCTAACCAGTGTCTCATCTCCAAGTATTGAAACATCGAAAACATAAACTGTTACATATTGCTCTCCAAGCATGTTTCCTCCAACCACATATGTTTTATCTCTACTCACTGAAGTTTCTTCGGCCACACATTTATTTTTGCTTCTCAGGTTCAACGAAAACAACAAGACTTTCATTTTATCCAATGTTTTCAAGAAATGAAACATTCATTATCACAAACCATGGAAGATTTCACTCTATGCAAAAACAGACGATTGCACATGAAATTAGACCAACTAACTATTCTAACCATTTAACATTCTATGACGCAATTTAGCTGTACACTTGATTCATGACCACCTTGCTTGGCCGCATAGCTATTTTCAGCATGACCATTCTATGATTAAGGACCATCATGTGCTTTTTAGTTGTGGTACAGTTCAGTTTAAACTTATAAAAAACATAGACATTGTTTGATAACAAAGTAGAAATTTATGCGCGAGCGCGGACACACACACACCCCTTAGAAACTATGCGTTCATCTGGTGAAGATAAACTGGTGCAACCCTCTTTTAGCTCTCGCGCAATATCTAGGATGCAATTCCTGGTTAGTGAACTTCTTGTCGGATAAAGTTGATTCTACGCAAGAAAGAGGAGAAAACTTAAGTGTGGCTCGGGCACCTCATATCATGTTTGTTTTGTGTGAATTCAAGTGGCATGCATCATGCTCTTAGGCATTTCATCGAACACCTCATGTGCATAGCAAGGAAGAACAAAGTAGCAAAGGCGGGCAGGGACGGGGGTATATATAGGCAAATTTGTAGTTCCGGTTGGTGTCTAAACCGGCACTGAAGACATACCTTTAGTTCCGGTTGGAGACACCAACCGGGATTAATGGGTGTCACTCCTGGCACAACCCCTTTTGTCCGAGTTGGAGACACCAACCTGGACAAAAGGTCCCACTCGAACCGGTATTGATGCCTGCCGAGCCTCGTCCGGCGTCCTAGCCGCTCGAACCGGGACTGATGCTCACATGAGTCCCGTTTCGTAATGCGTCCGGAACTATTGGTCCCATCCGGCTAAACCAAAGCCCCGTTTTCTACTAGTGCCCCCCCCCCCCCCCCCCCCCCCCCCCCAAGTTCGGGTTTACGGGAGAAAGTGCGTCCGGACAGGTCGACGGACTGATACAGACCAGGTTGTTGAAGAAATATGGGCTAGAGCAGACGAGTTTGAAGGTGTCACCTTTTAGCATGAAGCAGGAACTTCAAACAAAGAAACACACAGGTTGGCACGATCTTCTCTGAGAAATGATATCGGCCAGCACGTATAATACCGAAATTGTGTCTATAAAAACCACCTAGAAACTCACGGTTGAATGTAAATTATTATCGACGACACAATTTATATGGAAGACTATAAACACGTTACATGGCACAGCAAGATGACTACTTGACCCCAAACTTGAAGAAGAAAATCAAAACGCAGCACACATGATGACTCGTGTAGCATGTGCATCTTCTCCTTCCTTGGCGCAGTAGCGGCGACCATGCGCCAGAATTAGCACTACTCCCACTAATCTTCGGTACCTAATATGCTCTTTACGCAGTGTGAAATATATACGTGTGTATATACAAGAATGAGATGCATTCTTCTTTTTTCAGAAGACTGAAGAAAGTTTCCTTCTGAATAGAATCGACATTTCCACTATTCTCCTTTCCTTCTGCTATTTCTTCATGCACGTATATGCACCATAGCACCAGTTTTGTGTACCGTATATGCACCATAGCACCAGTTTTGTGTATTTTTAACTTTGGGCACCAAAGTGACAGTGCTGGACAAGATAAGGCACCTCCAGTGTATTTAACTCAAGAAGAAATGTTTTGTCTCTAAGATTTGCTTAAATGAATCATTAAACTCTTGCAATAAATACAATCAAATGTATGTATTAATGAAAACCATTATTTTGAGCTCCAAATGATCTTGTCGCTAGTGTCTATTCTCATGGATGTAAATGTTTTTATCCTTACTGATAGTATATGATATTTAGCTCCAATGCTGTACAGTCTGTAATAGCAGATGATGAAAGCTTCTTATTCCATATTCTCAAACATGTGGTGGAAAATCAGTACATATTATGCAAGCTTAAATTGCTTGTTCCCACCTCTTACGAGTGTAGCCATACACACACTAGTAGAGCATTCGAATGCCACACGTGGCCACACATACTATTGCATTAGTATAGACCCTAACAATACGTATTGGGCCACTAGTAATCCATAAATAATTATAATACTAAAGGCGTATTGATCATGGGCAGTTAGAGTTCTTCCCAGGGCCCCCATAGAATATGTAAGTGCCCAAGCTGTCAGAGATACCATTGTGCACGTTATAGCAGCTGCGCTGCCCAGCTATAGTGGTCACATCACTTGGCGGTTTGAGAATGTTGGATGAATCTACCACTTGTATATTCTTGACATGACTGGCCTTGCCGAACCCTTCCTCTGGGAAGTGTCCACTACCCATATCTGTGGAAGTTTGGCCGAGATCAGATGACGCTATCTCACCTCCCCACTGTATAGTAGAGGCACTATCTGCCAAGTACGTGAAAATGGATGATGGCCAATATCCTACATAATCACTCCCCATTTGCAGCCACCAGTTGCCCTCCTTTGGGTCCTGCAAGCCAGAATTTAATTTACTAGATAATATAGCATGCAATATCATGGGAATGGAATAGACTTTCGATCCATTAAGTCCTAAAATAAATGCCCAAAACATAATACTAAAGGGCTAGCGTATCACAAGTTCACAACGCAAAAGTGAGTTTATGTGTTCCCTATGTTCATATGGAAAGGTGTTTCCCATTGATGGGATTATAATGTTGCATCCACAAATAACTTAAATAAAACTCTACTCAAGTGCTACAAATAAGAAAGAGCAATCAATTGATAAGTTCAAAAAAGCAGCCACAACCGTTATTCTCCACATCAACACCGAGGAGTTTCTGTCGACCTCAGTTCGTAGGTGTAGCATTGCCAAGAATGGACATGCAAACCTTGCAATTTTCTAGGGAACTTTAAGTATTATATTGGGAAGAGGTTCTTGTTAGTCATGCAAGGGGAAGAAATAACTTTACTTTATATGGATATGCCATTATGAATTAATTCTTGGCAAAATCTCACCATGAAAATCCTTTGAAGTCTTTTTCAAAGGTAGTCTTTAAGGTACACCCAAACTACTATGAGTGGTCCAACCATTTTATCCAAAGGGCTGAGATTAAGGGAGAGGGTCCAACCTTTTTTCAAAACTATCGTTAATAGGGGGTTTGTTTCCTAATTGAGTATTGAATCCAAAGTGTTTATATAAGTATTTGACGACTAAGTAACTCCATGCACAAAAAAAATCAAATAGTGTTAGTAACTTGAAATCTTGTCGAGATGTGTAGTGTACACATCAGGTGGGCATTTGACATGCATTTGTTGCACGGCGTATGCATAGTGTCATAAGAATAAGTGATACTTGAACATTATGGCATACTTTAAAACCATGTCACACCATGTAGGAGCAGATGTCTTTTTTATACTATTTCCCAACAACACAATGTGTATTTAGAAAATCAACACAGAATGAGCCAATGGAGGCAGAAATAATTATGACCAACAATTGCATGAGCTAATGCTAGAAGCCTCCATAACCGCTCTGAACTCTTCTTTTGTATCCAACTTCTTGTTAAGATGTGCTATATATTGGATGAAGGGAGTACAAATTACCTTGTTTGTACAATCTCATTACTCTCATTCTTGGTGCCAGTATGAAAACAATATCAATACTCATGAGTTTCCATGCTAGTTCAGTAGCTGACACTGATAATGGGATGAATAAATAGAAACAAGGAATTAAAATATTAAGACATGGAGGGCATCACGCAGATCTACCAACCATAGGACTATGCATCACAGATCACATGTAAATGTTATTAGCCCGTCAATGTCTTATGAAAATGTCTTAATTACGTGGCCTCACTTTAAAGCAATGGATGATATTTATTTGTTTCTCCTATAACCGAGTAAGAAGGAGTAACTTGAAAGAGCCCTTGTTTAATAGCTGACTCAAGAGTGTTGAGTTTGTGGGAAAATGTGAAACATGCATGGGGAGAACCATACACTATTATTGAGACCACAAAGAGGCCATGAGAAATAGTTTTGAAAAGAACATGAGGTAGTTGACATGGATTCTTTGTGCCCGTTCATGAGTTTGATTTTGGATGCTTAATGTTCAAGTATAATTAAGTGAATCGCTCACTCCTTCCCATCATCTGAATTCTTTTGGCTGAATTGGTTAGTGCATGCAACTAATAGCTAGTGCATGTAACTAAGGTCTAGATGTCTCGAGGTCAAATCCTAGTTGGTGCAATAAAATAAAATGATATCCTAGTGGATGGAATAAACTAAAATTATTGTACCACATCGCATAAGGGAGGTTGCACATGAGAGGGGTGAAGTATAGGTGAATTGCACACATCTCCCTGTTAG
This sequence comes from Aegilops tauschii subsp. strangulata, assembly GCF_002575655.3. NCBI lineage: Eukaryota > Viridiplantae > Streptophyta > Magnoliopsida > Poales > Poaceae > Aegilops > Aegilops tauschii. The sequence goes on from NC_053039.3 coordinate 573,722,302, forward strand.
TTTTAAGCTTTCAGGTTGAAGTGGTTAGTACACGCTACTCAATACTGATGATGTGAAAGCTTATTATGTTGTATTACCTTCCAAACTAAAATATCAAAGTCATATTGTGCACCATCATAGGTGGATACTGGGGATAAGGTGCCACCAATTGCGATCTGATTATTCGTCTGGACGAACCCTGAGCACTTTAGGTTGTAACATCCTGTGCTTTTATATGCATCACGCTACAATATTACACAACAAAGGAAAATTAGTGGCATGATGCTATTCCCAGCATTAATAAAATATGGACCCAATATGAGTACTTATGAAGATATGATGGAATGTGTTTCTTACAGTCCAGTAGATGAAGAGTCTAGGATTGTTATCCTTATAAAAATTTGGGTAAACCTGAATTTTTTTAGAGAGAATGGTATTAGCAAAATGAAAGAGACTGCACAACTTACTGCACCGTGAAATAAAATTCATAGTAATTAAATAATGGCAAAAACATGGAAATAGACATTCTCATTAGTGCACTCTAGCTACATGCATGCAAGGTTTGCATGGTGATACAGAGGGCAAGAGATGGGCTCTGGCTGCCTCGGCCATGGAAGATTTCTTTAATGATTGTAGCAGTTTTGACACTATTTGGCATGGTAGCATGAGTTCATGCTGGGGTTTCCTAGGCCCCGACTCGATCCGTTCTCTGCCACCACTAACACATGGCATAAAAGTTTATTTTGAGTTTGGAACAATATGTATGTACAGTTACATTTTTCTTTACAATGGAAGGATAACTATTTTAATATCTAACTTATTCTGTTTATTTTGTAGTATTAACAGTAATAAGGGAAAATATGTAATTTGTATGCTTATTTAGAGGGTTAGATTTTTTTTTCATAACGTTTGAGATGGGCAATTTACGTGCAGATTAGCATGTTACTCAAAATTGTTTTCTATAATGGCATATATAGATAATTTGATTATAGAATTAGAATTAAATAGTACAACATGTCTTGTAGATTGAAAGACATCCCACTAGGGAAGTTGTCTTTAACAATACCTGTAGATAACATGTACACGTATAAAGACAAAAGGTTTCTATACTCTATAGCTTTCTACATGCCCTTAGCTCTTAAAAAAAATTCTTCCAGCACAACTTATGATACAAAAAACCTTTGTATCAATGGAGAACCTATACTAGCTCATACTTATGCTCTGATACTTTCAACATCACATATAACATGCATAGAACCTAAAAGATAGAGTTTTATATATCTTTTTTGAAGGTGGGTTTAATGTTTCCCTTCACTATCTAACCTGCCATCCTGCTTCAATAGTATTGAGATCATTGCCTTCGTAGGAACCCCCAACTATCCAAAGCTGGGTCAAGCTAAAGTCATTGGCATTCCCAATCGTTGGTTGCCACAAATTGAAGGTGGCTTTCGTTCCATGGCACTTATCAACATTTGAAGATGCTATGGCATACTGCTCAATGGGAGACAAAGCAAAGCTAAATGAGCACTTCCCAAAAAATAATGTTAACAATCGAAGAGGAAGATTATACGATGTTAACATGATTCTTAAATGGAATTTTGTACCTGGTGCCCACTCGATATATTGGATGTGTCAGGGTCATTGATTGAACTTATGTTTGGGATGCTCCCTGGTCTCTTTTTGCCATACCTGTCGACTGAACTGGCCCTTAAGACGTCGTCCTCATTGGTCCTTCGGATTGGAATGGTGTTCTTAGGGCACTTGCCATTTTGATGCCATGTTTGGGTGATTGGAAGGGTGGAGATGTTGGAGTTATGATACATGCCTCCTGGGTGGTAAGAAGGCCGCATCTGAAAAGTAGTGGTTGAATGATATCATGGTATGTGTGTGTGATAGTATGGCGAACTATGACTTGTCTGCAGGTGACGGTGATACGAAAAGGGAAATGGTGCCTCAAATCATTACCTGGATAGTATGGTTCTTGAGGAGAGGATGGTCAAATGCAGGCTGTTTGGAGATATGCACACAGTCGATGACATCTCCATCTGGGCTCTGTTAATTTCTGGCAATTAGTAGTTGCAACAAAAATGGGAGAATATTACCAGCAAACTAGTGAATATTAGATCTTACATACATGCTACTTATTGATGATGAGTAATGTAGGATAAAATGGTGTGGTCCGTTTAGTGAATGTATTAGGAGTTGTTGCCGATTTACACCATAAATAAATTTATCATTGTATGGCCGCAACTTAGACGTAGATCTAGCTTAAATAAGTATAAAAACAAACCGCACTATTTTATTGTACATTACACATCCTCTCAGTACATGCAGGGTGGGCATCCATCTCAGTCGGCCCGATCTGGCAGGTTCCCTACCTAGATCTGGAGCTTTGGATGCTGGTGGCCCGATGGTTGCTTGGTCGTGGCTGATGGGGCCCGAGGTGCTTGTTGGCATTGGTGTGCAGGGAGTCCGGATGCTTTGCTTCAACAACTCCTCCAGTTTGGCGGTCTCTTAGTCAAGTGGTGGGTTTCTGGCGGGTATTTCCCAACGAGATCTGGTGCACTGGCAACCGGAGGCCTGGAGGATGCTCAGTCGGAGACAGGTTATGCAGCGGTATGCATTGTGACTCCATGACGGGATGGTAGTTTGAGGTGGTGCCTAGCTAGGCAGGGCCTTCGAGTGCTGCCGAGCTTGCGCTGTCGGTGATGCTCTAGAAAGATCTATAAGGTACATCATGTGGCATCTACTAGCTCCGATCTGGTGATTGTGTGTTGGAGACGTCGTCCCCGACATAGGTGATCGGTTCTTCTAAAGGAAGTCATACCGACTTTGGTGGGAGCTGGTGGCGAATGATGCCTTCAGGTGTAGTTTTCGTTGATGGAGGCACCACCGAGGGGACCCAACACCTCACCCGACCTCAAGTTCTTGTCTTCTGGTGAAAATCGTATTTAGTGGTGGTGCCTATGGCATCATTATATCATTGGGAGCATTGCCTTGGAGTCAAGCCTTGTGGTGGGAGCTCTGTGTCAGTGGCGGTGTGGTTAATTAGGAGATGGCAGCGAGGTGGTAAGCACGGAGTTTTTTGTCGAGCATTCATTTAGGACAGTTTGTTCGGTTGATGGGTGGTGAGCAGCAGGAGCACTATTCACATATAAGGAGCACCAGGAGACTTATGGTAGTCAACCTGGTAGTATTGGAGTATCATAGGTTCTCTCTATCAGACATATCATTCCTTTCTGATGTCGTCGAGGTTTTACGGATATGCTTTTGGCAAGCCTGAAGTAATACGATGGTTTTTGGTGTGCATTCTGGTAGCGGTGAAGGTGCTTGAGTGCACGGGCATGTGTGTTGTGGGCTATCATGGGCATGCTGCTATGCGTGGTACGTCCGGGATCCGCGGGGGCGATGTCGGGAGGTGCCATCCATCTCAGGCGGCTCGATATGGCAGGTTCCCAACTTAGATCTAGAACTTTGGAGGCTGGTTTCTTTTGCGGCCAGAGGCCTCGAGGATGCTTGGTCGACGATACGTTTTGCAATTGTATGCATGGTGGCTCCATGACGGGATGATAGTTTTAGGTGGTGCCTAGTTGGCAGGGCCTTGGGGTGTTGCCGAGCTTGCACTGCCGATGATGCTCTAGCAAGATCTATGTGGTACATCATGTGGCTTCTACTGGCATTGATCTGGTGATGGTGTGTTGGAGACATCGTCCCCAACATAGGTGCTCGATTCTCTGAATGGAAGTCATGCCTTCATGGGGGCTGGTGGCTAATGATGCCTCTGGGTGTTGTTTTCCTTGTTGGAGGCACCACTCCCGACCTTAAGTTCTTGTCTTCTGTTGAAAATCATATGTAATAGTGGTGTGTGTGGCATCATTGTTTCATTGGGAGCATTGCCTTTGGAGTCAAGCCTTGTGGTGGGAGCACTGGGTTAGTGGCGGTGTGGTTGATTAGGAGATGGCAGAGATGTGGTGAGCATGGAGATTTTCATCAGGCATTCATTTAGGGCCGATTGTTTGGTCGATGGAGGTGAGCAGCAGGAGCACTCTTTACATACAAGGAGTGCCAGGAGATTTATCAACCTCGTGAGATCGGAGTAGCATAGGTTCTCTCTATCAGACATGTCGTTCCTTTCCGGTGTCGTCAAGGTTTAGCGGATATGCTTGTGGCAAGCACAGAGTAATACGATGGTGTTAAGGTTGGCATTCTGGTAGTGGCAAAGGTGCTCGAGTGCACGGTTGAGTGTGTTGTGGGGTGTTTTGCTTTCTGGAGTTTTTTATGTACTCCCTCTGTTTCCATTTACTTCGCATATTAGCTTTGTCTCAAATTGAACTTTCTAAAGTTTGACCAAGTTTATGCAAAAAAAAACATTAACATCCCCAATATAAATCAATACCATTAGAATTATCATTCAATATATTTCCATATCATATATATTTTATTATTAAAGCTTGAATTGTTTTTAATAAACTTGGTCAAACTTTATAAAGTTTGAATTAGGTCAAAGCTAATATGCGGAGTAAATAAAAATGGCGAGAGTATTGCGTTGCTTTAGGTCTAGTCTAGCTAGGCGGCGTTCACAGGTTTTGCTCGGATTTCCTGAATAAACCGAGCAATCCCTTTTTCTTCTTTTTCTGATGGCACTTACCTTCGTGCGGTGCACTTCTCCTTTGGGAATATTCTTGTGATACCCCTTTCAAATCAATGAATTTTACAGCTGTCAGCATTAAAAACCCTCCATGAAGACTACCCACTGCTTGCGTGCATGGCTTGTGAGACGACATAAAGAAGAGAAGCAAGGTTTGCATATGCATGTGTGTGCCGAACGACAACAACAGAACGTACGTACACGCGGCGCAGCTATCTCTGCGTATGTACCTGAATGGTTGCGAGAGCAGGCTTATTGAGCCGCCTGAGGAGGCTTTGCACCTCCTGCCGCCGCTGAGCCAAACTCCCAGCAGTCGCCGGCGCCGCCGCCGCCCGGCCGTCAAAGCAGACAAACGTGAGAGCCACGACTAGCACAACCAAGCACGCTCGGGTGGCGGCCATTGAGCCAGTAAGTTATTGTGTTGAATACCCAAGCTAGCTCGCTACGTACCTAGCAAGCAAGCCTGTTGGTGTAGGTTTTGCTAGCTTCGGCTGCCGTGCTATATATAAGGGGAGACGGAGCGTTTTGTAAGGCCGAGAGTGCTCTGCCACCGTGGAATACGTGTATACTCCCTCCGTCCGAAATTACTTGTCATTAAAATGGATGTATCTAGAACTAAAAAACACCTAGATACACCCAGTTCAATGACAAGTATTTCCGGACGGAGGGAGTACAAGCAATGACGATGACCTCATCCTGCCGTTCTCAGGGGACTGAAGAAAGTTTTTCACTCTTGACTGGTCAGCAAGCAAGCAGACACAGCTGGATTGTACGTACTATTGGACTTGGACTGCATGTCTACGTCCAATTGGAACGCTTAAGGAAGCAGCTAACTATTTCATTGGCCTACGTAGAGGTTTCTGTCCGTCTCCACGGGATGTGAGGTGCATATTCGAGTCGTGGCGCTCGGGCCAAGCTTTGATAGCTCCGCGCCGTGTCGCCACTGGCAAAAATGTCATGACTTCCAAGCACAAGTTTGGTGGTTTTCGACTGCTGAATTCCTGGACGTGAGGTGCGTGTTTAAGCCTCTAGAAACCGTGTCGCTCGGGCCAAGCTTTGATCGACAGCTCTGTTTAACTGTCTTGCTATGCTTGGCCCGTCGTGTGAACACCATTCTTTTTTTCTCCTAAAATGAGGGTTATAGCCCCGGCTTGCATCATGATTTTTCATCGAAGGATCATGGAAGTGGGCGAGGACGAGCCCACGATGTTTGCACACGAACACGTCACCGTGTACCTCCAATGCCGGGGGTGATGCACCGCAGCTCACGTTGAAGGAGACCTGTCCGGAAGCGTGGTACGCAAGCAATCCGGCGGTTGCTTTTGAGAACCCGAAACACCACGTGCCCGGGAGGGACCCCGTCTGCGCGTGCGGCGGCTATGGCTGCCCTAGCTCGACCTGATCGCCCCTACGGCCTCGAGGTTCGGCGCCCTGCAACAAAAAGAACGAACGAAGAACGAGGAAGAAAAATAACAAGGGAGAAGATAAAAGATAAAGGTAAAAAGTGGTAGATGAACTGATTGATTTTGTGTTGTTGTTCAATCGGCCGTCACCCCTTAGGTATATAATAGGCGGATAGACTTCCCGCGCAAGGAAATGTTAGAATTGACGTTCAAAACCTAGTTTGGGTCCAACTCGGAATCCGAAATTTCCAAACCTGTTCGGATTACAACCTGGCTGCACCATATGAAAGATAGCATTTGCAAATATTTCACGCATATCCACAACAACAAAAGATAGACATTTTTACTACTAAATTATTTTTATTTTTGGATTTCTATAGTTTTCTTTCTCTTTTCTTTCATTTCATTTTTATCAATATTGCTAAACTCCGCTACACATCGATCAGTTGACCTATATCTATAAAAAACATAAGATGCTACCATGCATGAAGAAAATAAAGAAGAAAACTTCTGATCATCCACATACATTTATTTATCAATATTTTTAAACTCTACTTAACATCCATATTATCCATATCATCCATCATCCATAAAAAAAATCCCGATCTACTATATCATCCGTTCATTCATATATATCATATCCATATAATTTTTTTATCATAATCTAAACATGTTGTCGATCCAAGCCATACAACTAAACCTATGTCGTTCGATTCTTATATAAAATCCATAAAAACCATTCGATCTCCTCGCGAGATGTCTCATGTTGTGTGCTCTTTAATCACGGGGATCTTAGAAATTACGTATGAAGATGATTTCCGTGCAGAAGATCCCCACCATCGGCATGGCTGGAGTATGCCTTGGAGCAGTAGGGCATGTCACCACCGTTCAGTACAAGACAGACATAGACGGGCACCTATCGTTGTATGAGGCAGGCTGACGGGAATTCCTGAAGGTAAAGAGACGGCTAAGGGTTAACACACCACTGGTAACCATGTTACCGATGATGGTTGTCATTGACCTTATTTAGAAATAAGGTCCAAGTCAAGAATATGTAATTGGATGAATTCTTAAGATGGATGTGATACATTGATGTTTGTTTCTGAAGTGGAACAAATTTGAAGTGTTAGTTAGTTTCTTCTTTGTTAAGAATTATATAACTATGTTGACCATGTCAATTTACTCTAGTGAACTAATCTGTATAAATGTTGCCATGGCAGAGCCGTGGCAACAAATATGATTTGCCTACGCGACTATATATATCAGTGGCAAGCTCTAGTTTGCAACCGCCACTAGAGACCTAGTTAAAAGTCGCGGGCACGCGCCCGCCAGGACTAGGCATTCATGCAATAGTGAAAGCATGACATCCCTTCCATACATCTCATCTATCACCCACAGGAAGACCTCAATCCAACGGCCCCCTCATTATGAATGTGGATTTTTTAAGCTCATGCATCCGGACACCTTTTATCCTTACCCCTCCAATGTTGCTTTGACTAACTTACTACATGAAATTCTATCTTTTTTGTTTCTCTCATATAAAACATATTTTGAACTTCAAACTTTGCAACACAACAAAGCTTTCTAACTAGAATGTGGGATAAAACTTTCAGATTTTTTGGTCCGACATATAAATACTAAACATAAGATTGTTGGTGTTGCTAGCGCTGTTTGTAGGGATGGTCATGGTCTTTACCTGGGAGCCTTTGTTTTACCTGGAGTAACTGATCTATATATTCTGGAGGCATTGACATGTCGAAAGGGGCTCACTTTGGCTACGGGTCACTATCTTCGGAGATTGCACGTGGCGTCAGATCTTTGAAGTGTGGTGAACTACATTGGTATCGTACAAGGAGGGAAATATGGAGTTATTGTAATGGAAATCTTGGCTATGAAATCTTCTTTTACTCTGTTATTTTGTCCATGAACAAAGAGGCTCAAACTATGAAGCCCACTACCTAACTAGGTTTTCATCTTCCTTAGACTATGGTAGATATACTTGGTTTGATATATCTCATGATGCTTCTATTCTGACGACGACTATCATTCAATAAAAATCTAGCGTGTTGTACTAAAAGAAAAACTCAACACGAGGCTCGCTAGTTTTACGCTAAAAGTCAAAGAAATTTTTTTGAATGAGCAAACATTTTTCAAATCCGTGAACAATTTTTCAATTCACGAAAAGTTTCTAAATTCGTGAATGCATGAACATTTTTGTAAATATGAACAGTTTTGGAATTCATGAAATTTTTTTAAAATTCATGAACAATTTTTGAATTGTGAAAATGTTCCGTAGTTCATGATTTTGTTTTTTAAATTCTTGAACATATTTTGAATTCGCAATATTTTTTCAAATCCATGAACCATTTTGGAATTCATAAAAATATTGAATTAGTGAACTTTTTTGAATTTGTGAACATTTTTATAACTTCACGGGCATATTTTAATTCTGTTAATAGCATAAACATTTTTTCTTGAAACTACTAAAACTTATTCAATAAATAATTATAATTGTATGGGGAAATAGTCTTCATATAAGGTTCAACCATTTGCTACACATACATAGGTATAAATATGTTGCGTACACATTTGTGTGCAGGCCACCAGCCTAGTGTAAACAAAAAATGAAAATAAAAGGGTACACACGTTGTTCATACTAAAATGATAGTGGTCTTTGTTTTTCCACTCGGACATACAACCAACAAACTTTTGTTGTGTGGTACTATACTATATATAATAGCGCATGCTAGTTTATTTTTTTTAATTCTTACCTTCTTTTATAATTGACATGCGTTTCTTTCTAATTCTAAATTCCCAAAACGAAAAAAGGCATGCATTTCTTTCGCGTTAATCACTTTCTCCATTTCTACTTGACGTGTGTTTCTTTCCCGTTTTATCACTTTCTTTTGCTTATATGAGATCTCCCTCGCATCTCCCTAGCTCTCAGGTTACTCCTCTCCTTGACATCTCCGTAGCTAGCTAGCCTCAAGCCATAGCCCTAGCCATAGCCCCTAGGCGGCGGTCGACATGGAGAATGAACCTCTTGACAGCGCCGACCAGCCTACCCTGCTGACACAGCCACCACTCTAACAGCTTCCCGACGACGTGCTCCGTCACATCTTCCACCGTCTCCCGGCTGATCCTAGTGCCCTGGCATTCGTCTCCATGGCCTACAAAGACTGGCGGCGCCTCATCCACGACGAGGAGAACTTCCTCCGTCACTTTCGTGCGGCGCACCAGAGCGTTCCACCACTCCTCGCCCTCCTCCCCGACGCCTACCACGATGAGCTCCACTTCAAGTTCACGCGCACCACGGCCAACGCGGTGAATCTGGTGCCACCGACCTTGGCCCTCGACGGATGGTTCGGCGCCTCCGGCTGCACCCACGGCCGCGTGCTCCTCTACCGCTCCTGGGGCAACAACCACCACGGTGAGCTAATTGTGTGGGACACGCTAACCGGCGAGCAGAACCTCATCCCGCCGCTACCTGGGCCTGGCTTCCACCACGGGCAAAGGTGCGGCGCGGCTCTGGTCTGCGATGCCGATCACGCCCACGGCGGGGACTGCCACTCGTCGCCGTTCCGCATCGTCTTGGCGTACAGCGAGTATGACAGCTGGAGGACGGTCTGGAGGGTCCACCGCCGATACACATCTTTGCCCGCGTCTACAGCTCCAAGACAGGAAGTTGGGACGGCCGCCTGGCAGCAACCATGGGCGAGGAGTGCCACTTGGGCTGGAATCCGAGCGCCGTGGCCGGCAACGGCGCTGCTGTGTACTGGATGACTGAAGTGGATAGGACGGTGGCAGAATTTCAGATGGAGACGCAGAGGCTGCTACTGATTGATACATCGGAGGTTATTCGCGGCCATGACTTTTTTCTCGCCTCGGCCATGGACGCGCGGTTGCGTTTGGCCGGCGTCATGGATAACTCGGTCATGCTGTTTTTGTTGGATGAAGGCTCCTGGGTTAGCCGTACCCTTCTTAGATTTGAAGATTTCCTTCCGTTCCATGCCTATGCCGATTACGAGAATGGTGGCGATGGGCTTTTGCATGATGTTGAGTACTCTGATGATGAGGACGAGGAAGACCAACTAGACGCCACAGTGAAACCGAAAGTCATCGGGTTCTCTGAGCAGTTGGATTGCATTGTCTTGCAGGCAGAACCGGGTGTATTCATGATCAGCTTAGAGTCTGGGCAGCATCTGCGAGTGCTTGAACCGGATCAACGATTTTTCGGCCCTGTTTATCCCTACTCCGCCTTTTATACACCAGGTACGTATGTACTCTTACTTTGCACTAGATATATGGTGCTATTTTTTATCATATCTACCCGCATAATCCGTATCAAATAATCTTCCTGATTTCTAATTGGATTACGTATTGGCATCGTATGTAGAAAGGAGAAGGCAAACAGGTGTTACAAGCCGGGACAACATTGCTATCTAGCAACCAAATTCTTCGCAAGAAACAGAGGTTGGGGTTGCTGGTGCCGCTGGGATTCTGAGGCTCCTTGCTTACCAATATGTTCTATTTGTTAGCTCTTTCTGTTCTGGTAGATGATGCCTTGTTATCAGAAATTTGTATCCTGTGTGTTTGCCTTGGCACTGTAATAAGGCAGTGGTCTCCCCGTGCATGATGTGAACTTCTACGGGCCGATTGGCCAGTTACCTGTGATGTTTTGCATGTCTCTCTGGTTTCTTAATGAAAATCGGGGCGGAGAGCTCCTTTATTCGATAAAAAAAAACTTCATATGCAATGCATGTGTGTCTAATTGAGAAAATTGGTTAAACATATTTAATTGTCAGAATAAATCCTTTTTTATCCTCCCCCATCTCATAAGCATATCGGATTAAATGTCTTCATTGCAGGTGGAAGAAATGAGATAATACGATGTCTTACAATGAAAATGAATATCCAATGGATATTTAAAATTCCCGGATAATATGTGTCATTTCAACTGACTACTTATAATGACTAAGGGTGGTAGTGATAATTAACCCGGTACATGCAATGAGTGTGGTCCTAGTTCCATAGAATGTTGTATATGTGTGGTTACCCAATATGACCTATATTATTTAACAAAATATTGAAGGCACTATACAGTTTGATAGACTATATTGTAAAAGATTATTTTATGATATGCTGATTTGTGCAATTAACAAACTCAAACTTTACTAACAATTAAGTAATAGACAACCGAAGCATTTTCCAGCTGCAGCCAGGGAGACATGATGCAGTAGCAAAGAGTGTGGATATTTTTTGTCTTCCCATGTAGCTGCACCTTCTATCCTGCCCGCTGGTCCATGCATGCTTGGACTGGGATGTGTGCTGCATCAGTACTTATTAACAGCCAGGAATAGCTAAGCCACAGGTTTTGTACGCGAAAAATTAAATAACCTAGTAAACTTCTCGTATTTCTGTATACAACTGAAAATAAATAAATGTTCGACACAGCCTTTAAAAAACAATCAACACATGTATGTGTTTCTAGACCAGCTCGCTCCCGGTTACAAATTTTTGCAGTATTTGTTTCCATGAATCTATCGATTGTGCATAATTATTGCATCCAAAGACATCTTTTGCAGTTTGAACAGGAGTAACTTCATAAGTTCCTGGGATTACAAAGGAACTTTAGACTAGATATACTGTAGACTTATGAGCAAGACCATGCAATCTTCGGTCATCAATACCGTCTACGAAATGTCCTCAAGAGAGCGAGATATTTGGGCACCAAGGCTGTCTATGGCTATCTGAAGGGGCTGTCCACTGATAAACCATGCCTATGCGCGTCGACATAGTACTCAGTATGAAGATGACTACTCTTGTATTCAAATTGAGCATCTCGAGATGGTCCATTTTCCACTTGTACTAGCATGTATTGATAGGTCACCCATTCACTGTTGTAGTCACAGTATCCTTCAATTTCAAACTTGTTTAGCGCTTATACCTTCAGGACACAGAACCTAGCAATGTCAATTTGTTCCTGACTATAAACTATACATATTGCTCTCCAAGTATTGAAACATCGAAAACATAAACTATTACATATTGCTCTCCAAGCATGTTTCCTCCAACCATATATGTTTTATCTCTACTCACTGGAGTTTCTTCGGCCACACATTTATTTTTGCTTCTCAGGTTCAACGAAAACAACAAGACTTTCATTTTATCCAATGTTTTCAAGAAATGAAACATTCATTATCACAAACCATGGAAGATTTCACTCTATGCAAAAACAGACGATTGCACATGAAATTAGACCAACTAACTATTCTAACCATTTAACATTCTATGACGCAATTTAGCTGTACACTTGATTCATGACCACGTTGCTTGGCCGCATAGCTATTTTCAGCATGACCATTCTATGATTCAGGACCATCATGTGCTTTCTAGTTGTGGTACAGTTCAGTTTAAACTTATAAAAAACATAGACATTGTTTGATAACAAAGGAGAAATTTATGCGCGAGCGCGGACACACACACACCCCTTAGAAACTATGCGTTCATCTGGTGAAGATAAACTGGTGCAACCCTCTTTAGCTCTCGCGCAATATCTAGGATGCAATTCCTGGTTAGTGAACTTCTTGTCGGATAAAGTTCATTCTACGCAAGAAAGAGGAGAAAGCTTAAGTGTGGCTCGGGCACCTCATATCATGTTTGTTTTGTGTGAATTCAAGTGGCATGCATCATGCTCTTAGGCATTTCATCGAACACCTCATCCCGCCGCCACCTGGGCCTGGCTTCCACCACGGGCAGAGGTGCGGCGCGGCTCTGGTCTGCGATGCCGATCACGCCCACGGCGGGGACTGCCACTCGTCGCCGTTCCGCATCGTCTTGGCGTACATCGAGTATGACAGCTGGAGGGACGGTCTGGTGTTGGGAATCGTAGCATAATTTTAAAATTTTCCTACGTTCACCAAGATGCATCTATGGAGTATACTAGCAACGAGGGGAAGGGAGTGCATCTACATACCCTTGTAGATCGCGAGCGGAAGCGTTCCAATGAACGTGGATGACGGAGTCGTACTCGCCGTGATCCAAATCACCGATGACCGAGTGCCGAACGGACGGCACCTCCGCGTTCAACACACGTACGGTGCAGCGACGTCTCCTCCTTCTTGATCCAGCAAGGGGGAAGGAGAGGTTGATGGAGATCGAGCAGCACGACGGCGTGGTGGTGGATGTAGCGGGTCTCCGCAGGGCTACGCCGAGCTTCTACGAGAGAGAGAGAGGTGTTGCAGGGGAGGAGGGAGGCGCCCAAGGCTGTTGTATGCTGCCCTCCCTCCCCCCCCCCCTTTATATAGGCCCCTGGGGGGTGCGCCAGCCCCAAGAGATGGGATCTCAAGGGGGGCGGCGGCCACAAGGGGGGGAAGGGGTTGCCTTGCCCCCCAAGGCAAGTGGGAACTCCCCCCCCCCCTAGGGTTCCCAACCCTAGGCGCAGGGGGGAGGCCCAAGGGGGGCGCCCCAGCCCACTAGGGGCTGGTTCCCTTCCACTTTCAGCCCACGGGGCCCTCCGGGACAGGTGGCCCCACCCGGTGGACCCCCGGGACCCTTCCGGTGGTCCCGGTACAATACCGGTAACCCCCGAAACTTTCCCGGTGGCCGAAACTGGACTTCCTATATATAATTCTTCACCTCCGGACCATTCTGGAACCTCTCGTGACGTCCGGGATCTCATCCGGGACTCCGAACAACTTTCGGGTTTCCGCATACATATATCTCTACAACCCTAGCGTCACCGGACCTTAAGTGTGTAGACCCTACGGGTTCGGGAGGCATGCAGACATGACCGAGACGCCTCTCCGGTCAATAACTAACAGCGGGATCTGGATACCCATGTTGGCTCCCACATGTTCCACGATGATCTCATCGGATGAACCACGGTGTCGAGGATTCAATCAATCCCGTATACAATTCCCTTTGTCAATCGCTATGTTACTTGCCCGAGATTCGATCGTCGGTATCCCAATACCTTGTTCAATCTCGTTACCGGCAAGTCTCTTTACTCGTACCGCAATGCATGATCCCGTGACTAACGCCTTAGTCACATTGAGCTCATTATGATGATGCATTACCGAGTGGGCCCAGAGATACCTCTCCGTTACACGGAGCGACAAATCCCAGTCTCGATCCGTGCCAACCCAACAGACACTTTTGGAGATACCCGTAATGCACCTTTATAGTCACCCAGTTACGTTGTGACGTTTGGCACACCCAAAGCACTCCTACGGTATCCGGGAGTTGCACGATCTCATGGTCTAAGGAAAAGATACTTGACATTGGAAAAGCTCTAGCAAACGAAACTACACGATCTTTTATGCTATGCTTAAGTTGGGTCTTGTCCATCACATCATTCTCCTAATGATGTGATCCCGTTATCAATGACATCCAATGTCCATAGTCAGCAAACCATGACTATCTATTGATCAACGAGCTAGTCAACTAGAGGCTTACTAGGGACACTTTGTGGTTTATGTATTCACACATGTATTACGATTTCCGGACAATACAATTATAGCATGAATAATAGACTATTATCATGAACAAAGAAATATAATAATAACCATTTATTATTGCCTCTAGGGCATATTTCCAACATCTGGAGGGTCCACCGCCGATACACATCTTTGCCCGCATCTACAGCTCCAAGACAGGAAGTTGGGACGGCCGCCTGGCAGCAACCATGGGCGAGGAGTGCCACTTGGGCTGGAATCCGAGCGCCGTGGCCGGCAACGGCGCTGCTGTGTACTGGATGACTGAAGTGGATAGGACGGTGGCAGAATTTCAGATGGAGACGCAGAGGCTGCTACTGATTGATACATCGGAGGTTATTCGCGGCCATGACTTTTTTCTCGCCTCGGCCATGGACGCGCGGTTGCGTTTGGCCGGCATCATGGATAACTCGGTCATGCTGTTTTTGTTGGATGAAGGCTCCTGGGTTAGCCGTACCCTTCTTAGATTTGAAGATTTCCTTCCGTTCCATGCCTATGCCGATTACGAGAATGGTGGCGATGGGCTTTTGCATGATGTTGAGTACTCTGATGATGAGGACGAGGAAGACCAACTAGACGCCACAGTGAAACCGAAAGTCATCGGGTTCTCTGAGCAGTTGGATTGCATTGTCTTGCAGGCAGAACCGGGTGTATTCATGATCAGCTTAGAGTCTGGGCAGCATCTGCGAGTGCTTGAACCGGATCAACGATTTTTCGGCCCTGTTTATCCCTACTCCGCCTTTTATACACCAGGTACGTATGTACTCTTACTTTGCACTAGATATATGGTGCTATTTTTTATCATATCTACCCGCATAATCCGTATCAAATAATCTTCCTGATTTCTAATTGGATTACGTATTGGCATCGTATGTAGAAAGGAGAAGGCAAACAGGTGTTACAAGCCGGGACAACATTGCTATCTAGCAACCAAATTCTTCGCAAGAAACAGAGGTTGGGGTTGCTGGTGCCGCTGGGATTCTGAGGCTCCTTGCTTACCAATATGTTCTATTTGTTAGCTCTTTCTGTTCTGGTAGATGATGCCTTGTTATCAGAAATTTGTATCCTGTGTGTTTGCCTTGGCACTGTAATAAGGCAGTGGTCTCCCCGTGCATGATGTGAACTTCTACGGGCCGATTGGCCAGTTACCTGTGATGTTTTGCATGTCTCTCTGGTTTCTTAATGAAAATCGGGGCGGAGAGCTCCTTTATTCGATAAAAAAAACTTCATATGCAGTGCATGTGTGTCTAATTGAGAAAATTGGTTAAACATATTTAATTGTCAGAATAAATCCTTTTTTATCCTCCCCCATCTCATAAGCATATCGGATTAAATGTCTTCATTGCAGGTGGAAGAAATGAGATAATACGATGTCTTACAATGAAAATGAATATCCAATGGATATTTAAAATTCCCGGATAATATGTGTCATTTCAACTGACTACTTATAATGACTAAGAGTGGTAGTGATAATTAACCCGGTACATGCAATGAGTGTGGTCCTAGTTCCATAGAATGTTGTATATGTGTGGTTACCCAATATGACCTATATTATTTAACAAAATATTGAAGGCACTATACAGTTTGATAGACTATATTGTAAAAGATTATTTTATGATATGCTGATTTGTGCAATTAACAAACTCAAACTTTACTAACAATTAAGTAATAGACAACCGAAGCATTGTCCAGCTGCAGCCAGCGAGACATGATGCAGTAGCAAAGAGTGTGGATATTTTTTGTCTTCCCATGTAGCTGCACCTTCTATCCTGCCCGCTGGTCCATGCATGCTTGGACTGGGATGTGTGCTGCATCAGTACTTATTAACAGCCAGGAATAGCTAAGCCACAGGTTTTGTACGCGAAAAATTAAATCACCTAGTAAACTTCTCGTATTTCTGTATACAACTGAAAATAAATAAATGTTCGACACAGCCTTTAAAAAATAATCAACACATGTACATGTTTCTAGACCAGCTCGCTCCCGGTTACAAATTTTTGCAGTATTTGTTTCCATGAATCTGTCGATTGTGCACAATTATTGCATCCAAAGACATCTTTTGCAGTTTGAACAGGAGTAGCTTCATAAGTTCCTGGGATTACAAAGGAACTTTAGACTAGAAATACTGTAGACTTATGAGCAAGACCATGCAATCTTCGGTCATCAATACCGTCTACGAAATGTCCTCAAGAGAGCGAGATATTTGGGCACCAAGGCTGTCTATGGCTATCTGAAGGGGCTGTCCACTGATAAACCATGCCTATGTGCGTCGACATAGTACTCAGTATGAAGATGACTACTCTTGTATTCAAATTGAGCATCTCGAGATGGTCCATTTTCCACTTGTACTAGCATGTATTGATAGGTCACCCATTCACTGTTGTAGTCACAGTATCCTTCAATTTCAAACTTGTTTAGCGCTTATACCTTCAGGACACAGAACCTAGCAATGTCAATTTGTTCCTGACTATAAACTATTACATATTGTTCTCCAAGTATTGAAACATCGAAAACATAAACTATTACATATTGCTCTCCAAGCATGTTTCGTCCAACCACATATGTTTTATCTCTACTCACTGAAGTTTCTTCGGCCACACATTTATTTTTGCTTCTCAGGTTCAACGAAAACAACAAGACTTTCATTTTATCCAATGTTTTCAAGAAATGAAACATTCATTATCACAAACCATGGAAGATTTCACTCTATGCAAAAACAGACGATTGCACATGAAATTAGACCAACTAACTATTCTAACCATTTAACATTCTATGACGCAATTTAGCTGTACACTTGATTCATAACCACCTTGCTTGGCCGCATGGCTATTTTCAGCATGACCATTCTATGATTCAGGACCATCATGTGCTTTCTAGTTGTGGTACAGTTCAGTTTAAACTTATAAAAAACATAGACATTGTTTGATAACAAAGGAGAAATTTATGCGCGAGCGCGGACACACACACACCCCTTAGAAACTATGCGTTCATCTGGTGAAGATAAACTGGTGCAACCCTCTTTAGCTCTCGCGCAATATCTAGGATGCAATTCCTGGTTAGTGAACTTCTTGTCGGATAAAGTTCATTCTACGCAAGAAAGAGGAGAAAGCTTAAGTGTGGCTCGGGCACCTCATATCATGTTTGTTTTGTGTGACTTCAAGTGGCATGCATCATGCTCTTAGGCATTTCATCGAACACCTCATCCCGCCGCCACCTGGGCCTGGCTTCCACCACGGGCAGAGGTGCGGCGCGGCTCTGGTCTGCGATGCCGATCACGCCCACGGCGGGGACTGCCACTCGTCGCCGTTCCGCATCGTCTTGGCGTACATCGAGTATGACAGCTGGAGGGACGGTCTGGAGGGTCCACCGCCGATACACATCTTTGCCCGCATCTACAGCTCCAAGACAGGAAGTTGGGACGACCGCCTGGCAGCAACCATGGGCGAGGAGTGCCAATTGGGTTGGAATCCGAGCGCCGTGGCCGGCAACGGCGCTGCTGTGTACTGGATGACTGAAGTGGATAGGACGGTGGCAGAATTTCAGATGGAGACGCAGAGGCTGCTACTGATTGATACACCGGAGGTTATTCGCGGCCATGACTTTTTTCTCACCCCGGCCATGGACGCGCGGTTGCGTTTGGCCGGCGTCATGGATAACTCGGTCATGCTGTTTTTGTTGGATGAAGGCTCCTGGGTTAGCCGTACCCTTCTTAGATTTGAAGATTTCCTTCCGTTCCATGCCTATGCCGATTACGAGAATGGTGGCGATGGGCTTTTGCATGATGTTGAGTACTCTGATGATGAGGACGAGGAAGACCAACTAGACGCTACAGTGAAACCGAAAGTCATCGGGTTCTCTGAGCAGTTGGATTGCATTTTCTTGCCGGCAGAACCGGGTGTATTCATGATCAGCTTAGAGTCTGGGCAGCATCTGTGAGTGCTTGAACCGGATCAACGATTTTTCGGCCCTGTTTATCCCTACTCCGCCTTTTATACACCAGGTACGTATGTACTCTTACTTTACACTAGATATATGGTGCTATTTTTTATCATATCTACCCGCATAATCCGTATCAAATAATCTTCCTGATTTCTAATTGGATTACGTATTGGCATTGTATGTAGAAAGGAGAAGGCAAACAGGTGTTACAAGCCGCGACAACATTGCTATCTAGCAACCAAATTCTTCGCAAGAAACAGAGGTTGGGGTTGCTGCTGCCGCTGGGATTCTGAGGCTCCTTGCGTACCAATATGTTCTATTTGTTAGCTCTTTCTGTTCTGGTAGATGATGCCTTGTTATCAGAAATTTGTATCCTGTGTGTTTGCCTTGGCACTGTAATAAGGCAGTGGTCTCCCCGTGCATGATGTGAACTTCTACGGGCCGATTGGCCAGTTACCTGTGATGTTTTGCATGTCTCTCTGGTTTCTTAATGAAAATCGGGGCGGAGAGCTCCTTTATTCGATAAAAAAAACTTCATATGCAGTGCATGTGTGTCTAATTGAGAAAATTGGTTAAACATATTTAATTGTCAGAACAAATCCTTTTTTATCCTCCCCCATCTCATAAGCATATCGGATTAAATGTCTTCATTGCAGGTGGAAGAAATGAGATAATACGATGTCTTACAAGGAAAATGAATATCCAATGGATATTTAAAATTCCCGGATAATATGTGTCATTTCAACTGACTACTTATAATGACTAAGAGTGGTAGTGATAATTAACCCGGTACATGCAATGAGTGTGGTCCTAGTTCCATAGAATGTTGTATATGTGTGGTTACCCAATATGACCTGTATTATTTAACAAAATATTGAAGGCACTATACAGTTTGATAGACTATATTGTAAAAGATTATTTTATGATATGCTGATTTGTGCAATTAACGAACTCAAACTTTACTAACAATTAAGTAATAGACAACCGAAGCAGCTGCAGCCAGCGAGACATGATGCAGTAGCAAAGAGTGTGGATATTTTTTGTCTTCCCATGTAGCTGCACCTTCTATCCTGCCCGCTGGTCCATGCATGCCTGGACTGGGATGTGTGCTGCATCAGTACTTATTAACAGCCAGGAATAGCTAAGCCACAGGTTTTGTACGCGAAAAATTAAATCACCTAGTAAACTTCTCGTATTTCTGTATACAACTGAAAATAAATAAATGTTCGACACAGCCTTTAAAAAATAATCAACACATGTACATGTTTCTAGACCAGCTCGCTCCCGGTTACAAATTTTTGCAGTATTTGTTTCCATGAATCTGTCGATTGTGCACAATTATTGCATCCAAAGACATCTTTTGCAGTTTGAACAGGAGTAACTTCATAAGTTCCTGGGATTACAAAGGAACTTTAGACTAGAAATACTGTAGACTTATGAGCAAGACCATGCAATCTTCGGTCATCAATACCGTCTACGAAATGTCCTCAAGAGAGCGAGATATTTGGGCACCAAGGCTGTCTATGGCTATCTGAAGGGGCTGTCCACTGATAAACCATGCCTATGCGCGTCGACATAGTACTCAGTATGAAGATGACTACTCTTGTATTCAAATTGAGCATCTCGAGATGATCCATTTTCCACTTGTACTAGCATGTATTGATAGGTCACCCATTCACTGTTGTAGTCACAGTATCCTTCAATTTCAAACTTGTTTAGCGCTTATACCTTCAGGACACAGAACCTAGCAATGTCAATTTGTTCCTGACTATAAACTATTACATATTGTTCTCCAAGTATTGAAACATCGAAAACATAAACTATTACATATTGCTCTCCAAGCATGTTTCCTCCAACCACATATGTTTTATCTCTACTCACTGAAGTTTCTTCGGCCACACATTTATTTTTGCTTCTCAGGTTCAATGAAAACAACAAGACTTTCATTTTATCCAATGTTTTCAAGAAATGAAACATTCATTATCACAAACCATGGAAGATTTCACTCTATGCAAAAACAGACGATTGCACATGAAATTAGACCAACTAACTATTCTAACCATTTAACATTCTATGACGCAATTTAGCTGTACACTTGATTCATGACCACCTTGCTTGGCCGCATAGCTATTTTCAGCATGACCATTCTATGATTCAGGACCATCATGTGCTTTCTAGTTGTGGTACAGTTCAGTTTAAACTTATAAAAAACATAGACATTGTTTGATAACAAAGGAGAAATTTATGCGCGAGCGCGGACACACACACACCCCTTAGAAACTATGCGTTCATCTGGTGAAGATAAACTGGTGCAACCCTCTTTAGCTCTCGCGCAATATCTAGGATGCAATTCCTGGTTAGTGAACTTCTTGTCGGATAAAGTTCATTCTACGCAAGAAAGAGGAGAAAGCTTAAGTGTGGCTCGGGCACCTCATATCATGTTTGTTTTGTGTGAATTCAAGTGGCATGCATCATGCTCTTAGGCATTTCATCGAACACCTCATCCCGCCGCCACCTGGGCCTGGCTTCCACCACGGGCAGAGGTGCGGTGCGGCTCTGGTCTGCGATGCCGATCACGCCCACGGCGGGGACTGCCACTCGTCGCCGTTCCGCATCGTCTTGGCGTACATCGAGTATGACAGCTGGAGGGACGGTCTGGAGGGTCCACCGCCGATACACATCTTTGCCCGCATCTACAGCTCCAAGACAGGAAGTTGGGACGGCCGCCTGGCAGCAACCATGGGCGAGGAGTGCCACTTGGGCTGGAATCCGAGCGCCGTGGCCGGCAACGGCGCTGCTGTCTACTGGATGACTGAAGTGGATAGGACGGTGGCAGAATTTCAGATGGAGACGCAGAGGCTGCTACTGATTGATACACCGGAGGTTATTCGCGGCCATGACTCTTTTCTTGCCCCGGCCATGGACGCGCGGTTGCGTCTGGCCGGCGTCATGGATAACTCGGTCATGCTGTTTTTGTTGGATGAAGGCTCCTGGGTTAGCCGTACCCTTCTTAGATTTGAAGATTTCCTTCCGTTCCATGCCTATGCCGATTACGAGAATGGTGGCGATGGGCTTTTGCATGATGTTGAGTACTCTGATGATGAGGACGAGGAAGACCAACTAGACGCCACGGTGAAACCGAAAGTCATCGGGTTCTCTAAGCAGTTGGATTGCATTTTCTTGCAGGCAGAACCGGGCGTATTCATGATCAGCTTAGAGTCTGGGCAGCATCTGCGAGTGCTTGAACCGGATCAACGATTTTTCGGCCCTGTTTATCCCTACTCCGCCTTTTATACACCAGGTACGTATGTACTCTTACTTTACACTAGATATATGGTGCTATTTTTTATCATATCTACCCGCATAATCCGTATCAAATAATCTTCCTGATTTATAATTGGATTACGTATTGGCATTGTTTGTAGAAAGGAGAAGGCAAACAGGTGTTACAAGCCGCGACAACATTGCTATCTAGCAACCAAATTCTTCGCAAGAAACAGAGGTTGGGGTTGCTGCTGCCGCTGGGATTCTGAGGCTCCTTGCGTACCAATATGTTCTATTTGTTAGCTCTTTCTGTTCTGGTAGATGATGCCTTGTTATCAGAAATTTGTATCCTGTGTGTTTGCCTTGGCAATGTAATAAGGCAGTGGTCTCCCCGTGCATGATGTGAACTTCTACGGGCCGATTGGCCAGTTACCTGTGATGTTTTGCATGTCTCTCTGGTTTCTTAATGAAAATCGGGGCGGAGAGCTCCTTTATTCGATAAAAAAAACTTCATATGCAGTGCATGTGTGTCTAATTGAGAAAATTGGTTAAACATATTTAATTGTCAGAATAAATCCTTTTTTATCCTCCCCCATCTCATAAGCATATCGGATTAAATGTCTTCATTGCAGGTGGAAGAAATGAGATAATACGATGTCTTACAAGGAAAATGAATATCCAATGGATATTTAAAATTCCCGGATAATATGTGTCATTTCAACTGACTACTTATAATGACTAAGAGTGGTAGTGATAATTAACCCGGTACATGCAATGAGTGTGGTCCTAGTTCCATAGAATGTTGTATATGTGTGTTTACCCAATATGACCTATATTATTTAACAAAATATTGAAGGCACTATACAGTTTGATAGACTATATTGTAAAAGATTATTTTATGATATGCTGATTTGTGCAATTAACAAACTCAAACTTTACTAACAATTAAGTAATAGACAACCGAAGCATTTTCCAGCTGCAGCCAGGGAGACATGATGCAGTAGCAAAGAGTGTGGATATTTTTTGTCTTCCCATGTAGCTGCACCTTCTATCCTGCCCGCTGGTCCATGCATGCCTGGACTGGGATGTGTGCTGCATCAGTACTTATTAACAGCCAGGAAAAAGCCACAGGTTTTGTACGCGAAAAATTAAATCACCTAGTAAACTTCTCGTATTTCTGTATACAACTGAAAATAAATAAATGTTCAACACAGCCTTTAAAAAACAATCAACACATGTATGTGTTTCTAGACCAGCTCGCTCCCGGTTACAAATTTTTGCAGTATTTGTTTCCATGAATCTGTCGATTGTGCACAATTATTGCATCCAAAGACATCTTTTGCAGTTTGAACAGGAGTAACTTCATAAGTTCCTGGGATTACAAAGGAACTTTAGACTAGAAATACTGTAGACTTATGAGCAAGACCATGCAATCTTCGGTCATCAATACCGTCTATGAAATGTCCTCAAGAGAGCGAGATATTTGGGCACCAAGGCTGTCTATGGCTATCTGAAGGGGCTGTCCACTGATAAACCATGCCTATGCGCGTCGACATAGTACTCAGTATGAAGATGACTACTCTTGTATTCAAATTGAGCATCTCGAGATGGTCCATTTTCCACTTGTACTAGCATGTATTGATAGGTCACCCATTCACTGTTGTAGTCACAGTATCCTTCAATTTCAAACTTGTTTAGCGCTTATACCTTCAGGACACAGAAGCTAGCAATGTCAATTTGTTCCTGATAGCCTACGACTGACTTAAACACCACCTTTGTTAGATTGGTCTGAAGCCAATCAATCAGATGTAGCGCGTCACATTGAGATAATTTTTTTTATTCATCTTGTTATTCTTTGTAAAACTGTGAAATGGATATAAGAGGAAATGTTAGTTCTATTACAAATGAGACTATATAATATCTCAATCAAATAAGACACTGAAAGCAAGCAAAGATGAGTACTCACCATGACATAGAGCTGGACAGCCAAAACCTTGACGATGCTCGTCTAGGTTGCTGAGCTGACTGGCTTACTCCCTCATGTAGAAATGCCATTCAAGATTCAAAAATGATTTGCTGCTGCTACCGGGCAGAGTAAGGACTTGGAGATAGCATGGAAGAAAGGGCCTAATATCTCCAGTTTAGGTGCCCTAACAAAATCATTTCGTTCACAATGAGATAATATTAACCTTACAAGGTGAGTGTCAGAGAAGCTTATAACGCATGTGCTTATCTCCTACGTATCATATCTATAGCCCGGTTTGAACATGTATATATACACATCATCTGTAATTAGTTCCAACCGTGTCAAAGGTTTAGTAATTAGTTAGGGCTCCTGTACATGCATATATACACATCACCTCAAGGAATACAACGCGTGAGCAATCTCTGTATCTCAACAGTTCATCCACCTAAATACAATTTTATGTAGTTTGAGTGACACAGTTCGTTCACTCCACAATTTTGAGCTGAGGCACTCGGCTGCGACATATCTTCTCAACCTATGCCCATGCACACCACACCAACACCAAACTCCACACGAACTCTTATTCGGTTCCTCACCTACATACGGTCATCTTGATTTATTTATTTTTGTCTTCCTTTGCTATCCTACCACTTCATGCACCATCACGAAGTTCTAGTAACTCGGTGATAGTGACTAGAGAACTCTGTCAATCACTATCTTATCTGGAAGATTAACTCCCACTTGATTCAAGTGATTGTAGTACTCAGACATTCTGAGCACATGCTCACTAGCTGAGCTATTCTCCTCTATCTTGTATGCAAAGTACTTTGTCAGAGGTCTCGTACCTCTAAACACGAGCATGAGTCTGAAATAAATTTTCAGCTCTTGGAACATCTCTTATGCTTCATGGCGTTCAAAACGTTTTTGAAGTCCCGGTTCTAAGCCGTAAAGAATGGTGCACTAAGCTATCAAGTAGTCATCATACCGAGCTTTGTCAAACGTTCATAACGTATGCATCTGCTCCTGCAATAGCTCTGTCACCTAGCGGTGCATCAATGAAATAATTCTTCTATGCAGCAATGAGGATAATCCTCAGATCACGGACCAAGTCCGCATCATTGCTACTATAATCTTTCAACTTATTTGTCTCTAGGAACGTATCAAAAATAAACGGGGAGCTACACCACGAGCTATTGATCTACAACATAATTTGCAAATACTATCAAGACTAAGTACATGATAAATTGAAGTTCAATTAATCATATACTTAAGAACTCCCACTTAGATAGACATCCCTCTAGTCATCTAAATGATCACGTGATCCATATCAACTAAACCATGTCCGATCATCACGTGAGATGGAGTAGTTTTCAATGGTGAACATCACTATGTTGATCATATCTACTATATGATTCATGTTCGATCTTTCGATCTCAGTGTTCCGAGGCCATATCTGCATATGCTAGGCTCGTCAAGTTTAACCCGAGTATTCTGCATGTGCAAAACTGGCTTGCACCCGTTGTATGTGAACGTAGAGCTTATCACAGCCGATCATCACGTGGTGTCTCGGCATGACGAACTGTAGCAACGGTGCATACTCAGGGAGAACACTTATACCTAGAAATTTAGTGAGGGATCATCATATAATGCTACCACCTTACTAAGCAAAATAAGATGCATAAAAGATAAACATCACATGCAATCAAAATAAGTGATATGATATGGCCATCATCATCTTGTGCCTTTGATCTCCATCTCCAAAGCACCGTCATGATCACCATCGTCACCGGCTTGACACCATGATCTCCATCGTAGCATCGTTGTCGTCTCGCCAACTATTGCTTCCACGACTATCGCTACCGCTTACTGATAAAGTAAGCAATTACATGGCGATTGCATTTCATACAATAAAGCGACAACAATAAGGCTCCTGCCAGTTGCCGATAACTTTTACAAAACATGATCATCTCATACAACAATTTACATCTCATCATGTCTTGACCATATCACATCACAACATGCCCTGCAAAAACAAGTTAGACGTCCACTACTTTGTTGTTGCAAGTTTTAGGTGGCTGCTACGGGCTTCTAGCAAGAACCGTTCTTACCTATGCATCAAAACCACAACGATTTTTCATCAAGTGTGTTGTTTTAATCTTCAACAAGGACCGGGCATAGTCAAACTCGATTCAAGTAAAGTTGGAGAAACAGACACCCACTAGCCACATGTGTGTGAAGCACGTCGGTAGAACCAGTCTCATGAACGCGGTCATGTAATGTCAATCTGGGCCGCTTCATCCAACAATACCGCCGAATCGAAGTAAGACGTTGCTGGTAAGCAGTATGACTATTATCGCCCACAACTCTTTATGTTCTACTCGTGCATATAACATCTACACATAGACCTGGCTCGGATGCCATTGTTAGGGAACGCAGTATTTCAAAAAAATCCTATGATCACGCAAGATCTATTTAGGAGATGCATAGCAACGATAAGGGAGAGTGTGTCCACGTAACTTCGTAGACCGAAAGCGGAAACGTTTAGTAACGCGGTTGATGTAGTCGAACGTCTTCGTGATTCAACCGATCCAAGCACCGAACGTATGGCACCTCCGCATTCAGCACACGTCAGCTCGATGACGTCCCTCGAGCTCTTGATCCAGTTGAGACCGAGGGAGAGTTCTGTCGGCACGACGGTGTGGCGACGGTGATGATGAAGTTACCGGCGCATGGCTTCGCCTAAGCACTACGACGATATGACCGAGGTGTGTAACTGTGGAGGGGGGCACCGCACATGGTTAAAAGAAACTTGTGTTGTTCTAGGGTGCCCCCTGCCCCCGTATATAAAGGAGGGGAGGGGGAGGCCGGCCGGCCCTGTAGGGCGCGCGAGGAGGAGGGAGTCCTACTAGGACTCCAAGTCCTAGTAGGATTCCAGCTGGAGGAAAGGGGGAAGAAGGAAGGGAGAGGGGGAAGGGAAGGAAAGGGGGGCGCCGCCCCCTTCCCCTAGTCCAATTTGGACCCAAGGGGGGGAAGCCCCTTGTGGCCCTTCCTCTCTCCCCACTAAGGCCCATCAAGGCCCATTAGTTCCCTCGGGGGGTTCCGATAACCCTCCGGCACTCCGATAATTATCCGGTATCTCTTGGAACTCATCCGATGTCCGAATAACATCGTCCAATATATCAATATTTATATCTCGACCATTTCGAGACTCCTCGTCATGTCCGTGTTCTCATACGGGACTCCAAACAGTCTTCGGTCATCAAATCACATAACATAATACAAATCGTCATCGAGCGTTAAGCGTGCGGACCCTACGGGTTTGAGAACTATGTAGAAATGACCGAGACACATCTCCGATCAATAACCAATAGCGGAACCTAGATGCTCATATTGGCTCCTAAATATTCTACGAATATCTTTATCGGTCAAACCGCATAACAACATACGTTGTTCCATTTGTCATCGGTATGTTACTTGCCTGAGATTCGATCGTCGGTGTCATCATACCTAGTTCAATCTCGTTACCGGCAAGTCTCTTTACTCGTTCCATAATGCATCATCCCGCAACTAACTCATTAGTCACATTGCTTGCAAGGCTAATAGTGATGTGCATTACCGAGAGGGCCCAGAGATACCTCTCCGATACACAGAGTGACAAATCCTAATCTTTATCTATGCCAACTCAACAAACACCACCGGAGACACCTGTAGAACATCTTTATAATCACCCAGTTACGTTGTGACGTTTGATAGCACACGAGGTGTTCCTCCGGTATTCGGGAGTTGCATAATCTCATAGTCAGAGGAACATGTATAAGTCATGAAGAAAGCAATAGCAATAAAACTATACGATCATTATGCCAAGCTAACGGATGGGTCTTGTCCATCACATCATTCTATAATGATGTGATCCCGTTCATCAAATGACAACACATGTCTATGGTCAGGAAACTTAACCATCTTTAATTAACGAGCTAGTCAAGTAGAGGCATACTAGGGACACTGTTTGTCTATGTATTCACACATGTACTAAGTTTCCGGTTAATACAATTCTAGCATGAATAATAAACATTTATCATGATATAAGGAAATATAAATAACAAATTTATTGTTGCCTCTAGGGCATATTTCCTTCACTTGTGGCATGCCTACGCCTTGGACACACGAGGGAGGAGTGTCATTTATGAGTGCCGCTCTCGGTATGTTTGCCATTTTTGAGTGTGCTTTATTCTTTGCCGAGCGTTCCTCTCGGAAAAGGTGTAAAACCTAGATCTAGGTCTCGTACCTTTACCGAGAGCCGCACCGACAGACGCTCGGTAAAGGTCGGCAAACACTTAACCCCCCCGCGTAGTCTCTTCTCTCTCTCACTTCTCTCTCTTTCTCACCGGCGCCCCCCACCACACCCCAGCGGCGCCCCCGCGCCCCGGCCGGTGCCCTCCGCACCGACGCCCCCCGACCCCACCGACGCCCTCCCCACCGGCGGCCCCCGCCCTGTTGGGGAACATAGTAATTTCAAAAAAAATCCTACGCACACGCAAGATCATGGTGATGCATAGCAACGAGAGGGGAGAGTGTGTCCACGTACCCTCGTAGACCGAAAGCGGAAGCGTTAGCACAACGCGGTTGATGTAGTCGTACGTCTTCATGATCCGACCGATCAAGTACCGAACGCACGGCACCTCCGAGTTCAGCACACGTTCAACTCGATGACGTCCCTCGAACTCCGATCCAGCCGAGCTTTGAGGGAGAGTTCCGTCAGCACGACGGCGTGGTGACGATGATGATGTTCTACCGATGCAGGGCTTCGCCTAAGCACCGCTACGATATGACCGAGGTGCATTATGGTGGAGGGGGGCACCGCACAAGGCTAAGAGATCCAAGGGATCAATTGTTGTGCCTATGGGGTGCCCCCATCCTCCGTATATAAAGGGGGAGGAGGAGGGGGGCGGCCAAGGGGAGGAGGCGCGCCCAAGGGGGGGGGGAATCCTACTCCAAGTAGGTTTTGCCCCCCTTTCCTATTCCAACTAGGAGAAGGGGGTAGGAGGAGGTGGAGAGAAGGAAGGAGAAGGGGGGCCGCCGCCCCCTTCCCTTTCCCAATTCGGATTGGGGCAAGGGGGGTCGCGCGCCACCTCCCGCCACCTCTCCTCTTCCACCACTTGGGCCCATGAGGCCCAATAACCCCCGGGGGGTTCCGGTAACCTCCCGGTTTCTCCGATATATATCCGATAACCCCCGGAACTCATCCGGTGTCCGAATATAACATTCCAATATATCAATCTTAACGTCTCGACCATTTCGAGACTCCTCGTCATGTCCGTGATCACATCCGGGACTCCGAACTTCCTTGGTACATCAAAACACATAAACTCATAATATAACCGTCATCGAACTTTAAGCGTGCGGACCCTACGGGTTCGAGAACTATGTAGACATGACCGAGACACGTCTTCGGTCAATAACCAATAGCGGAACCTGGATGCTCATATTGGCTCCCACATATTCTAGAAGATCCTTATCGGTCAAACC
Source organism: Aegilops tauschii subsp. strangulata (assembly GCF_002575655.3). Lineage (NCBI taxonomy): Eukaryota > Viridiplantae > Streptophyta > Magnoliopsida > Poales > Poaceae > Aegilops > Aegilops tauschii. The sequence goes on from NC_053039.3 coordinate 573,751,522, forward strand.
GCATAACAACATACGTTGTTCCCTTTGTCATCAGTATGTTACTTGCCCGAGATTCGATCGCCGGTATCTCAATACCTAGTTGAATCTCGTTACCGGCAAGTCTCTTTACTCGTTCCTTAATATATCATCTCGCAACTAACTCATTAGTTGCAATGCTTGCAAGGCTTAAGTGATGTGTATTACCGAATGGGCCCAGAGATACCTCTTCGACAATCGGAGTGACAAATCCTAATCTCGAAATACGCCAACCCAACAAGTACCTTCGGAGACACCTGTAGAGCACCTTTATAATCACCCAGTTACGTTGTGACGTTTGGTTGCACACAAAGTGTTCCTCCGGTAAACGGGAGTTGCATAATCTCATAGTCATAGGAACATGTATAAGTCATGAAGAAAGCAATAGCAACATACTAAACGATCAAGTGCTAAGCTAACGGAATGGGTCAAGTCAATCACATCATTCTCCTAATGATGTGATCCCATTAATCAAATGACAACTCTTTGTCTATGGGTAGGAAACATAACCATCTTTGATCAACGAGCTAGTCAAGTAGAGGCATACTAGTGACACTCTGTTTGTCTATGTATTCACACATGTATCATGTTTCCGGTTAATACAATTCTAGCATGAATAATAAACATTTATCATGATATAAGGAAATAAATAATAACTTTATTATTGCCTCTAGGGCATATTTCCTTCAGTCTCCCACTTGCACTAGAGTCAATAATCTAGATTACACAGTAATGATTCTAACACCCATGGAGCCTTGGTGCTGATCATGTTTTGCTCGTGGAAGAGGCTTAGTCAACGGGTCTGCAACATTCAGATCCGTATGTATCTTGCAAATCTCTATGTCTCCCACCTGGACTTGATCCCGGATGGAGTTGAAGCGTCTCTTGATGTGCTTGGTTCTCTTGTGAAATCTGGATTCCTTTGCCAAAGCAATTGCACCAGTATTGTCACAAAAGATTTTCATTGGACCCGATGCACTAGGTATGACACCTAGATCGGATATGAACTCCTTCATCCGGACTCCTTCATTTGCTGCTTCCGAAGCAGCTATGTACTCCGCTTCACATGTGGATCCCGCTACGACGCTTTGTTTTGAACTGCACCAACTGACAGCTCCACCGTTCAATAAAAACACATATCCGGTTTGCGAATTAGAATCATCCGGATCAGTGTCAAAGCTTGCATCGACGTAACCATTTATGACGAGCTCTTTGTCACCTCCATAAACTAGAAACATATCCTTAGTCCTTTTCAGGTATTTCAGGATGTTCTTGACCGCTGTCCAGTGATCCACTCCTGGATTACTTTGGTACCTCCCTGCTAAACTAATAGCAAGGCACACATCAGGTCTGGTACACAGCATTGCATACATGATAGAGCCTATGGCTGAAGCATAGGGAACATCTTTCATTTTCTCTCTATCTTCTGCAGTGGTCGGGCATTGAGTCTTACTCAACTTCACACCTTGTAACACAGGCAAGAACCCTTTCTTTGCTTGATCCATTTTGAACTTCTTCGAAACTTTGTCAAGGTATGTGCTTTTTGTGAAAGTCCAATTAAGCGTCTCGATCTATCTCTATAGATCTTGAGGCCCAATATATAAGCAGCTTCACCGAGGTCCTTCATTGAAAAACTCTTATTCAAATATCCTTTTATGCTATCCAGAAATTCTATATCATTTCCAATCAACAATATGTCATCCACATATAATATCAGGAATGCTACAGAGCTCCCACTCACTTTCTTGTAAATACAGGCTTCTCCAAAAGTCTGTATAAAACCATATGCTTTGATCACACTATCAAAACGTTTATTCCAACTCCGAGAGGCTTGCACCAGTCCATAAATGGATCGCTGGAGCTTGCAGACTTTGTTAGCTCCCTTTGGATCGACAAAACCTTCCGGTTGCATCATATACAACTCTTCTTCCAGAAATCCATTCAGGAATGCAGTTTTGACATCCATTTGCCAAATTTCATAATCATAAAATGCGGCTATTGCTAACATAATTCAGACAGACTTAAGCATCGCCACGGGTGAGAAGGTCTCATCGTAGTCAATCCCTTGAACTTGTCGAAAACCTTTTGCAACAAGTCGAGCTTTATAGACAGTAACATTACCGTCAGCGTTAGTCTTCTTCTTGAAGATCCATTTATTCTCCATGGCCTGCCGATCATCGGGCAAGTCAACCAAAGTCCACACTTTGTTCTCCTACATGGATCCCATCTCAGATTTCATGGCCTCAAGCCATTTTTCGGAATCTGGGCTCACCATCGCTTCTTCATAGTTCATAGGTTCGTCATGGTCCAGTAACATAACCTCCAGAACAGGATTACCGTACCACTCTGGTGCGGATCTTACTCTGGTTGACCTACGAGGTTCAGTAACAACTTGATCTGAAGTTTCATGATCATCATCATTAACTTCCTCACTAATTGGTATAGACGTCACAAGAACTGGTTTCTGTGATGAACTACTTTCCAATAAGGGAGCAGGTACAGTTACCTCATCAAGTTCTACTTTCCTCCCACTCACTTCTTTCAAGAGAAACCCCTTCTCTAGAAAGGATCCATTCTTGGCAATGAATGGCTTGCCTTCGGATCTGTGATAGAAGGTGTACCCAACAGTTTCCTTTGGGTATCCTATGAAGACACATTTCTCTGACTTGGGTTCGAGTTTATCAGGTTGAAGCTTTTTCACATAAGCATCGCAGCCCCAAACTTTAAGAAACGACAACTTTGGTTTCTTGCCAAACCATAGTTCATAAGGCGTCGTCTCAACGGATTTTGATGGTGCCCTATTTAACTTGAATGCGGCCGTCTCTAAAGCATAACCCCAAAACGATAGCGGTAAATCAGTAAGAGACATCATAGATCGCACCATATCTAGTAAAGTACGATTACGATGTTCGGACACACCATTACGTTGTGGTGTTCCGGGTGGCATGAGTTGCGAAACTAATCCGCATTGTTTCAAATGTAGACCAAACTCGTAACTCAAATATTCTCCTCCATGATCAGATAGCAGAAACTTTATTTTCTTGTTACGATGATTTTCAACTTCACTCTGAAATTCTTTGAACTTTTCAAATGTTTCAGACTTATGTTTCATTAAGTAGATATACCCATATCTGCTTAAATCATCCGTGAAGGTGAGAAAATAACGATACCCGCCGCGAGCCTCAACATTTATTGGACCACATACATCAGTATGTATGATCTCCAACAAATCAGTTGCTCGCTCCATAGTTCCGGAGAATGGCGTTTTAGTCATCTTGCCCATGAGGCATGGTTCGCAAGTACCAAGTGATTCATAATCAAGTGATTCCAAAAGTCCATCAGTATGGAGTTTCTTCATGCGCTTTACACCAATATGACCCAAACGGCAGTGCCACAAATAAGTTGCACTATCATTATCAACTCTGCATCTTTTGGCTTCAACATTATGAATATGTATATCACTACTATCGAGATTCATCAAAAAATAGACCACTCTTCAAGGGTGCATGACCATAAAAGATATTACTCATATAAATAGAACAACCATTATTCTCTGATTTAAATGAATAACAGTCTCGCATCAAACAAGATCCAGATATAATGTTCATGCTCAACGCTGGCCAAATAACAATTATTTAGGTCTAATACTAATCCCGGAGGTAGATGTAGAGGTAGCGTGCCGACGGCGATCACATCGACTTTGGAACCGTTTCCAATGCGCATCGTCACCTTGTCCTTAGCTAGTGTCCGCTTAATCTGTAGTCCCTGTTTCGAGTTGCAAATATTAGCAACAGAACCAGTATCAAATACCCAGGTGCTACTGCGAGCTCTAGTAAGGTACACATCAATAACATGTATATCACATATACCTTTGTTCACCTTGCCATCCTTCTTATCCGCCAAATACTTGGGGCAGTTCCGCTTCCAGTGACCAGTCTATTTGCAGTAGAAGCACTCAGTCTCAGGCTTAGGTCCAGACTTGGGTTTCTTCTCCTGAGCAGCAGCTTGTTTGCTGTTCTTCTTGAAGTTCCCCTTCTTCTTCCCTTTGCCCTTTTTCTTGAAACTGGTGGTCTTATTGACCATCAACACTTGATGCTCCTTCTTGATTTCTACCTCCGCAGCCTTTAGCATTGCGAAGAGCTCGGGAATCGTCTTATCCACCCTTGCATGTTATAGTTCATCACGAAGCTCTTGTAGCTTGGTGGCAGTGATTGAAGAATTCTGTCAATGATGCTATCATCCGGAAGATTAACTCCCAGTTGAATCAAGTGATTGTTATACCCAAACATTCTGAGTATATGCTCACTTACAGAACTATTCTCCTCCATCTTGCAGCTGTAGAACTTATTGGAGACTTCATATCTCTCAATCCGAGCACTTGCTTGAAATATTAACTTCAACTCCTGGAACATCTCATATGCTCCATGACGTTCAAAACGTCGTTGAAGTCCCGGTTCTAAGCCGTAAACCATGGCACACTGAACTATCGAGTAGTCACCAGCTTTGCTCCGCCAGACGTTCATAACATCTGGTGTTGCTCCTGCAGCAGGTTTGGCACCTAGCGGTGCTTCCAGGACGTAATTCTTCTGTGCAGCAATGAGGATAATCCTCAAGTTACGGACCCAGTCCGTGTAATTTCTACCATCATCTTTCAACTTTGCTTTCTCAAGGAACGCATTAAAATTCAACGGAACAACAGCATGAGCCATCTATCTACAACAAACATAGACATGCAAAATACTATCAGGTACTAAGTTCATGATAAATTTAAGTTCAATTAATCATATTACTTAAGAACTTCCACTTAGATAGACATCCCTCTAATCATCTAAGTGATCACGTGATCCAAATCAACTAAACCATAACCGATCATCACGTGAAATGGAGTAGTTTTCAATGGTGAACATCACTATGTTGATCATATCTACTATATGATTCACGCTCGACCTTTCGGTCTCAGTGTTCCGAGGCCATATCTTCATATGCTAGGCTCGTCAAGTTTAACGTGAGTATTCTGCGTGTGCAAAACTGGCTTGCACCCGTTGTAGATGGACGTAGAGCTTATCACACCCGATCATCACGTGGTGTCTGGGCACGACGAACTTTGGCAACGGTGCATACTCAGGGAGAACACTTTTATCTTGAAATTTAGTGAGAGATCATCTTATAATGCTACCGTCAATCAAAGCAAGATAAGATGCATAAAAGATAAACATCACATGCAATCAATATAAGTGATATGATATGGCCATAATCATCTTGTGCTTGTGATCTCCATCTCCGAAGCACCGTCAAGATCACCATCGTCACCGGCGCGACACCTTGATCTCCATCGTAGCATCGTTGTCGTCTTGCCAACTATTGCTTCTACGACTATCGCTACCGCTTAGTGATAAAGTAAAGCAATTACAGGGCGATTGCATTGCATACAATAAAGCGACAACCATATGGCTCCTGCGAGTTGCCGATAACTCGGTTACAAAACATGACCATCTCATACAAGAAAATATCGCATCATGCCTTGACCATATCACATCACAACATGCCCTACAAAAACAAGTTAGACGTCCTCTACTTTGTTGTTGCAAGTTTTACGTGGCTGCTACGGGCTGAGCAAGAACCGTTCTTACCTACGCATCAAAACCACAAGGATAGTTCGTCAAGTTAGTGTTGTTTTAACCTTCTCAAGGACCGGGCGTAGCCACACTCCGTTCAACTAAAGTTGGAGAAACTGACACCCGCCAGCCACCTGTGTGCAAAGCACGTCGGTAGAACCAGTCTCGCGTAAGCGTACGCGTAATGTCGGTCCGGGCCACTTCATCCAACAATACCGCTGAACCAAAGTATGACATGCTGGTAAGCAGTATGACTTGTATCGCCCACAACTCACTTGTGTTCTACTCGTGCATATAACATCTACGCATAAAACCAGGCTCTGATACAAATGTTGGGAAACGTAGTAATTTCAAAAAAATTCCTACGCACACGCAAGATCATGGTGATGCATAGCAACGAGAGGGGAGAGTGTGTCCACGTACCCTCGTAGACCGAAAGCGGAAGCGTTAGCACAACGCGGTTGATGTAGTCGTACATCTTCATGATCCGACCGAGCAAGTACCGAACGCACGGCACCTCCGAGTTCAGCACACGTTCAACTCGATGACGTCTCTCGAACTCCGATCCAGCCGAGCTTTGAGGGAGAGTTCCGTCAGCACGACGGCGTGGTGACGATGATGATGTTCTACCGACGCAGGGCTTCGCCTAAGCACCGCTACGATATGACCGAGGTGGATTATAGTGGAGGTGGGCACCGCACACGGCTAAGAGATCCAAGGGATCAATTGTTGTGTCTATGGGGTGCCCCCCTCCTCCGTATAAAAAGGGGGGAGGAGGAGGGGGCCGGCCAAGGGGAGGAGGCGCGCCCAAGGGGGGGCAATCCTACTCCAAGTAGGTTTTGCCCCCCTTTCCTATTCCAACTAGGAGAAGGGGGAAGGAGGAGGTGGAGAGAAGGAAGGAGAAGGGGGGCCGCCGCCCCCTTCCCTTTCCCAATTCGGATTGGGGCAAGGGGGGCCGCGCGCCACCTCCAGCCACCTCTCCTCTTCCACCACTTGGGCCCATGAGGCCCAATAACCCCCGAGGGGTTCCGGTAACCTCCCGGTTTCTCCGATATATATCTGATAACCCCCGGAACTCATCCGGTGTCTGAATATAACATTCCAATATATCAATCCTAACGTCTCGACCATTTCGAGACTCCTCGTCATGTCCGTGGTCACATCTGGGACTCCGAATTACCTTCGGTACATCAAAACACATAAACTCATAATATAACCGTCTTCGAACTTTAAGCATGCGGACCCTACGGGTTCGAGAACTATGTAGACATGACCGAGACATGTCTCCGGTCAATAACCAATAGCGGAACCTGGATGCTCATATTGGCTCCCACATATTCTACAAAGATCTTTATCGGTCAAACCGCATAACAACATACGTTGTTCCCTTTGTCATCGGTATGTTACTTGCCCGAGATTCGATCGTCGGTATCTCAATACCTAGTTCAATCTCGTTACCGGCAAGTCTCTTTACTCGTTCCGTAATACATCATGCCGCAACTAACTCATTAGTTGCAATGCTTGCAAGGCTTAGGTGATGTGTATTACCGAGTGGGCCCAGAGATACCTCTCCGACAATCGGAGTGACAAATCCTAATCTTGAAATACGCCAACCCAACAAGTACCTTCGGAGACACTTGTAGAGCACCTTTATAATCACCCAGTTATGTTGTGACGTTTGGTAGCACACAAAGTGTTCCTCCGGTAAACGTTGCATAATCTCATAGTCATAGGAACATGTATAAGTCATGAAGAAAGCAATAGCAACATACTAAACGATCAAGTGCTAAGCTAACGGAATGGGTCAAGTTAATCACATCATTCTCCTAATGATGTGATCCCATTAATCAAATGACAACTCTTTGTCTATGGCTAGGAAACATAACCATCTTTGATCAACGAGCTAGTCAAGTAGAGGCATACTAGTGACACTCTGTTTGTCTATGTATTCACACATGTATCATGTTTCCGGTTAATACAATTCTAGCATGCATAATAAACATTTATCATGATATAAGGAAATTAATAATAACTTTGTTATTGCCTCTAGGGCATATTTCCTTCATGCCCAACCGGCGCCCCCCTCCCCAACCCCGCCGGCACCATCTCCCCCTCTCGGTGAGCTTCATCCCCCTCCCCAATCTTGTATTTATGCATGAGTGTATGTATGGATGCATGGATTTTTATATGGATGCATGGATGTATGAATGTATATATGTATGTATTAATGCATGGATTGATGCATGAACTGATGCATGAACTTTTTTTGTAGTAATTTTTTTGTAGTTTTTGTTATGTATCAATATATAGATGGATGTATGTATTGTATGCATGAATGCATAGATGGATGCAAAGAAGTATTGATGAATGTAGATAATTGTTAATTTTTTTGTATAGATAATTAATTGTTGATGCATCTAATAGTTCTTATTGTTCCTGTGGATGCTATATGGAGGAAGAAAATCGAAATATCCATGAGATAGTGTCCACCATATATACCACCAGCAGAGAGAGTTCCACCATATATACGTGAGAGAGATGAGAGTTGTTATTGGAGAAAGAAAATCGTCTTTTGCCGATGGCGGTCGACCTGGGCGAGTTCGTCCTGTGATATACATTTTTCACGCACGATGGACTCGCCCAGCTCGACCATCACCGAAATTCGAAATATCTGTGAGATAGTGTCCATCATGACTAATTTGCTTAGAAGTAATCTTTGATGTTTGATTCTTATGCTATTTCTCATTGTGTGATGAAAGGTGTTAGCACCGATCGATTTCGTGGCTATGGCTTCCTCCGACGACGCATCTTCCATTAGGGTCGACTCCGCGGTCAAGGAGAAGTTCGCCGAGGACCGCTTGGCGGAGCTTACATGGATTATGTATGATGTGCTATTTTTAACATTGCATTATTTCTCTATCTTTATAGATGAAGTGGTATGCGGTGTACAGAGCTAGATGTCCAGGAGTGTACGATGCATGGTCTGAATGCAATGAACAAGTGATTTAGTATGAAGGCATCTCCCACGACTCGTTCAATAGCAGAGAGAAGGCGGAGTATCATTACAATCAGTATGTGCTTAAGCAGAAGAGAAAATTTGAATTAGTGGGTTCAGTGGATGGGTTGACTGGATGTGCTAGCCAGAAACGGCTTATTGGGTTTAGTGGATGGAAGAAATTGATAATTCTTCTTCAGTTTGTGATAATTGAGGTGTTGCTTTTATCTTGTGGTCGCATGTAGAAATGCATTGACCACTTTATTGTTTAGTAAGTAGGCATTTGTACTAAAGAGCTACCAGTTTGTGATCTTAAAAGAAGTTCGTGTGAACTATTTTATGTAATGGTTATGTGACTTTGTTGTTAGGCATTGAGACTTGAAATGCTTGTTTGTGTATTGTATATAAATTTTTGCGGCAGGGATCTGGGGGAAAGCAGTAAAAAGTTTTGTGGGAACGGATCTTTGCCGAGAGCTGCTCTCGGCAATGACAAAAAATTGCAGAACAAGCACAACACCACTGTAAGTAGCAAATCATGCTCCATGATTGACGAACATTCAATACAAACCTAAAGTAAAGTTTGGATGAGCTATGGTAATCAATTCTTGCACTGCAATATAAGGCTATCTGCTCTAAACCTAAGCTAAAGTTAACCTAAAGTAAACCAAACCTAAAGTAAACCTAAACTAAACTTAAAATGTAGAAACAAAAACAGAAAAAAAAAATACAAGAGGTCTCATCGAAGGGGCGGGGCGGCCATGGTGGTGGAGGAGAGGGGCGCCGGGGCGATCGGGTGGGGGAGGGGGCGCCGGACCGGCGGGGCGGCAGCGGTGGTGGAGGAGAAGGGCGCCGGGGCCGCCGGGGTGGAGGAGGAGGCACCGCGGCGACTGGAGTGGCGTGGGACGGCGGCGGCTCGGGCACGGGGGCGGGCCGGGGCGGCACGGCGCAGCGACGGGGATGGCGCGGGGCGGGGGAGGGGGTCGCCGGGGCTGCGGCGTGGGGCGGGGCGGCGGCGGCTCGGGGGCGGGGTGACGCGGGGCGGCGGCGGCTTGGGGGCGGGGTGGCGTGGGGCGGCGGCGGCTCGGGCGCGGGCGGAGAGAGAGAGGACAGAGAGATGGGGCGCGGGCGGGCGTCGTTGAATTTTAGTTAGGGCACGGTTCTTTGCCGTCTGCTAGCGGACGGCAAAGAGCCTAGCTAATAGACGTTAGTTTGGTCACTCTCTTGCGGACGGGAAAGAAAGTGTCTGTTAGGTCGTTGGATTTTAGGTAGGGTTGAGCTAGCGGACGGCAAAGAGTGGGCTGACGGTAAACATGGTCTTTGCCGTCAGCTCTTTCTTTGCTGTCAGCTACTTTCAAGCTGAGGACAAATACCTTCTTTGCCGTCAGTTAGCAGACGGTAAAGATCTGGCTGACGGCAAAGATCCTGATTCCAGTAGTAACACATGCAAGTCATCTGCTAACATGAACGTTAGGTGTCATGACCCATGAGTGATCTGGCTCTCCAACTTTGACGGAGAGCCTTGTTGATGTCGTGCTGCTCTCAACATGGAGGAGAATCATCATGCTGCTGGCCTTAATTTGATTACCTATGCATGTATCATGATCATATTGAGCTAGCCGTTCGGCACGCAGGTAGTTCAAGATCGTAATTCATCTGGTCGCTCCCTGCATAAATAAGTTTCTTCTGGTTGCTAGGTTATATTCGTGGTAGACCAACTTGCATCACATGCCCTCACATGTCGTGCAAATAAAAAGCGTGTAGTAGAAGAGGGAGAAACCGTGGTATAGGAGATAGATATTTCTTTGTTTTTTATAAAAGAGATAGAGATGGATATTTATTAGTTTTTTATTAAAGAGATGAAGATTGCTTTTGTAAAAAGACAATTAAGATAGAGATTTCTTCAATTTGGGGGTCATGATTTTCGTGGACTCTGCTTTTACAAAGATTGTGGGTCTTGCAACCTTTTTTCCGAATTGAGGAAAATTTTAGATAAGAATTATATGGGTGAATCTACACCCTAATAATTCGGTCCCACCAGATTAACGACTTCTAAATTCTGATTAATGTCGGAATTTCGAGGGAGTGCATGATTAATATAGGTATAGATAGATAGATAGATAGATGGCATATAGTTTGCCGAGTGCCAGGTGCTCGGCATAGTCATGTGCTGAGAGTGTGCCATGTGGCCTCGGGTATGCCAAGCACTACCCTAATGGTACTCAGCATACAGTTCTTCCGAGTGTCAGGTATTCATCACACTCTTGTCGAGGGCGTGCCACATAGGCCATAGTGTGCCTAGTATCACCATGTTGGTACCCGGCAAAAACAATTGCCGAGTGCCAGGTTCTCAGCACAATCCTGGGTTGAGGAGCATGTTAAGTATGTGGTCTGGCACTTGGCATACCGCGAGACCGAGCACTATTATTTCTTTCAAGTTTACTAGATCATGATTAGGTCAAGTGTAATACTCGACATACCCATCTTTGTCGAGTGCTACACTTGACAAAGGCCACAGTTTCTTTCTTATAGGATCAGCCCTACGACTCAAAACAATACATCCTATATGGTCCATACTGTTGCACAAGCACCATATATATAGTCTAGCAAGCTTGTATAACAATATTGTCGACACAAGCAACATATATATAGCACACATATGGTCCATGCAATCATCATAACAAGAAGTCGCATAGCAACATGTTCACAATCATAAAGTGAAATAAGAACAAGTCACATAGCACCATACAAGCATCAAGCCAAAACCATAGTATCATACAAGCACAAGTACAAGCATCACATAACAACTAGTCTCCCGTTGAAGCAAAAGTATCATACAATCCCATAGAAGCAAGCTCCCGTCTGCAATGCAAATCAACAAAATGGAGCTCAAATGCAAACCATCAACAAGGCACAAGCATCAGTTAAAAAGTTCACATGCAAAATGTCAAGAAGCGCACATATGAGCTTACAAGTTCACAAGCAAGCATTCGAAGACTAACCTAGCGTCATTTTGTTGCCTGGAGATTGAATGAGCCATCAGTTGTAAACATCATTATTGGATCCAACACTCGGAACTCTCTCTCTCTCTCTCTCTCTCTCTCTCTCTCTCTCTCTCTGTGTGTGTGTGTGTGTGTGTGTGTGTTTGTGTGTGTGTGTGTATTTGTGCGTGCGTGCGTGCGTGCGTGTGTGTGTGTGTGTGTGTGTGTTCTCTCTGAGCTCACCTTCTTATACTGCAAGTGTCGCATCCCCTTCTGCTACCTACCACTCCTACGTGTGTGATCCGTATCCCCTCCTCCCAGGTTATCACAATCTGGTATACAGAGCCGTAAGTTTTTCCCCCATTTTTTTTTTTTTGCAAATCCGCTGCCCTGCGACCCTCTCGGTTGATCTGTAACATCCATCACTCAGGGTGTGATCTCACTCCAGTGAATTCCCTCGAAATCCCTAGTGGGCTTAGATGGTTTGCAGTGGGGTGTGACGGCACCGTGCAAGCGATTCCGCCGAAACCAGTTATATCATTCAATTGCTGACAACAAAAGAAAGGAAGAAGCTTGCTCCTGAGATCCACCTCAAGTTCCTCCAAACTTGTCAAGTTCCCTAGATCCTCCAATCATCCCGTTTCACTCGGGGTAATAACAAAGTCTGACATCAACGATAAATTGCTCACGTCCGCAATCCCATTTAATATCATTTTTTTCTCCGGGAGGCGTTGTAGTTTAGTCCGCCGAACAATTCCATTAGGCAACTCTTGCACATTTGTACACAAAAGTTCTAGCTAGGGTCTTCAGATTACCTAGCATCACGATCCCTGATGGCAGCTTGTAATAAATATATTTAGAATATTTTATAAGAAAAAATGAAAAATAAAACAGAAAAGAAAGCAAAAAATGTGGGAAAAATGAATGAATAAAAGAGCGTTGAAGGCCTGTGGCCCGTGCTGGGCTGGCCCATTCTAGAGGCTGCTTGAAGCAAGACGTGTTATTGTCACAGTAGGTGCATAATGCAGGTGGGCCGGGCATAAATGCCCAGTTTCCTTGTTTCGGCCAGGCTCTCAAGCGGTGGCCACGAGCATGATTTTTGACTATTTTGTTACCGCAAGAACCGGTGCAAATTTCCGGATTCAATACTCAAAATGACGGGCAACTGAAGCCAAAATAAAAAAAAAACACATATAAGGATGTGTTTGTATAATTATGTCATTTCAAGCTATTTGGCATATGCAGTGTAGATGTCTTTACATAACTCAACAGTTATTGCAGATTTTAAAGACAAGTACAATACGAAAAAGAAGAATGGTATATATATATACTTGTCTTGAAATCTTACTCAAAGCTGCACTTTCCGGCCATAGATCCAGCTGAAAGGAACAACAGGCAACTGCTTCCCGCTCCCCTGAGCTCGCTCCACCAGCTTCCTAAACCTTGGTCCTAGGGAGCATAGGTAATCCTGAGCGCGCCGCCCTTCACCGGACAACCCAGTGAGGCCGGCGACGTTCCACCTCTTGACCAGGAACTCGAGGATGTCGGCGTAGTCCATGGCGGTGTAAACGCCCAGCCTCTGTGCCACCGCGCTGAAGTGCTCAAAGAGGTTGTCCTCCTGCCCATCATACATCAGGTGGGCAGGCATCGTGATCTTCTTCTTCATAATGCTGGCGAAGGCCAGGACCGTGTAGTCGGGATCGACCTCGAAGAGCTTCTCCACTATCTTGGTATAGGCAAGCTCATGGCGCCTTTCGTCAGCCGCGATGGTGCCGCATATCTGGGCCAGCTTCAAGTCCCCGTACTTCCTGGCGTGCCTTGCAGTGTTGCCGTGAGATATGAATGTTGCCCTCTCTTGGAAAGATGTGTAAATGAAAAACTCATAGGGGTTGGCCTCGGTTTTTGGATCCTACAAGTAGGAACAACACAGGGTAGTGACAACAAACTGGTGTACTCTTAAGTCTTAACTAGCGAACATATGTGTATGCTGCTGAATGTTGCCATTCTCAAATATATTTGCGAAAAGTTAGCAAAAAAAAAATGGCATGGGATGAACGAAGTAATATCATTTTGACAATGACAAATGTTTATTCCCTTCCCATTTTTTGTGAGCAATAAAACAATCAACCAAGCGAATGGAAGCTGTGACAAAGAAGGATGACACAATCAGATACAAGTGCTTACCATTCCAGCACCAACCAGATACTGTATGGTCTTCTCCACCTGCCTCATATCAGCCCTCCCAGTGAGATAAATATACTTGTTCATGAGATCACCGTGTCGGTTCTCCTCGGCCGTCCATGCCCTCGTCCAGACAGCCCAGCTGGTTGGGCTGCTGCCAGTTTCGTCGCGGACACCGCCATCAAGGATATTGAGCATTTTCTGATAGGTAGGGAGTGCTTCCTCAGTGACCATGTCTCCAACCAGACATACCAAGTAGTCGTCGGGGATCTCCTCGGCTCGCTCCCTCAGCTCCTTGACTTCGTCATAAAATCTATCCAAGGAAGGGTCTGGCAGGTAGTCCTGTGGCTGCCAGGATCTTTCAACCGGCTTCAAGAGGACCAGAATGTTGTCCTCTGCCCAACTGTTAAGCGAATCAAAAATCTCTCTCTTTTCAGGTGGCAATGAGTGAGCTACTCGGTCTCTATGAGACGCCTTGCGAGGACTGAAGGCCTTTCCGGGAACTCCATCCCTTCATATGCAAGACGAAGTAAAGGTCAATTAAAGGAAAAGATAGGCATAAGAATCTTCATTGGTTAAGAACTCACTTGGCCTTGGAAGCCGTGGCCATCACCATGGTTTTGCTCCTCGAGCAAGAATACCAAAGAGGTGCATGGAAGGCGCCGTGGGAAGGCAGGGATGCCATCAGATACATGACCCTTTACCAGTCCGTCGCCACCCCTTCAGCTGTTAGTTTGGACTTGTGCAGCGCTTCGAATCAGCTCCTTGAAACATCCACACTTGTGTTGGTAGTGAGGTGAGCAATTGAAGTGGGGGTACTAGTATTTGATTTGTATTCGGTTTATAGCTGCCCCAAACGTTCTAACAAAACCTTCGCATAGTTGGACGTTTTCAATTACTGAGATGCTTCCGCACTGAAATAGTTTGGTTCGTGCTTGCAGGTTCCGTGGTTCAGAAGCTACAAATAGTCACCTCAGTACGCAACAACATATCCATGCTTATCGCATGCCTCCTGCTTGCACCTGCATCAAGAATGCATGACCAGAAGGTATTTGATCCAACCGGCTGTATAACTCTTGCTGAGAATAATATTAGTACTTCTCCTTTTTCTGCAAATTTGTTAACAAGCCACTTATCATAGTTTCAGGTCAACCCATAATTTGTTAGTTGGGGACCGAATAATTAATTTTTGGAAAAGGGAATCTTCATTAACTCATAATGAAGGGGATACAAAACACAATGAGCATATATCCGGCCTCGGCATGAGTATAGCTAGAATGCACGCAACTAACACATAAAGAATCACAACGGCAAATAGTAAAGCCATGAAAGATCAACGCTATGCCTAGGCAGATAAAAACAAAAAAGGAAAAAAAAAAGAGCAACACTGATTTCGTCGTGCAGTTGCAACCACGGAACATGATGTAAGTGCATATGGTCCACACATAATATCCACGCGAGCTGAAAACCATACACACATCAAGCAATAGCCAGTCATGGAGCCATCAATCGTAGAGGGAGACAAGACACCACCACCTAAATCCCACGCTTCCATCCCGAGTGTCTGTTAGTGGCAAGTCTAGGCACCCAAGATACTACACTACGAGCTACCAATGTCCCGCCAAGGCCATGGTTATCATCGGAAAATTATCACGCATTATCTTCTTAAAGTGGCGTTTGACAAAGGATCACCGCCGACCGACGCCAAGGCTAGTCATAATGGGAGTATCACAGGAAGTACCATGCATACCAACTAGACATTTCTATTGAGGTGGCACACAACTAAATGAGAAAATAGATGATTGAGTATCATGATATGGTACAGTATCATATTAAATGATGTACTACTATTTATCTTGCATGACAATGAATAAGGTCATCTATAATATCAATGTGTGACACTATGCAATATGAAGGCGGTATCATACGCTAGTATCATATGCATGATATTAGTATATGATACTTCCTACTGTGAGCAACCTAGGACGTGTTTGGTTGCCCGCACCGATTTTGGTGCATTTGCATAGACTTCTCAGATGGGCCTGGCCGAGGAAAAACAACCTCTAAACCACTAACTGCATATTGTTTGGTTGTCCGCATATAGATTAGCTACATAACGGAACAAATTTTCTCCCGCTGTTTGGTTGGCCGCATAGCATTAGGCGCACATAGGACACGCTGTTTGGTTGCAACCTGCATTAGGTGCTGTCACCACTTCTCACTAGTGGTGACCTTATCACACATGATCTTAACAGTTTTACTCCTCACTACGTAACAAATTTCAGTTCATCCTAGCTACTATCAAATGGTAGTACACATTATTAAGAGCCAAATGGCTGAATGGAGAAAGTTCGTCATCCCTCCCCTTTGCCTCTTCCTCTTCCTCTTACCTCTGCTGTAGATGTCGTTCCTCTTCGTCTTCCTCTTCTTCTTCTTCTTTTTCAGATCCTTGTCTGACTTCTGTTATCCCACATTGCCTGTGCCTACTCTAGCCTCTTGTTCTTCAAGGCTTCATTGTCAAATGCCTCAACACCATAGCCACCGAGTTCAAGATCGTCAGGCGTCACCTCTTCCTCCTCGGGCACAAGTTCATCAATTCCCAATTGCGGGATCCAATTATGCAGAATGCAACATGCAAGAACAAGCTTGACCTGGGTAGGGTAAGGGTGGAATGACTTCTGATCCAGGATATTAAACCTGTTCTTCAGAGCTCCAAATGCCCTCTCAACCGTTACTCTAAGGCTGGAATGTTTGAGATTGAACAGTCCTGAGCAGTCCTAGGAAAGTTCCTACTAGAGAACTGTTCAGATGGTACCTGGTTTTCCTGAAGGGTGGAAGAACACCTAATCGACATGCATAGTCAGCTTCTCCCAGGTAGAACTTGCCATCCGGGATGTTGACGCCATCAAGACGACTGATGTTGTCACTGAGAATGTTAGCATAATATGCTGACCCTTCCCAACCAGCCAACACATAGGTGAACTTCTGATCAAAGTCAACAGCAGCAAGCACATTTCTGGCTTGTGTAGTGCTTCCTCCCCTGTATGCTGCAGATTGTTTTCGAGGCACTCTGGCAGTAACATGAGTACCATCTATTTCCCTAATGCAATCCTGGAATGGGAAATGAAGATTGTGTTAGTGCTCACCTTGAACTATCTAAGCATATCAAGCAACGAAGTACATACTGCAGTGCTCACCTTGAAATATGGATACTATCTTGGGCTTGTGCGGATCTTGGTAGGAGTCCGACCAGTTGGTGACTTGACCATCTCTCCTCTAAGCTCCCCAACAGCATACAACACTTGCTTGAAGTACCTTGAGATGGTCTCCACTGACCACTTGAACGTGTTGTGGATAACCCTGAACTTCTGGTTATGGCCAGCAATATGAAGGAACATAGCGACTTGCTCTTCCACACCGGTGTGGATGCTATCTTCTAGCAGCCTACTGGTCCTGAAGGTCTGAACAAGTCTGGCAAATGGTGCTCTTTTCATTCTAAGCATCCACAGAGCCTCTCTGTCATTGCAGTTAAATATGCAGTTCAGATTGGTGATCCTCTTCTGCTCCCGCATAAGCATTGGAGCATATCTAATGACATGTCTCTCAACACGATGAAGAGCTCTCTTGTGCATGAAAATGGTCCATGCCTGAATCACAGCTGAGAGTGCTCCTACCGGAAGTACTAGCCCCATCCTTTCATCAACAACCTAGTCCACATCGAGGGTGCATTGAGCAATGGGGAAACCGACCCTACTCCTAGAATAACGGCCTAACAACGTACCTAACATTGGGGAGAGGCGGTGTTGCTTACCGGCATCAGAGACGAGGACGACGAGGGGGGGCATGGCTGAGTCATGGATGACCAGACGGTGTCCAGATGGAAGAGCACCAGTAGCTCCTACTGCCGGATCTGCCGCCTTCGCCGACGCTTGCACAGATCTGAGTCGTCGCCGCCGGTGGTGGTGAGGCTAGGATGAAGTGGTTGTCCTAGAGGTAGCGGTGATAGAGTAGATGGGGTGTGAGCCTAGATTTTGCGATGTGCTGCCGCGCCCGATTTCCATCTCCCGCCATCCCCGCTCGCCTTTGCCCTGGTCCCCCACGTGCGAGCTTGCGCAGCCCTCAGCCTGGCTCACTAGAAACTACCGAGTTGGCAATTTCTAGTGAGTCAGGCTGAGGGCTATTTTAACCTTCGTGCGCATGCGAGCCAGCCCACTACATTCGCAACCAAACGTACATTTCGTGGCCCAACTGGACCTGGTTATGATTTTATGGGCAACCCAACACGTCCCTAAGGACTAATGCAAGGGGGAGAGAGAGTTAATTTAATGCATGAGAGAGGGCGAAGAGGAGGGAGAGTAGCTATATCTTGCTAGTATAGGGCTTAATTAATTGGCTAGATTAATAAATGTGCAAAATGTATGAAGAGTTTAAGAAAGAAACCAGGGGAGAGGAGGAAAAAGGAGACGAGGGTGGCTCACATATGTACAATGAGCTGAGCTCATTTATTGATCATGGCTATTAGTAGCGTGAAAGACATGCCACATGCCACTAAGAAACCACTGGTGGTGGGCCGGTCAAAGGGCACACCACTAGTTAGTGGGACCAAGAAGCTAACCCGACAACAGTTACTAGTACGTGCAACATAAACACACATACCTGTACTAATGTAAGTACTAGTGGTGTTGAGGTTTTATGGCAAATCACTAGTATGTGGGTCCCAGAAGACGGCAAGGCAGATATTATTAGTGGCACCTGGAAGCCACACGCCATTATTAATTTATGTCGAACCCACAATACTGCACCCGGTGGCTCGAAGAACAAATATACTTCCCTTCTTGAACCACGAAAGCTCGAACGAGAAGGCCGTAGTATTTCCTTCACCTTCTCTGCACATGCACATTCAAGCATGCCCTAGAGGATGAAAAATGCAAATGTCAGAGAAGATTCCACCGAAATTCAAAAAAATTGAAATGTTTTCTAACTCAAACCATCACTCCGATAAAAAAAATCAATTTCATCTAAAAAATTCGTTGCGACGATATCTTCAAAACTAGATCTCATGTTGGTATGTTTCGATAGCCTTTTTCGGCCAAAAAGTTGTCACACATGGGCCAACTAAGTTATCAGCTATGTTGCGTGTATATTACCATGCTATTCATACATGAGTTACTGAAGGGTGTTATTCAAACAAGTCCATCCCTCCCTTCTGATCAAAATTTATCACTCCTGGACTAAGTAAGTTATCAACTCTGTTGTGCATGTATTACCATGCTATTTACAAATGAGTTACCGAGGCAAAGTTATCACCATGTTTGTACGTAAATTATCAAATCTGCGGTGCGTAACTTACCATATAATTCGCACAAAAATTACCAGGGACATGTTTCTTCAACTATATTTTCCTTGGTCAAAAGTTGTCAATATGTTGCACACAAGTTATCAGGTCTGTGATGCGTAAATTACCATTTATTCATATAAAAGTAACTGGAGGTGTATTACAACAACCTCCACCCCCACCAAAGTTATTACAGTGTTTATATGCAAGTTATCAGGGGTATGTTTCCAACAACAACAACAACCCCCCCCCCCCTCGGCCAACGGTATGTTTATCCCAATTCCCCCTGCAGTCAAAGTTACCATGGTGTTTATATGTAAATTATCAGGTATGCGGTTCCTATAAATCTGACACGCAGTCCTCCTGCCGCCATCGCGGGATGTCGGCGGTGCTCGGCGAGAAGGAGCGGCTCCTCCAGTCGGTGTACCGATGGTCACTTATGACGGCGAAGACGGACGCCAGGCGGCTCCGGAGGATAAACACCAGGCACTCCGGCTCGGCATTGAGTAGTCCGAGCGGGAGGCGGCGAGGGTGGCGAAGCTCAAGTGGAAGCAGGACCGCATCGTCCGACGCTTGAATGGCGACGTGGTGAGCGGGGCTACACTGAAGAACAATATGAAGTGCGTAAGCAATAATATTCACAATTTTATTTTATTACCATCATTTTTGTTGAGTTTCATTTATTCATATATATATATGTATTGACCCCCTTCTTCAAATTAGATGTTTCGGAAGCGGGATGAACTCCTAGCACCAGATCGTATGCGAGGAATTCAAGAGGAATTGGCGGCATTCTTCCTTGACCACGTGATCGCTGAACACGAAGAATACTATGTGGACCCTGTGTTCCTACAATTTAATTAGGAGATTGTATTGTAAGAGATAATTATTGTATATATGTAGCCGGTAGTGTCGGATAGATATACGAGAACTTGTTGTTCGACCAATATCTCGGAGAAGGAGAGGTGGTCGATATCACTTCTCTCTGTATGCATATGTTCATGACGATCTTCTGTTTCCTTCATTTGATTACTAGCTAGCGTGTCTACTCCTCTCCATACGTATATAGTACGTAGCGTCGACCAAGCACGGAGATAAGAGAGGACACTTCTCTCTATTAATTAGCTAGCTAACACAATATATGAAACACCTAAATTAACCCCCCAAAACCCCAAAACCACCCCCTTTCAAAAAAAAACAAAAACCTCAGCTCCTGCCAGCTGCTGACGCGTGGATGCCTATTGGTCCCGGTTGGTGACACCAACCGGGACAAAAGGCCCTGCCTATTGGTCCCGGTTGGTGGCACCAACCGGGACCAAAGGCCCCCCTGCCTGGGCTGGCAGCAACGGCCACATGAAGGACCTTCTGTCCTGGTTCGTGTAAGAACCAGGACTAAAGGGTTAGGGCTTTAGTAACGACCCTTTAGTCCCGGTTCGAGAACCGGGACAAAAGGCCCTTACAAACCGGGGTAAAAGCCCCTTTTCCTACTAGTGTCTAGAGAGCTATATGTTGTTCAATGAAACTATGTATGAACTTTATGTATTTATTTTTCAGTAATGACATTTGATCACTACTGTACTTTGGTTTTAATGTGATGATGAATTTCTATTAATTTGGTCACTTCTCTATTCATGATGTTCTGTAATGGTTTTTGACACACTTAATTATATGTAATGCACGCAGATGAACCGGCAATGGATGTACGGTGACAGACGCACCTCCGAGTACATTAAGGGCCTGCATAATTTTCTCGAAGTGGCTGAGGCAAACAAGCAGAATGGTTTTATTTGTTGTCCATGCCCTATCTGTGGGAATACGAAGTCTTACTCTGACTCGAAAACCCTTCAGATCCACCTGCTTGATAAGGGTTTCATGCCACACTATAATGTTTGGACCAAGCATGGAGAAGGAGGGGTTATGATGGAAGACAACGAAGAAGAAGAGGATGATGACAACTATCCGCCCCCTGAATACGGTGATGCTGCAACGGGGGAAACTGAAGATCAAGAGGAACCAGACGATGTGCCCGATGATGATCTTCGCCAGGTCATTGTTGATGCAAAGACACAAAGCCAAAGTGAAAGGGAGAAGTTGAAGTTCGATCGCATGTTAGAGGATCACAAAAAAGGGTTGCACCCAAATTGCGAAGATGACAACACAAAGCTCGGTACCGAACTGAAATTACTGCAATGGAAGGCAGACAATGATGTATCTGACAATGAATTTGAGAAGCTACTAAAAATATTGAAGAAGAAGCTTCCAAAGGATAACGAATTGCCTGAAAGTACGTACGAAGCAAAGAAGGTTCTATGCCCTCTAGGATTGGAGGTGCAGAAGATACATGCATGCCCTAATGACTGCATCCTCTACGGCGGTGCGTACGAGGATTTGAACGCATGCCCGGTATGCGGTGCATTGCGGTATAAGATCAGACCAGATGACCCTGGTGATGTTGAGGGCGAGCGCCCCAAGAACAGGGTTCCTGCCTAGGTGATGTGGTATGCTCCTATAATACCACGGTTGAAAAGTCTGTTCAGAAACAAAGAGCACGCCAAGTTGATGCGATGGCACAAACGGGACCGTAAGAAAGACGGAAAGTTGAGAGTACCAGCTGACGGGTCGCAGTGGAGAAAAATTGAGAGAACATGGGGGGACTTTGCAGGTGACACAAGGAACATATGGTTTGGTTTAAGCATGGATGGCATTGATCCTTTTGGGGAGCAGAGCAGCAATCGTAGCACCTGGCCCGTGACTCTATGTATCTATAATGTTCCTCCTTGGTTGTGCATGAAGCTGAAGTTCATTATGATGCCAGTGCTCATCCAAGGCCCTAAGCAACCCGGCAACGACATTGATGTGTACCTAAGGCCATTAGTTGAAGAACTTTTACAGCTGTGGAATGGAAAAGGTGTACGTGTGTGGGATGAGCACGAGCAGGAGGAATTTGACCTACATGCGTTGCTGTTTGTAACCATCATTGATTGGCCTGCTCTTAGTAACCTTTCAGGACAGACAAATAAGGGATACCACGCATGCACGCACTGTTTAGATGACACTGAAAGTATATATTTGGACAAATGCAGGAAGAATGTGTACTTGGTACATCTTCGATTTCTTCCGACCAACTATCAATGTCGAAAGAAAGGCAAACATTTCAAAGGTGAGGCAGATCACCGGAAGAAGCCCTCCCTCCGTACTGGTGATCACATACTTGATATGGTCAATGATTTACAAGTAATCTTTGGAAAGGGTCCTGGCGGACTATCTGTTCCGAATGACGCTGAGGGACGCGCACGCATGTGGAAGAAGAAATCTATCTTTTGGGACCTACCCTATTGGAAAAACCTAGAGGTCCGCTCTGCAATCAACATGATGCATGTGACAAAAAATCTTGGCATCAACCTGCTAGGCTTCTTGGGCGTGTATGGAAAGACAAAAGATACACCAGAGGCACGGGAGGACCAGCAACGTGTGCATGGAAATGATGGCATGCATCCAAAGCAGTATGAAGGTACTGCCAGCTACGCACTTACTAAAGAAGAGAAGGAAATCTTCTTTGAATGCATGCTCAGTATGAATGTCCCGTCTGGCATGCATCTCGTCGAATATAAAGGAAATAATAAATATGGCAGAGAAAAAGTTCCAAAACCTAAAGTCTCATGACTGCCACGTGATTATGACGCAACTGCTTTCGGTTGCATTGAGGGGGCTTCTACCAAAAAACGTTTGATTAGCCATTGTGAAGCTTTGTGCATTTCTCAATGCAATCTCTCAGAAGGTAATCGATCCGGAAATCCTACCAAGGTTAAGGAGTGATTTGGTGCAATGTCTTGTCAGTTTCGAGCTGGTGTTTCCACCATCCTTCTTCAATATCATGACGCACATCCTGTATTTGTACACAATATGTTCCCCTTTGAGAAGTTCATGGGAGTCTTAAATAAATATGTTCGTAAACGTGCTATGCCAGAAGGAAGCATCTCCATGGGCCAGCAACCAGAGGAGGTCATTGGGTTTTATGTTCACTTCATTCCTGACCTTAAGTCGATTGGTCTCCCTAAGTCGCGGTATGAGGGGGGACTAACTGGAAAATGTAGGGGAACGCGACAGAAAACGAAAATTTTCGGTATAGCGAGCACGCCCAGGACCACTATGGAGACTGCATACAAGGTTTGATCTGATCCGTACCGACTCGAAGCGCAGCGGAAGAAGAGTCGGTGTAGATCGTCGGTGCAGATCCCCGCAGCTAGGATTTACAACCTCCCAACCGCGAGGATGTACTCCCTCTCCTGACAGCCCTTCGGGAGGCGGTCGGACAGTCCCCCGGACAATGTCGCGGACAGCCCTTCGGGAGGACCCTCGAAACTCGGACGGAGACTCGGACAGCCCTTCGGGAGGACACTCGAACAGCCCCTCGGGCAAAAGATCGAAACTACAATCTCTCTACGGGGTTGCACACATACGGTGTCAGCTATCCGGCAGGGCTTCGCCGTCCAGAACTAGTTCCTGCCGGAACCCAGACAGCCTTACGGCTCTACGAAACTCTTTTCGTGGGAGGGAGAGAAGAAGCCAGATAATGCATGGCATGTGTATGAGAGCAAGGGATGAGTGTGGAGGGCTGCCCCTCCACCTCTATTTATAGGAAATCCCAAGGGGTAGGGTAGTTTCACACAAAAACCCAAAATGCACATGAATGAAGTCCTTCCACAAGGACCTAGAAGTGAAACCAATGAACAAAAGGGTCCCCAAGGGGGGATACCCCATGTGGCCGGCCACACCCCCATGAGGGGCCCAAAAAATGGGTCCTATCCATCCATGTCATCCCCAAGATCTTTTGGAGCAAAGCCCCAAAAGGTGGCTTTCCATAAAGTAACCATAAAGCTGATTTTCACTATTCACGACGACATTTTTCAGCGTCTGATCGAACTGAAAATATTTATGTGGGCTAAGAACATTTCCAGTACCCACTAAAATGATTTTCAACGCGTTCTGAAACAATTCCGGTTTTAGTGATTTTCATCTGCGAAACGCATCTGAAGTGGCTCCGGCAGCTCCGGAACATTTCCGGTTTTTATCTCAGAAAATTCCAAAAAGCTTCCAGAATGATTCTGGCATCCTCCAAGAATTATCAGGCAAGTGCCGAAACCAATTTGACTTAATGGTGTATCCCGAAACAACTTTTCGGTATCATCAAAACTTATCCGATGACCTCTCCCTCGGTACGATTCCGCTGTCCGAAACTTTTCGGTGTCCGAAACTTTTTCGGTGATTTTCTCTCAGACTCCCTGTCTAGTATTCAGCAGATAGATGACCCTTAAGCGTGTGACCCTATAGGTTCGGTGAAGTATAGACATGACCTGGAACCCCTTCCGATCAATGATCAACATCGGAGCCGTGGACACCCATATTGACCCCTATACCCACACGAATGAATATTCGAGTGAACCTCCAGTTGCAGTGAGCTATTCCTGTTGCTTCGCGATATGTCACAAACACCCGAGGTGAGATTTATTGCATGCCCATGGACGAACAATTTGTCCACCATGCAAGTTACCTCGTTACCGGTTTTGTTCTCTTTTCTCGTTTCCGTGTTCCGGCATCCCAGTGATCAAATCACAATGTGTCTGGCCAGACGATGATGGATACCGTTACACCGAGAGGGCCCGAGTATATCTCTCCATCGTCGGAGGAGCAAATCCCAATCTTGAGCTATCTTGTTACTTCCTATACTTTTCCGTGAACCCGAAAGCTGCCGTAATAGCCACCCAGTTACGGATGACGTTTAACAAACCCCAAAGTTCACGAAGCAAGCACGAAGGAACTTGATACTCTCATGGTCTAAGGAATTATGCAAACATTAACTATCTCAATGATATTAACCATAAACTTGTGACGAAGGTATCTCATAGCTTAACATCAATTTGGGTCGATTCAACACAAGTGTTCTACCAACATCGCGCCCTCAGAATTGCCAGCATAGACATGCCCATGATCAGGAAAACAGGATCATCATGCAATACATGAGCCAGTCTTAGAGGCAAGACTAGGAATACATTTTACCGTTTAGTATACCACACGTGCACATGAGTTTCCCTCCGAGCCTCGTGGATATTGCAGACTCGGGAATCATTGCAGTTATGGCATGGAAGCTAAACATTCATTACAAACTTTGGAGATACAAAATAACTGTTATTACTGCCTCTAGGGCATATCTCCTACAGACTCCCACTTGCACTAGAGTCATAATCCAGTTACATGGCTTCCCTAACACCAATGGCTATCCGGTGCTGCTCATGCTTTGCTCGGGGTAGAGGCTTTGTCATCGGGTCTGACACGTTCAGATCCGTGTGAACTTTGCGTACTTTCACTAAACCCTCTTCGACATGATGTCGAATGAGTTTATATTTGCGTTGAATATGTCTTGTCTTATGGTGCGAACTTGGCTCCCTTGCCTGAGCCACGGCGCCACTATTATCACAATAGATTTCCACCGGGTCCAGAGCACTTGGAACCACACCAAGGTCTTCAAGAAATTGCTTGATCCATACCGCCTCCTTGGAGGCTTCTGAAGCGGCAACATACTCCGCCTCCGTCGTAGAATCCGCCACAGTCTTTTGTTTGGAACTTTTCCAATCAACTGCGCCGCCGTTCAATATGAAAACATAGCCTGATTGAGATTTGAAGTCATCTGGGTCAGTCATGAAGCCTGCATCAGTGTAACCACTTACAATGAGCTCTTCATCACCTCCGTACACAAGGAGTAAATCCTTGGTCCTTCTGAGGTACTTAAGAATACCCTTGACTGCGGCCCAGTGTTCCAACCCTGGATCACTTTGGTACCGGCTGCTAACACTTAGCGCATAGGAAACATCTGGTCTTGTACATAGCATGGCATACATAATAGAACCAACTGCCGAGGCATATGGAACATCATTCATTTGTACTCGCTCATCCAGAGTCCGAGGACTCTGATTTTTGCAAAGCACTGTGCCAGGTGACATGGGGAGTAGGCCTTTCTTGGAGTGCTCCATGTTGAACCTTTTCAACACCTTGTCAATGTACGTGCTTTGGCTAAGCGCTATCAGGCGTTTTGATCTATCTCTATAGATTCTGATGCCCAATACATATGCCGCTTCGCCTAAGTCTTTCATTGAAAAACTTTTCTTCAATGAGTCTTTTATTTCACTAAGAAAATTCACGCCATTTCCAATCAATAATATGTCATCCACATACAAGATTAGAAATGCTTTTGCGCTCCCACTAAATTTCTTGTAAACACAAGATTCTTCGTCATTCCTGATGAAGCCAAATTCTTTGACCACTTCATCAAAACGAATGTTCCAGCTCCTTGACGCTTGCTTCAGACCATAAATGGCTTTCTGAAGTTTGCATACCTTTCCAGCATCCTTATGAACGACAAAACCTTCTGGCTGTATCATGTATACATCCTCTTTGAGGTTTCCATTTAGGAAAGCCGTTTTGACATCCATCTGCCATATTTCATAATCGAAATAAGCAGCAATTGCTAGTAATATCCGAACAGACCTAAGCATAGCTACCGGCGAGAAAGTCTCGTCGTAGTCCACTCCTGGAACTTGTGTGAACCCTTTCGCGACAAGTCTAGCTTTGTGGATAGTAATGTTACCATCCGCGTCTGTCTTCCTTTTGAAAATCCATTTACAACCAATCGGCTTTACGCCCTCAGGAAGTTCTTCCAAGTTCCAAACTTGGTTTTCGTACATGGATTCCATTTCGGATTTCATGGCCTTGTGCCATTCCTTTGAGCTGGGCCCTGCCATCGCTTCCTTATAGTGCGCAGGTTCATCGTCTTCAAGAATGAAGATTTCATTATGAAACCATTCAGGTGGCTGGATAGCCCTACCTGATCTGCGCGGTTCAGTTACAACATTGTCTGAAGTCTCCGCATCATATGCGACAACTTCCGGCTCAGTTGCAGGGATAATGAGCGGAATTTCTTCCGGTTCCTTAGCCATATCAACAGTTACCGAAGATTCACTAATCTCATCAAGTTGTACTGTCCTCCCACTTAATTCTTTGGCGAGAAATTCTTTCTCAAGAAAGACTCCGCTTTTAGCTACAAACACTTTGTGCTCAGAGGGTAGGTAGAAGGAATACCCAATTGTTTCTTTTGGATAACCTACAAAGTTACACTTGTCTGATCTGGGATCGAGTTTGGAAGGTTGTAAACGTTTTACATG
The DNA here is from genome assembly GCF_002575655.3 of Aegilops tauschii subsp. strangulata. Lineage (NCBI taxonomy): Eukaryota > Viridiplantae > Streptophyta > Magnoliopsida > Poales > Poaceae > Aegilops > Aegilops tauschii. Next base: position 573,778,857 of record NC_053039.3, read on the forward strand.
TACCTCACATCCCCAAATTTTAAGATGCGACAAACTGGGTTTCTTCCCATTCCACATCTGATGTGGTGTCGTCTTAACAGACTTAGACGGTGCTCTGTTTAGTGTGTGAGCGGCAGTTTCTAGTGCATGACCCCAAAAAGATATCGGCAGATCTGTAAGAGACATCATCGACCTTACCATGTCCAACAGGTTTCGGTTACGTCTTTCCGATACTCCGTTTCTCTGTGGAGTTCCGGGAGGCGTAAGCTGTGAAACGATTCCACGGTCACTCAGATGTTGGCCAAACTCATGACTAAGATATTCGCCTCCGCGATCAGACCGCAGAAACTTAATCTTTTTGTTACGATGATTTTCTACCTCATTCTGAAATTCTTTGAACTTTTCAAAGGTTTCCGACTTATGCTTCATTAAGTAGATATAGCCATACCGACTTAAATCATCAGTAAAAGTCACGAAGTAGAAATACCCACCCCGTGCGGCTGTGCTCATTGGACCACATACATCACTATGTATTATTTCCAATAATTCACCCGCCCGTTCAGGATGACCCGTGAACGGCGTCTTGGTCATTTTCCCCATCAGACAAGCTTCGCATGTGTCAAATGATTCAAAATCAAAGGACGGTAAAACTCCATCTCTCTGGAGTCTTTGCATACGTTTCTTTCCGATGTGGCCAAGCCGACAGTGCCACAAGTAAGTGGTGGTGGTATCAGCCTTCTTAAGGCGTTTGGCATTCACGTTAAAGACATCATTTTCACATTCAAGATTTAGTATGAAAAGGCCCCCAACAATGGGTGCAAATCCATAAAACATATCCTTACAATAAAGTGAACAACCATTGTTCTCAGACTTGTACGAATACCCATCGTGTACTAAACATGATCCGGAGATAATGTTTCTACACAACAGTGGAACAAAATAACAGTTACTTAGTTCTAAGATAAATCCTGAAGGGAGACGTAGAGGCATAATGCCGACGGCTTGAGCGGCGATCCCAGTGCCATTCCCGACGCGCATTACGACTTCATTCTTTGCCAGCTTGCGCACCTTCTGAAGCCCCTGTATCGAGTTGCAAATGTGAGCAACCGATCCGGTATCAAATACCCAAGACTTAGAATTTTCGCTAGCAAGCAAAACGTCAATGACATTAACCTGTATAACAATTATACCTTTTCCGGTTTTCCCGGTCTTCTTATCTTCCAGATACTTCTTGCAGTTTCTCTTCCAGTGTCCTGTGCCCTTGCAGTAGAAGCACTCAGTTTCATTCTTGGCTCCGCCCTTAGAGTTGCTTTGGGAGCCGGTCTTACCGGCGCCCTTGCCCTTCTTTGGCTTGCCTTTCTTCTTTTTGAAACTGGCGGTTTTATTCACAAGCAACACTTGCTTGCGATTTTTCCGCAGTCCTCCTTCTGTAGTTTTCAGCATGGCGAGCACCTCTTCCGGTGTCTTCTCCATCCCTGTCATGTTGTAGTTCATGACAAAACCGTCGTAAGACGGGGGGAGTGAAGAAAGCAACATGTCCATCATATGGCCAGGTGGAAGTGGAAATTCTAGTGCTTTAAGCCTTTCAGAATAGCCAATCATTTTGACCACGTGTTCACCAACTGAACTACCCTCAGCCATCTTGCAATCCATCAAAGCCTTCATGATATCATATCGCTCAGACTTTGCGGTTTCCTTGTACAGAGCATCCAATTCCCGGATCATATCACGGGCTTTATGGAATTCAAAACGTTTTTGAAGCCCTGGAGTCATGCAAGCTAGCATGAGGCACTGCACTAAGTTGTGATCATCATCCTTAGTGGCCCAGACATTTTGTTCATCTACCGGTGCATCTGCCGCCGGTTTAGCTGGAAGAGCAGTTTCAAGCACGTACAATTTCTTAGCGCTCCTGAGGACAATCCTCAGGTTACGGACCCAGTCCGCATAGTTGTTTCCAGTCGTAGCTAACTTCTCTTTCTCTAACATCGGGCCTAAGTTGAACGCGGTGTTGCGAGCCATTTGATCTACAACGGAAAACACAAGTTTCACTTAGACTTTTGTTTATAATGAAATTTGCACTAGTGAATAAACATTTTTATTCTAAAGTGTGCTCTCACTCAAATCAATATCTCTCAAAATTGATTTTGAGTGATTCAAGATCCAAATATCAATTCAACGTCATAGAATCATCATCTCATGACGAGGATTTCAATTGGTAGGCCAACTTGCCGATCACATCTCTATGTGACTCTTGTTCATCTTTCGATGCGTGTGTTCCGAGCTCAGGACGATCCTGCCATGAACGTCAAGACAACCAAGTGATCTTGCTGCGAGGTCTGACCTCACCCGCCTTACATTTCTCCAATCGTTCGTACCCATGCATCCATGGCGCACCCCGAAAGGATAGATGTTGTGACGGTGCTGCACTTGGGAGAACACTAACTACTTGATATTTGAAGTGAGAGATCACCCTAATAAAAGCGACTACCGCGCAATCAAGAAGGGTGCATCAAGAGGGATAAACATCTCAGGCAATTCATAATAGCATGATATGGTATAGCCTCTTTCTGACGGAGAAGTCTTTCAATTCTTCGTCTTCGGCATTTGCGTCGGTGTTCACCTTCGCGAAGATTGCCACCACCTTGTCGATGCACCAGATAATATTGCTATCTCTATAGCTAATAAAATAAGTGCATTACTTAAGGTTGACACGCAGGTCATTAAAGTGCAATCATATGGCTCCAGCCATCATGCAGAATCATGACACGCAGGTCATGTTAGTTACATCATATAGTCATCTCATACATAATCAAATAGAATATGAGCATTGCTATACCACATCACATGCACATCCTGCAAAACCAAGTTAGACGCCTCTAATCGGTTTATGCAAAATTTTATTTTACGTGGCTTCTAAGGTTTTGACTTAAACCGCAGCTACCAACGTTTTATCATCAAGTATGATTATTCAAGTTGCTAGATTAACATCTCGGGGTGTATGAAACACGAGATAATTAAATCTCGAGCCCCATACTAAACTTCGTCATACGCATGACCCCCGTGCAGATCATATCTGCAATGCCCTTTCATCTGCGAATTTCATCTTTCTTTTGACTATGGCAGAACCCAAAGAACTGATAGCACTTCCATGATCAATCAGGATCACGGATTGCCAGAACTTTGTCAAATTCCACCATGCTGTCTCGAGATTGAGCAAACGCAAATTCTAGGGAAGCAGCAAGAACGTTGGGTAACAGATTTCATCTGTCACCCGCACAAATAATTTTCAGCAATAGATCTCATCTACTCCAAAATTATATTATGCAATACCCATACATCTCCATGTATTCTAGATCATAACCTGCATCTACGCATAGCACGGCTCTTGATGCCACTGTAGGGGAACGCGACAGAAAACGAAAATTTTCGGTATAGCGAGCACGCCCAGGACCACTATGGAGACTGCATACAAGGTTTGATCTGATCCGTACCGACTCGAAGCGCAGCGGAAGAAGAGTCGGTGTAGATCGTCGGTGCAGATCCCCGCAGCTAGGATTTACAACCTCCCAACCGCGAGGATGTACTCCCTCTCCTGACAGCCCTTCGGGAGGCGGTCGGACAGTCCCCCGGACAATGTCGCGGACAGCCCTTCGGGAGGACCCTCGAAACTCGGACGGAGACTGGGACAGCCCTTCGGGAGGACACTCGAACAGCCCCTCGGGCAAAAGATCGAAACTACAATCTCTCTACGGGGTTGCACACATACGGTGTCAGCTATCCGGCAGGGCTTCGCCGTCCAGAACTAGTTCCTGCCGGAACCCAGACAGCCTTACGGCTCTACGAAACTCTTTTCGTGGGAGGGAGAGAAGAAGCCAGATAATGCATGGCATGTGTATGAGAGCAAGGGATGAGTGTGGAGGGCTGCCCCTCCACCTCTATTTATAGGAAATCCCAAGGGGTAGGGTAGTTTCACACAAAAACCCAAAATGCACATGAATGAAGTCCTTCCACAAGGACCTAGAAGTGAAACCAATGAACAAAAGGGTCCCCAAGGGGGGATACCCCATGTGGCCGGCCACACCCCCATGAGGGGCCCAAAAAATGGGTCCTATCCATCCATGTCATCCCCAAGATCTTTTGGAGCAAAGCCCCAAAAGGTGGCTTTCCATAAAGTAACCATAAAGCTGATTTTCACTATTCACGACGACATTTTTCAGCGTCTGATCGAACTGAAAATATTTATGTGGGCTAAGAACATTTCCAGTACCCACTAAAATGATTTTCAACGCGTTCCGAAACAATTCCGGTTTTAGTGATTTTCATCTGCGAAACGCATCTGAAGTGGCTCCGGCAGCTCCGGAACATTTCCGGTTTTTATCTCAGAAAATTCCAAAAAGCTTCCAGAATGATTCTGGCATCCTCCAAGAATTATCAGGCAAGTGCCGAAACCAATTTGACTTAATGGTGTATCCCGAAACAACTTTTCGGTATCATCAAAACTTATCCGATGACCTCTCCCTGCGGTACGATTCCGCTGTCCGAAACTTTTCGGTGTCCGAAACTTTTTCGGTGATTTTCTCTCAGACTCCCTGTCTAGTATTCAGCAGATAGATGACCCTTAAGCGTGTGACCCTATAGGTTCGGTGAAGTATAGACATGACCTGGAACCCCTTCCGATCAATGATCAACATCGGAGCCGTGGACACCCATATTGACCCCTATACCCACACGAATGAATATTCGAGTGAACCTCCAGTTGCAGTGAGCTATTCCTGTTGCTTCGCGATATGTCACAAACACCCGAGGTGAGATTTATTGCATGCCCATGGACGAACAATTTGTCCACCATGCAAGTTACCTCGTTACCGGTTTTGTTCTCTTTTCTCGTTTCCGTGTTCCGGCATCCCAGTGATCAAATCACAATGTGTCTGGCCAGACGATGATGGATACCGTTACACCGAGAGGGCCCGAGTATATCTCTCCATCGTCGGAGGAGAAAATCCCAATCTTGAGCTATCTTGTTACTTCCTATACTTTTCCGTGAACCCGAAAGCTGCCGTAATAGCCACCCAGTTACGGATGACGTTTAACAAACCCCAAAGTTCACGAAGCAAGCACGAAGGAACTTGATACTCTCATGGTCTAAGGAATTATGCAAACATTAACTATCTCAATGATATTAACCATAAACTTGTGACGAAGGTATCTCATAGCTTAACATCAATTTGGGTCGATTCAACACAAGTGTTCTACCAACATCGCGCCCTCAGAATTGCCAGCATAGACATGCCCATGATCAGGAAAACAGGATCATCATGCAATACATGAGCCAGTCTTAGAGGCAAGACTAGGAATACATTTTACCGTTTAGTATACCACACGTGCACATGAGTTTCCCTCCGAGCCTCGTGGATATTGCAGACTCGGGAATCATTGCAGTTATGGCATGGAAGCTAAACATTCATTACAAACTTTGGAGATACAAAATAACTGTTATTACTGCCTCTAGGGCATATCTCCTACAGAAAAGGCATGCTAGGAGCGGACTCAATAATATGTAGGGACGGGCATTCTTGGTCTCAAGCACACTACACAGTTCTACAGAATTCTACCTTGGTGACCCCGTATGTCAATGAACACAAGAATATTCTGCGTTCCAAACACCCGGAGCAGTGTGACGACTGGATTACATGTGAACACATCAGGACTTTCGGCAGTTGGTTGCAAACACATCTCATGGGTGACAACACTGTTGCAAATGAGTTGTACTTGATCGCCGGGGGACCATCTTCGACTGTATTGACTTACAAAGGGTACGAGATAAATGGAAATAAATTTTACACGATCGCCCAAGATCAAAAGAGCACCAACCAAAACGGTGGTGTCCGCTTTGATGCAGTAACCAACAGGGGAAAGGACACATATTATGGTTACATAGTGGACATATGGGAACTTGACTATGGGCATGATTTTAAGGTCCCTTTGTTTCGGTGCAAATGGGTCAATCTGTCAGGAGGCGGCGTACATGTAGACCCGCAGTAAGGAATGACATTAGTGGATCTCAACAATCTTGGTACACAGACAAACCATTCGTCCTAGCCAATGATGTGGCGCAGGTTTTCCATGTGAAGAACATGTCTACCAAACCGAGAAAAAGAGAAAATAAGGAAGCGAATACATCATACAATTTATAGGTGTGGCGAGGTCTGAGTCAACTAAGACTTAACCAAACAGTCAAGTGTTTTATTAATTTTTTTTTTTGCGAATCTCCATGCAAGATCAAAGAATATATCATCGAGTGAGACATAACGAACTCTAAGTGAACTGAGACTTGACAATACTGTAAATTTATCTCGAAAATCAACTACCATCTAAAGAAAATATACTACATCTTTATCTTTATCTTTTTACCTACTAATAAAGCATGCATTGCTTTCGTCGGGTTCACCGTCGCACCTTTTTTATGAAAAAGTCCTTATATTTTTTGTTTATTAAACCCGCAGTCCTTTTTTTGGTTTCACGTACAGGGATCGAACCCATAACCTTTCTTCCCGTATAAGAAGACACCAACCACTGAGCTGACATATTTCACGTTTATTTGTCCCACCTTGGAATTATAAAGAGGTTCTCACCTGTTTATATATGGTCCCAGGTTATCTACAATATCAACCAGCTGCCAGGGGATCAACAAGGAGACGTGAGGATGGAGGAAAGCAACACCGTTGCGTGACTAAATGACATGAGCTAATTAACTGGGATGGTTAGACTTGCTGTTTGCAAATTATGTGGGCTGCCTGAATAATTAACCGGAGAATTTGACTATTAGTCTACATCATTTGTTATGGAGAGTGCTTTCTTCAATTTACTGACTTCTGCATAATTGCATGTCTCCCTGGTTGGCAACCTCCCCTTTTTTAGAGCATCAGTTCTTGCATATATAATGGTAGTCTGCAAGCTTATGATAGCTTATTCACTTTTAGCCTTTTTTTATGTAATGGAGATACAAATAGAGTAACATTATATATAATCCATTATTTTCGGCCTATGAGAGAGAGAAAATTAGTTAACTGGATTTAAGTAAATCATTAAATTCAGAAATTTTTGTACTAACAGAAAAAAACTAAAAGCTAAGCAATATGTACGTACACCGGAGTATACGTATGCATGCGTTTATATATGTTGCACATAGAAAGTATCCATGAATCACCATTTAGTGCCGGGAAGCTATCCATGTACTAAACGTAATTCTAGAAAGCCGGATTTATGGGATGTTGTTGTTCCATGGCAACACATGTTTACGGGTCTTGGTAAAGACTAAATATGAGACGAGTTTTGAATGAATTTTGCACATACAATTCTAACTAAACTTAAATATGCATTATTTTTTTCTTCCGTTGCAACGCACGGGCATTTGTGCTTGTAAGGCATAAAATAAAAGAAGTGCACCGTCTAGTAGGCGTCTCGGGCGGGAACCCCAGCCACCGCTTAAAGCACCTCCTCCTCCCCCCTCGTCTCGCCGCCACTAGAGGAGCTGCCGGCGATGTCTGCAGCTGCTCCAGGGAAAGTTGTGGATGCGCTCTTCACCTCGCCGGCATCGCGTGTCTCTCAATCCCCTCACGCCCGTTGAGGTCCGTCGCAGCTGCTGCCCCTCTGGTCCTCCGGCGCTCCATCCCGACGCCTCCGCTAGTTGTCGTGCTGGTCGAGGATCTCGTGTTGCTTAATTAACTTATTCAACTTATAATTAGCCAAATTCAAAACTAGACCACTTACATATATCTATCTATTGCAAAAAAAAATATAGAAGATATATAGCTGGAAGGGATAGATTTAATTAAGGGAATTGCACAATGTGAAGGTCGGTACTAGTGTCCACGTGGTCGTGGACGGTGCAAGTGTGTTCCTTGTGGTCCTCCTCGTCCATGGTGTCGGACATGGCCTTTCCCTTGGTCTCCGGCAGGCAGGCAGCGAACATGCCGGAGCAGCCGATGACGAGCCCGAGGACGCCGAAGGAGAAGAAGCTGTTGCGGCGGCCGAGCGCGACGAGCAGGGGCGCCGCCACGCCTCCCAGCACCAGCGCCTGCCTGACCAGCCCCACCGCCGAGTTACGCACGGACGTCGGGAACAGCTCGATGGAGTACATGAGTATGACGTTGAACGCCGTGCACGTCGCGAAGAAGGAGACCAGCTCGGCGGCCATCCGCGCCGTGCCCTGCGGGATGATGACGCACGCGAGGCTCCACAGCCCCGCCGCCGCCGTGAGCGCGACCACCGAGCTCCGACGGTTGATCCGTCCCATCAGGAGCCACGAGAGGATGGAGGACGGCAGCTCGGCCAGCGCATTGTACGTGACGCTGAGGTAGAGGTTGGAGCCCAGGTTGCCAACGTTGAGCGGCATGCCGTAGTAGACCATGCCCACGCCGAAGCTGGCCGTCATGATCGCCGCCAGCCTCCGGAGCGCCCACGGGCGCTCCCACATGGAGTGCAGCGTGGCGAACACGCTGCTCGCGCCCGCCTCCGCGTCGTCATCATCGTCGTTCATGGCACAGGCGTGTATCATGGAGAAATTGGAGGACGTTATGCCGCCGATCTGCATCTGCTGCAGCGTGTCGATGGCGTCCTGCCTCCTGCCGCGCACCAGCAGCCACCGCGGCGACTCCTGGACGACGAAGTAGAATAGGATGGAGTAGCAGAGGGACGGCACGGACGTCCACAGGTACATGTTCCGCCACGACGCCTCCCGGAACGTGTAGGCGAGCGCCGGGAGCGACAGGAACCCGAGGGTGAAGCAGAAGAACCCGGCCACGCACACCGTGTCGCGCCACCTCCTTCCCACGAGCTCCGTGGATAGGACAAGCGTGCACGTGCCAACCATGGACCTGCCGAACCCGGACACGAACCGCAGGGCGGCGTACGCCCACACGTTCGGCGAGAACGCGGTGACCACGCCAGCGGCAGACATGGACACAATGGACGCGAGCAGCATCTTCCTGCGGCCCAGGAGCGAATCGGCAAGCGTGGTGAGGAGGAATCCGCCGGCGAGGCATCCGGCGAAGAACGAGGATGCCGGGAGCGAGACGAGTGCCGGGCCGGCGCACTCGAGTGACCACTCCGAGACCACCGACGTTACGGCGGGACGGTCCCACGCCCACGCGCCAGGCGGGAGCGCGCAAGGGGAGGCCGCAGCCGCAGAGCAGGAGGACGCGTCGGCGTCGGCGTCCGTGCAGTGCCACGGCGGCTCGGCGTCGGTGAAGACCGAGATGAACACCTGCTGCGCGTCCAAGGCCCACGCGAAGGCCAGCAAGACGGCCTTAAGAAGCTGCCCGGCGCCGGTGGCACCCATGTACGCCTCCATTGTTTCATCGATCGACGGCCTAGCTTTGTGGCTTGTCAGGAGCGGGGCGGCGGCCGTGTCAGCCATTGGATTTGGCACGGCTAGGTCGTCTCGGGTGCGTGCTTTCCTCCTGTGTTCGCCACCGCTTGCTCACAAGTCACAAGTCGAGAGTGTGAGAACGATTCCAGTGAGTGGCGGTATTTATACGGGCCGTAGTCGGATCGTGTACATCACGAAGCAGAGTCAGCCGCTGCTGTTGGCTTGGGGGGAGACAACGATATTAATTAGAATGTCGGTATTTTCTTATATAAAGGATATTTTACATTCAATCGATACAAGGTGATTCAACCGCATTGAACGACCGCTGCGTATCATGATGCATAGAGCCAACACGTCCAATAAAATAAGAAAAAAAAACACTAACCAAATGATAAGTGTCACACGTGTGGCACGAAACAATCCGTCCTTGACGTTTTTACAGCTAAATTTACCATCCGAGAGAAAAAACAAACAAAAAAAAACTGAAAATTGCCGTCCGAAAAGAAAGTTGCCATCTTCGCGTCACTAAACTTGTCTAAAAAATGTCCGGAGTTGCCATGTATTTGTGCCACACGTGCGATATTTATCAAGGTCCAAATACTAAGGGCATTGTGACCCAAATGGGCCAGTCCGCCTCCCATTTTTTATTCTTCCTCACCATAGACCGCACCTCTACTTCCTGAGTCTTGAACCCCGCCGCCAATCATGCAGACGACAGATGGAGGGCGTGGTCGCCGATGCGGAATATAAAGGAAGTGGACGAGGGCCGTACGATATGTTTAGGGTCGGGTCTTTTTTTTGTCCTAAATGTTCGAAGTGGCGAAACACATGTGACTAGATCACAAGAATGCCGGATTATGTCAACGAGAAACAAGAACAAAAACCGGTAACGAGGTGATTGATATAGTGAGCATGAGAATGACTCAAGAGGATACCGATATATCCTACCTCGGGTTTGTAAAGTATCACGAAGTAAAGGGAATACCACATGCTAACTAATGCTTCACTCGAATATCATTCGTGTATTCATACGGATCAATATGGATGTCAATGGTTTCGTTATTGGTGATTGAACGTAAGGGTTTTGTTCATGTCTATGTTTTACCGAACCTACATGGTCATAAACCTAAGGGAAACACGATCTATTGAGTGTTGGTGGAATAAGAATTATGAGAAAATATTATCAGAATAGTTTTGAAATATAAGAAATAGTTTCAAGAGAAACCATAAGCGTCTCGGCGTTACCGGAAGAGTTTCGGATAATACCGGGTAATAATAAATTCTAAAGGGCTCTAATATGATTAGGAGGCCCCTGTAATTTATTCATAGTCAATGGACTAAAGAAAATAAGAAAAGACCTATTAGGGGAGAGTTAATGGGCCCTAAGACGCATTGGTGGAGGCGCCCCAAGGGGAGGCCGAATTGTGAGGTGGAGTTGGACTCCACCACCTCCTAGGCCGACACAAGGGGACGGAAACCCTTCCCCAAGTTGGCCAACCTCCCTTGTAGACACAAGTTTTGGAGTGTCCTCTAATTCTATTTTTAAATTCGATCGAGTTGATCTAATTAGAGCTAGACCTACATCTCTCTAATCCACATAATAGAGAAGCCATGTGCCAAGCTTTTCTTCTCCCTCTAATTCTCCGGTGAAGATTAGCTCTGAACGGCGAAGCGCTGCCGGATCGTGAAGCTTGTATGCTTAAAATCTATAGAGAGGTTGTGCTTTCGGTCTTCGGTTCGAGGGATCGTTCGTGAACGGTTCGAGGGACTTCATCGACGATCTACACTTCATTTAGGTAATGATCCGATCTAAAGCTCTTCTTCATAGTTTTCCTAGGATCGTGATCGTAGGGCAATTTTTTTATTTTCTACTACGTTTCCCAACATACACAATTGTTAATAAAATCACTGTGTTCTAATAATGATGTGTGGACATTAATGACAACATAGCTTCCGCATACAATCACCACTGAAATTAATTAATAATTGACTTGGATCAGAAGTTATACATATTATAGACCTCATGATCAGAAAATCTGGTTGTGGGGCTATATATGTCATCATGTGATATATTAGTGGGATGCAGACACAACAATTGTTCATACTACATTAGAACTAGCAAAACATTAATATTCTTATAAGGATAATAACTAGTCTGGAGAGCACGATAGACCACGAAATTATGTCGCATATCAACCTCATTCCTAAGTTACATCGTCAAGTTACATTCCATGGTTGCCAAGTTAGCAAAGTAGTCATCGCCAATATATGTGAATTCGGACTTATCATGGTATGTGCTAAGCTCCCACATCTAGAATTAATGATATGAAGGTGCGTACAAAAAGTATCCACCATTTTTAAGGAAATAAATATCCCCATATGGCCTACAATTTTTTTTAAGGAAACTATCCACCATTTTTAAGGAAATAAAATCCCCATATCCCCGTATATATGAGCGCTTGCGTATGCACTGTGTTAAAAAAAATCCCCATATGACATAATGCTTCTTCTTGCAGGCTGTATTTAAAAATATCTACTACTACTCTGTCAGCAAGATGATTTTAAGAACTAACAGACACAACTTTATGTTTTAAGAAAATGACAGAATATTTGTATCAAAAAACATGTCTTGAAATTATGTAAAATTGTGCAAAACTGCAGAAACAAACGATCTGGTGCATGGGCTACGTATGGCAAATGTTTTTTTTCTTGAAAAAGAAAAATAAAAAATCATATTTAAAAAAAAATAGTAGTACATATGCATATAGATGTCTAGTATATGCATACGAGTTTCGAGTTTGCATCAATATATATTTCACATGTGGTGTACACACAAAAATGTTATTACTGTATGTTATTTTTGGTGCTGTGAATTTGCCCTTTTTGTGTGTGAACTGTGAAGCCTACAAAACAATATATTATTTAATAAAAAAACTACAGATACATTGGAAACGTCAATATGTATCCACAGAAAGAAATTTGAATTGTCTTTAGACAGCTGTAAATGTCCTCTTGGGATTTGTTAATACTTTGTGGAGCCACCGGGCCAAAAGGCTTTTTTTTACAGTTTTCTCGCAGATGATCTTGAACGTAAGAAAATATTTCAAAATACTATCTCCGGTCTTTTTAGTCCGCATTTAAGTTTTGTCCGAAGTCAAAGTGCCTTTACTTTCATCAAACTTATAGAAAAAAGTATTAACATTCACAATGCCAAATCAACATTGTTAGATTCATTACAAATGTAGTTTCTTAGCATACATATTTCATATTGTAGATGTTGATACTTTTTAATATAAGTTTGATCAAACTTCACAAAGTTTGACTTGACACGAATCTAACATGCGAAGTAAAAATGACAGGAGGGAGTATGTTACACGCGAGGATACACAAATTAATTAGCCGGATATCGACGACATCTCAGCACGAGAACGTGTCCTCAGTCACATGAAGCTGGTTTCGTACAGATTATCAAGGACAATATTAAGGAGGGTCAGTCGGCCGGGAAGTCACAGCACAAATCAATTTGAATTAATAGCTAGTGCCTACTAGTGGTGTACGAGTTCATGCATTGGAGAGAGGTGCGTAACGTAACGTGGCTGCCCGTGACTCCTAGCGGCTGTTGCAAGCTGCTAGTTTTTCCAACTGCATGGATCTGTGTGAGTGAGCTGCGTTCTTTCGTTTTTCCACGCGTCGTCGTCGTACGTGTGCTGGGACGAGTGATGCCGACGAGGAGCATCGGTCGACATGGACACCCATCCAACAGCTATAGCTAGCTAGTAGTAGCCGCCAGGGACTAGCTGGGAAGAGAGAGATTGTCCGTGTCGACAAGAGTGAAGGAAGATGGAGTACTGTGGTGGATGCATGGCATGTTATGCACTCGCTGGTAATTGTTTCACTCACAGCACAGATACAAGGGGATTTCGGTGAAGGGGAGAGAGGACGAAGACAAGTACAGGAATGAAGGAATTACATGGATGCCCTAGAGAACTGAAGACACTATGCATCAAGACAGGCTAGTGCTTGATTGGTTCCTGCGCGAATGAAGGAATCCTAGCTAGCTAGCTAGCAACTATATGTGTGTATGTATAACATAGAGTGACACACATCGTGACATTCATCCAATCCAGGAGACACATCACATCGACTCGACATCCGCCAAACTTATTTCGTACTTCGACTTACCTACACAGTGGTTACATTCAAATACCATATATGCTTCTAATAATAGGTATTCCATCCGTTCACAATTATGAAATGTTCTAATGTTTTTTCGAATCTGAATGTATATACACATTTTATTTTTATTTTTTGCGAAAAAAGCAATCTGGTTCTATTTTAAAAAGGCCTACCGAACGTACAAAGCACTCCAAACATATAGACACATTTTAGTGCCGTTATTCACTCATTTAGTCCATATGCAGCTTATATTAAAATATCTAAATCATCTTGTAATTGTGAACGAAGGGAGTACCGTACATATTCAGCAACAGCTAGCTAGGTTGCCGACATACTTAGGTACGATCAAGCTGCATGCTTGGATGTCCGTGGACCGGGGCCCCACAAAACCTTCCAGAAAAACACACATCGCCGGTTGCAGCAAAGATTCCTGAACAACTGCATCCATCTTTTTTTTTTTGCCGAAATAGAACTTATATTACTCAGAAGAAAAGTTACAATCCTTATTACATTGTTCGATAGCCACAGCAGAGCAGAGCCTAGCCGTACAACCATCAATCCTACCACAATTTGCCATAGTGTGATTAGCAAGAATATGAGTACGTCTAATGTGAGTAATACAAGTTCTCCATTCCCCCTTGAGCTGCATGAACTCATGAACTACGAAACAATAGGATGAACTTCGAGAACTTTTGGATCAGAATGCACGGGTTCCTATCTACTGTTCAGGAGGTGTGGAATGAAGATCACAACCATGTAGAGCCATACCATGTGTTACACCACAAGCTGAAGAAGACTAGCATCAGGCTAAAAGTGTGGAGTAAAACTCTCTTCTCAAACGCGAAAGTCCAGCTCCACATGGCTCTAGAGATTATCCTTCGCCTTGACGTTGCCCAAGAATCACGAGCCCTCGGCTTGGGGGAGCTTGACCTCCGTGCGAGGCTCAAGAGACGCGTGATCAGCTTGGCTGTACCTGAGAAGGCTCGGAAAAGGCAAAACTCTAGAATCACAAACATTAAAGAAGGGGATGCTAACACAAGATTCTTTCACCTGAGAGTTAACTGTCGAAGGAGGAAAATTTTCATTCATCGCCTAAAGCACAATATGGGTTGGGTAACCGATGACAATCACAAAAAGGACATTATTCACCGCCACTTTTCCTCGATCATCAAGAAAGGCCCCCGATGGCACAAGGATCTCAACTGGAGTAGCTTACCCACCCCGGCTTGTGACCTCTCAGACAGCGGAGCTCCTTTTACCATTGACGAGATTAGGCGTGCTGTGTTTGACTCTCCGAGTGATAAGGCGCCGAGGCATGATGGCTTCACGGGTACGTTCTTCAAGGCATGTTGGACATCATAAAGGTGGATGTCAAGACCACCGTCGACCACTTTTCCAACCTCCATGCCCCAAATTCCATTGGTTGAAACTTCGCCAACCTTGCGAGTATCCCCAAGAAAGACGGTGTCGAAGACATGTCCGACTTTAGACCTGTAAGTCTGATCCATGCTATCTCTAAGCTTAATTGCCAAAATGATGGCGACTCGCCACTCTATTCACAGGGATGACCTTGTCTCACAGGCCCAGAGTGCCTTCATCAAGAAGCGGAGCATCCACGACAAATTCATTTATGTCCGCAACCTCGCTAGACATTTTCACCGGAACAAAACCTCCATGTTGCTTTTCAAGCTCGATATCAAGAAGGCTTTTGACTCAGTTCGGTGAGACTACTTAGTTGATTTGCTGTAGCACCTTGGCTTCCCAGCGCGCTTCAGGGGTTGGGTTTCGGCCCTTCTATCTACGGCCTCTTCAAGAGTTTTGGTCAGTGGCACAGTTGGCGGTCCCATCAGACACGGGAAGGGCCTAAGGCAAGGGGGGCCTCTGTCTCCTCTCCTTTTTGTGCTTGCCATCGGCCCCTGCACCACATCTTGCACAAAGCCACAGTGCAAGGAAAGCTCCAACGGTTTCGTGGAGATCCCGCAACTCTCCATGCTTCTCTGTATGCCTGACACAATTGTTTTTATTAAGCTAGACAAGGAAGATGTTGGTTTCCTCGCCTCCACTCTTGACACGTTTGGGGAGGACACGGGCTTGGTCACCAACTGCAGCAAGAGCATGGTTGCTCCAATCCGTTGTGTTGGCCTTGATCTCCAGGACATTCTTCACCACAGCGAAGCTTTCATCCTTCCCCATGAGATACCTTGGGCTTCCCCTTTCGGTCACCAGGCTCAAAGCGATACATTTCCCGCCTCTTGAAGATAAGATTGCCCATAAGCTTGCGCCATGGATTGGGCAGCTCCTGGCAGGGCCGTCCTAGTCATGGCGGTGCTAACAATCATTGCCATCTACACTATCACATCGCTCGTGCTCCCAACAGAGGTGATGTACTGCAGGATGCTGCTAACGCAACACATGAATTAGAGACCCTTCAACCAAACTGTGTGAGATGCATTATTCACAAACTGTACACTTTTTGTTGTTCAGACTTTTGTGTGCCAGAGAGGCATGATATGCTGAATTACTAACTAGCAGTAGAAATTCTCTTCTAGCTAGCGGCTTGATTTTAGTTTCTTCTATGCCATACTTTGTCATACCCCTCTTTTTTAAACTTGTTTTTCAACACTAATGTATCATATACATTTATGAATACAACAGCGCAAGGGCACTGACATGGATGACAAAGGAAGCGACCCTGAGAATGAGAAAAATATAAAAGGCAAAGTGCCGTGTCTTGATGATCCAAAGTTAGAAGAGAGAGGATATCATGTAGAAATCACTAACACGGAAGCACCAGAGGATTTGCTTTTGGAAAAAGTTGCTACACTGATTTGTAACATTTTTCTATATATATTCATTTTTTCGAGTTTATTTAGTTGATACAGGAAGTTAACTAGGTAACACAGCAAATTTTTGTTAACACATTATTATTTTTGGTAACCCTTGAAGATCCAGTGTCTCCATACTCTTTGCTGAAGTTTCTAAACTAGTCAATACATATATTTGTTAACTAAGCTACTTCAGATGGGAGGAAGTATATAGTTTTTTTACTTTTTTATATTGGCTGAGCCTGACCTGTAATTTATCTTTGTTCAATAGCTTTTTTCGGATGTGTGTAAAAACAAACAAACCAATTCATGGCCAGCCTAATCACAACAAACAAAGTAAGCAACCCAACCCAAAGTAACAAACAAACAGAAAAACAGAAATAAGCCCAACGCCAAGCCGGATACAACCCAGCTGAGGGACAGCTAGTAAACAGGCCTAATGTATCATGATGACGTCAGCCGACTGAGACTTCGCGAACTCTCAATCGACTGAGACCTAGACAAACCCATTAACTAATATTCGGCTTTGTCTAAAAAACTAATATTCGGCTAAGAATGCATTGAGACCTCCAAATCCACGAACGGATTCACACGGAACGAGTCATGTCCACCACCGCAACCCTATCGCTCACTGCTCCTCTCTGGTGCGCCACTCGGTCTCCTCCTACCTCCCATCTAGGTGCGGCGCGGGCCCTCTTCCTCCTTCTCCCCTCCCTCTAGCTTTAGCTCGTGCGCACCGCGGGCCTTCTCCCTCTCGCTCCATCTCCTGCACAGCCGTCCCTCTCGCTCGCTCCACATCTTGCGCCGCTGGACCTCTCCCTCGATCCATCTCCTGTGCCTCTTGCGTTGCTGACGTGTGTGCCACCAGCCCTCTCTTCCTTGGATCTGCGTCAACTGCTTATTCATCTCATCCTGTATCGATCTGATTTGCAGGATACAAGGGGAAGAAGGCAGGGGTTAGGTGGAGATAATTGCATGTTCAGTCCTTATAGTTTTTTTTGCATGGTAATATATGTCACATTCATATCATAAAGAACAAAGTACAAGTCACGTAAAGACCGACATGACAAAACTGAAAAGATAGCAGAACATCTCTAAGCTTGACACCAACGCCCTGATACGTCTCCAACGTTTCTATAATTTTTTATTGTTCCATGCTATTATATTATCTGTTTTGGATGTTTAATGGGCTTTATTATGCTCTTTTATATTATTTTTGGGACTAACCTATTAACCGAAGGCCCAGTGCAAATTGTTGTTTTTTGCCTATTTCAGTGTTTCGCAGAAAAGGAATATCAAACGGAATCTAAACGGAATGAAACCTTCGCGAGGATCTTTCTTGGAACAAACGCAATCCAGGAGACTTGGAGTGGAAGTCAGAGATGCAACGAGGGCTTCTACATCAACACCATAGCCTCTCCGATGATGTGTGAGTAGTTTACCACAGACCTTCGGGTCCATAGTTATTAGCTAGATGGCTTCTTCTCTCTCTTTGGATCTCAATACAAAGTTCTCCTCGATGTTCTTGGAGATCTATTCGATGTAATACTCTTTTGCGGTGTGTGTTTGCCGAGATCCGATGAATTGTGGGTTTATGAACTTGATTATCTATGAATATTATTTGGTTCTTCTCTGAATTCTTATATGCATGATTTGATATCTTTGCAAGTCTCTTCGAATTATCGGTTTAGTTTGGCCTACTAGATTGATCTTTCTTGCAATGGGAGATGTGCTTAGCTTTGGGTTCAATCTTGCGGTGCTCGATCCCAGTGACAGAATGAGAACCGACACGTATTGTTTTGTTGCCATCGAGGATAAAAAGATTCGGTTTATATCATATTGCTTGAGTTTATCCCTCTACACCATGTCATCTTGCCTAATGCGTTACTCCGTTCTTATGAACTTAATACTCTAGGTGCATGCTGGATAGCGGTCGATGTGTGGAGTAATAGTAGTAGATGCAGAATCGTTTCGGTCTACTTGACACGAACGTGATGCCTATATTCATGATCATTGCCTTAGATATCATCATAATTATACACTTTTCTATCAATTGCTCGGCAGTAATTTGTTCACCCACCGTGATATATGCTATATTGAGAGAAACCACTAGTGAAACCTATGGCCCCCGGGTCTACTTTACATTATATAAGTTTCCAATCTTCAATTCTAGTTTACTATTTATTTTGCAATCTTTACTTTTCAATCTATACAACAAAAGTACCAAAAATATTTATCTTATTATCTTTTATCAGATCTCACTTTTTGCAAGTGGCCGTGAAGGGATTGACAACCCCTTTATCGCGTTGGTTGCAAGGTTCTTGATTGTTTGTACAGGTACTAGGCGACGTGTGTGTAGTCTCCTACTATACCTTGGTTATCAAAAACTGAGGGAAATACTTGCGCTACTTTGCTGCATCACCCTTTCCTCTTCAAGGGAAAACCAACGCATGCTGAAGAGGTAGAAAGAAGGACTTCTAGCGCTGTTGCCGGGGAGATCTACGCTCAAGTCAAGACATACCAAGTACCCATCACAAACTCTTATCCCTCACATTACATTATTTTCCATTTGCCTCTCGTTTTCCTCTCCCCCACTTCACCTTTGCCGTTTTATTTTGCCCTTTTTCATTCGTCTCTTTTCGCTTGCTTCTTGTGTGCCCGTTCTTAGTGCGATTTGTTGCCATCATGTCTGAAATTGGGGAGGTTATCGTCGAAAAGGATAATAGTAACAATGGGGGAAACCTTTATGCTTTTGATAATCCTCATGAAGAATCTACTATTCTACACACTAAAAAGTTTCGGATTGGTAGTGGTAATATTATTGGAAAAGGAGTTATTCAAGATTTCTTTACTTGTGCCGGTGCTTTGCCCACTATGGGAGGGTCTATTCTTCATAGAACTAGTAGTCTTGCGGAGCTATATCTTTGCTCATAGTTGAACTTGAAAGACAATTTATGCATATGCATCCTTGCATACAAAGGATTTTCCTAGAATTTTCCAATATTGAGCATTCTTCTGTTAAACGTGCAACTACTATCTTTTTGGCACATGAGTTCAGATTTATTATGAAAGAGGCCAAGGAAATTTTTGCGCATTATAGGGTGGATGCTGGCTGTTGTGGAATTGTCACGGCAGATGTCCTAGTGTGAGGACTTAGTCGTGAGGCCAACACACCTATGCGATAGCTTGAAGGGGTTGGTCGGAATCGAGAAACGCGAGGCGATCAACACATAAGACAAGGATTTAGACAGCTTCGGGACCCGGGAAACATCATCCGGTAATAACCCTACATGCTTTTTGTGGCTAGGTCTCATTATCATCACGAGGGAGTCGCCGTAAACCGGATCTCCTAGTTATGTCTAACCTTCAGATCCTCTCCCCTCTTGGAGTGCCCTGCCCCTCCTTATATAAATTGAAGGGGCGGGTTACATGTAGAGTCCAACCCGGATTAAGACTTAGACTATTCTGACTTCTCTTCATGGGCTTCTTAACATCTTGGGCTTCTTAACGTCTCGGGCTTATTAACCCCGGGCGACTCTGTCTGCTGGGTTATGACTGTCCGCCGGGTTATGACTGTCTGCCGGGTTATCATCTGTCGGGTTATCATCTACCGGGTTATCATCTGCCTTAACTCTCTGCCGGTTTATCAAGTCCCAGTCGGGTTATAATTCCGGCCGGGTCATACCACGGGTTATATCCCCGACATTGGCCCCCAGTTTAATTTGGACTTATCCATGTTAAACTGATCCTGCAAAGTAAACACAAGAACAATTTTGACAGATTATGCTCCGGTTTAAGAATTCTTGTAAGCCGACACCTGATCATCCTTAAGTCCTTGTCATTTCCTTCTTCTACAAAATCCGGGTTAACAGACCAGCTTCATAATCAATTTGCTGACGTTGGTTTCTCACAGAGAAAATTGTGAAGAATAATTCATTTGACTCAGCTTCCAATTCTTAAAAAATATTGGTCCTTGAAATACTCATCTGATTCTTCAGCCGACTTGAAGATGTAAAACTTGTCGGTTTATCATTGCCAAAATTGCCGGTTTATGAATATTGATGACACCGGGTCATAATCGTTGTTAACATCAAGCTTAAAAATATACCTCTTATATGCATGTCACTTGTAGCCCCCAAGTCTTAAGAAGGGAACGTTGTAACAGCTTAAGACTTGCTTCAATATGAATGTCACAAGCTTAAAGAAATCCAGGTTGTTCATCTTAATCACTAGTCAGAACTGAGTATTCCACATATGTAGCCCCCAAGTGTCGGGTTGTCATGCTTGCAGGAACCTGGGACTTGAAATTGCCTTATGCTCATAAAAACTTCAACCAGTGTAGCCCCCAAGGGCCGGGTTATTATGCAATAATGAGCAGGGACTTTGTATGTATGATCATGTAGATTCAAGCAGCAACGTGTAACCCCCAAGGGCCGGCTCAGTAAGATACTATTGACCTGGGACTTTATATATACTTCTTTGAAAACAACATCATATGATGTAACACCCATCATGGGGCTTGAACCCACGTCCACAAGGTTAAGAGCTTTCTGCTTTACCAACTGAGCAGTGGATCCTTCAATATAATGGAATAAGGTTTGTGTACCTTGAATTTTAACAGGAGCAATTGGTAGCCCCCAAGGGCCGGCTCATTACGATGTAATGAGTCGGGTCTTCAATAAGGTGATCAAAAAATGACTTTGCATTAGCCCCCAAGTGCCATGGTGCATGTTGGCAGTGACATGGGACTTGCATATTTGATGTAATCTCAATTTGAATAATGTAGCCCCCAAGTGCCGGGTCGTAAGCCTGCAGCGACTCGGGACTATTCCTTCCATTGTAGAATAAATCATATCCATCGATAAGATAATATCCATTGCGCTAAAGCGACTTTGAAACCTCAATCATAATACTGGTTATTGATAACCATAATAAAAATCCAGCCATGTTGGCTATTAAAGATTTGAATAATATAATCCAATGATTTATAAGCGCATGGTTCCAATGGCGCAATCCCAATATATACTAGCGACTTAACGTCCAAAGCCATACCGGGTTAATGAACACTGGATAATTATCTTATCTCATACTGGCGACTTATAGTCGAAAACCAGGTCAGGTTAATAAAGACCGGTGAATTATAATCATAAAGCATTATCAGCCTCATCAAATAAACCTCAAAAGATCAAGAGGGTTTAAGCTATGGTTCGGATACGACCAGAGCCCCCAAGTGATCATCCTGGTGGCCTTAGGCCGATCAAGAGGGTATAAGCTTTGGTTTGGATACGACCAGAGCCCCCAAGTGATCATCCTGGTGGCCTTACGCCAATCACGAGGGTATAAGCTATGGTTCGGATACGACCAGAACCCCCAAGTGATTATCCTGGTGGCCTTACGCCAATCAAGAGGGTATAAGCTATGGTTCGGATACGACCAGAGCCCCCAAGTGATTATCCTGGAGGCCTTACGCCAATCAAGAGGGTATAAGCTATGGTTCGGATACGACCAGAGCCCCCAAGTGACCATAGAAGCAGGGTACCTATGTTTGAGTTGTGGTTTGCAACAGACTCTCTTTGGTCCCTTTAATTTTTTCTGAGAACTCGAACTTTGTGAGAGATAAATTCTTCTTGAGCCGGAATTTGAGCCGGAATTTGAGCCGGATATTGAGAGCTTCAGAGCTTTGTGGGAGTCAGAATTCCCTTGAACCGGATTTTAAACCGGAATTTTCATTTAGAGCCGGAAATTTTCTGACGGCTTTTAAATTTTCACCAATATGGCGGTAGCCTCCGGAACCGGGTTATCTTCCCCTTCAATGTCCTGGGGTTCTTGAATTCACTGAAACCGGCCAAATTTGCCAAGTCATGTTATTGTAGCCCCCGAGTCTAAAGATGACTCGAGGAGTTGTCTTGAGATTCTCCATAATTGACCGTGATATAAACCGGCATATAGTTGAACAGCGGGACGATGTAATATGGTGAAGCTTAGCGGCAAAGGTGGTAAGTTGATGACCTTCGCAATACTCATTGTATATCCCAATATGAGTCATTCAATAAACTTGGTGACTTGGTGGTCACTTCTTCAGTAGACAATTTGTCCTGCACATGAAAATATATAGACCAAAGTAATAGTTCTTTGATAAAAACAATATGTGCCAATAAAATAGACTTAGATAGACATCACCTGACTTTGTCCGGACAACGGATGATTCGTAAGTAATACCAGTTTAACCCCAGAGAACATTGCGTGTGAGTCAATTAGCCTAATCACCTCCTGATACCGCGGCGGTTCAGCGGGCGAAGAGGTGGAGGCACGCCAGTTCTGGCGCGGCTGCAGCAGCTCGGAGGTGCCCCGGCGATCCCGTGGTGTTGAGGCGGAGGCCACAGACTCATTTTTACTTTGTTGTGGTCAGCCGGTCTATAGGATTGCCCATGCATGTGCTTTGTCATCCCTACACCCATGAACAAGCTCACTACTGCTCTTTCCTTGGCAGTGCTTTGTCACAGTTCTTTTTTTCTTTTTTTTCAACCGTCTCTTCATATCTTTTTCTGGGCGCAGAAAAACACACAGGAAGCGCGTCCCAGGGTAGGCCATTACTGAGATGTATGCATGATGCAACAGGCAGCACAATCCTTTCAAGTTCGATGCGGTACCAATCCTTGGACAATTTGACAACTCAGAATGGTGACTTGATGGAGACCATCGACTTGAGGCTGTTTTGGCGATTCGGCGGCTGAAGCAAGCTCGCATGTGATCCGGCCAGCTCCGACGGAGACCGGCTTGAGGCGGGGCGAGGCCGCAGCGGAGGCGGTTTGCAATCGACGAGACGGGTCAAGCGGCAGGGGAGACGGCCCCAGGTTAAGGCAGTATGCGGGCGCGCGGCGACTCGGCAACAGAGCGCGGACAGTCGAGTATGCAGGATCGTGTGTGGCGACGACTCGCGGTGCGGGCCGGCTCATCGGTGGCGGCTCGATGCGAGGCGGCCTGGAGGCGCGGTAGTAGTGAGCCAGTAGACACATGTGGCAGTGAACCAGCGCAACGGAGCCTGCAGGCAGAATGGCGGCGGGTCGCATCCGCAGTTGGAGAAGCGACGATGTGTAGGGGCGCAGAGTGACAGCGATTTGAAGTAACAGAGGGTCGTGGCAGGTTGATGCTACTGGAAACGTCAGTGGCTCAGAGCGGAAGAAAAGGCCGTGGCGGGTTATGGCAACTTAGTGCGGGCGGTGGCTCGGCTCCGTTGCGGCGCAGTTGGAGAGGTGCAACCGTGGCTGGTTTCAGTGCGGGCGGTCTGAAGTAAAGCATGGCGAGAGGCGGCCGCAGCGACTCGCAGCAGAGGCAAGGAGACCCGCCGGCTGTCGACGATTGATTCGGTCCCGATGGCGGGAGCAGCGACTCGCAGGTGAGGCCGAGCCCTTGGCGATTCACGGCAGTAGTTGGGTTTATAATCCGGCCGCGGAGGTAAAGATGACCGTGGCAGGCTCGTGCGATGTAGAAGTGAGACAGAGGTTCGGCAGCTCGAGGTGAATCCGGGACCACAGCGGCAGAGTTGGAGGCAGGCGGTTTAACACGAGGCCACCGGCGTGGTCGTTGCTGCAGCGGAGACCATGCAAGGCAGAGGCGAGCAACTGGTTTGCGGGCGAAAGTGAACCGCCGTGGCAACTTGAAGCAACGTAGGGCCGCGACGGGTCTGACGAAGCGGAGGTGCGGCCCGGTTGGAGACGAAGGTGGCGAGGCCGGTTCGGCGCAGCGCTAGGTAAGGTGGGCCGCGGCAGGGTCGCGGGGCGACTCCAGGTTCGGTAGTAGCGGCGACGGGGAGGCCGGGTCAACTTGACCCAGCGGCGGTTCAACACCGGGACGGCAGCCCATCTCAGAGGCAGCACCAGAGGCGGTTTGAAGCGGAAGCAAGGTCGTCGGGGCGGCTCAGAGCAGCTTTCAGGAGCAAAAAACGAGGCCACTCGATGACTCAATACGGGACGGCGGAGACCGCCGGCTCAAGCGGCTCGATCCAGGCGTGCGGACGGCGGAGGCTCAGTGGCAAAAGGAGGCATGGTTGGCGACTCGTCAGGGTGGGCCGGCTCACAGATGGAGGTGGGCGCACTGGCGACGCAGCGAGCCACAGCGGTGGCGGATTGGTGACTTGAGGCCGCGGGGCGAGGGCTGAGCCCGCTGTGGATGACTGGCGGCGGAAGTAGCAGGGCCGGCCCGGAGGCGATGGCTTGAGCCCGGCCACCGCGGAGACGCGCGGCACCGGGGCGGCGGTTTAGAGGCACGACTGCGACGTGGTGGCGGAGTCCGAGGCCGTATCTGCTTTCCATGTCGTGGCCGGTTTGACCGGTTCTCGTCTGTGTCCTCCTCCCAGCCGTGGTTGGTGTGACAGAAAAAAGGAGCTTCAGTGATCACCAAGATTAACGCGTCAACGTAGTTGATCGAATCCTTGTTGCTTAGCGGATTCGAGCGTGTCTCTGTCTTTCCGTTGGAAACAGAAAATAACCCGTTATTTGGCAGTCGCCGGTTCGTCGCACATCAAACAAATCATGGATGTTTGCACACACTTGAAAAACCATATTCATCTCGGCTTCTCACGGCAGCACTCTCGAAATTAATCTGCCTCCGAACCGGCGGAACGTCAAGTCGCATGCGGTGGCGCACCGATCCAATCATAATTTTTCCTTATACTCAAATCTCACAGATTATCAATCTGAACCAATAAACTTGAAGTTTGATGCGGATCTTTTCTAAACCGGCTCTTCTTCATCCGGAAAATCACAAACTTCTCGATCCCTAAAAGGAATTCCTCCAAGAACTCAACACCACCGTGCGCAAGCCCCACGATGGGCCCCAACTGTCGTGCAATTGTCACGACAGATATCCTAGTGTGAGGACTTATTCGTGAGGCCAACGCACCTATGCGGTAGCTTGAAGGGGTTGGTCGGAATCGAGAAACGCGAAGCGATCAACACACAAGACAAGGATTTAGACAGCTTCGAGCCCCGGGAAACATCATCCGGTAATAACCCTACATGCTGTTTGTGGCTAGGTCTCATTATCATCACGAGGAAGTCGTCGTAAACCGGCTCTCCTAGTTATGTCTAACCTTCAGATCCTCTCCCCTCTTGGAGTGCCCTGCCCCTCCTTATATAAGTTGAAGGAGCGGGTTACATGTAGAGTCCAACTCGGATTAAGACTTAGACTATTCTGACTTCTCTTCATGGGCTTCTTAACATCTTGGGCTTCTTAACGTCTCGGGCTTATTAACCCCAGGCGACTCTGTCTGCTGGGTTATGACTGTTTGCCGGGTTATGACTGTCTGCCGGGTTATCATCTGCCGGGTTATTGATGACCGACAAGTATAGGGGATCTATCGTAGTCCTTTCGATAAGTAAGAGTGTCGAACCCAACGAGGAGCAGAAGGAAATGATAAGCGGTTTTCAGCAAGGTATTCTCTGCAAGCACTGAAATTATCGGTGACAGGTAGTTTTGTGATAAGGTAATTTGTAACGGGTAACAAGTAACATGTGTAAATAAAGTGCAGCAAGATGGCCCAATCCTTTTTGTAGCAAAGGACAAGCTTGGACAAACTCTTATATAGAGAAAAGCGCTCCCGAGGACACATGGGAATTATCGTCAAGCTAGTTTTCATCACGTTCATATGATTCGCGTTCGTTACTTTGATAATTTGGTATGTGGGTGGACTGGTGCTTGGGTCCTGCCCTTACTTGGACAAGCATCCCACTTATGATTAACCCCTATTGCAAGCATCCGCAACTACAAAAGAAGTATTAAGGTAAACCTAACCATAACCTGAAACATATGGATCCAAATCAGCCCCTTACGAAGCAACTCATAAACTAGGGTTTAAACTTCTGTCACTCTAGCAACCCATCATCTACTTATTACTTCCCAATGCCTTCCTCTAGGCCCAAACAATGGTGAAGTGTCATGTAGTCGACGTTCACATGACACCACTAGAGGAAAGACAACATACATCTCATCAAAATATCAAACGAATACCAAATTCACATGACTACTAATAGCAAGACTTCTTCCATGTCCTCAGGAACAAACGTAACTACTCTCAAATCATATTCATGTTCATAATCAGAGGAGTATTAATACGCATAATGGATCTGAACATATGATCTTCCACCAAATAAACCAACTAGCATCAACTACAAGGAGTAATCAACACAATTAGCAACCCACAGGTACCAATCTGAGGCTTTGGGACAAAGATTGGATACAAGATATGAACTAGGGTTTGAGAGGAGATGGTGCTGGTGAAGATGTTGATGGAGATTGACCCTCCTCCCATGAGAGGATCGTTGGTGATGACGATGGCGATGAGTTCCCCCTCCCGGAGGGAAGTTTCCCCGGCAGAACAGCTCTGCCGGAGCCCTAGATTGGTTCCGCCAAGGTTCCGCCTCGTGGCGGCGGAGTTTCTTCCCGAAAGCTTGCTTATGATTTTTCCTCGGACGAAAGACTTCATATGGCAGAAGATAGGCACCGAAGGCCTGCCAGGGGGCCCATGAGGCAGGGGGCGCGCCCAGGGGGGTAGGGCGCGCCTCCCACCCTCTTGGCCAGGGTGTGGCCCCTCTGGTATTTTCTCCGCTCAGTATTTTTTATTAATTCCAAAAATGACTTCCGTGAAGTTTCAGGACTTTTGGAGCTGTGCAGAATAGGTTTCTAATATTTGCTCCTTTTCCAGCCCAGAATTCCAGTTGCCCGCATTCTCCCTGTTCATGTAAACCTTGTAAAATAAGAGAGAATAGGCATAAGTATTGTGACATAACGTGTAATAACAGCCCATAATGCAACAAATATCGATATAAAAGCATGATGGAAAATGGACGTCTCAACTCCCCCAAGCTTAGACCTCGCTTGTCCTCAAGCGGAAGCCGATAACGATAAATATGTCCACATGTTTATAGATAGAGGTGTCAATAAAATAAAATATGGACATGAGGGCATCATGACTATTCTTATAACAACAACATATATGGATATTGTCATATGATTTCTTATGCTCAAGTAATAATCTATTCACAATGTAAAGTATGAATCAGAAACTTACGCTACTTTGCTGCATCACCCTTTCCTCTTCAAGGGAAAACCAACGCATGCTCAAGAGGTAGCACGCCCATCACCCGCCTTCGGCACCACCATAGCAGCACCGAGGAAAAGAATGACGAATCACCTCCTCACCCGAGCTCGACGCGGCTCCATCGCTGATATGCAGCTTTGCGGACCTCCAAGGTGGCTCACCAAAAGTGAAGCCCTTGCCGTTGAACGAATCAGACCAGGGCAACACCCCGGACACGCCATCGAACTCCAGATCTGGCACCCCACCACGACTAAAATGCCGAAGGAGGAAACCATACCTGCCATCCACGAACCACGAGCCCAGCACATGCTCCGTCTTCTAGATGTCGTCGATGCAGACCACAATCCGCATCCAGATCCCGCTATTGGTTATTGGCCGGAGAGGTGTCTCGGTCATGTCTGCATGGTTCCCGAACCCGTAGGGTCTACACACTTAATGTTCGGTGACGCTAGAGTTGTAATGGGAATAATATGTGGTTACCGAAGGTTGTTTGGAGTCCCGGATGAGATCCCGGACGTGACGAGGAACTCCGGAATGGTCCAGAGGTGAAGATCGATATATTGGACGAAGGGTATTGGAGTCCGGAATTGTTCTGGGAGTACCGGGTGACGACCAGCGTGACCGAAAGGAGTTTCGGAGGCCCCGGCAAGCATTGGGAGGCCTTATGGGCCAAGGGGAGGGGCACACCAGCCCACTAAGGGGTTGGGCGCCCCTCCCACCCCATCTCACGCAACCTGGAGAGGTGGGGCGCCTCCCCTAGGGCAGCCGCCCCTCCCGGCTTGGGGGGCAAGTTTCCTAGGGGTGGGGGCGCCCAAACCCATCTAGGGTTTCCCTGTGGCCACCGTCCCTCCCCTAGGGAAACCCTAGGGCGCCTCCTCCTCCCCCCTTCCCCCTATATATAGTGAGGGAGAGAGAGGGCAGCCGCACCCCCTTCCCTGGCGTAGCCCCTCTCTCCTCCAACACCTCCTCCTCCTCCGTAGTGCTTCGCGAAGCCATGCCGGAGAACCGCAAGCTCCACCACCACGCCGTCGTGCTGCCAGAGCTTTCCCTCAACTTATCCTCTCCCCTTGCTTGATCAAGGAGGAGACGTCCCTGGGTTGTACGTGTGTTGAACGCGGAGGCGCCATCCGTTCAGCGCTTGGACGGATCTTCCGCTATTTGAATCACCGCGAGTACGACTCCATAAACCGCGTTCCTGTAATGCTTACGCTTAGCAATCTTCAAGGGTATGAAGATGCACTCCCTCTCTCTCATTGCTAGCATCTCCTAGATTGATCTTGGTGACATGTAGGAAAATTTTGAATTATTACTACGTTCCCCAACAGTGGCATCATGAGCCAGGTCTATGCGTAGATTCTATGCACGAGTAGAACACAAGTAGTTGTGGGCGATGATTTGTTCAATTTGCTTACCGTTACTAGTCTTATCTTGATTCGGCGGCATTGTGGGATGAAGCGGCCCGGACCGACCTTACACGTACGCTTACGTGAGACTGGTTCCACCGACAGACATGCACTTGATGCATAAGGTGGCTAGCGGATGTCTGTCTCTCCCACTTTAGTCTGATCGGATTCGATGAAGAGGGTCCTTATGAAGGGTAAATAGTAATTGGCATATCACTGTTGTGGCTCTTGCGTAGGTAAGGAACATTCTTGCTAGAAACTCATAGCAGCCACGTAAAACATGCAACAACAATTAGAGGACGTCTAACTTGTTTTTGTAGGGTATGCTATGTGATGTGATATGGTCAAAAGGATGTGATGAGTTATATATATGTGATGTATGAGATTGATCATGTTCTTGTAATAGGAATCACGACTTGCATGTCGATGAGTATGACAACCGGCAGGAGCCATATAGGAGTTGTCTTAATTTATTGTATGACCCGCGTGTCAATGAAAAACGCCATGTAATTACTTTACTTTATTGCTAACTGTTAGCCATAGTAGTAGAAGCAATAGTTGGCGAGACAACTTCATGAAGACACGATGATGGAGATCATGGTGTCATGACGGTGACGAAGGTGATCATGTCGCGCCTCGAAGATGGAGATCAAAGGTGCAAGATGATATTGGCCATATCATGTCACTTTATGATTTGCATGTGATGTTTGTCATGGTTGCATCGTATTTGCTTAGAACGACGGTAGCATAAAATAATATGATCCCTCACTAAAAATTTCAAGAAATGTGTTCCCCCTAACTGTGCACCGTTGCGAAGGTTCGTTGTTTCGAAGCACCACGTGATGATCGGTGTGATAGATTCTAACGTTCGCATACAACGGGTGTAAGCCAGATTTACACATGCGAAACACTTAGGTTGACTTGACGAGCCTAGCATGTACAGACATGGCCTCGGAACACAAGAGACCGAAAGGTCGAACATGAGTCGTATAGTAGATGCGATCAACATGGAGATGTTCACCGTTGATGACTAGTCCGTCTCACGTGATGATCGGACACGGCCTAGTCGATTCGGACCATGTATCACTTAGATGACTAGAAGGATGTCTATCTGAGTGGGAGTTCTTTAAATAATTTGATTAGATGAAATTAATTATCATGAACATAGTCTAAATTGTCTTTGCAAATTATGTTGTAGATTAATAGCTCGTGCTTTAGCTCCCTGTTTTAATATGTTCCTAGAGAAAGACTAAGTTGAAACATATTGTAAGCAATTGTGCGGACTAGGGCCGTAGTCTGAGGATTGTCCTCACTGCTACACAGAAGGCTTCTGTCCTTAATGCACCGCTCGATGTGGCAACCCCTCTGGCGTCGTCTGTGGATGTTGTGAACATCTGGCAGACACATTCTGATGACTACCTGATAGTTTAGTGCGCCATGCTTTACGGCTTAGAGTTGGGGCTCCAAAAGCTTTTTGAACGCCATAGAACATATGAGATGTTCCAAGAGTTGAAATTGATATTTCAGGCTCATGCCCGTGTTGAGAGGTTGAGACCTCTGACAAGACCTTTGCCTACAAGATGGAGGAGAATAGCTCAGCCAGTGAGCATGTGCTCAGAATGTCTGGGTACTTCAATCACTTGAATCAAGTGGGAGTTAATCTTCCATATGAGAGAGTGATTGACAAAAGTTCTCTAGTCACTATCACTAAGCTGCTAGAGTTTCGTGATGAACTATAACATGCAAGGGAAGATGATCCCGGAGCTGTTCGTCGTGCTTAAGGCTATAAAGGTAGAAATCAAGAAGGAGCAACAAGTGTTGATGGTTAACAAGACCACTGGTTTCAAAGAAGGGCAAGGGCAAGAAGGGAAACTTCATGAATGGCAAGCCAGTTGCCGCTCCAGTAAAGAAACCAAAAAACCCAAACCTGAGACGAAGTGCTTCTATTCGGGGAACGGTCACTGGTAGCGGAACTGCCTCAAATACTTGGTAGATAAGAAGACTGGCAACTTCAACAAAAGTATATTTGATATATGTGTTATTGATGTGTAGCTTACTAGTACTCCTAGTAGCACATGGGTATTAGATTCCGGTTTAGTTGCTAATATTGGTAACTCGAAACAAAAGCTACGGAATAAACAGAGACTAGCTAAGGGCGAGGTGACGATGTGTGTTGGAAGTGTTTCCAAGGTTGATGTGATCACCATCGCACGCTCCCTGTACCTTCGGGATTAGTGTTGAACCTGGATAAATGTTGTTTGCATTGCTGTCTGCGTTGAGCATGAACGTGATTAGATCATGTTTATTGCAATACGGTTATTTATTTAAGTCAGAGAATAATGGTTATTCTGTTTACATGAATAATACCTTCTATGGTCATGCACCCAATGTGAATGGTTTATTGAATCTCGGTCGTAGTGATACACATTTTTATAACATTGATGCCAAAAGATGTAGAGTTGATAATGATAGTACCACTTTCTTGTGGCACTGCCGCTTAGGTCATATTGGTGTAAAGCGCATGAAGAACTTCCATACTAATGGACTTTTGGAGTCACCTGGTTTTGAATCACCTGACACATGCGAACCATGCCTCATAGGCAAGATGACTAAAACCCCGTTTTCTGGAACAATGGAACGGGCAAGTGACTTGTTGGAAATCACACATGCTGATGTGTGCAGTCCGATGAGTGTTGACGCACGCTGTCGTGGTTTTTGTCACGACAGATGTCCTAGAGAAAGGACTTAGTCGTGGAGCCATCGTGACGGGTTAGCTTAAAGGGGTTAAAGCGGACAAGGGACGCAGAGAGTTTATACTGGTTCGGCCCCTTGCGGTGAAGGTAAAAGCCTACGATCCAGTTGTTGTGGGATTGCTAGGGTTTCGATGACCAGGGAGCAAATACGCTTTGCCTGGGTCTCGAGTTGTTGTCTGTTCTCCTTAAACTGCCGTCGGGTCGTCCCCTTATATACATGGGTTGACGCCCGTCGGTTTACAGGGTCCCGAGGGCGGCTCATAAACGTGTCCGGCTCGGTCTCTGCTCTTTCTATCTTATAACACAAGTTTACATATCAATGTCGGTTTATCACTACAGGTCTTAATCCGCCTTTGGGCCCTGGGCTTACTTAAAGCGCCATCATCTTCGTCTTCATGGGCTTCAAGTATAATAATTCATTATGGGGATAACCCGGCCTCTCCGGGCCAGTTTACGCCCAGTAGTAATATCCCCAACATTAGGCCCCAGATTGATTTGAAGTGGTTCATGTCAATCCTCAATACTTAAGAAAATTTCTTCTTCAGCACCTTCGCATAATCTTGTAAACCGCCGTGACGTCACTTTCGAGGACCATGATAAATCGCCATGACATCATCTGTTATTAAAAACAGCACATAACCCACCTTCATTAATGAGCCTCCGACAATCGAGGCAACAGAGCTGTCACATATCCCATTTTTCGGGCTCCTCGATTCTCGCGCCTGCCACTTATCCATTCACCTTATAAATAAGGCCGAGGGGTCCTTTTCACTCCCCCCCCCCCCCCGTGCCTCTTCGCATCGTCTTCTTCCTCGTGCCGACTAACCTTCGAGCTCTGCCGCCGCCGTCGATCTTCACATCTGCCTCAACAACGGCCGCTGCATCAACCTGACCGCACCAGAGAAACGGGGTGATCCTCCGCTTCTTCCTCAGCATCAGTAAGTTCCTCTTCTCCTCTCTCTAGATCCACCATTAGGGTTTCAGTGTTCATCGGAGTTTATTGAAGCTCCGGCACCATTCTTCCCTGTTCTTTTTATTAGCACAAATGACTAGCTTGGATCTAATACTTCTTGTGCGGCCGTAGCCATAATCCCTTTTTCCTTATTGGATCTTCTCCTTTATATAAAACTCATCTGAACTTGCTGAACTGTTCAAGCACTTGAAATTAGGTCTGAATACTTTCTAGTTTCTGTCATTTTTTATACTACAGATCTGAAATTATCAAGCCTTGCTGTGAAACTTGTTTTTCCTTCACTTATGCATCTTAGATCTGTATCTTCTATATCAGAGTAGACGGTTTAATCTTTATAGAAAAAGTGATGATCCAGTAGGTACCATTAGTCCCCTGTTGAATCGCCAAACCGCTTTTACCTCTGCACATCTCCCATGACTGATTCCGGTTTAACAATGTGTACATATTTCTGTCTTCTTCTACTCTTGCACCGCTTTATACTTGTTCAATATAAACCTTAAACCGGCAATAATCATGTTTCAGCTTTCCATTGAAATGGCCAAACAAGTCTATGAGTGCAATTGGGCTCCTTCCCGAGTCACTGAGGATCAATTAGACAGATGTGTCGCAACTGGCACTTTAGCCAAGAAAGAGGTCATCCACTGGAGGGCCCCCGGTCCGGAAAATCCTCCTGAACCCAAGGACGGAGAAGTAGTTGTTTTCATTGACCATCTGGGTCGAGGCTTTACCCCTCCCGGTTCAAAATTCTTCCGAAATGTGCTTGCCAGTTTTCAGCTCCACCCCCAGGACATCGGTCCAAACTCTGTGTCCAACATCTGCCATTTCCATGTCTTTTGTGAGGCTTATCTTCAGGAGGAGCCCACAGTTGAATTATTTAGGGACTTCTTCCACTTAAACCGTCGCACAGAGTTCACAGATGGACCCAATACTGAGCTCGGTGGAATAGCGGTTCAGAAAAGGAAGGAAGACAGCTTCCCTCACGCCAAGCTTCATAGTCACCCCAAGGAGTGGAACCAGACTTGGTTTTACTGCAAAGATACATCTCCAATTGATGAAAATCCTTTGCCGGGTTACCGCCCTCACCGTCTTAGCAATACACATCCCTTTCCTCATAGGTTGACTGCAAAGAAAAGGGCCACTTATGCTCCACAACTGTCAAAGCTTAGAGCCTTTATGGCGAACGGTTTAACAGGTGTTGATTTTGCTCGCTGTTGGATAACTTGGAGCATATTTCCCTTAAGTCGACGCCCCGGTTTAATGTGTGAATATACCGGGAGATTGAAGGACCCTCAACGACACATTGATATCCAGCTTACAGATGCTGAAGTTACTGAGGCTATGAAGAAGATGCTGAATGAGCCGGAGGCTGTCCGTAGCTAGACCGGATTAAGTCCTTTATGTGTTTCCAACAAACCTCCAAAGGTAAGGGTCACATAACTTTTTTTTCGTTTTAACTTGCTTCTTTCAAATATTCTCTGAAAATCTTGTCCATCTTTGTCAGGGCGATGATCCATTCTGGAAGAAAAAACCACAAGATAAACCGGCAAAACCGCAAGATAAACCGGCAAAGCCACTTCGCCCGAAGACCAAGGTTGTTAAAAAACCCGCCAAGAAAAGGACCACTGCGTCTTCCGAGCCAAATGCAGATGCCGATGAGGCTAATCCGGACTCAGAGGTAGAACTTGACTCTCTTGGTTCATTTTTCATACACCTCATTGACAATGACTATTATCAGGACGACGTTGAAGGCAGTCAAGCTGATGACGTTGAGGTAATTATTCTTTCCTCCGATTCAGATCCTCTGCCAACATCAAAAATCCGTCGAGCAAACCGGAAAATAAAATTTTCTCACCCCCTTGCTCACTTGGATCCAAACTTCCTTTTGAAGACGCAGCAACACGAAGCTCGCCGCACAACCCGGCACAGCGGCCAGGTAGTTACCTCCGCCGGTTTACCGAACACTCCGGTTCGGGAACGCCGATCAGAGGTCTCTTATACTCTTGATACTTCTTGCCCCAAGGCGGGTTGTTTCCGGCAGCCTCTTAATCCGTCTGATTCAAATTACCAGGGAACACCTCACTCATCCTCTGGCGAGTTAATAGCCACACAGCTTCCAACCCTCATGACAGTTCCTGGGTGAGTCATACCTTTAAACTTACTTTCAATGTTTTTATGCTTTACACAATTTATTGACTTTTATATTTGTTCTTCAGTGCCAAGCCAAGACTCAGCAAGAAGGCTCGGTTAAACAAACCGGCTGACGAAAATGTGGTTGTTGAACCAGAGAAAACCCTAGACCCAGTAGAAACCAATGCTGAATTTCTGCTTGATGATCCGCCGGAACAAGATTATGACTTCGTTGTTGAACGAGTAGAACTTGACACCACAGGTCATACAGACAAACTGACTAGTCCGACTCGCACAGATGATAAAGCGGCCAGTCCGGCTAAGGCTGCTGATAAGCCGTCCACTCCAGGGAAGGCCACTGATGATAAAGAAGACAACATTATGATTACTGGCGTCAGCCACACTGCTCCTGGCAACCCGGTCGCTTTATCCAAGCATAGCGCCAAGGATGAGCTTTCTGCTATGGGCAAGGGTAAATGGAACACTGATTTGTCCAGCTACGCCCATCTCAATGCCCAAGACATTCACTCTGGCTTCTTGAACCGTCTGTATACTAACCGCGACTATGAAGCCGGTTTGGTAAACTTGATGAAAGAGCGATACGAGGTAACTAATGCTCAACTCTGCATAACTGTTTCTCTTTTAACTTCCAAATATCCACTCCAGTAGCCCCCAAGTGACGGTTTATGATATCAATCCAAACCGGGACTTAGTAATAACTTTATATTTGCAATATTGTATCTTTTCACTGGTCTAGCCCCCAAGGGCCGGTTTAACTTTATAAAGATGAACCGGGACTTTTTAAAAGAATTTCCATGTCAGTATTTGAGCAAACATACATTAGCCCCCAAGTGCCAAGAGTAATACTTGTATTGTGCTTGGGACTTGTAGAAATTTCCGAGAACAAGCAAATATGCATTAGCCCCCAAGTATCAGGTGCATAACTTGTTATGTGCTTGGTACTTCAAATATATACCGTCAACTCATAATATGTCTGTTTCTTATAGGCTGAGCTGAGCAAAAAGGAATCTCAAACCGCCGATCTGCAAGAAAATATCAAGTCCTAGCAAGCCGAAACTTCCAAGGCAAAGGATGAGCTGACTAGCGCTTTAGCCGCTATGGAAAAGCTAAAGGAGAGTTTCAACAAGGAGCGGGCAGATTGGAACACAGAAAAATCCGCTTTGCAGAAAAGAGCCGAGGACGCAGAAGCAGCTCTTAAACCGGTGGTAGACGAGCTGACTGGTGTAAAGCGGCAAGTACATGCTATGACTGCTGCTGTGTTCGGTAAGCCTCCTATCTTTAAATCCTCATCATATCATCTCATTCATTGCCGATTTACTGATGTTTGGAACGATACAGGAACTCGCATTAGCCACCTGGGCTCTGATGTACAGAAGAAGCTGAAGGCTGCCTATACTCTTATAAAGCAGTTATATACCGGCGCGCAACGGATTATCTGCACCGCTTCTCACAACAAACCGCCCCCAACTTTAATCAAGGAGACCTTAGAAAGGATGTCAATGCTGCCTGCCCGGGTAGAAGAGTTAAAGAGATCTGCTGCAAGAGCTGGTGCTCTGACCGCGCTAACCCGGGAAAAAGCATGGGTGCCCGATCTTGATCCGGAAGATGTCAGCAAAGGCTATCCGAGCTTGAAAGAAGACGGATCAGAATTTGGCAATGAGGACCTCCGAGCCATAAACCGGGAAGTACGTCCGCTGGCTTGTCAATTAGCTGAAGAAGCTGATCTTTCACATTATCAGGCAAGTTATGACATTAACAACAAACGGGTGGCCGCACCAACTCCTGAGGTTCAAAATCTCATCCCGCCAATTCATAAGCACACTTATGCCCCTAACATTGAACCATCCACCCTTATAAGCGACGAACCTGTGTTCCAAGCCCTAACTGGGATTGACTTGACAACTATTGACTTCCAGCCGCTGGGTAGAGACGAAGAGGATAAACCGGTGCAAGATGATCCGCAGCCGTCAGGTCAAGCTAGAGACGAATCATGATCCGGAGGCCGGTTTAGTCTTCCACGTGCTGCAATGCTTATTGAGAAACAATTATCCTTTTTGGGCACTGAAACGCTTTGTAATAGGCTAGTTAAAACACTTGGTCTATTATGCCTTCGTGCATATTTATTTGTGCCTGACACTTGTTAATCCGCCATGCTTAAGACATATTATGTTCATAGTCCGTAGCGATCTATTCCTGCACACAAAAAGTTGACAGTGTCCTGGCGGTTTACCGCCGGACGGGTCATGATGCCCAGATATATAGCCAGGGTTTATAACCAAGGCCGTAAAGAGATAATCAAATATGAAAATAATTGATACCTGTGACCTTGAATCACAACGTTGGCTGACCAACGTTGGTAGTGAGGGTGATAACCCCAATCTTGAGTAATGATAACTCCTTTCCTACCATGCCGGTTTATGATAAAACCATGTCAAGTTGTGATAAACACCTGTTTATTCAATGCTGGCGACTTAGAGTCAAAACCAGACCGGGTTAAGAAACTCCGGGTTATAAGTGATTACGTACTGACAACTTGTAGTTGACAGCCTAGCTGGGTTGATGAACACCGGTTTATCAAAAAACATCATAAGTCTTATCAAAAGAGAGAAAAACTTGGCAAAAAGCAAATGAAAACTTGTAGTCAAGGCTTTTCACGGGCTACCAGGCCCCAAATTCGAGGCTTTTCATGGGCTGCTAGGCCACTGAGTTAAACCATTTCACAAAGCCTTTTAAGATGGTCCTCAATCC
The DNA here is from genome assembly GCF_002575655.3 of Aegilops tauschii subsp. strangulata. Lineage (NCBI taxonomy): Eukaryota > Viridiplantae > Streptophyta > Magnoliopsida > Poales > Poaceae > Aegilops > Aegilops tauschii. The sequence continues at coordinate 573,816,330 of NC_053039.3, forward strand.
TTAACCAATCGTCGTTTTAACTTTGACAAGTTTAGGGTCTCATATAGATTGACTTGTCATAGTTCGACGGGTCATACCAGGTTTACCTGGACGGAGTGACTTACTTAGAAAAGGCAGGCTAACCCGGGGTTTTAGGTATATACACCAGGCTTCCAAGCCGTGGCTTGATAGCCTATTACAAGTGTAGATTCTTTGTTCATTTTCGATAGCAAAGAATCCCCAAGCAATATTTTGAGTTGTGCTCAGTGGGTGCCTATGTTTGAGTTGTTCTTTTGCAACACTCTCTTTGGCCCGGGAGTAATTTGGCTTTGAGACGATCAAGAGGTGTGACTATGGTTCGAATACGACCAAGCCCCCAAGTGATTTTTCTAGTGGCATTACGCCGATAAAGAGGTGTAGCTATGGTTTAGTACAACCAAGCCCCCAAGTGATTTGTATATAAAGCTTTATAAGCTGAATCAAGGTGTAAACCGGACGCCGTTTTATGAACAGAAGCCCCCATGTAACCACACGTGATATAAGAAAACAACAGATACCCCGCTTTAGTTGAGGCTCCGGTTTATTATATTGATCATAATATATACATGGTCATAACTATGTACATAAGCAGAGCCTATAGCTCAGGTATAGTAGGGCCGAAGATGAGCGATATTCCACGGCCGGTGAGTCTCCTCCTCCGATTTATGTGAGTCTTTGTGCTCTCGAACATCAATAAGGTAGTATGACCCGTTATACAGATTCTTGCTGACCACAAAAGGTCCTTCCCAAGGTGGGGATAACTTGTGCATATCGGTCTGATCCTGGATGAGTCGGAGCACTAGATCGCCTTCTTGAAAAGTTCTGGTTCTAACCCGGCGGCTGTGATAACGCCGCAGATCTTGCTGATAAATCGCCGAACGGGCTGCCGCAATGTCTCTTTCCTCATCTAACAGGTCAAGTGCTTCTTGTCGTGCCTTCTCATTGTCAGCTTCGACGTACGCCGCCACACGGGGCGAATCATGACGGATGTCACTAGGGAGAACCGCCTCCGCTCCATAAACCATGAAAAAGGGCGTGTAACCCATGGATCTGTTAGGCGTGGTATTCATACTCCACAACACAGAAGGTAACTCCTCCACCCAACAACCCGGCGTCCGCTGCAAAGGAACCATAAGCCGGGGCTTGATGCCTCTTAAGATCTCTTGATTGGCCCTCTCCGCTTGACCATTAGACTAGGGATGAGCCACTGATGATACGTCAAGTCGGATGTGCTCACGTTGACAGAACTCCTTCATAGCACCTTTGGACAGATTGGTGCCATTATCTGTTATAATGTTGTGTGGAAAGCCAAACCAGAAAATCACCTTCTTGATGAATTGAACCGCTGTAGCTGCATCACACTTACTGACTGGCTCTGCCTCCACCCATTTAGTGAACTTATCAACTGCCACCAAAAGGTGGGTCTTCTTGTCCTTGGACCTCTTAAAGGGCCCAACCATATCCAGCCCCCAAGTTGCAAACGGCCAAGTGATTGGAATCATCCTCAATTCTTGAGCCGGTACATGAGCGCATCGTGAGAATTTTTGACATCCATCACACTTTTTGACCAAGTCCTCGGCATCAGCATGAGCTGTGTGGCACCCCGGCTCAGAGCGACCGGTTTACCCTGCATTGCCAGCCCAGAGATCATGTCTTCTGGCAACACACAACATATTGGTACAGAAAACAACCACTTTATTGATGCTAGCGGAACAGGGTTCATATTACAACAGTGGTCGAGGCCAAGCGGCACACTCGGTGCGGCGGAACAATATGTACATTATTTAGTGAACATAAAGGGGCCTCGACTTGAACAACTACGTGGCAGCGGAATAACGTCGTAGCGGAAGCTCCATATCACAGGGACACTGATGTGGACACGATCTAGACTCGAACAGCGCTCCTTTCCAACGAGACTTTCCTGAAATCTGGCATGACACGCCAGGTCAGTACATTGAATGTACTTGCAAGCTCACAACAAGCATAATCATAATGACAAACAATATCATGATATTTAACCAATTATTAATAATGCAACATTATATGTCAACATGCTGTGATCAAGCCCGAACGTCCCTCAGGACAGCTTACCAACTGTGATCATCTCTGGACCACAAACACACCACCATAGTGGTCTTTCTCAAGAACAACTCGTGATCCTTACGGCGATCACAACCACGACCATCGTTTGGTCCCAAATACCTCGATGGCCTTTCTGCCATCCATTTACAATGCAAAGTTCATAGCTTAGTGTGCAATTTTTATTAAACATTGACTCATGGTGGGACCTAGTACGAGGTGTCCGTGACCGTGGACTCGGCTATCGATAGATTATACACTCTGCAGAGGTAGCACACTGTACCCACACCATGGAACCCATGGCCTCGCATTCCCATTCGGGTGGACCAACGGCATTCCAACAAAACCCCTCCATTGCCACAACACTCTCCCGGCCACTCCGACCCAAATCCCCAACGGGCTGGTCCTGGGTGGCCCCGTGTCTACCAAAGACACCCCGACCACCGTCGTGGTCAAAACACTCCCACTCGGGGACTCGGTACCATAAACTCGTCAACGAGCACACAAGATTATGTGTGCTTACCGGGCCAGGGCAAGCATGACATAATCTTCCCTAGATGGAGGCACCGACCAGAGGCCGTGTCAATGGACCGAATCAAGGCCTCCCACAAGGCAAATGTGGTTGCACTGGAAAGAAACTCGATTCAGCGGCACCATGACCCAGTCAACGGTATATTCAAGTTGAATTATATTCAGGATTAATCTTTAAACTAAAAATGACCGGTGTCATAGCATGCCATGAAATGCAAAACAACACATGCATCACATATTGATAAAAATGACCGACGTCATCCATATTCACACCAAGCATAAACGTCAACAGCTCATATTACTCTACTTGCTCAAAATGACTCACAACTTAACCAAAATATTTTACAACAAGTTTTATTAATTTCCTACGCAAGAAAGTAACTCCGATAAATCTTTCATATGCTTGATCAAAAAATATCATTATCAACAACTCTTAATTTTTTTATCACTAAGTTGGGTTCAAACATTCTGTAAGACAAGTAATATGATTAAACAAGTATTTAACAGAATATTTTCTAACAAATTTTTATCAATTTAAGAATGTAAACACAAAGCTTTACATAATTACTAACATGCATAACAAAATAATTTCTAACATCACCTCAAATAAATTTTAACTTGCTTTACTAGTTTCAACTATTCTGTAAATCAAGCATAACAACTAACCAATACTTAACAGAATATAAATAATTCAATAATTATTTACATGCATGGGTTAATCATTTCATTTAAGTGAGAAAATCACAAATATTGAAATGGCATCATAAAAATGTTGTTGTGGCTTGCCTTAGTACAGATGAGGTTCACAAGCCTCCTCGTGATCCTCAAGACAAGCCTCACCTTCTGAAAATAATTTTAAACACAAAAAGAGAATATCAAGAACACTTCTGAAATTCACCAGAAATTCTAAACAACTCAGAAAAATCTCATCTTTGGTGAGCTGTTAGATTTCCTTTCAAAGAACACAATGCAAAAAGAATCATCTCATTTGGACTTATGGTTAAAAAGTTAAAATTGTTTGAAGCTCTCTGGAATATAAATGAATTTGAATAAAAAAGAAACAGCGGGGGGTGACGTCAAAGGCGTAAAGCCTAGGGGCGCCACCACTCGTACCGCTTCACACGTGTAATGAGTGGCTGACTAGCGGGCCCCGCTAGTCAGGTGGGGGAAGAGGGAGAGAGAAACAGAGAGGGCCGCGGCTTCGCCGGAGCTCTCGCCGGCGACGAGAGCTCCTTGGCCCAAACGAGAGGGAGGGATGGTAAGAGGAGGTCGAGGCGCACCTGCCCGTACCCGTAGTGTGGCTAGGGGTGGTCGGACGGCGTCGGAATCTAGCTCGCGAGCGGAGGTAGAACGAGGAGGTCATCGGAGTTGAGGAAGACGGTGAGCAGAGGCCGCTCTAGGGGCTCCAAGCGGGCGAGACGGCCTCACCGGAGAGAGGCGGAGGCCTTGGAGGGGTCGCCCAGGCCTGGGAGGGGCTGGAGCTACCGCGGCGACCAGAGGGGATCGCTGGCGAGCTTGAGCTTGGGGACGGCGGCCCGAGGCCTGCCCGGCCGGGCTACAGCTTCCTACTCGACCGTGGAGTGTGTGTGAGTGCTAGAGGATGCTCAAGAAGGTTGGGGAGGGGCTCTATATATAGGCGAGCGGCGAGGGTGCTTCGGGCTCCGCCGGTGGACACCTATCCACGGCGCCCGGCGATGAGCGGCGTCAGTGAGAGGGGGAGAAGGCGACGGAGGTCACGCGGCCACTGTGGGCGAGCGGGGACGAGCACAAGATCAAAGGGATGGCGACGAGCACAGTGCGCTCCGCACTGTTGGGCTGGCCGGACCTTGCCCGTGCTCGCTGCGGCGAGCTCCGGCGTCAGCGAGTGCCAGGGTGGAGTTAAGGACGTCGAGACGATGATGGTGGCGAGGTTTGGCATGGTTGGGCAGGCGGGGGAAGCAAGCACGCGCGAACAGAGCATTCGGCGGCACCCAGAGCGCGTCGACACGCATGCCTGGCATCATGGACACGCGTGGTCACCGCACGAACTCTCTCCTCAGGCCAGCCTTCGTCCAAAAATCATGTCTGGCAAGTTGTTCGTGGTAGTTTTGAAGTTTACCACGGTTTGGTTTGGATCCAGGTGAAGTAGAGAAGATTTTACACGCCATGTAAGTTTCTGGTCAGTAACTTTGTGATGTTACTGTGGTCAAATGGCTGGGAGTTTGGGGCTGTGCTTTGGAGGCTAGTAATAAGTTACTAAGGTAAAGATGCACAAGAAAGTTTAGGTCAAATGGAGCAAGTAAAATGGTAGTTGCTGTAGAAACCACCATTTCTGTCCAGAACAGAAAAGATTTTCTATAGCAAAAATATTCCAAAAAGTGATGAAATATTTTTGCTCAGGGAGGTGCCCTAGGGTCCCTAGAATATTTGTGATTTATCTTAGAATTTTCTGAGCCATAAAAATTAGGGTTGCCTTGAAGCAAACAGATCTGGCTTAGGGTTTTTGAGAGAAAATGAATATTTTTCATTTAAGAAAAATATTCCAAAGGTTATTTTGTGGTGGATCATAAGTGAAGTGATGGTTTGGGAGATAAGTGAACACTTGGGTGAAAGCCAAGGATGCCCAAGTGTTTAAGTCCAAATGAAAAGATTCAGAAACTCCAAGTTTCAAAAACTTTCAAATGAAATTTCAAGCAAATAAGAAAGGGCAAAAACCAGCCTGTCACAAGCTGTCAGCCAATAGAAACCGTGACGAAACGCTTTGGCTACCAGAGATTTTGAACCGGCATGGTGACCACAATCTCCTTCGTGGATCTCTTGAAAAATTTCGCGGCCTTCTTCAGGAGATACACAACGCTGAAACGCCCGTGTCACACTGCAATGATGTAACTCTCCATTGATAATAGTCATGGACTTGGACTGCCGGATTATCTGCCTGGCCGCTGTTTCATCCTCTGGTAACTCGCCCCGGTTCATATACGCCAAATATGGAACCGTCCAATCTGGGATAATATGAAGAGCCGCCACCAACTGAGCCTCCGGATCAGGAACAGCCAAATCTTCTTCGCCAGGGAGCTTGACGGACGGATTATGCAGCACATCCAGGAACACATTGGGTGGAACTGGTTTATGTTGGGAACCCAAACGGCTCAGAGCGTTCGCCGCTTCATCCTTCCGCCGGTCCACATGATCGACCTGATAACCTTTGAAGTGACCTGCAACGATATCCACCTCTCGACGATATGCTGCCATGAGTGGGTCCTTGGAATCCCAAGTACCAGACACTTGTTGAGCCACCAGATCCGAATCACCGGAGCACTTAACTCGGCTTAGATTCATCTCTTTAGCCATCTGAAGACCATGGAGTAAAGCCTCATATTCAGCTGCATTGTTAGTGCAAGGGAACATTAAACGGAGAACATAACAAAACTTATCACCTCGTGGGGAAGTTAATACGACTCCAGCCCCCGAGCCCTCCAATTGCCTGTACCCATCAAAATGAATAGTCCAATAAGTATGATCCGACTTCTCTTCTGGTGCCTGTAACTCTGTCCAGTCATTGATGAAGTCCACAAGTGCCTGAAACTTGATCGCCGTCCGGGGCATATACTTCAACCCGTGAGGCCCAAGCTCAATAGCCCACTTGGCAATCCGGCCAGTCACCTCCCTGTTCTGGATTATATCCCCCAAAGGAGCAGAACTGACCACAGTGATGGGATGACCCTGAAAATATTGCTTAAGCTTCTGGCTTGCCATGAAAACTCCGTACACCAGCTTCTGCCAATGCGGGTACCGCTGCTTGGACTCAATAAGTACTTCACTGATGTAATAAACCGGCCGGTGAACCGGATATTCCTTTCCAGCCTCCTTGCGTTCCACCATAATAGCCACGCTGACAGCCCGGGCATTAGCAGCCACATATAACAACAAGGGCTCCTTATCAACAGGAGCAGCAAGGATAGGCGGTTTAGCTAGCTGCCGCTTTAAGTCCTCAAACGCTTCATTGGCGGCGTCACTCCAAACGAAGTTATCTGTCTTTTTCAGCATCTGATATAAAGGGATGGCCTTCTCACTGAGGCGACTGATAAACCGGCTCAAGGCGGCAATCCGGCCTGCCAGTCGTTGGACGTCATTGATGCACTTCGGTTTAGCCAAAGAAGTTATAGCCTTGATCTTTTCCGGATTAGCTTCAATGCCCCTGTTAGACACCAGAAAGCCCAAGAGCTTGCCTGACGGTACACCAAAGACACACTTGGCCGGATTAAGCATCATTTTATAAACCCGGAGGTTGTCAAAGGTCTCCTTCAAGTCATCAATCAATGTCTCCTCCTTTCTGGACTTTACCACAATATCATCCACATAGGCATGAACATTGCGGCCGATCTGATCATGAAGACAATTTTGCACACAGCGCTGATAAGTCGCCTGGGCACTTTTGATCCCAAAGGGCATAGATACATAGCAGAAGGCTCCAAAGGGAGTTATGAAAGCTGTCTTCTCCTGGTCCTTAACTGCCATTTTGATCTGATGGTAACCAGAATAAGCATCCAGAAAACTCAAACGCTCGCAACCCGCCGTAGCATCAATGATTTGATCGATACGAGGGAGGGCAAACGGATCTGCTGGACAAGCCTTGTTCAAATCTGTGTAATCCACACACATACACCAAGTGTCGTTCTTCTTAAGTACCAGCACCAGATTAGCCAACCACTCAGGATGAAATACTTCAACAATAAACCCAGCCGCCAAAAGCCTGGCCACCTCTTCACCAATTGCCTTGCGCCTTTCTCCATTGAACCGGCGAAGAAACTATTTGACCGGTTTATATTTGGGATCAACATTAAGAGTGTGCTCAGCGAGTTCCCTCGGTACACCTGGCATGTCAGAAGGCTTCCACGCGAAGATGTCCCGGTTCTCACGGATGAACTTGATGAGCGCGCTTTCCTATTTCGGATCCAAGTTAGCGCTGATGCTGAACTGCTTGGATGAATCGCCTAGAACAAAATCAACCAGCTTAGTCTCATCAGCCGATTTAAACTTCAATGTCGGATCATGCTCTATAGTTGGCTTTTTCAAAGAAGTCATATCCGCCGGATCAACATTGTCCTTATAGAACTTCAACTCCTCTGTTGCACAAACCGACTCAGCATATGTCGCATCACCTTCTTCACATTCCAAGGCAATCTTACGGCTTCCATGAACCGTGATGGTACCCTTATGACCTGGCATTTTGAGCTGCAGATAGACATTGCAGGGCCTTGCCATGAACTTAGCATAAGCCGGTCGTCCAAACAAGGCATGATACGGGCTCTTAATTTTCACCACTTCAAAGGTCAGTGTCTCTGATCTCGAGTCATGCTCATCTCCAAAAGCCACCTCCAGAGCTATCTTACCAACAGGATATGCCGATTTACCAGGCACTACACCATGGAAAACCGTATTGGACGGTTTAAGATTTTTATCTGTTAACCCCATGCGATGGAAGGTTTCATAATAAAGGATATTGATACTACTCCCCCCGTCCATGGGTACCTTAGTGAACTTATAACCTCCAACCTGAGGCGCCACCACCAATGCCAGATGACCCGGATTATCAACCCGGGGTGGATGATCCTCTCTACTCCACACGATCGGCTGCTCAGACCAGCGCATAGTAACGGGGCACCGCCGGTTCAACGGAATTCACCGCCCTCTTATGAAGCTTCTGATCGCGCTTGCATAGACTAGTGGTGAAGACATGATACTGCCCACTATTCAACTGCTTCGGGTTGCTCTGGTAACCCGACTGCTGCTGTTGCTGCTGATTACCCTGATGATTATAACCACCTTGGTTGCCCTGATTGCCTTGATTACCATGTCCGCTCTGATTACCGTGAAAACCTAAACCAGAACTGCCTCCACCGTAACCCGGCCCATGAGATCCAGGGCCTAAACCGCCGCCCGATCCGTGATCATACCGAAAAAGTCGGAATTTTTGAACTCCTGCATGATATAACAATCTTTCCAGAGGTGCGTGGACGGTTGGTCCTTCGTCCCGTGCTTTGGGCAAGGCTGGTTTAATAGATAAGACAGGCGCTCTGGATTAGGACTTGGTCCTCCAGCACGCTGGGGCGGTTTACCCTTACGCCGCTGGCCTTTGTCCCGCGTGTTGGTATTAGCCACAAAATCTAGGCTGTTATCCGCTTTACGCTTACCGCCGTTTCCATGACCCGCCGGGTTATGCTGCTGCCCCTTGGTGTTGCCGCTCTTCTTTCCCTTCCCTGTCTTGTCATCATCAGACTCGGGGTCCTTGGTACTATCAGAGTCGGCATACTTTACCAGAGCTCCCATGAGTGTTCCCATGTCATTACAATGACGTTTGAGCCGTCCCAACTTCAACTTCAGAGGTGCAAACCGGCAATTGCCTTCCAATGTCAAGACTGCTGTATCAGCGTTGATGTGGTCCGATGAATGCAAAATCTCCGAAACCCGTCGCACCCAACAGGTTGTTGATTCTCCTTCCTCCTGGACACAGGCAGCTAAGTCCACGATCGACATGGGATGCTTACATGTATCCTTGAAATTATAAATCGGGCCCTTAATTCGGCCCATGATCCAATAGAGTTAGCCGGCAAGTTCTTCAACCAAGTGCGGGCTGTCCCCTCCAGCATCATGGTGAAGTATTTAGCACACGCATCATCATCCACATCCAGCATCTCCATTGCCATCCCATAGCTTTCAACCCATGACTCGGGGGATAAATCGACGGTGTAATTCGGTACCTTACGTGGGCCCTTGAAATCCTTGGGCAGACGCACGTTGCGCAGCGCTGGGACGAGACACGGTACTCCCAAAGAGCTGGAAGTAACCCCTGGTTCCACCGTCGTGGTCGGACAAACCGGAGTAAGTTGGCGAGCTTCATGCTGCGCCGCTAACTCGGCCTCTCAACGTGCCCTGGCCCGATCCACCACATCCTGGGCATCACCACCGCCACCCGCCGGGTTGTGGCCACGGGGCGGATTACGGTTTCACGTGCTGCTTGACATGGCCGGTTCATCGATATGCCTGCTGTAACTCCGGCTTGGGCGGGGAGTAGAATGGATCCTTTCGCGACTATATGAATAAGCCTGCTGCTGAGTCAAAGATGTCTAAAGGAGCTCCCTAGCCCGTCGCGTCTCGACCGCTACTGGGGACTCGCCTTCGATTGGGAGAGCTACTAGTCGTGAAGCGGCAGCGACAATGTTATCCATCGGGTTAGAGTAATGACCCGGCGGTGTTGGGACGTGCTATGACAAAACGTTGTTCTGACGAGGCAGATCAGTCAGACGTGGCTGAACCGGCGCCCCCGTTCCAGGTGCTTCCGCCTGATTTACCACCGGTGGATTACTGGTCCCTGCTCCTAGGGTATTAAAGAGGTTCCTGGCCTCATAAACCGGCGGTAGGTGAGACCGGTATCTTCTCCTCATGACATCATTTGATGCGCTCTGATCCAACATAAGTCGGTAAGCCTGTGCATCCAATGCGGCTCGTTCCGCAGCCATCCTGGTATCCTCAGCTGCCAGGCCCGCCTTGGCCTGAGTTATCTGATCCTTTACCTTTGCGATTTCCGCATTATGCGCCTCCTGATTCGCCGGATTAACTTCTGCTAGCAACGTTGCCAAAGCATCAAACATGTCGGACAAAACCTGAGCCGGCGGTCGCACAGGGCCTCCTGCCCCGGCTGCCGTCACCGCTACTGATCCGGAAATCATCGCTGCTGCTGTCGAGGAGTGCAGTGCAGGCTGTGTACCGGCCATGAAGATCGCCACCCGGTTCGGCGGATCAAAGGGGTCCGGAATACTGTCACCATCGGAACAGCCCCCAATCCGGCCATCTTGCAGCTGGTACAATGACTCGGTCTCTCCGGTTGATGACTCGTCGCCGGAATAAACAACGGTTTCACCACCAGATTCCGATCTATCCTCAGATTCCACTCCGTGGATGACTCCCACGAAGGCATGCTTCATGACAGGCTTAACCCGGTCAGATCTCGGTGCAGATGTCCGGCTCAGGGCCCGGTTCGCCGATCTTGCCAATGAAAATGTGGATGCCGCCGAAGGGGACCCGGTACCCGTACTCGATTGAACCGGCCTCCGGGGCCCAGCCTGCGTCGTCGATGTAGAGCTTGCCGCGACGACTCTTGGTCATCCGGCCCACAGCATAACCCTTGAGACCTTCGAAGCTGCCCTCTAAGAACTCGAAACCATCGTGCGATAGCCCCACGGTGGACGCCAACTGTCGTGGTTTTGTCACGGCAGATGTCCTAGAGAAAGGACTTAGTCGTGGAGCCATCGCGACGGGTTAGCTTAAAGGGGTTAAAGCGGACAAGGGACGCAGAGAGTTTATACTGGTTCGGCCCCTTGTGGTGAATAGGGATGGCAATGGGGACAATCCCCTATGGGGATACCTACAACATCCCCATCCCCATCTATTCCCTATCATCCCATCCCCGTTTACATGACTGGGGATGAAATTTCCCCATACACATGCCCCACTGGGGAACGGGGCCCCATTAGGGTCCCCATCTCCATAAACAAATACTCATATACACAATATGACACCCTATAATCAACATACAAAAATGGTGTTGTCCTGCTAATGCATATCTAGGTTGTACTGACTTCTTGGTCATGCTGGCAGCTGAGATGAGGACGTGAGATAGGTATAAGGCTTTTTTCAGAGCTTTTTTTGTTTTCACAAGTTTGTTTGTGAATATTTTAAGGTTGGCCGCAATGTCACAGTTACTAACCGGGTCCCCGATGGGTATTGGGTCTGGGGAATAGGATATCGTCCCCATCCCCGTTGTACCCTATGGAGAATAAATTAGTTTGGTAAATATCTCCATGGGGATGTTTTTCGCCCATCACCACCCCCTAATAGATGAAATCCCCATGGGTTGGCGGGTATGGGGCCCCGTTGCCATCCCTAGCGGTGAAGGTAAAAGCCTACGATCCAGTTGTTGTGGGATTGCTAGGGTTTCGATGACCAGGGAGCAAATACGCTTTGCCTGGGTCTTGAGTTGTTGTCTGTTCTCCTTAAACCGCCGCCGGGTCGTCCCCTTATATACATGGGTTGACGCCCGTCGGTTTACAGGGTCCCGAGGCCGGCTCATAAACGTGTCCAGCTCGGTCTCTGCTCTTTCTATCTTATAACACAAGTTTACATATTAATGTCGGTTTATCACTACAGGTCTTAATCCGCCTTTGGGCCCTGGGCTTACTTAAAGCGCCATCATCTTCGTCTTCCTGGGCTTCAAGTATAATAATTCATTATGGGGATAACCCGGCCTCTCCGGGTCGGTTTACACCCAGTAGTAATATCCCCAACACACGCGGTGGATATCGTTATTTTCTCACCTTCACCGATGAATTGAGTACATATGGTTATATTTACTTAATGAAGCATAAGTCTGAAACGTTTGAAAAGTTCAAGCAATTTCAGAGTGAAGTTGAGAATCATCATAACAAGAAGATCAAGTTCCTACGATCTGATCAAGGGGAGAGTATCTGAGTTATGAGTTTGGCAATCACTAAAGACAAGGTGGAATCGTTTCACAGTTGACACCACCTGGAACACCATAGCGTAATGGTGTGTCCGAACGTTGTAATCACACCCTATTGGATATGGTGCGATCTATGATATCTCTTACCGATCTACCGTTATCATTTTGGGGTTATTCATTAGAGACAATTACATTCACTTTAAATAGGGCACCATCTAAGTCCATGGAGACGACACCGTACGAACTATGGTTTGGTAAGAAACCTAGGTTGTTGTTTCTTAAGGTTTGGGGCTACGATGCTTATGTCGATAGGCTTCGGCCAGAAAAGCTCGAACCCAAAGCGGAAAATTGTGTCTTCATAGAATGCCCAAACAAGACAATTGGGTTTACCTTCTATCTCAGATCTGAGGGCAAAGTGTTTGTCGCTAGGAACAAGTCCTTTCTCGAGAAAGAGTTTCTCTCGAAAGAATTGAGTGGGAGGAAGATAGAACTTGATGAGGTTGTTGAACCTTTACTTCAATCACAGAGTAGCGCAGCACAGAAAGATGTTTCTGTGGCACCTACCTCAGTTGAAGAGAAAGCTAATGATGATCATCATGGAGCTTCAGATCAAGTTACTATCGAACCTCGTCGGTCGACAAGGGTGTGTACAACTTCTGAGTGGTAACCCTGTCTTAAAGGTCATGTTGTTGGACAACGATGAACCTATGAGCTATGGAGAAGCGATGGTGGGCCCGGATTCCAACAAATGGCTGGAAGCCATGAAATCCGAGATAGGATCCATGTATGAGAACAAAGTATGGACTTTGGTGGACTTGCCCGATGATTGGCAAGCCATTGAGAATAACTGGATCTTTAAGAAGAAGACAGACGCTGATGGTAATGTCACCATTTATGAAGGTCGACTTGTCTTAAAGAAGTTTCCGACAAGTTCAAGGAGTTGACTGTGATGAGACTCTCTCAATCATAGTGATGCTAAAGTCTGTTAGAATTATGTTAGCAGTTGCTGCATTTTCATTTACGAAATCTGGCAGATGAATGTCAAAACAAAGTTTCCTTGACGGTTACCGTGAGGAAAGGCTGTATGTGATACAACCAGAAGGTTTTGTCGATCCTAAGGATGCTAAAAGGTATGCAAACTACAACGATCCTTCTATGGACTGGAGCAAGCATCTCGGAGTTGGAACATACGCTTTGATGAGGTGATCAAAGCTTTTGGGTTTATGCAAAGTTTGCAAGCAACTTGTATTTACAAGAAAGTGAGTGGGAGCGCTGCAACATTTTTGATAGGTATATGTGGATGACATATTGTTGATCGGAAATGATGTAGAATTTCTTGAAAGCATAAAGGGTTGTTTGAATGAAGTTTTTCAAAGGAAGACCTGTGTAAAACTACTTACATATTGGGTATCAAGATCTATAGAGATAGATCAAGACGCCTGATAAGACTTTCACAGAGCACATACCTTGACATGATCTTGAAGGAGTTCAAGATGGATCAGTCAAAGAAGGAGTTCTTGCCTAAGTTGTAAGGTGTGAAGTTAAGACTTGAAGCTCGACCACGGCAGAAGAAAGAGAAAGGACGAAGGTCATCCCCTATGCCTTAGCCATAGGCTCTATACAATATGCCATGCTATGTACCGCACCTGATATGTGCCTTGCCACGTGTCTAGCAAGGGGGCACAAGAGTGATCCAGGAGTGAATCATTGGACAGCGGTCAAAATTGTCCTTAGGAATAAGGAAATGTTTCTCGGTTATGGAGGTGATAAAGAGTTCGACGTAAAGGGTTACGTCGATGCAAACTTTAACACCTATCCGGATGACTCTGAGTAACAAACCAGATACGTATAGTGGAGCAACCATTTGGAATAGCTCCAAGTGGAGCGTGGAAGCAACATCTACAATATGACATAGAGATTTGCGAAGTACATACAGATCTGAATGTAGCAGACCCATTGACTAAAACCTCTCTCACGAGCAAAAACATGATCAACACCAGAACTCTATGAGTGTTAATCACATGGCGATGTGAACTAGATTATTGACTCTAGTAAACTCTTTGAGTGTTAGTCACATGGCGATGTGAACTATGAGTGTCAATCACATGGCGATGTGAACTAGATTATTGACTCTAGTGCAAGTGGGAGACTGTTGGAAATATGCCCTTGATACGTCTCCAACGTATCTATAATTTTTTATTGTTCCATGCTATTATATTATCTATTTTGGATATTTAATGGGCTTTATTATGCACTTTTATATTATTTTTGGGACTAACCTATTAACCGAAGGCCCAGTGCAAATTGCTATTTTTTTTCCTATTTCAGTGTTTCGCAGAAAGGAATATCAAACGGAATGAAACCTTCGGGAGAGTTATTTTTGGAACAAACGCAATCCAGGAGACTTGGAGTGTACGTCAAGGAAGCAACGAGGCGGCCACGAGGCAGGGAGGCGCGCCCAGGGGGGTAGGCGCGCCCCCACCCTCGTGGGCCCCTCGTGGCTCCACCGACCTCCTTCTTTCGCCTATATATACTCATATACCCTGAAAACATCCGAGAGCAGCACGAAACCCTATTTCCACCGCCGCAACCTTCTTTACCAGTGAGATCCCATCTTGGGGCCTTTTCCTGCGATGGTGGTTCCCACTTTAGAATGTACCAGCACTGGGTCAAACTACCCCTCTTCCGAAAGCTTCACGGGGACCTTTACTACTTTACGACGACGGGGGACCGCCCATAGGGGGCCCAGCGAAGCTGCAGGGAGCACTGAGCAATGGGGGGATGAGGGCGACTCCGCCCACGGGTTGGACCACACCACAGGCAAAAGTCCTTCCACGGCAAGAGAAGGGTGACCGGAACAAGAAAAGGGAGCTAGTCGTCCGCCGGAGGGGGAATCGATCATGGAGGGCTTCTACATCAACACCATAGCCTCTCCGATGATGTGTGAGTAGTTTACCACAGACCTTCGGGTCCATAGTTATTAGCTAGATGGCTTCTTCTCTCTCTTTGGATCTCAATACAAAGTTCTCCTCGATTCTCTTGGAGATCTATTTGATGTAATTCTTTTTGCGGTGTGTTTGTCGAGATCCGATGAATTGTGGGTTTATGATCAAGATTATCTATGAACAATATTTGGTTCTTCTCTGAATTCTTATATGTATGATTTGTTATCTTTGCACGTCTCTTCGAATTATCAGTTTGGTTTGGCCTACAAGATTGATCTTTCTTGCAATGGGAGAAGTGCTTAGCTTTGGGTTCAATCTTGCGGTGTCCTTTCCCAGTGACAGCAGGGGCAGCAAGGCACATATTGTATTGTTGCCATCGAGGATAAAAAGATGGGGTTTATATCATATTGCTTGAGTTTATCCCTCTACATCATGCCATCTTGACTAATGCGTTACTCTGTTCTTATGAACTTAATACTCTAGATGCATGCTGGACAGCGGTCGATGTGTGGAGTAATAGTAGTAGATGCAGAATCGTTTCGGTCTACTTGTCACGGACGTGATGCCTATATACATGATCATGCCTAGATATTCTCATAACTATGCTCTTTTCAATTGCTCGACAGTAATTTGTTCACCCACCGTAGATTATGCTATCTTGAGAGAAGCCACTAGTGAAACCTATGGCCCCCGGGTCTATCTTCCATCATATTATTTTCCTATCAATTTACTATTTCTGCCGCCGTTTATTTTGCAATCTTTACTTCCAATCTATATCATAAAAATACCAAAAATATTTATCTTATTATCTCTATCAGATCTCACTTTTGCAAGTGGCCGTGAAGGGATTGACAACCCCTTTATCGCGTTGGTTGCAAGGTTCTTATTTGTTTGTGCAGGTATAAGGCGACTTGCGTGTAACCTCCTACTGGATTGATACCTTGGTTCTAAAAAACTGAGGGAAATACTTACACTACTTTGCTGCATCACCCTTTCCTCTTCAAGGGAAAACCAACGCATGCTCAAGAGGTAGCAGCCCTAGAGGCAATAATAAAATGGTCATTATTATATTTCCTTGTTCATGATAATTGTCTATTGTTCATGCTATAATTGTATTAATCGGAAACCGTAATACATGTGTGATTACATAGACCACAACATGTCCCTAGTAAGCCTCTAGTTGACTAGCTCGTTGATCAATAGATGGTTATGGTTTCCTGACCATGGACATTGGATGTCGTTGATAACGGGATCACATCATTAGGAGAATGATGTGATGGACAAGACCCAATCCTAAGCATAGCACAAGATCGTGTAGTTCGTTTGCTAGAGCTTTTCTAATGTCAAGTATCATTTCTTTAGACCATGAGATTGTGCAACTCCCGGATACCGTAGGAATGCTTTGGGTGTATCAAATGTCACAACGTAACTGGGTGGCTAAAGATGCACTACAGTTATCTCCGAAAGTGTCTGTTGGGTTGGCACGAATCGAGACTGGGATTTGTCGCTCCGTATGACGGAGAGGTATCTCTGGGCCCACTCGGTAATGCATCATCATAATGAGCTCAATGTGACTAAGGAGTTAGCCACGGGGTCATGCGTTATGGAACGAGTAAAGAGACTTGCCGGTAACGAGATTGAACGAGGTATGGGGATACCGACGATCGAATCTCGGATAAGTAACATACCGATGGACAAAGGGAATTGTATACGGGATTGATTGGATCCCTGACATCCTGGTTCATCCGATGAGATCATCGTGGAACATGTGGGAGCCAATATGGGTATCCAGATCCCGCTATTGGTTATTGGCCGGAGAGGTGTCTCGGTCATGTCTGCATGGTTCCCGAACCCGTAGGGTCTACACACTTAAGGTTCGGTGACGCTAGAGTTTTAATGGGAATAATATGTGGTTACCGAAGGTTGTTCGGAGTCTCGGATGAGATCCCGGACATGACGAGGAACTCCTGAATGGTCCGGAGGTGAAGATCGATATATTGGACGAAGGGTATTAGAGTCCGGAATCGTTCTGGGAGTACCGGGTGACGACCAGCGTGACCGAAAGGAGTTTCGGAGGCCTCGACAAGCGTTGGGGGGCCTTATGGGCCAAGGGGAGGGGGCACACCAGCCCACTAAGGGGTTGGGCGCCTCTCCCACCCATCTCACGCATCCTGGAGAGGTGGGGGCGCCTCCCCTTGGGCAGCCGCCCCTCCCGGCTTGGGGGGCAAGTTTCCAAGGGGTGGGCGCGCCCAAACCCATCTAGGGTTTCCCCTGTGGCCGCCGCCCCTCCCCTAGGGAAACCCTAGGGCGCCTCCTCCCCCTTCCCCCTATATATAGTGAGGGAGAGAGAGAGGGGGCAGCCGCACCCCCTTCCCTGGCGCAGCCCCTCCCTCCTCCAACACCTCCTCCTCCTCCGTAGTGCTTGGCGAAGCCCTGCCAGAGAACCGCAAGCTCCACCACCACGCCGTCGTGCTGCCAGAGCTTTTCCTCAACTTCTCCTCTCCCCTTGTTGGATCAAGAAGGAGGAGACGTCCCCGGGCTGTACGTATGTTGAACGCGGAGGCGCCGTCCATTCGGCGCTTTGATCAGATCTTCCGCGATTTGAATCGCCGCGAGTACGACTCCATCAACCACGTTCTTGTAAAGCTTCCACTTAGCGATCTTCAAGGGTATGAAGATGCACTCCCTCTCTCTCGTTGCTAGCATCTCCTAGATTGATTTTGACGACACGTAGGGAAATTTTGAATTATTACTACGTTCCCCAACAGATCCGGCGACCCCCCTCATCACCGACGACCGAGGTCGCCGGCGGAGGGGAGCCACCGGAGAACGGCGTTGGAAGATCGGCCTCCCCTGGCGGCGGCTAGGGTTTCAGCGCCAGGGACGAGAGGAAAACAAGCATTGTTTAGTCCTTACTAGTGGTTGGTTAAGAGTAAGATGTGCGCACGTTTCCATTTCAAAAAAATACATAGTCCTCGCCTCCGTCTAAAAACACATCTCAGAAAAAATCCTCGCCTTCATCTAAAAAAAAAGTAAAAAAAGAAAAAAAAATTACAACCGCAGCCTACCAGCGAGTGCCACTTTGCATAACCCTCCATTTAAAAAATACCAGAGGTCCTCGTCTCCATCTAAAAAAATCATTTAAAAAATAATCCACACCTTCATCTAAAAAAATCTAAAAGATTTCTCACCGCGGCCAACCAGCTTGAGCCACGTGGCATAGCTGGTTTGCCGCCCTTCATGCGTAGCTTAATGGGTTTAATAGTTGCAGGCAATATCTAACATGGTCCTCATAGTTAGGAAGTACTTCAATACAGTTCTTAATTAGACTACTCACAATGGGAGTAACATAGGTACTAACATCACACATATATCCAGATAAAATAGATGATGTGACAAACAATAAGTGAAGAAAGAGAGAAAAATGTTAACATATCTAGTTACTAGTAGTATGAGTAACATCACACATATCAAAGCAAGATGTGTCTATAGCGTAATTAATGAAGTGTTGCATGTTACCACACATATGCTACTCCCCACTATGATGGTAGTAACATAGACATGTTACGAGCGTCTTATACATGCGAATACAGCGTCTATACAGTCCCACTGCCACGTCAGCATCGGTCCCACATGTTAGCCAAGCAAACCCTTCCGCCACATGGGAAGCGGAACGGTCCACGCGGGCGGGCTTTGGGTCGGGCCAGGCCGGGCCGACGCGGAAGGAAGGAAGGAAGGCGGGCCTGCTGTAGTACACGGCTACACCCACCCGCCACGGACGGACGCGGCCTCTCTCATCTCACCTGTCTGCCCTTCCCCACCGCGTGCCGACTCTCTCTCCGCTCCTCCCCTCCCCTATCTCGCGCGACCTAGCTGGAACGCCGCCCCCCGGTGGACGGCGGCTCGGCGCCCCCCCTCCCCTTCTCGTCGGAGGTACGCCTCCCCCTCCCCCTCCCCTCCTCCCCTCACGATTCCGCCCTCCTCCCCCTCCGCAATTCCGTCCGAGGCGCGCCCGCGCCCGCTTTTGCTTTCCGCTCTGGGTCAAATTGGCGCGCTGGATCTGAGCTGCCGCCCCGATTCGGGTGCAAATCGAATCGGGGGATGGCCAGCGGCGCCCCGCCCGCCGTCTGCTGATTGCCTACCGCGGCTCCCCGCAGGTCGGGTGGGAGCTAGAATTTGGTTGGCGGGTCTGTTTGCTTGGGGAATTGCAGAGGGGCGTGGTCTTGGCCTTCTTTCTTTTGCGTTACCCCTAAAAGCTGTCCCCTTAACTTTACTCTTCTTTCATAGAATTTCATTCATCAGTATCTAAAATTATTGTTTGGTGCTCAGTTTAATTTTATTTTAGGTGAATATAAAGGAGGACTGAAATGGCTGAAAATTGGGTAGAAGAAGCCTCGAAAAATGCTTCTGCTCCGACGTCATTCTCTGGATCGCCCCCTAGTTGTCAAACCTCTTCGACAAGAAGATCAAGGCAAAGGTAGAATACTACTCCCTCCGTAAACTAATATAAGAGCGTTTAGAATACTAAAGTAGTGATCTAAACGCTCTTATATTAGTTTACAGAGGGAGTACATTACTACTTCATGCCATTGTTATCTATTTGCAGTCTTAGCTAGACAAGTTAGCCAATATCACAAAGTAGCAGATTAGTTTCATTCGGAGCAAGTGTCAGTTCACCAGCTAAAACAAGTTGCATGTTCTAGACCAACGTGTATGTTCACTTCTGCAACTTTTGATTGTATGTACAACTCTCGTTAACCAATGTTGCATGATTGTGCAATGTTTGACGTATGAAATGAGGAGAGTTTACTGAGTTTGATTGTACCTTCACAGTTTTGTTTGTTTTTTAATGATTTTAACTTCTCTACCTAATAATAATAAAAGGGTTATTGCTTCTGGCGGTACATCACAGAAATAACCCCTAAACTATGCCACCCATAAGTGAAGAAAAATGATTCGTTTTTTAATTCAGAAACGCCGCCAGGTTTAATTCTTTTACATAGATACTCTCACAGAAGACAGGAACACGAGTAGTGTGATGGCTAAGGCCGCAGCCTTCCACAGGGTAGACATGTGTTCGATCCCTGGTTCTGCCCCGTTTTTCTTCCCTTTTTTCTCTCCAGCGCGCCTCCTCCTCCCACACGCGGTAACGGGCCGGCCCATTTGCGGGTCAACGCATCCCCTCATTTTAACTTTGCTACTAAATCAGCGACAATTAATATGGATCCGACGGAGTAGCAATTATTGTTATTAGACAACCAATATGAAATAATATTTGTAAAATGGAACTTGTATCTTATTTGACCCTAAGGCTAGCACAGTAAGGGCTGGCATGGTGCCAGGCTGCTGACTCCACTGAATTTAAAATGAAATTCTCCACCAGAAAAAAGGCTGCTGACCCTTCATGCCTGCTGTGTCAAATGATCTGCTGTCCACTATCCTCTTCGACATGCATTGCTGTTAGTGAGTTTGGGACTAGTTCACGAGCTATGGCATTAACATTTATGCTTAACAAAGTTTAGGACAATACTGGGCCTGAATGTCACCAGAGCAAAAGCTTGGTTCTGTGACCTAGGAACTTACACATTTGCTTATGTCCTGACTCATGAAAATAAGCCCAGCCGGGCATCTATCCTTTTGAAAAAGTGATTTAGTTGCTAATGCCAACCTGTGATTTTACACCCGACATTGTTAATTCTGCTGTTTTTTTTGCTGCTAGTGTCCTTTGATATGCCTGCTATAGGGTGGTCATGATGCTATCCTACATGGCACCAGATCTTAGTGCCTCAAATGGTGCTACTATTTCTTGCTCTGTAACCAATTCTGTGAAAAAAAGTCCTGCATGAGACCATTTTCTGAATATTGTTGCAACAAGTTCAGTAGTAGTATTGTATTAACATTGTCAGTTTGTCACTTGTTGAATATAACCTTTGCCTTGTCCATTATTATCAGAAACATATTCCATCTATTAAGTCATCGAGAGGTGTCTCCTCGAACAAAACACCAAGCTAAAAGGCATTGGAAGAAGCCTCCGACTTGCGGCGCTGGTTACAGTGAGTTAAGATATTCAGCTACAGATGCTAAACATGATTTATTTTCGTGGTAAGGAAGCTCTCTTTTCACCAAGAAATGTTTCTGTTGACACCTGGGTTGAGAATGTTATACTTCCGGTTTGACGTTTTCCGTCCACTGGCTAAGATTTTTGAACTTGCTGTTCACAGGGCAGAATCACAGTCCCTGCATCGTTGGTCTGCAAAGTATTGCCCTCTTATGCCACCCCCTAGGTCAACTATTGCAGCTGCATTCAGTTCGGATGGGAAAACACTTGCATCAACGCAGTAAGTTAATTTACTAGCTGAATATATGAACTAAACATAGTATGAGAACTGACTATCTCTTTTCTCCAGTGGTGACCATACTGTTAAAATAATTGACTGCCAAACAGGGAAATGTTTGAAAGTGTTGGGTGGACATCGGCGCACACCTTGGGTGGTATGTTTTTTCTGACACTGGCACAATTTGGTAGTGCATTTGAACAGGGAGTAAGCTATTGAATATATGGCTCTAATAACGATGTGATGCATTGTTTTTGTAATCATTTGACCAAGCAGCATCAGTTTATCTTTTTTTTTGGCCTGTCTAAATAAAATATGAAAATGGAGTTTAATAATTTACAGTTCTGTTTATTAGCCGATGTTATAGCACAAGTGTGTTTACGAAGCTACTGTTCTATTGCAGGTTAGATACCATCCCTTACATTCTGATATACTTGCCAGCGGGAGTTTGGATCATGAAGTCCGTCTTTGGGATGCTAATACCTCAGATTGTATTGGATCTCAGGATTTCCGTAATATCCTTTAAACAGTCTCTAGCTCCATTCATCATTGTTAGCTTCTGTCTAATGGCATTTCTGAAGCAACACTAATTTTGTATTATGTTCCTTTGGCAGAGAGGCCAATTGCATCCATTGCATTTCATGCAAGGGGGGAGATTCTAGCAGTTGCATCAGGTCACAAAGTATGACTCCCAGTGTTAAACTCATAGCAAAATATTCTTTATGTAATTCTTCTATGAACAGTTGAAATAACTTGCACCTAATTTATGTGTCAGTTGTTCATATGGAACTACAATAGGCGAGGGGAGTCTTCTGCCCCGACCATTATATTAAGAACCCGCCGTTCGTTGAGAGCTGTGCATTTCCACCCTCATGGTGCTCCATATCTTCTTACGGCAGAGGTAGAAAATGTAGAATATGAATATCCTTTGTACTTCATTATGCGTTCCTGTTATATAATTTTTGTTTACTCATATGTACCTTGAATTTCAGGTTAACAATCTTGACTCCGCAGACTCACAGCTGACCCATGCAACATCTACTGGCTATTCAAACTATCCCTCAGCTTTGTTTTTTGCAAACATCAACTCTAGAGGCTATCCACATCTTGAGTCTAATGTGTCATCACCTTGCCTAATTTGGCCTGCATTCCTCAGGGATGATGGAAGTCTATATATTCCTCGAAATGACTTGGCTAGTGGTTCAACCAATGTGCAGCAGAGTTCATCATCTTTAGCTCAAAATGTATTGGCGTCAGATGCTGAAAACCAGCAGTCTGACCAGTCTGTAACCCCTATGGATGTATGTCCAGGGGAACCATCTGCGTCTAGTGATGTTCAAATGCCTTCCACGAGCAACAGCCTGCCACTTCCGGCAATAGCCAGGCCTTCAAGATCTGCTGTTGATCGTATGCCAGTGAATTCATTCACCACTAGTGGGTTAGATGTTCAAATGTTTCTAAGAAATTCAGAGGGTGGAAATCACCATCACGATCTCTTCAGTGACTCGCGTAGCTGGGAGCTGCCTTTTTTGCATGGTTGGTTGATGGCCCAAAGTCAGACAGGTTTGCACCCTGCATTTCTGAACAATACTGTCCTTAAAATCCTGCCTCTTGGTGGTGTTATTGTGATTAACTTTACCAGGGAATCACAACGCATGAATTGTTCAACATCCAGGTGCTTCTTCATCGATACCGATTCCCGCTGGCAGTACTAGAGGATCAAATCGACACTACGCCTCACGCCCTCATGCTTCGGCCTCTGTACCAGGGGTTGGGAATTCACTTCTGGGTCCACAAATCGATGAAGCTGAGGCTCGTGCTGCGTCCTTAGGTGTTGGATCAGAACTTGCTACCTCACTGTTTTCTGCCGGCGCTGCTGAATTACCTTGTACAGTGAAGCTTAGAGTATGGCGGCATGATATCAAGAATCCATGTGTTGCATTAGAAACCAAGGCATGCTGCTTAACAATCTCTCATGCCGTTCTTTGCAGGTGATCCCTTGTACTTTGGTTACTTTCTCTCTCTCTTTCCTGTACAACACAAGTTGTTGTTAGTCTCTTCATATTATTTACCAATGCCTTCACTGTTGTGTATACAGAAGATGGATCTATGCTCCATTCTTACCTCATCTCTGAACTTACTTAGTAATGTTACTAAATAGTTCCAAGTAGAATGCATATGTGGTAGATTTGCCTAACGGGGATTGTGCTTTTATGTTTAACGGAGTTGGACTTCTGTACTTATAAGTTATTAATTGTTGCAGTGAAATGGGTGCCCATTTCTCCCCCTGTGGACGATTTCTGGTGGCTTGTGTTGCATGTTTGCTGCCTCAAACAGAAGGTGACCAGGGTAACCAATTACCTGTGCAGTATGAGTCTACAGGAGCTGGAACATCACCAACTCGTCACCCACTTCCCTCCCATGGAGTGATTTATGAGCTTCGGGTTTATTCTCTTGAGGAGGCAACGTAATTTTTCTCACTGTTGACTGTTCTATTACTGTAGTTCGTTCTTTATCAGCCTATCAGGTTACTGTTTTGTAAATGGTATCCTTACTTTAAAGTTGTGAATGTGTTTCTTGCAGATTTGGAGAAATTCTCACGTCCAGAGCAATAAGAGCGGCTCATTGTTTAACGTCCATTCAGGTTATTGTGTTCACTTTTGTTTGTGTGTGTGCGTTTGCATCAATTTTTCTTTTTTATGTTGGGAAAATAACTTGTGGTTTGTGTCTCAAGTATCATGATGCAAGTGAGCCTCTTTGGCGTGGCCGCATTGACCACGTTTGTGTAATACAGGTTTAGAGGGTGCGCACTTGCCGCATAACCATGTGGGCAAATCAGGCTAAAATTCAAAGCCACATATTAGTTATGTAGTCCTTTTTAACCCAAACAAACAAGAACCCTCCTTCTGTTTCTCAAAGACACAAACAGGAAACCTTGTCAAAGGATAACAAGAAATACAGAACAATTGAACACAGCACAAGCAGCAAATGCCCTCTTCTTTAATTCCAAATACTTCTCCCATTTCTGGTGTGACTTCTTCCTCTCGTTCTTGGTTCTGCACCCAGCAAAGCAAAGAGCAAATCAAACGAAACTAACTGACATAACCTGGAAAGCACAAAGTATTTCAGTACATGTGACACATTGATGATTTAACACGTATGGTTTATTCTTCTCCTTTTGTGAATAGAGCAGTAGTCATAACAAATGGATTTGGTCAGGTGTTATGATAAGATATATGCTCACTTCTTTTTTACATTCCCATGCTTCTAATCACTACGAAAGGATGGTCCCACTAAAGCAATATCTGAACTTTTTTTCATTTGGAAGCTCCCTCCCACCTGCATCAGGGCATATGCCATTAGAATAACCTCTATTAAATAAGAACACATGTGCGCAGTGTACTGCCATGCAGTGTGTGTCCAGGTTCTGTGGGAGTCCCAGCTGTTGACCCAAAAATTACAGAAATTACCAATCTTGTTATTAATTCCAGTATTGGAGATTTTTAGCAGGCTTTTTTTGCATGGTCTTCTGCATTGCAGACCCATCCCAGAGACATCAGGCTGCAGTTATGCAATTCTCAGAGTTTAATCTGAGCCTAATGTCTTTTCTTTGATGCAGTTTTCGCCTACTTCAGAACACATACTGTTGGCATATGGACGTCGTCATAGCTCGCTGCTCAGGAGCATTGTTATGGATGCGGAGACGACTGGAATTCCTGTATATACTATCTTAGAGGTGCGTGCGGTGCTCACCCCATAGCATAGGTTGCACATCATAATGATAGGCTGGCTATACTTTTTTTGGAGGCAATATCCTGCCTATGCTGGCATTGCAGTTACATATATCTTTTCTATACCCGGGATTCAAAACCATTTGCTTATTACAGTTCATAACTCTATGTCCTGCTATGATGTAATGCCATTGTTCTTTCCATCAATTTAGGTTTACCGAGTATCGGACATGGAGCTGGTAAGAGTTCTTCCTAGTGCTGAAGATGAAGTCAATGTTGCATGCTTTCATCCTTCCCCTGGAGGTGGTCTTGTTTATGGGACTAAGGTGAATCTACAACTACCTCATCAACAAAGTTGATGTATTATTTTCATTGCTGACGCTTCCACTGGTTTTGAACTATAGGAAGGGAAGCTCAGGATCCTACAACACAATGGCGCAGACGCTGCAAGCATGGGGCTGAATTGCTTTATCGAGGAAAATATGCTTGAGGTAGCAAGCTCCCTTCCAAACAGCCTGTTCATCTATGATTGTCCCTTGTTTGCGTTTTCCGCTGTGTCAGTGTGCATAAGGCTCAAGCATATTTTCGTGTGGGGGCATGTTAAGGAGGCTGTAGAAACCTGCATGGAGGTGTTTGTTCTGAGCATATCTCTGCATATGAGTTGTTTGTCTTTGATCTATATATGCACTTTTTTCAGAGCTGAGCAAAGACAGAATATGGTCTTCTGTATCTTGCCAGAGCGTTGACCAAGTGTCGTTTGAATTGATTGTTTACATCTCTAGTGTCATTTACCTGCTTCACTTGTGTAACTGCCAGGATGCTCTTCGGCCGCTTTTATTTGTTTTGTTTAGCGTGATATAACACTAACACTGTTATACCTTGCAGGTTCAGAGGTATGCGTTGGAAGGCTGAATGATCATTTGCGTCATGAGCTTATATGTGTCCTTCCCTGGTAATTACTGCTTGCCAACATCTCATTTGACGCTTGTTTGAGCTGTGGTAGTTGCATTCCTGGTCCCAGACATTATCCTGTTGACCTCTTGGATTTGATATTTAATTATTTACTTTTTTTTTGCATTTGAAGTCTACAATGAAAGCTTGCTTTAAAGTTTTATTTGGCATTGGAGTCTACTATGATGTTTTTGATATTTAGTTGTTTGCTAGTTTTTTCTTTTGGCATTGGAGTCCTGCTTTTCGAGTGGCTTTGCTGATACTTCTATATGACTGAAAAAATGATTGTCCCAGCAGGAACTTTTGTCTGCAAGCTCCATTTTTGTTTAGGAGAGCCTCATGGACTAAATTACAAGATCTCATCAGGGCCTCCGACTAAATCTTTCGAGTGGCAGATGATTCTCCACGAGTTTGTTCAAGTGCAATGTACTGATCTATTGCTGGTTTCCAGAGAATGCTGTGGGCCGACTCTAATCGTGCATCGTTTTGCAACTTTTAACTCAGGTCTGTGCACAGGCGGTGTGATGATGTAAATTTGGCATGGTCATCGTTGCTGTCAAGTTCCCACGACCCTGTAATTATAAAACTGTACATGTAATCTCCAATCAGCTTAAAACAACCGCTGTTGTATTTTAGAAAGCTCGCAATCCTAATCCTCAAGTTTCTTTTACGTGGGAAATGTTTGTACTATTTCTGTCCTGACCAATGCCAGTGACTTGCATTAACAAATCTTTGTATTGTGTCAACGTTATTTGGTTCCCTTTTTTGCTTGCATAAAATTTCCTTGGAAGTTATGAATGACTTTCTGAAAGTTACTAAAAACAGTTTATGAGGATAGGCAGTGAATAGGCCTTTGGCCTTGTTCTCTTGGCTTCAGTAAGCCATTACTTTGACCTTGTTCTCTTGGCTTTTCCTTTGGGCTTGTTCTCTTTGCCTCCTTGGAAAGAACCAACATTTCACTCACTGTAAATGAGGAACCAACATTTCACTCGCTGTAAATGAGGAATTAACATTTCACTTGCTGTAAACGAGATGCAATATTTTCTGAGAGAAAATTTTGGTGATTGCTTGGTAATCAAGGCACTGTTCAAAATATTTTTTTGAGGCAGAGTTTCAAAATATGTGCAGCATTGAAGCAGGTCTACGTTTTCTGCAACATCGTCTACTAAAAGTTAATAATGTTAAATGTATCCTATGGAATGATGATGAAAGCTCAAGAAATATGTCCACACGGCAAACTTTTGTAGAGTCCCAAACACATCTTATATAAAGTTCAAGAAATGTCTACAAACGGCAAACTTTTCCAGAGTCCCAAACACATCTTACATAAAGTTCAAGAAATATATGTCCACGCGGTAAACTTTTCCATGTCCCAAACACATCCTATATACTCCATCACTAACTTATTTATCTCAAAATGAGCATATGCAAGAGTTTGGACCTGGTTCAGTGCTCGTTTGGACCTATATAGGGTGTGTTTGGGACTTGGAAAACCTTGGACCTAGTTCAGTGCTCATTTGGACCTATATAGTTTTTGTCTACAATAACAGATCCTCATTTTTCAAGTCCAAACTGAACTAGTCAATATAATGCTCATTTGGACCTATATAGTTAACAATAACAGATCCAAACGAGCACTAAACTAGTTGCTAGTTATTTTCCACACAAAGAATACATTATCACACTTCAACAGGGCTTTCGGGAAGAGAACCCTTACCCGTTCACCGTGGCGCTGATGCTTTCGGGAAGAGAACCCTTACCCATTCACTAATTTGGTTCTACATCCATGACATGACCTCCCTGTCAACATTGTCGGTGGCTCCCTCATGGTCCATCTCACACTGCCACCATGCCACTATTGCAACGCTTCACTCACCTAGTCAATTATATATGTTCATGCAAACTATCATTGATGTGTGTGCCGTAGTGGATCTTTTCTCCCGTTGCAACGCATAGACATATATGCTAGTGGTCTTCTATTCCCCGCCATTGCCATCGGCTTCATTAGGTAGAAGTGGCCCTTGCCTCTGAAGGTCGCACGGGGACTTGGGGAGACCTTGCCGTGGACGCACGGAGTGGCAGCGGCAATGAACATCTTTAAAAAATATATAGAGTACAGTTAGAAAATGAAACAGATTAAAAAAAGGAGATTTAAAAAGTGAAAGAAAAAAGTTAGAAATAAAAGAATAACCAAAAAAACCCAAAAGAAACCGCATAGAGCCAAAGAAAAAAAAACACATCCGACAGAAAAAAAGAGAAACAATAGAAAATAAAAATCAGAAGAAAACCATCAGAACAAACAAAAAAACCAGAGCATTTCGGCCCAAAACCGTCAATATATATGTGGTACATTTTGAAAAACAAGGTGAACATCTTTTTAATAATGTTTACCATTTTAACTATATGGTGAAGATTTTTAAATACACATTCAACATTTAATAAGTACTAGTTGGACATTTATTAGATACATTACTTATATTTTTAAAGAAAGTTCATTTGTTTTTAATGCACTATGAGCATATTTGATATACCATGAACATATTTTTAAGCGAGCGAACACCTTTATAAAAAAATACATGAAGATTTTCAAAATGAGTGAACACTTTTTAATGAATTCATGACTATTTTACTTTTCAATGTGTGCCAACTTTAACACAATGTTGAATTTTGTATTATTAAATGGATAATATATTGGTCACATATAAGTATTATATAAATTCTTTTCGTGCATATCTAACAAAACAATTAGTGTATTTTTACCATAAAAATCGAGAAAAATATAAGCACAATGAAACTAAAAACATAATAAGAAAAGAGGAAAAAATGAAACTGCACTACTTGGGTCAGCCTATGATGGTTGTATGAGAGTTACCCTAGTTTTTGTTTTTGAGTCACAAGAGTTTTTTTTAGCGTATTGAGTCACAAGAGGTACCCCAGTGTATAACAGCTTCCAACTGGTTTTCGGATGATTTTCTGCATTTTTCTCCAGGTTCGTTCACAGGTTTTTCATAGTCATGTGTTAAGCAATGTTTGTCGTGTATTAAAAGTATTTACCATATAATTTTTGATTTTTTTTCATATTGCTATTCAAAAATGTTTTTTCTGAACTAAATTTGTTCATCATGCATTAAAAAAATGTGAGTATAATTAAAAGAATTATTCACACATTTAGAAATTGTTAATGTATTATTGAAAAGTGTTTGTGTATTGTTGCAAACAAATTTATAAAAAGAAAAGGAGTAATAAATAAATAAGAAAATGAAGATAGAGAAATAAAAAGTAAACAAAAACACAAAAGAAAATTCAACCGAAAAAACAGCATATAAATTATGCTGAAATGGACTTGAATAAAAGGAATAAAAATAGAAAATAAATAATAAAATAGAGAAATAAAATATAGCAGAAACATAAAGAAATATCAATAGAAAAACTCTGGGCATTGTCGATGCCACTCGATCTCTGCGTCACTTCAATTCCAACTCTTTGGTGGCTAAAAAAAGGTTGGATGCTCGTTTTTTGGTAAGCTTTCTTCACTGCTCCGCTGTTGAAGACTTTCAAAGCTTTGCGCCAACTTTTATCTCTTTCAAGGCTTTTTCTCTATTCTAGTTACCATGAGCATCTTCAACAGGCGCGCAACACGCGATGCGCTAAAACAACCTTTACAGCATCGAAATAGCAACTTTTTGTGCGCAGTAGAGCGCTGGCTCCGGCTGCCGCTGCAAAATATTGCACGCGCTGCAAAAAAAAAGACGCGTGAGCCCATCACAAACAACATTTGACACTCAAATAGAACCAAGAAGATCAAACACATAAAAAATAAATCAACAATAAATAGTTCAATTTATTCCAATACAACAAATAGTTCAAAAATACAACATCAAATATACAAATCACTAGTTTTGTCCGTCATTCCATGCCCACCACTCCTTGATTAGATCCTTTTGAAGATCGTCGTGCGTTTCGTCACGTCGAATGGCATGATAGGAGCAACAAATCGGGCCTCCCTCGCAGCCCTCCGCCGCACTCGCATGGGATGTTCCAAGAGCTCATACTGAGAGTAGTCTAAATCTTGGCCACACTCATTCTCGATGATCATGTGTTATGCATGATCACACAAGCGTGCATGTTGTACCAAAGAATCTTTTGATCCCAAAATCTAGCCGGTCCTCTCACAATAGCAAATTGGGCTTGCAAAATCCCAAAAGCTCTCTCCACATCTTTCCTAGCCGCCGCCTGAGCATTGTGGAAATCAAGATTTTTCTTACCTTCCGGTTTTTTCAACGGCTTCACAAATGTTTGCCACTTTGGGTAGATGCCATCCGCAAGATAGTAGCCATAGTTATATGTATCGCCATTTGCTACAAACTGCACCGGTGGCAGTTCACCATTTGCAATTTTATTCATGAGTGATGACCGATTAAGAATGTTGATGTCATTCAAAGATCCAGGCATTCCAAAAAAGCATGCCAAATCCAAGTTACTTGATCGGCCACCACTTCAAGGATTATAGTGGAACCCTTTTTCTGGCCACGGAATTGTCCATGCCATGCTATAGGACAGTTCTTCCAACTCCAATGCATGAAATCTATTGAGCCAAGCAAACCTGGGAACCCGCGCGCTTTGTTCATCTCCAAAAGCCTTGCGGCGTCTTCAGCATTGGGAGCTCTCAAATACCCCGGACCAAACACTTGCACAATTCCGACTGCGAAGCGCTTGAGACACATGATGGCTTGACTCTCACACATGGCCAAGTGGTCATCAACTAGATCAACCGGAATACCGTATGCCAACATACACAAAGCGGCTGTCACCTTTTGAAAGGTTGTAGGATCGAAAGTATGTCTAGAGGGGGGGGGGGGGGGGTGATTAGACTACTTGACCAAATAAAAATCTAGCATTTTCCCAATTTTAGTTCTTGGTAGATTTTAGCAACTTAACACAACTCAAGCAATCAACCTACACATGCAATTCTAAGAGTATAGCAGCGGAATGTAAAACAATTGCATATGAAGGTAAAGGGGATGAGATAGAGGGAGCAAACGCAATGTTGACACGGAGATTTTTTATCCGTGGTTCCGATAGGTGGTGCTATCGTACATCCACGTTGATGGAGACTTCAACCCACGAAGGGTAACGGTTGCGCGAGTCCAGGGAGGGCTCCACCCACGAAGGGTCCACGAAGAAGCAACCTTGTCTATCCCACCATGGCCGTCACCCACGAAGGACTTGCCTCACTAGGGTAGATCTTCATGAAGTAGGCAATCTCCTTGCCCTTACAAACTCCTTGGTTCAACTCCACAATCTTGTCGGAGGCTCCCAAGTGACACCTAGCCAATCTAGGAGACACCACTCTCCAAGAAGTAACAAATGGTGTGTTGATGATGAACTCCTTGCTCTTGTGCTTCAAATGATAGTCTCCCCAACACTCAACTCTCTCTCATAGGATTGGATTTGGTAGAAAGAATATTTGAGTGGAAAGCAACTTGGGGAAGGCTAGAGATCAAGATTTATGTGGTTGGAATGGAATATCTTGATCTCAACACAAGTGTAGGTGGTTCTCTCTCAAAAAATATGTATTGGAAGTGTAGGCATGTTCGGATGGCTCTCTCCACGAATGAAGAGTGGGTGGAGGGGTATATATAGCCTCCACACAAAATCTAACCGCTACACACAAATCACCAAACTCGGTGGGACCGAATCAGAGAACTCGGTCAGACCGATTGGTTCATAATGTGACCGTTAGGTGTTTCGGTGGGACCGACATGTCAACTCGGTGTAACCGATGTCATTAGGGTTAGGGCATAACGCAATCTCGGTGAGACCGATTACACAAACTCGGTGGGACCGATTTTGGTAATAGTCAAACAGAGAGTTGGTCAGGCAAACTCGGTGGGACCGATTCGCTCATCTCGGTGGGACCGAAACGTTACGAAAAGGAAACAAAGTGTTTGCATTGCAATCTCGGTGGGACCGATCGCTCATCTCGGTTTGACCGCGAAACGTTACGAAGGGAAATAGAGAGATTACAATCCCATCTCGGTGAGACCGAGATCCCTATCGGTGAGACTGAAAAGACTAGGGTTTCTGGCAGTGGCTATGTCAACTGAACTCGGTGGCGCCGGATAAAGAATCGGTGGGGCCGAGTTGGACTTTTGGGTTTGGAACATATGTGGATATGAGAAAGTAGTGGAGGATTTTGGAGCATATCACTAAGCATTTTGAGCAAGCACCTCATTAAGCAACACCTCATCCCTTTTTAATAGTATTGGCTTTTCCTATAGACTCAATGTGATCTTGGATCACTAAAATAGAAAATGTAGAGTCTTGTGCTTTGAGCTTAAGCCAATCTTTTGTCCTTAGCATTTTGAAGGTTCCACTTTCATATCCATGCCATGCCAACCATTGAGCTTTCCTGAAATATCTATCTTGAAATAGCATTAGCTCAATAAGCTATATGTTGTTAGGAATTACCAAAACCACCCAGGGATAGTTGCACTTTCAAAGGTGCTATGCCCGAGTTCCCCGACGGCATTCCTCCTTCATTGAAAAAACTGATCATGGCTCGCCAGTTTCTCTGCAATGCGCCTGAACAACTCGGTGCTCATCCTAAAACGGCGCCGAAAGTATGACTCAAGGTATACGAGATTATCCACAAAATAGTGCCTCATCAATCTGTTGTCGGCATCGATCTTATCCCTCCAAATTTTCTGACGACCCATAACCGAACCACCGTGCTTCGGCTTTTTATTGATGTGCATAGCTAGGATCATTGCAAGGTCCTGCTCCTCTTCAATATCAAATTCTTCGTCGGAAGAATCATATGACGAACTCATCTATAATATTGAAATTAAACTAGTCTATAAAACTACAAACAACATGCACCAAATTCATATACAAAATGTGAAGTTGAAGCAATACATACCTCACAAGCGTTTTGTCGAACACCTTGTGGGCGCCGAGTGGCAGTGGGCGGCCTGGCGCTGTTCGTCGGAGGAATGGCGCGCTCGAGAGGCGGCGGCGACTAGAGGAGGTGGAGGAAGCAGCGGCGGCGCGGGGATAGGCCGGGGAAGCGTCGTCGAGTCGCCGGAGCAAATGGGGAGGTGCGGGCGGCAGCGCGAGCGCCTAGATATGGCGGTTGGTGGAAGTCGCGCGCGAGTCGTTGCTCTCCAGCGCGTGGGAGAGGGTGCACGAAATAAGCGGCGTGCGATGCCGTTTTGCTCCGCGCGCTAAACCAATTATACCACGCACGCGTTTTTTGCGCGTCTGCTGGAGCACCCGAAACGGCTGTGCGCGCGCAAAAAAATAATCAATTTTTCCAGCACGGCGCTAATATCGGGCGCCTATTGGAGACGCTCTTAGCGATACTCCAGTTCTTCTTTCGTTTTGCGTTTGAAACTTAGCATGGACCATGTGGTTTTTGAGCTATGGGTGTGCTCGTTTGTGGCATTCCATGTTGTTGGATGTTTTCGTTCTGCTTCCGCTTGCTTATAATCCGGTGCGATCCAAGTGTTTGTATGATATATATTCGTAGTTTGTATTAGGGTTAGAACTGTATAATTTCTCTAATAAAAATTGGAGGGGGTGCCTCTTCTTTCATTCAATTTTTTTTGCCTTTTAGGCCCCCCCCCCCCCCCCCCCCCCCCCCCCCTAAAGTTGCTACTCTATTTTCAGGCGGTAGACCATGTAGATCGATCCACTATGCTGAAATCGACAATTGGAAGTGACATACAACTTCCATTGCGGCCCATACGCATCCAGTTGCACTATAACACCTACATTCTAATTTACTAACTAAGAGAATCTACAGTCTGACACCTCAAACCGGTCTGAAACGCCTGGGCGGGTAGACCGGTCATTGACCGGTCAAAAATACCCAACCCACTCGGGCACCTCAAACCGGCCTCGCACTGTCGGGCTGACCGGCACCCTCATATTCAGACCAAAAATGAGGCGGCTGTGGAGCGGCCCGAGCGCTACTGGGCGCATCCGCCACACGACGCTGATAGCCGGGTCCCACACTCAAACGCCCAGAAACCAAACGGTCTGGTGGACGTCTCCTCCTATGGGAGTGTGAACGTAGTGTGGCCAGCCAGATCTAGTCCATCCACTTCTAGTCGCCGGCCACTTTAGCTTTCTTTCTGCCTCTCGCCGCCTGTCTCAGCCATGGCCCGATAGCGACCTACGCTATGCTTATGCCCGAGCGGTGCCTCCAGCTGCCCCAGGAGATCCAGGCTAGGTGCGCCACCCGGCTAGCTACGGGCCTACCTCTGGACTCGTCGGAGCCAGAGAAGGAGGAGGAGGAAGAGGAGCCGGTGAGGAGCCGGAGCCCATGGAGGAGGAGGAGCAGGAAGCCGTGGCAAAGTCAGTGCCGGTTGCTGGCTTCGCCATGGAAGAGTATGAGGTCGCCCAAGCGGCCGAAATGGGCCTATGTCACCGGATGAGGCCTATGTCAAGGCCAACCAATGGCTCATTATGTCATTGTCAAGGCCAACCAATGGCTCATTATGTCGCTCCACCGATGGGAGGGGGAAAGGACCCTAGGGCTTTGATTTTGTCATGGTAGGGTTTGTCTCCATTTGGCGGCGGCGAGACCATAGTATTGCCATCTACATGCAATAGGATCTCCCGGCCACGCCTACATTCTAGTGATACTTCTTCGTATCATTGGAAGGTGTGTAGAAGATGGTGTGTACCCATATCTGGTTCTTCGGGTTTGGCTTTTTCTGCAGGTTTCTCTTGGTTGCGTTGCCAGTAGAGCGGACAATGTCCGGTGCGTCTTGATTCTGCAGCTCTAATTCTGACCGAAGAAGGGTGGCCAACCTTGTCCACACCAGGGAATTTGTGAGACTCTTGTTCCCCAATTTCATCTTGCCGGAACCGGGCCTTCTATAGTGAAGGAAATATGCCCTAGAGGCAATAATAAAGTTATTATTTATTTCCTCATATCATGATAAATGTTTATTATTCATGCTAGAATTGTATTAACCGAAAACATAATACATGTGTGAATGCATAGACAAACATAGTGTCACTAGTATGCCTCTACTTGACTAGCTCGTTGATCAAAGATGGTTAAGTTTCCTAGCCATAGACATGAGTTGTCATTTGATTAACAGGATCACATCATTAGGAGAATGATGTGATTGACTTGACCCATTCCGTTAGCTTAGCACTTGATCGTTTAGTTTACTGCTATTGCTTTCTTCATGACTTATACACGTTCCTATGACTATGAGATTATGCAACTCCCGATTACCAGAGGAACACCTTGTGTGCTACCAAATGTCACAACGTAACTGGGTGATTATAAAGGTGCTCTACAGGTGTCTCCGATGGTACTTGTTGAGTTGGCATAGATCGATATTAGGATTTGTCACTCCGATTGTCGGAGAGTTATCTCTGGGCCCTCTCGGTAATGCACATCACTATAAGCCTTGCAAGCAATGTGACTAATGAGTTAGTTGCGAGATGATGCATTACTGTAACATCCCCAGCATCACACTACAGTAATCCATTATGATCAGTGCCAAGTCATCTTGGTTTACAAAGCTTAATCTTGTTGGGGTAATATCTCAACTCAAATCCCTTCTCTGAATTCTATTCAAATTCAAAGTGAAATTTGAAGTTGCAAAAAGTTGCGGGAAAATGTTCATTAGTTAGCAAATATTCCAAAAAAATTTGATGTTAAGAAAAGGAACATCACTATGTTGCTAAAATGAGCAGTAGCAATTAATCCAGTGCAATTCTAGCATTTTAAAATGCTACTCCAATTACGAAAATTCCAAATGGATTCAAATAATTCCCAATCGTATGGTGGCAGTGCACCACTGCCCCTAGTAT
Source organism: Aegilops tauschii subsp. strangulata (assembly GCF_002575655.3). NCBI lineage: Eukaryota > Viridiplantae > Streptophyta > Magnoliopsida > Poales > Poaceae > Aegilops > Aegilops tauschii. The sequence goes on from NC_053039.3 coordinate 573,852,259, forward strand.
TTGTTTTCACCAGTGGCACATTTTTGCAAAAGATAATTAGTGCAAAAGAAAATGCAAAAGGCTTCTGTTAAATGAAAACAGAAAAGTTTTAAAAGAAAAAGAACAGGGGAAAGAAAGCCTCCTGTCCTCTAGGCCTCGGCCCACCTGAGCCGGCCTAGTGGCCCACTTCCCTCGGTCAACCCTCTCGTCCCCCTGTTCCCCTGACCCGAGCCGGGCGCCCGTTCCCGTCGGACCACCTCGCCGGCTCCGTCGCTACAGCACGCCGCGGGAGGATAAGGCCGCCACGACGCGCCTCGGGACGCCTCCTCTCCCACTCGCCTCTCCCAGATCCACTTCCCCTCTCCTCCCTCTCCCTCACGCGCCCGCTCCCTTCTTCCCTCTCTGTTCGGGCGCGGCCGACGTCGCACCACCGTCGATCTCGCGGCCGCCGGCGCTCTTTGGTTCCTCCGACGAGTCTGGAAGGCCAGCCGGCCTCTGCCCCTTCCTCCTCGACCGGCGATTGGAGTTCGGAAACTCTACGCGTGCCGGATCGACCCTTCATCAACCTCGGGCCGCCAGCGACCTCCTCCCTCACCGGCCGGCCACTACTGCTCCTAAGCCCCTCGAAGGCCTCCTTGCGCCGCGGCGGTGAGCTCCGCTCCTCCTCCCTCCTTCTGCCGCTCTTTTCTGCACCCGTATTTGCCATCGCCATGGATGGCCGCGCTGAGCTCCGCCGTGCAGCTAGTCGCCGTCGTTGTAGTCGTTGCCAAGGCCGGGCAAGCACGTCAACATGCTCAGGGCGCCTCCCTGGTGCCGCTCGAGCCTCCAGCTCGCCACCTCGTGCCCTCTGTCACCGTTGGCGGAGATGGCCGAACTACGGTGTCCGCCTCGCCGCGTACCGTCGTCGTTTTAGGCCTTCCCGAGGCCAACCGTTAGCGCCACGCGACGCGCCTCGCTCCCCTCTTTCGAACGCCACCTCGCGCGCGCAAAACGGTGGCTGAAGCGCGTTTTCCGACGAGTTCCGAGGCCACGCCGCTGCAGGTTTGGTCGCCGGCGTGATTCCGGTGCCGACGCCGGCGAGGCTGACCTGGCGCTGACGTATGGGGCCCGCTGAGCCACTGACGGGTGGGCCTAGTTGACTCGTTGACTGGGTCAACCCACTGACATGTGGGGCCGAGTCAATAAAACGAGTTAGTATTAGACACTGACAGTGGGCCCTGCTTGATAATTAGTATTAGATTAGTCCAATATACCCTGTTTAATTAGTCCAGTCACTGACCAGTGGGTCCCACTGGACCCACAGGTCAGGTTTGACCAGTCAATGGTCACAGTTGACTGCTGATATCGCTATGATGTCATGCTGACGTCTTTTTCCATTTCTGTTAATCTAAAAAAAATCCAGAAAATGGTTTGATCTTTGAAAAATCATAGTAATTAAACCGTAACTCGGATGAAAATGTTTTCTACATGAAAGTTGCTCAGAACGACGAGGCGAATCCGAATACGCGGTCCGTTTGCCTGTCAGATGCCTCTAACTATCTGAACATGGAACATTCCCTCTCCGGTCATCTGTCTGACACAGGTCCGGAACCGGGAAAACATTCCCGGTTGGATTCCCCCCTTCACCTATATCGTGTAGCCCTACGTTAGTACACTCCTAGCGCTGCGTATTGCCATCTTATGCCTTGTGATGCTTTGTTTGCTCTGTATTTACTGTTTCTTCCCCCTCTTCTCTCCGGTAGACCCCGAGACCGATGCCGCCCCTGTGATCGACTACGTCGACGACGACACTTCTTCCTTTTCAGCAGAGCTTCCAGGCAAGCCCCCCCCCCCTTGATCACCAGATATCGCCTATTCTTCTCTATACTCTTGCATTAGAGTAGTGTAGCATGTTACTGCTTTCCGTTAATCCTATTCTGCTGCATAGCCTGTCTTTGCCACTACTGTTGTTACCTTTACCTGCAATCCTACATGCTTAGTATAGGATGCTAGTTTTCCATCAGTGGCCCTACATTCTTGTCCGTCTGCTGTGCTATACTATCGGGTTGTGATCACTTGGGAGGTGATCACGGGTTTATACTATATACTTTATACATTATACATGTGGTGACTAAAGTCGGGTCGGCTCGTGGAGCACCCGCGAGTGATTCACGGATTGGGGGCTGAAAGGACCTTTGTCCCGACTGCCCTCTGGGTGGATCTTTGTGACAGAGCGACATGGCAGGTTGAGACCGCCTAGGTGAGAGGTGGGCCTGGCCCTGGTCGGTGTCCGCGGTTACATCAATTAACACGCTTAACGAGATCTTCGTATTTGATCTGAGTCTGGCCATTTGGTCTATACGCACTAACCAACTATGCGGGAAAAGTTATGGGCACTCGACGTCGTGGTATCAGCCGAAGCCTTCGTGACGTCAGCGACTGAGCGCCGCGCGCCGCATTGGACCGTAAGCTCGCGCTTGTACTAAGGGGGCTAGGTCTGCTTTCCGGTCGCGTACGCAACGTGCAGGTGTGCAATGGGCGATGGGCCCAGACCCCTGCGCGCATAGGATTTAGACCGGCGTGCTGACCTCTCTGTTGTGCCTAGGTAGGGCTGCGACGTGTTGATCTTCCGCGGCCGGGCATGACCCAGAAAAGTGTGTCCGGCCAAATGGGATCGAGCGTGTTGGGTTATGTGGTGCACCCCTGCAGGGAAGTTTATCTATTCGAATAGCCGTGTCCCTCGGTAAAAGGACGACCCGGAGTTGTACCTTGATCTTATGACAACTAGAACTGGATACTTAATAAAACACACCCTTCCAAGTGCCAGATATAACCCGGTGATCGCTCTCTAACAGGGCGACGAGGAGGGGATCGCCGGGTAGGATTATGCTATGCGATGCTACTTGCAGGACTTCAATCTACTCTCTTCTACATGCTGCAAGATGAAGGCTGCCAGAAGCGTAGTCTTCGACAGGATTAGCTATCCCCCTCTTATTCTGGCATTCTGCAGTTCAGTCCACCGATATGGCCCTTTACACATATACCCATGCATATGTAGTGTAGCTCCTTGCTTGCGAGTACTTTGGATGAGTACTCACGGTTGCTTTTCTCCCTCTTTTCCCCCTTTCCTTTCTACCTGGTTGTCGCAACCAGATGCTGGAGCCCAGGAGCCAGACGCCACCGTCGACGACGACTCCTACTACCCCGGAGGTGCCTACTACTACGTGAAGCCCACTGACGACGACCAGGAGTAGTTAGGAGGATCCCAGGCAGGAGGCCTGCGCCTCTTTCGATCTGTATCCCCATTTGTGCTAGCCTTCTTAAGGCAAACTTGTTTAACTTATGTCTGTACTCAGATATTGTTGCTTCCGCTGACTCGTCTATGATCGAGCACTTGTATTCGAGCCCTCGAGGCCCCTGGCTTGTATTATGATGCTTGTATGACTTATTTATGTTTTAGAGTTGTGTTGTGATATCTTCCCGTGAGTCCCTGATCTTGATCGTACACGTTTGCGTGCATGATTAGTGTACGATTGAATCGGGGGCGTCACAATTACAGAATGAGTAAAGAGACTTGCCGGTAACGAGATTGAGCTAGGTATTGAGATACCGACGATCGAATCTCGGGCAAGTAACATATCGATGACAAAAGGAACAACGTATGTTGTTATGCGGTTTGGCCGATAAAGATCTTTGTAGAATATGTAGGAACCAATATGAGCATCCAGGTTCCGCTATTGATTATTGACCGGGGACGTGTCTCGGTCATGTCTACATAGTTCTCGAACCCGTAGGGTCCGCACGCTTAAAGTTCTGTGATGATCGGTATTATGAGTTTATATGTTTTGATTTACCGAATGTAGTTCGGAGTCCCGGATATGATCACAGACATGATGAGGAGTCTCGAAATGGTCGAGACATAAAGATTGATATATTGGAAGCCTATATTTGGACGTCAGAAGAGTTCCGGGTGAAATCGGGATTTTACCGCAGTGCCGGAGGGGTTACCGGAACCCCCCGGGGGTTAATGGGCCTAGTTGGGCCCTAGTGGAGATAGAGAGGGGCCGGCCAGGGCAGGCCGCGCGCCCCTCCCCCTCTGGTCCGAATTGGATAGGAGGGGGGGGGGGCGGCGCCCCCCTTTCCTTCTCCTTCTCCCCCTTCCTTTCCCCCTCCTAGTAGTAGTAGGAAAGAGGGGAGTCCTACTCCTACTAGGAGGAGGACTCCTCCTGGCGCGCCCTACAGGGGCCGGCCGGCCTCCCCTTTGCTCCTTTATATATGGGGGCAGGGGGGCACCCTAGAACACACAAGTTGATCATTGATCTCTCCCAGCCGTGTGCGGTGCCCCCCTCCGCCATAATCCACCTCGGTCATATCGTAGCGGTGCTTAGGCGAAGCCCTGCGACGGTAGCTTCATCAACATCGTCACCACGCCGTCGTGCTGACGAAACTCTCCCTCGAGCTCTACTGGATCGTGAGTTCGCGGGACGTCACCGAGCTGAACGTGTGCTGAACGCGGAGGGTGCCGTACGTTCGGTACTGAGGATCGGTCGATCATGAAGACGTACGACTACATCAACCACGTTGTCATAACGCTTCCACTTATGGTCTACGAGGGTACATGCACGACACTCTCCCCTCTCGTTGCTATGCATCACCATGATCTTGCGTGTGCGTAGGAATTTTTTTGAAATTACTGCGTTCCCCAACAGTGGCATCCGAGCCAGGTTATGCGTAGATGTTATATGCACGAGTAGAACACAAGTGAGTTGTGGGCGATACAAGTCATACTGCTTACCAACATGTCATACTTTGGTTCGGCGGTATTGTTGGATGAAGCGGCCCAGACCGAAATTACGCGTACGCTTACGCGAGACTGGTTCTACCGACGTGCTTTGCACACAGGTGGCCGGCGGGTATCAGTTTCTCCAACTTTAGTTGAATTGAGTGTGGCTATGCCCGGTCCTTGAGAAGGTTAAAACATCACTAACTTGACGATCTATCGTTGTGGTTTTGATGCGTAGGTAAGAACGGTTCTTGCTCAGCCCATAGCAACCACGTAAAACATGCAACAATAAAGTAGAGGACGTCTAACTTGTTTTTGCAGGGCATGTTGTGATATGATATGGTCAAGACATGATGCTATATTTTATTGTATGAGATGATCATGTTTTTTAACGAAGTTATTGGCAACTGGCAGGAGCCATATGGTTGTCGCTTTATTGTATGCAATGCAATCGCCCTGTAATTGCTTTACTTTATCACTAAGCGGTAGCGATAGTCGTAGAAGCAATAGTTGGCGAGACGACAACGATGCTTGGAGATCAAGGTGTCGCGCCGGTGATGATGGTGATCATGACGGTGCTTTGGAGATGGATATCAAAGGCACAAGATGATGATGGCCATATCATATCACTTATATTGATTGCATGTGATGTTTATCCTTTATGCATCTTATTTTGCTTTGATTGACGGTAGCATTATAAGATGATCTCTCACTAAATTTCAAGGTATAAGTGTTCTCCCTGAGTATGCACCGTTGCGAAAATTCGTCGTGCCGAGACACCACATGATGATCGGGTGTGATAAGCTCTACGTTCAAATACAACAGGTGTAAGCCAGTTTTGCACACGCAGAATACTCGGGTTAAACTTGACGAGCCTAGCATATGTAGATATGGCCTCGGAACACTGGAGACCGAAAGGTCGAGCGTGAATCATATAGTAGATATGATCAACATAGTGATGTTCACCATTGAAAACTACTCCATCTCACATGATGATCGGACATGGTTTAGTTGAGATGGATCACGTGATCACTTAGATGATTCGAGGGATGTCTATCTAAGTGGGAGTTCTTAAGTACTATGATTAATTGAACTTTAATTTATCATGAACTTAGTACCTGATAGTATTTTGCTTGTCTATGTTGTTGTAGATAGATGGCCCGTGCTGTTGTTCCGTTGAATTTTAACGCGTTCCTTGAGAAAGCAAAGTTGAAAGATGATTGTAGCAATTACACGGACTGAGTCCGTAACTTGAGGATTATCCTAATTGCTGCACAGAAGAATTACGTCCTGGAAGCACCGCTGGGTGCCAGGCCTGCTGCAGATGCAACTGACGATGTTAAGAACGTCTGGCAGAGCAAAGCAGATGACTACTCGATAGTTCAGTGTGCCATGCTTTACGGCTTAAAACCGGGACTTCAACGACATTTTGAACGTCATGGAGCATATGAGATGTTCCAGGAGTTGACGTTAATATTTCAAGCAAATGCCCGGATTGAGAGATATGAAGTCTCCAATAAGTTCTACAACTGCAAGATGGAGGAGAATAGTTCTGTCAGTGAACATATACTCAAAATTGAAGGGAATATGCCCTAGAGGAAATAATAAAGTTATTATTTATTTCCTTATATCATGATAAATGTTTATTATTCATGCTAGAATTGTATTAACCGGAAACATAATACATGTGTGAATACATAGACAAACAGAGTGTCACTAGTATGCCTCTACTTGACTAGCTCGTTAATCAAAGATGGTTATGTTTCCTAGCCATAGACATGAGTTGTCATTTGATTAACGGGATCACCTCATTAGGAGAATGGCGTGATTGACTTGACCCATTCCGTTAGCTTAGCACTCGATCGTTTAGTATGTTGCTATTGCTTTCTTCATGAGTTATACATGTTCCTATGACTATGAGATTATGCAACTCCCGTTTACCGGAGGAACACTTTGTGTGCTACCAAATGTCACAACGTAAATGGGTGATTATAAAGGTGCTCTACAGGTGTCTCCAAAGGTACTTGTTGGGTTGGTGTATTTCGAGATTAGGATTTGTCACTCCAATTGTCGGAGAGGTATCTCTGGGCCCACTCGGTAATGCACATCACTATAAGCCTTGCAAGCATTGTGACTAATGAGTTAGTTGCGGGATGATGTGTTACGGAACGAGTAAAGAGACTTGCCGGTAACGAGATTGAACTAGGTATCGAGATACCGACGATCAAATCTCGGGCAAGTAACATACCGGTGACAAAGGGAACAACGTATGTTGTTATGCGGTCTGACCGATAAAGATCTTCGTAGAATATGTGGGAGCCAATATGAGCATCCAGGTCCCGCTATTGGTTATTGACCGGAGACGTGTCTCGGTCATGTCTACATAGTTCTCGAACCTGTAGGGTCCGCACGCTTAACGTTACGATGACAGTTTTATTGAGTTTTGATGTACCGAAGGAGTTCGGAGTCCCGGATGAGATCGGGGATATGACGAGGAGTCTCGAAATGGTCGAGACGTAAAGATCGATATATTGGACGACTATATTCGGACTTCGGAAAGGTTCCGAGTGATTCGGGTATTTTTCGGAGTACCAGAGAGTTACGGGAATTCGTATTGGGCCTTAATGGGCCATACGGGGAAGGAGAGAAAGGCCTCAAAAGGTGGCCGCACCCCTCCCTATGGTCTGGTCCGAATTGGACTAGGGAAGGGGGGCACACCCTTCCTTCTTTCTCCTTCCCCCTTCCCTTCTCCTACTCCCACAAGGAAAGGAGGAGAGTAGGACTCCCCCTATGGCGCGCCTCTCCCCTTGGTCGGCTGCCTCCCCCTTGCTCCTTTATATACGGGGGCAAGGGGGCACCCCAGAGACACAACAATTGATCCTTGAGATCTCTTAGCCGTGTGCGGTGCCCCCCTCCACCATATTACACCTCGATAATAACGTTGCGGAGCTTAGGCGAAGCCCTGCGTCGGTGGAACATCATCATCGTCACCACGCCATCGTGCTGACGAAACTCTCCCTCAACACTCGGCGGGATCGGAGTTCGAGGGAAGTCATCGAGCTGAACGTGTGTAGAACTCGGAGGTGCCGTATGTTCGGTACTTGATCGGTCAGATCGTGAAGACGTACGATTACATCAACCGCGTTGTGATAACGCTTCCGCTGTCGGTCTACGAGGGTACGTGGACAACACTCTCCCCTCTCGTTGCTATGCATCACCATGATCTTGCGTGTGCGTAGGAATTTTTTTGAAATTATTACGTTCCCCAACAGTGGCATCCAAGCCTGGTTTTATGCGTTGATGCTATGCACGAGTAGAACACAAGTGAGTTGTGGGCGATATAAGTCATACTGCTTACCAGCATGTCATACTTTGGTTCAGCGGTATTGTGAGATGAAGCGGCCCGGACCGACATTACGCGTACGATTACGCGAGACTGGTTTCACCATTGCGAGCACTCGTTGCTTAAAGGTGACTGGCGGGTGTCTGTCTCTCTCACTTTAGTTGAACCGAGTGTGGCTACGCCCGGTCCTTGCGAAGGTTAAAACAGCACCAACTTGACAAACTATCGTTGTGGTTTTGATGCGTAGGTAAGAACGGTTCTTGCTAAGCCCGTAGCAGCCACGTAAAATATGCAACAACAAAGTAAAGGACGTCTAACTTGTTTTTGCAGGGCATGTTGTGATGTGATATGGTCAAGACATGATGTGATATAATGTGTTGTATGAGATGATCATGTTTTGTAACCGAGTTATCGGCAACTGGCAGGAGCCATATGGTTGTCGCTTTATTGTATGAGATGCAATCGCCATGTAATAGTTTTACTTTATCACTAAGCGGTAGCGATAGTCGTAAAAGCAATAAGTTGGCGAGACGACAACGATGCTACGATGGAGATCAAGATGTCGCGCCGGTGACGATGGTGATCATGACGGTGCTTCGGAGATGGAGATCACAAGCACGGTGCTTCGGAGATGGAGATCACAAGCACAAGATGATGATGGCCATATCATATCACTTATATTGATTGCATGTGATGTTAATCCTTTATGCATCTTATCTTGCTTTGTTTGACGGTAGCATTATAAGATGATCCTTCACTAAATTATCAAAGTATAAGTGTTCTCCCTGAGTATGCACCGTTGCGAAAGTTCTTCGTGCTGAGACACCACGTGATGATCGGGTGTGATAGGCTCTACGTTCAAATACAACGGGTGCAAAACAGTTGCACACGCGGAATACTCAGGTTATACTTGACGAGCCTAGCATATAACAGATATGGCCTCGGAACACGGAGACCGAAAGGTCGAGCGTGAATCATATAGTAGATATGATCAACATAGTGATGTTCACCATTGAAACTACTCCATCTCACATGATGATCGGACATGGTTTAGTTGATATGGATCACGTGACCACTTAGAGGATTAGAGGGATGTCTATCTAAGTGGGAGTTCTTAAGTAATATGATTAATTGAACTTAAATTTATCATGAACTTAGTCCTGATAGTATTTTGCAAATTATGTTGTAGATCAATAGCTCGCGTTATTGCTTCCCTGTTTATTTTTGATATGTTCCTAGAAAAAAATTATGTTGAAAGATGTTAGTAGCAAAGATGCGGATTGGATCCGTGATCTGAGGATTATCCTCATTGCTGCACAGAAGAATTATGTCCTTGATGCACCGCTAGGTGACAGACCTATTGCAGGAGCAGATGCAGACGTTATGAACGTTTGGCTAGCTCAATATGATGGCTACTTGATAGTTTAGTGCACCATGCTTAACGGCTTAGAATCGGGACTTCAAAGACGTTTTGAACGTCATGGACCATATGAGATGTTCCAGGAGTTGAAGTTAATATTTCAAGCAAATACCCGAGTTGAGAGATATGAAATCTCCAACAAGTTCTATAGCAAAAAAGATGCAAGAGAATCGCTCAACTAGTGAGCATGTGCTCAGATTGTCTGAGTACTACAATCGCTTGAATCAAGTGGGAGTTAATCTTCCAGATAAAATAGTGATTGACAGAATTCTCTAGTCACCATCACCAAGTTAGTAGAACTTCGTGATGAACTATAGTATGCAAGGGATGACGAAAGTAATTCCCGAGCTCTTCGTGATGCTGAAATCGACGAAGGTAGAAATCAAGAAAAACATCAAGTGTTGATGGTTGACGAGACCACTAGTTTCAAGAAAAGGGCAAAGGGAAGAAGGGGAACTTCAAAAAGAACGGCAAGCAAGTTTCTACTCAAGTGAAGAAGCCCAAGTCTGTACCTAAGCCTGAGACTAAGTGCTTCTACTGCAAAGGGACTGGTCACTGGAGGCGAAACTGCCCCAAGTATTTGGTGGATAAGAAGGATGGCAAAGTGAACAAAGGTATATTGGATATACATGTTATTGATGTGTACTTACTAGTGTTTATAGCAACCCCTCAGTATTTGATACTGGTTCAGTTGCTAAAGAGTAGTAACTCGAAAACGGGAGTTGCAGAATAAACAGAGACTAGTAAAAGGAGAGGTAACGATGTGTGTTGGAAGTAGTTCCAAGATTGATATGATCATCATCGCACACTCCCTATACTTTCGGGATTAGTGTTGAAACTAAATAAGTGTTATTTGGTATTTGCGTTGAGCATGAATATGATTTGATCATGTTTATTGCAATACGGTTATTCATTTAAGTTAGAGAACAATTGTTGTTCTATTTACATGAATAAAAAACCTTCTATGGTCATACACACCAACGAAATTGGTTTGTTGGATCTCGATCGTAGTGATGCACATATTCATAATATTGAAGCCAAAAGATGCAAAGTTAATAATGATAGTGCAACTTATTTGTGGCACTGCCGTTTAGGTCATATTGGTGTAAAGCGTGTGAAGAAACTCCATACTGATGGGATTTTGGAATCAATTGATTATGAATCACTTGATGCTTGCGAACCATGCCTCATGGGCAAGATGACTAAAACGCCGTTCTCCGGAACTATGGAGAGAGCAACAGATTTGTTGGAAATCATACATACTGATGTATGCGATCCGATGAGTGTTGAGGCTCGTAGCGGGTATCATTAGTTTCTGACCTTCACAGATGATTTGAGCAGATATGGGTATATCTACTTAATGAAACAGAAGTCTGAAACATTTGAAAAGTTCATAATTTCAGAGTGAAGCGAAAATCATCGTAACAAGAAAATAAAGTTTCTACGATTTGATCGTGGAGAAGAGTATTTTAGTTACGAGTTTGGCCTTCAGTTAAAACAATGTGAAATAGTTTCACTACTCACGCCACCTGGAACACCACAGCATAATGGTGTGTCCGAACGTCATAACCGTACTTTATTGGATATAGTGCAATCTATGATGTCTCTTACCAATTTACCACTATCGTTTTGGGGTTATGCATTAGAGACAGTTGCATTCACGTTAAATAGGGCACCATCAAAATCCGTTGAGACGACGCCTTATGAACTGAGGTTTAGCAAGAAACCAAAGTTGTCGTTTCTTAAAATTTGGGGTTGCAATGCTTATGTGAAAAAGTTTCATCCTGATAAGATCAAACCCAAATCGGAGAAATGTGTCTTCATAGGATACCCAAAGGAGACTGTTGGGTATACCTTCTATCACAGATCCGAAGGCAAAACTTTTGTTGCTAAATTCGGAAATTTTCTAGAGAAGGAGTTTCTCTCGAAAGAAGTGAGTGGGAGGAAAGTAGAACTTGATGAGGTAACTGTACCTGCTCCCTTATTGGAAAGTAGTTCATCACAGAAATCTGTTCCTGTGACTCCTACACCAATTAGTGAGGAAGTTAATGATGATGATTATGTAACTTCAGATCAAGTTACTACCAAACCTCGTAGGTAAACCAGAGTAAGATCCGCACCAGAGTGGTACGGTAATCCTGTTCTGGAAGTTATGTTACTAGACCATGACGAACCTACGAACTATGAAGAAGCGATGGTGAGCCCAGATTCCGCAAAATGGCTTGAGGCCATGAAATCTGAGATGGGATCCATGTATGAGAACAAAGTATGGACTTTGGTTGACTTGCCCAATGATCGGCAAGCCATTGAAAATAAATGGATCTTCAAGAAGAAGACTGACGCTGATGGTAATGTTACTGTCTATAAAGCTCGACTTGTTGCGAAAGGTTTTTGACAAGTTCAAGGGATTGACTACGATGAGACCTTCTCACCCGTAGCGATGCTTAAGTCTGTCCGAATCATGTTAGCAATTGCCGCATTTTATGATTATGAAATTTGGCAAATGGATGTCAAAACTGCATTCCTGAATGGATTTCTGGAAGAAGAGTTGTATATGATGCAACCAGAAGGTTTTGTCGATCCAAAGGGAGCTAACAAAGTGTGCAAGCTCCAGCGATCCATATATGGACTGGTGCAAGCCTCTCGGAGTTGGAATATACACTTTGATAAGTTGATCAAAGGATATAGTTTTATACAGACTTGCGGTGAAGCCTGTATTTACAAGAAAGTGAGTGGGAGCACTACAGCATTTCTGATAAGTATATGTGAATGACATATTGTTGATTGGAAATAATGTAGAATTATTCTGCAAAGCATAAAGGAGTGTTTGAAAGGAGTTTTTTCAAAGAAAGACCTCGGTGAAGCTGCTTACATATTGAGCATCAAGATCTATAGAGATAGATGAAGACGCTTGATGAGTTTTTCAATGAGTACATACCTTAACAAGATTTTGAAGTAGTTCAAAATAGAATAGTCAAAGAAAGAGTTCTTGCCTGTGTTACAAGGTGTGAAATTGAGTAAGACTCAAAGCCCGACCACGGCAGAAGATAGAAAGAGAATGAAAGTCATTCCCTATGCCTTGGCCATAGGTTCTATAAAGTATGTCATGCTGTGTACCAGATCTATTGTATACCCTACACTGATTTTGGCAAGGGAGTACAATAGTGATCTAGGAGTAGATCACTGGACAACGGTCAAAATTATCCTTAGTGGAATAAGGATATGTTTCTCGATTATGGAAGTGACAAAAGGTTCGTCGTAAAGGGTTACGTCGATACAAGTTTTGACACTAATCTAGATGACTCTAAGTCTCGGTCTAGATACATATTGAAAGTGGGAGCAATTAGCTAGAGTAGCTCCGTGCAGAGCATTGTAGACATAGAAATTTGCAAAATACTTACGGATCTGAATGTGACAGACCCGTTGACTAAAATGATCTCACAAGCAAAACATGATCACACCTTAGTACTCTTTGGGTGTTAATCACATAGCGATGTGAACTAGATTACTGACTCTAGTAAACCCTTTGGGTGTTGGTCACATGACGATGTGAACTATGGGTGTTAATCACATGGTGATGTGAACTATTGATGTTAAATCACATGGCGATGTGAACTAGATTATTGACTAGTGCAAGTGGGAGACTGAAGGAAATATGCCCTAGAGGCAATAATAAAGTTATTATTTATTTCCTTATATCATGATAAATGTTTATTATTCATGCTAGAATTGTATTAACCGGAAACATAATACATGTGTGAATACATAGACAAACAGAGTGTCACTAGTATGCCTCTACTTGACTAGCTCGTTAATCAAAGATGGTTATGTTTCCTAGCCATAGACATGAGTTGTCATTTGATTAACGGGATCACCTCATTAGGAGAATGACGTGATTGACTTGACCCATTCCGTTAGCTTAGCACTCGATCGTTTAGTATGTTGCTATTGCTTTCTTCATGACTTATACATGTTCCTATGACTATGAGATTATGCAACTCCCGTTTACCGGAGGAACACTTTGTGTGCTACCAAACGTCACAACGTAAATGGGTGATTATAAAGGTGCTCTACAGGTGTCTCCAAAGGTACTTGTTGGGTTGGCGTATTTCGAGATTAGGATTTGTCACTCCAATTGTCGGAGAGGTATCTCTGGGCCCACTCGGTGATGCACATCACTATAAGCCTTGCAAGCATTGTGACTAATGAGTTAGTTGCGGGATGATGTGTTACAGAACGAGTAAAGAGACTTGCCGGTAACGAGATTGAACTAGGTATCGAGATACCGACGATCAAATCTCGGGCAAGTAACATACCGGTGACAAAGGGAACACCGTATGTTGTTATGCGGTCTGACCGATAAAGATCTTCGTAGAATATGTGGGAGCCAATATGGGCATCCAGGTCCCGCTATTGGTTATTGACCAGAGACGTGTCTCGGTCATGTCTACATAGTTCTCGAACCCGTAGGGTCCGCACGCTTAATGTTACGATGACAGTTTTATTGAGTTTTGATGTACCGAAGGAGTTCGGAGTCCCGGATGAGATCGGGGATATGACGAGGAGTCTCGAAATGGTCGAGACGTAAAGATCGATATATTGGACGACTATATTCGGACTTCGGAAAGGTTCCGAGTGATTCGGGTATTTTTGGAGTACCCGAGAGTTACGGGAATTCGTATTGGCCCTTAATCGGCCATACGGGAAAGGAGAGAAAGGCCTCAAAAGGTGGCCGCACCCCTCCCCATGGTCTGGTCCGAATTGGACTAGGGAAGGGGGGCACACCCTTCCTTCTTTCTCCTTCCCCCTTCCCATCTCCTACTCCCACAAGGAAAGGAGGAGTCCTACTCCCAGTGGGAGTAGGACTCCCCCCTATGGCGCGCCTCTCCCCTTGGCCGGCTGCCTCCCCCTTGCTCCTTTATATACGGGGGCAAGGGGGCACCCCAGAGACACAACAATTGATCCTTGAGATCTCTTAGCCGTGTGCGGTGCCCCCCTCCACCATATTACACCTCGATAATAACGTTGCGGAGCTTAGGCGAAGCCCTGCGTCGGTGGAACATCATCATCGTCACCACGCCGTCGTGCTGACGAAACTCTCCCTCAACACTCGGCTGGATCGGAGTTCGAGGGACGTCATCGAGCTGAACGTGTGTAGAACTCGGAGGTGCCGTACATTCGGTACTTGATCGGTCGGATCGTGAAGACGTACGACTACATCAACCGCGTTGTGATAACGCTTCCGCTGTCGGTCTACGAGGGTACGTGGACAACACTCTCCCCTCTCGTTGCTATGCATCACCATGATCTTGCGTGTGCGTAGGAATTTTTTTGAAATTACTACGTTCCCCAACAAAAATGTCTGGGTATAATAATCACTTGATTCAACTGGGGGTTAATCTTCCGGATGATAGTATCATTGACAGAATTCTTCATTCACTGCCACCAAGCTACAATAGCTTTGTGATGAACTATAATATGCAAGGGATGGATTAGACAATTCCCGAGCTCTTCGCAATGCTAAAGGCTGCGGAGGTAGAAATCAAGAAGGAGCATCAAGTGTTGATGGTCAACAAGACCACCAGTTTCAAGAAAAAGGGCAAAGGAAAGAAGAAGGGCAACTTCAAGAAGAATAGCAAACAAGTTGCTACTCAGGAGAAGAAACCCAAGTCTGGACCTAAGCCTGAGACTGAGTGCTTCTACTGCAAACAGACTGGTCACTGGAAGCGGAACTGCCCCAAGTATTTGGCGAATAAGAAAGATGGCAAGGTGAACAAAGGTATATGTGATATACATGTTATTGATGTGTACCTTACTAATGCTCGCAGTAGCACCTGGGTATTTGATACTGGTTCTGTTGCTATATAATATTTGCAACTCGAAACAGGGACTACGGATTAAGCAAAGATTGGCTAAGGACGAGGTGACGATGCGCGTGGGAAATGGTTCCAAAGTCGATGTGATCGTGGTCGGCACGCTACCTCTACATCTACCTTCGGGATTAGTTTTAGACCTGAATAATTGTTATTTGGTGCCAGTGTTAAGCATGAACATTATATCTGGATCTTGTTTGATGCGAGATGGTTATTCATTTAAAACAGAGAATAATGGTTGTTCTATTTATATGAGTAATATTTTTTATGGTCATGCACCCTTGAAGAGTGGTCTATTTTTATTAAATCTTGATAGTAGTGATACACATATTCATAGTGTTGAAGCCAAAAGATACAGAGTTGATAATGATAGTGCAACTTATTTGTGGCACTGCCGTTTAGGTCATATTGGTGTAAAGCGCATGAAGAAACTCCATACTGATGGACTTTTGGAATCACTTGATTATGAATCACTTGGTACTTGCGAACCATGCCTCATGGGCAAGATGACTAAAACGCCGTTCTCCGGAACAATGAAGCGAGCAACAGATTTGTTGGAGATCATACATACTGATGTATGTGGTCCAATGAATATTGAGGCTCGCGGCGGGTATCGTTATTTTCTCTCCTTCACAGATGATATGAGCAGATATGGTATATCTACTTAATGACACATAAGTCTGAAACATTTGAAAAGTTCAAAGAATTTCAGAGTGAAGTGGAAAATCATCGTAACAAGAAAATAAAGTTTCTATGATCTGATCGTGGAGGAGAATATTTGAGTTACGAGTTTGGTCTACATTTGAAACAATGCGGAATAGTTTCGCAACTCACGCCACCCAGAACACCACAGCGAAATGGTGTGTCTGAACGTCGTAATCGTACTTTACTAGAGATGGTGCGATCTATGATGTCTCTTACTGATTTGCCGCTATCGTTTTGGGGTTATGCTTTAGAGACGGCTGCATTCACGTTAAATAGGGCACAATCGAAATCCGTTGAGACGACGCCTTATGAACTGTGGTTTGGCAAGAAACCAAAGTTGTCGTTTCTTAAAGTTTGGGGCTGCGATGCTTATGTGAAAAACTTCAACCTGATAAGCTCGAACCCAAATCGGAGAAATGTGTCTTCATAGGATACCCAAAGGAAACTGTTGGGTACACCTTCTATCACAGATCCGAAGGCAAGACATTTGTTGCTAAGAATGGATCCTTTCTAGAGAAGGAGTTTCTCTTGAAAGAAGTGAGTGGGAGGAAAGTAAAACTTGATGAGGTAACTGTACCTGCTCCTTTATTGGAAAGTAGTTCATCACAGAAACCGGTTTCTGTGACACCTACACCAATCAGTGAAGAAGCTAAATGATATTGATCATGAAACTTCAGATCAAGTTACTACAGAACCTCGTAGGTCAACCAGAGTAAGATTCGCACCAGAGTGGTACGGTAATCCTATTCTGGAGGTCATGTTACTTGACCAAGGCGAACCTATGAACTATGAAGAAGCAATGGTGAGCCCAGATTCCGCAAAATGGCTTGAGGCCATGAAATCTGAGATGGGATCCATGTATGAGAACAAAGTGTGGACTTTGGTAGACTTGCCCGATGATCGGCAAGCCATAGAGAATAAATGGATCTTCAAGAAGAAGACTGACGCTGACGGTAATGTTACTGTCTACAAAGCTCGACTTGTTGCGAAAGGTTTTTGACAAGTTCAAGGAGTTGACTACGATGAGACTTTCTCACCCGTAGCGATGCTTAAGTCTGTCCGAATCATGTCAGAAATTGCCGCATTTTATGATTATGAAATTTGGCAAATGGATGTCAAAACTGCATTCCTGAATGGATTTCTGGAAGAAGAGTTGTATATGATGCAACCGGAAGGTTTTGTCGATCCAAAGGGAGCTAACAAAGTATGCAAGCTCCAGCGATCCATTTATGGACTAGTGCAAGCCTCTCGGAGTTGGAATAAATGTTTTGATAGTGTGATCAAAGCATATGGTTTTATACAGACTTTTGGAGAAGCCTATATTTACAAGAAAGTGAGTGGGAGCTCTGTAGCATTTCTAATATTATATGTGGATGACATATTGCTAATTGGAAATGATATAGAATTTCTAGATAGCATAAAAGGATACTTGAATAAGAGTTTTTTCAATGAAAGACCTCGGTGAAGCTGCTTACATATTGGGCATCAAGATCTATAGAGATAGATCAAGACGCTTAATTGGACTTTCACAAAGCACATACCTTGACAAAGTTTTGAAAAAGTTCAAAATGGATCAAGCAAAGAAAGGGTTCTTTCCTATGTTACAAGGTGTGAAGTTGAGTCAGACTCAATGCCCGACCACTGCAGAAGATAGAGAGAAAATGAAAAGTGTTCCCTATGCTTCAGCCATAGGCTCTATCATGTATGCAATGCTGTGTACCAGACCTGATGTTTGCCTTGCTATTAGTTTAGCAGGGAGGTAACAAAGTAATCTAGGAATGGATCACTGGACAACGGTCAAGAACATCCTGAAATACCTGAAAAGGACTAAGGATATGTTTCTTGTTTATGGAGGTGACAAAGAGATCGTCGTAAATGGTTACGTCGATGCAAGCTTTGACATTGATCCGGTTCTAAATCGCAAACCGGATACGTGTTTACATTGAACGCTGGAGTTGTCAGTTGGTGCAGTTCTAAACAAAGCGTCGCGGCGGGATCTATGTGTGAAGCGGAGTACATAGCTGCTTCGGAAGCAGCAAATAAAGGAGTCTGGATGAAGGAGTTCATATCCGATCTAGGTGTCATACCTAGTGCATCGGGTCCAATGAAAATCTATTGTGACAATACTGGTGCAATTGCCTTGGCAAAGGAATCCAGATTTCACAAGAGAACCAAGCACATCAAGAGACGCTTCAATTCCATCCGGGACCAAGTCCAGGTGGGAGACATAGAGATTTGCAAGATACACATGGATCCGAATGTTGCAGACCCGTTGACTAAGCCTCTTCCACGAGCAAAACATGATCAACACCAAGGCTCCATGGGTGTTAGAATCATTACTGTGTAATCTAGATTATTGATTCTAGTGCAAGTGGGAGACTGAAGGAAATATGCCCTAGAGGCAATAATTAAGTTATTATTTATTTCCTCATATCATGATAAATGTTTATTATTCATGCTAGAATTGTATTAACCGGAAACATAATACATGTGTGAATGCATAGACAAACATAGTGTCACTAGTATGCCTCTACTTGACTAGCTCGTTGATCAAAGATGGTTAAGTTTCCTAGCCATAGACATGAGTTGTCATTTGGTTAACGGGATCACATCATTAGGAGAATGATGTGATTGACTTGACCCATTCCGTTAGCTTAGCACTTGATCGTTTAGTTTACTGCTATTGCTTTCTTCATGACTTATACACGTTCCTATGACTATGAGATTATGCAACTCCCGATTACCGGAGGAACACCTTGTGTGCTACCAAACGTCACAACGTAACTGGGTGATTATAAAGGTGCTCTACAGGTGTCTCCGATGGTACTTGTTGAGTTGGCATAGATCGAGATTCGGATTTGTCACTCCGATTGTCGGAGAGGTATCTCTGGGCCCTCTCAGTAATGCACATCACTATAAGCCTTGCAAGCAATGTGACTAATGAGTTAGTTGCGAGATGATGCATTACGGAACCAGTAAAGAGACTTGCCGGTAACGAGATTGAGCTAGGTATTGAGATACCAACGATCGAATCTCGGGAGTAACATAGCGATGACAAAAGGAACAACGTATGTTGTTATGCGGTTTGACCGATAAAGATCTTCATAGAATATGTAGGAACCAATATGAGCATCCAGGTTCTGCTATTGGTTATTGACCGGGGACGTGTGTCGGTCATGTCTACATAGTTCTCGAACCCGTAGGGCCCGCACGCTTAAAGTTCTGTGACGATTGGTATTATGAGTTTATATGTTTTGATGTACCGAATGTAGTTCGGAGTCCCGGATATGATCACGGACATGATGAGGAGTCTCGAAATGGTCGAGACATAAAGATTGATATATTGGAAGCCTATATTTGGACGTCGGAAGAGTTCCGGGTGAAATCGGGATTTTAACGGAGTGTCGGAGAGGTTACCGGAACCCCCCGGGGGTTAATGGGCCTAGCTGGGCCCTAGTGGAGAGAGAGAGAGAGGGGCCGGCTAGGGCAGGCCGCGCGCCCCCTCCCCCTCTGGTCCGAATTGGACTAGGAAGGGGGGGGGGGGGCGCCCCCCTTTCCTTCTCCTTCTCCCCTTCCTTTCCCCCTCCTAGTAGGAGTAGGAAAGAGGGGAGTCCTACTACTACTAGGAGGAGGACTCCTCCTCCTAGCGCGCCCTACGGGGCCGGCCTCCCCCTTGCTCCTTTATGTACGGGGGCAGGGGGCACCCTAGAACACACAAGTTGATCATTGATCTCTCCCAGCCGTGTGCGGTGCCCCCCTCCACCATAATCCACCTCGGTCATATCGTAGCGATGCTTAGGCGAAGCCCTGCGACGGTAGCTTCATCAACATCGTCACCACGCCGTTGTGCTGACGAAACTCTCCCTCGAGCTCTACTGGATCGTGAGTTCGCGGGACGTCACCGAGCTGAACGTGTGCTGAACGCGGAGGTGCCGTACGTTCGGTACTGAGGATCGGTCGATCGTGAAGACGTACGACTACATCAACCGCGTTGTCATAACGCTTCCGCTTACGGTCTACGAGGGTACGTGGACGACACTCTCCCCTCTCGTTGCTATGCATCACCATGATCTTGCGTGTGCGTAGGAATTTTTTTGAAATTGCTGCGTTCCCCAACATATAGACCCTCAGTGTTTTCTTCTCCATGGCGGCGATTTGATACACAGATCATGGCCGCTAGCCTCTTCTGGTTACATCGACCACTTCCTGCCACTGCTTTTATACACTAGTGGATTAAAACTAGTTTCCTCCATTGAGACGGAGGCCCAGAGGCGGGAACGAGCTTTCCTCATGGTGCGCCGCCGGTGGATGTGGAAGGAAAAAGACTTTGATACGCTCTCGAGAATTTGAATGTATTTTTCAGTTTCTGCATGGATGTTTTTGTAATGGTTCACGCTAGTCCTTTGGCTAAGTAGAGTCTTTAATTTCGAAGTGCATAATCTCGCCAAGTATGGTTGTAATTTAGGTGTAGGTCGTCACATTTGGTTGGCGTCTCCTCATGACCAAAACATTGCACCTCTGATTATTGAGTAGTAAAGAATGCGAGTTTTCTCAAAAAAAAAGAAAGGAAAAAGACTTTGACAACCCTCTCAGAATTTGAATGTATTTTTCAGTTTCTGCATGTGTGTTTTTTTGTAATGGTTCAGGCTATTCCTTTGGCCTTCAATAGCATTAGTACAAAAATGGGCTGGCCCGGCATACATGGAGGCAAACGTAGGTGTGGGAAGGACCAGCTGCACGTACATACACGCAGTACTAGTGCCGACTAAAAAAGTGCTCTAACGCGACGAGAATGCCCTATCGCTCTCATAGCCACCTGCCGGTGGTCGTTGAACCAAGTAAGTACATCAAGGCCGGACAACTAATCTCAAAAGAGGAATTAATTGAGGACAAAAAATAATAATGGGCATCCGATAGTGCACAATCTGCAAAGTTGATTTGAAAAGCAGTGCACGCACGCCGATGCACCTCAGGTACCACCTTTGTCTGTGCGTGTTTGTCAGTATGGTCTACCCTGTATCTTCGCCTCGTTTTATATATAAAACGACTACACAACAGAGTACACGGCCCAACAATACTAAACCCTGTCCAACTCAATAAAAAGAATATGTATGGTCTACCTTGCCAATTTGCCTTGTGATCGATGGATGATCTATGCATGCATGATTAGTTTTGTTGACGAGTGGAGCGAATGCATTCATGCACAACACAGTGAACGTTAGGGGTCAACTGCACCTACGTCTGTAGTATATGTAATATGTTGACACGTACGACGTACCTACGCTTCCAACGGGCAACAAAACATCCATCGATCGACCACATGGTAGTAGATAGTCTACCACATGGTCAGCCGGGCTCCGTCAACAGTCCACGTAAGTAACCGGTAACTGTAAGAGATGGAGATCGAGGCCCCGGTCGTGCTCCGAGATCGGGATGGAGAAAGCAATGCTTGCATGCATGCATACGTGTACACTCCCTTCGTGTATGCATGTGCATGGATGGTCCCGACCGATCGACCACACGATATTTTTTCTGTGATCGACCACACTGCGGCGTTTTGTCGCCATCGATGTATATGAATTATCCGACGCCATTCATTCTGATTCAAATTCAATTAACTGTGCCATCCAGTGATCCATATATATTCACACCGGCTTGCAGGTCTAGATCACACTACTGCTACGTATGTCATCTAGCTACAGGCCCTTCATTGTTCTTGTTCCCCGGGAAACCCATGCACGTGACCAGCTTCATATTTGCCATCCAGTGAATTTCACCTTTGGCCCATGGGTGCCGTAAAACTGTCTCTGGATTCCATACTTGCATCGTTTCTTCATGCTAATGGATTTTTTATTTTATTTTGAGGAACCAGCCAGAGCTCTCTTTTTTTCACATAAAAGAAGAAGAATTAGGAGGTTAATAAGAAAAACTGGCAGAAAACCGATACATCAAACAATACACAAGCTGACCCTGAGGCCGCACACTAGCCGAGCTGCCGGCTCTGTCGCCCTAGCAACCCGGAGCCGGCACACCCTACAACCATATCCGAAGACGCCGCTTCGACATCCATGCCAACCACGAGGCCGGGCACCAGGCAATCCACACTGCCTCGGTGTTCCATGGTGACGTTGTGCATATATATTGGATGATTAATTCGAGGCGGCTTAGTACATATTTGCATGATTCAACTATATATTACCATGAAGTGATACCACTGTAGCCAATATATGGTAGTAGGAGAGTATGTATCCCTACATCATTAGGAGGGGAACTTTTGGTCTATGGGTGTATCTACACCCTATATCGAAGAAAAAAATTATAATTCAACAAAAAGTCAAAGAATTCTGAATATTTTTAAAATAAACTTGACCTTCCATTGTACTCGTGAGAAATATTCCACAAAAAGAAAACCCCCCTTTGACTTCTTTCAAAAAAATATTTTTTTGGCCAAAATAGAGTGAATAGTGACCTATAATAACAAATAAATTTTGTCTTTTTTGCTATGAAGTCAACGTTGGTCTTTTTTTCGTGAAAAATTATATACTGAAGCAAAAGTAAGTCAAGTTTTATTCTAAAAAAATTCTTAACTATTCTGACTTTTTGTTTAATTATTAAAAAAAATCCTCATATAGGGTGTATCTACAACCAGGAAAGTGTATCTCCCTATATCACTACATCTACATGACATGGATTGGATGAAAGAGACAATTAAGACTAAATAGTGAAAGATTGTGGTTGTTTGCGTGAGCAAAGGAATGATGGATGGAGAACAAGGAATGGTATACGATGATGCATGCATGGTTGGTTTTGCATGTAGCTACATGCATGGCCTAGTCTCGTCTCTCTGTCTCTTTCTCTGAGGAGCGCAGCGACCGCACGTGAACAGCTCGACCGTGGAGCTAGACACGTACGCCTATCCAACGCCGCGAGCGCAGTAGTAAACCGTGAACGAAGAGAATTACTACGTATTGCACGCAAATAATTAATTTGGCGCCATCTATACATGTATATGGTCTGACACCCATTAATGCACGCATCAAATTGAGATTCATGTCAAAATTTGTCCATATTCACAGCCCTGCGGTTACGGGCAGTGGTACCACCTGCGTGTCCAGTACTATGTACTCCCTAAGCTCTTATATTTCTTTACAGATGGAGTACATATAAGACGGTGTACGATTATTATTATTTTGAGTTCTGGTGGTCGCTGTCCCCTAGCTGCCTCTCGCGATCAATGTATGATTTCCAGGGAGACCCATGCTTGTACATGCAGATGCAGATCTGATGCTTGATGCCCATGAATGGCTTCAAATTCAAATTGGACAGGAAAATTCAGAAGATACCCGTCAAACAGAAGTAATTCAGTGAGTCGTCGATAGGGTTAAATTTCATTTGAGACTGACATACGGCTTCAAATCCTGTTTTTCGAAGTTCAAACTCAAACTACACATAGCAAAGTTGGTTTTTTTTTTGGCCAATTAAGAATCATTCAGTGAACGATATGTAAAATGTCAACTAACATTGATTTATTACGAGGAGCGAGAAAATAGATGGCGCGCGGGAGGGAAAGAAAATATGTAGCCAATTGAAGGGAGTGTTAACTGAGCAAACTAATATGGATTTCTCTCATTGGATAGTCATCATATGCATGGGGACTCTTACATCTTGCAGTAATTAACTACCAAAGAAAACACTGTCAACCCAGCACAACGTAAAATACGTACATGTAGTAGTCATCAATGTTTTAAATCGTGAGAAAAATGATTTCGGCTTCTCTCCGTATCTATAGCGAGCACTTTTCCAATTGGAAGAGTTCGTAGGTTATTGCAAAATCTTGGGCAGTTTAGCAGGGTTTCTCATGGCGGTGGCAATAGCGCGGAGGTTGTAAGCCGAGTACATGTGTCTCCATCCGGCCCCGCCGGGCACACGGGCAAGGTGTGATTTATATAGAGCCACCAGCTATAGGGTCACAGGAGATTTAAATTTATGGCAGTAATTGCACAACACAACAACAAAAACTAATTAACTATTGATTTTGATAGCCACACGGTGGATCCATCGGTAATGTGGATCTCAACTCATCAACTAGTAGTAAATAAAGATTGACCGCATCAAAGGATGGATGGATGTGGCAACAGTGGTGTGTAGCTAGACGGCGGCAGCCTTGTTGGAGCGGAACACGGCGCCGTTTCTGAGGACGTACTGGTGGTACACCATGGCCACGGCGGCGCCGATGAACGGGCCAACCCAGAAGATCCACTGGTCGTCCCAAGCCTTCCCGCCGTTGTACACCACGGCGGCGCCAAAGCTCCTGGCCGGGTTGATCCCGGTGCCGGTGACGGGGATGGTGGCGAGGTGCACCATGAGCACGGCGAACCCGATGAGCAGCGGCGCCAACACTGGCACGTGCGGGTCCCGGGCGATGCGCTTCGGGTCGGTCGCCGAGAACACCGTGTACACGAGCACGAAGGTGCCGGCGATCTCCGCGATGAGCCCCGCTGTCCTGGAGTACCCCGGCGCGAGCACGTTGGCGCCGCCGCCGTAGAGTGCGTAGTGGTGGCCTCCGTGCACGGCCCTGACCAGCGCGGCGCCGCAGATGGCGCCCACGCACTGCGCCACCATGTACAGAAAGGCCCTTGGAAGGGACACCTTGCGCGCCAGCAGCAGCCCGAACGTCACCGCGGGGTTGATGTGGCCGCCGGAGATGCCGGCGGTGCAGTAGACGAGGACGGCAATCATGCCGCCGAAGGCCCACGCGATGCCCAGCACGCCGGCGCCGCTGCACGCTTGGGCGTCGGTCTGGCGCTTGTGGCCGACCACGGTGGCGACGGCGACGTAGACGAAGATCAGCGTGGCGGTGAACTCGGCGATGACGGCGCGGTAGAGCGACCACTTGCCCAGCTCGGCGGCATCCACCAGCGGCACCGGAGCAAGGTCGAGGTAGTCCTTGGTGCTGCCGTTGCTGATAACTTCGTTGTCGATGGCATCCGGACTCACCTTGCCCTCTCCCACTGCCATATCCAGGAAGCTAGCTCCTTGATCGATCTAATCTCGGCTGATTAATCAAGGCTTCAAGGCTCGATCGGCAATGATGGAGATTGGGTGTCCATTACCCGGCAGGGATGCATTTATATATAGAGAGCAAGGCCAGCAACACTAAGCACTGATGCCCTACCACAGTATCAGGCACCCCATCTGCATATTTTTACTATGACAAGCGCCATTTACTGATTTACAAATTACAAGCAATGCTTCTCTTTTTCTATTCCCTCAAACTAGGAAAGTGGCTTGCGCAAATGCAGCAATAGCTTACATGTCTAGTGTTTACTTTGAAAGGAAATCTATATGTTCCATCAGACTTTTTTATATTATAATACATCATATTGGCTACAGAAATACTGAGTTTTCTGAAATTACCTTTTTTTAATAAGGCAAAAGACTTGCCCTTTTCATTGATTAAGAAGAGAGTGCGAATTGCCCGGTTAACTGTGGCAAACCAAGCTAAAACCAATACAGCCCAACCCACACAATTTGGATACTACCGGCCAACCTAGCCACATGCCAACAGATGGCCACACACGCGAACAACCGACAACTCTGACTTTGATAAAGAGCTTTGCAAGGGAAATATGCAGGACTTTCGCCGACCGCGCCCTACGCAAACGACCACCGAGTTCCTGACATTGTAAACCTAGACTCTCTGCACCGCAGCTTCAAGTTCAAAGCAACCAAGCAACCCACGAAAGAGTACCTCGCACATGCCAGGAAGATCCGACTACGGAAGCCCGAATCGCAACCCAAGCTCATGTCGACGCCATCATCGTTGCCAAACATAAACCAGCGCCCCCGAAATGGCCGCCTCAACAAACCACGTAGCGAAGATGCCGCATTAATGTAGCGAAGATGCAACCATCCACCACTCTCTAGGTTGGGGCCGGCTCCAAGACGATGCCCCTAAGAAGGAAGAAGACGTGAATGCGCTTTCATCGCCCGATCCCACAGATATGAGGTTTCCCTTTGAATCGAAGGCCGCGGGGAGAGGGGAGGAGCACCCCACAACAACGACGCTTTCAAGAAAGAGCGCGGCTCTGCGTCGCCAGATCCGGTAGAGGCCGGAAATAGGATTTCTCCTGGAGATGCTCAACCACCACCTGCCCGTACCTGCACAGCCAACAAACACCATCCTACTGAGCATACCCGGAACTGGCCATGGGATCCCACGACCCACCACGTCCAGACACACACCACCCTCAGCCGAAGCCGCTGCCACCTAGTCCAGGCCCCCCCGCCTCGGCATCCACTGAAATTATCACGATAATGTTGAAGAGATCACAATATTTTGCATCTAAGCATTGACTGTCCCTTGCATATTCAGGACCGTGATGGTGAAAGTATATTAGTTGGTTGGCTTAACATAATATTGCAATTTTAGGTATGTATTTTTACCACTAAGCCGATAGTTTCGTCACTAATTTTGTGTGGCATGTTCTTGCACCGATGTTGCGTATATAAATCTTGTGAAATAATTCAAAAGCGTAATAGGTTTCTTATCATTACTAAAAATTGTACATGGTAAAAGTGGATGAGCATTTGTAAAGCAAAACAAACTATAATATGATGGTGTTTTTTAAACAATTTTGCAGCATGGAAAGAGCTACATTTCCAATGCGAAGAAGGAAATAATGTTTCATTATTTTGATATTTTTTATTGGCCAAAACTACATCATTTTTTTGAACCAAGTATAACTACCATCTTTATAATATAGTAACAATTTTAGGGGATCTGCACAATTGTGATAAAAGAAAATACTTGAAAACATATTGATTGAAAAATGACCGAATATGATCGAATCAATTTCTTTGTTCATATTTGAAATGCATATATATGGTTGATGTGTAAGAATGAATAATCTGAAGAGGTGGTACTCTTTTTTCGTTGAAAATGTGTATTTAAGGAACGGCTTATTTTGGTGCATGTATGATTGTGTGCGCATGTATATGTATTCCTTGTGGTCGCAAAGTATAAAAGAAAATTTGATGGGTATATAAGCATGTGGTATAACAAAAGGCAAGCTTCAAGGCCACAAAAACTTATGCATTTAGTGTGATATCATCTTGCATTTATGTTACTATTTGTAACCGGGCCGGATATATAGAAGTATTCAGATCATATTTATAAGCCTCCCACTTCTATTACCCCTGAGAATCCTAAGAAGTTTAATTCATTTTCCAGAAATATATTAATTACTTATACCACGCAGAACATCAACTACAGCTTGCACAAGCAGAAAAATATAGAAAAATACGTTATCTAGAGAGAAACCAAGGGAAAACTTGCTTTTGTGACCGAGAAAATTGACAATCATCTACCAGAAAAATAATATGAAATACCAATCATAATTTTTTTTAAATAAGTAATAATGTAGAAAACTTCTAGATTACTACCTTTTAAGCAACAATTAGGTAACACTACTCCTCGCTGGTTTCTTGAAAAGAATATTATATCTTGTTGCCATAATATACTTACGACTTCAATATGTCGTAACTTCACTCCGAGAAGTCTCATTGTTGTAACTGTGATAAGTTCTAATCGGTGATGATATTTTGGTTTGAAGAAACATGTCGAAAGATATTGACAAATATTTGACCTAGAGAGCCACAAATGGAAAACTTACTTTTGTGACCAAGTACATTATCATGTTGGGAAATGTAGTAGAAAACAAAAAATTCCGAACATACGATCACCCAAGATCAATATGAAGATGCATAACAGGTGGGGATCACAATCGTTACCATCACCGAGTGAAAGAAGAACATGTCGGTGTAGATCGTACTTGGAGTCCCTCAAACCGTCGATGAACGATCCCTCATACCGTCCACGAATGATCCCTCGAACCGAAGACCAAAAGCATGAATTTTTTATTTGGTTGCAAGTGTGCAGCCTTCACGATACGGCAGCGCTTCGCCCTCCAGAGCTAATCGTTGTCAAAAATTAGAGGTAGAAGATTAGAACCACATTGGGATTTCAATTATGATGACAATAGTTAGCCTCGCTTTAATTAATCAACTAGGACCAACTAGAACTAGAACTAGAAGAACTAGAGGAGGCTTCAAAACTTGTATGATAAGAAGAGCACAAATCCTCATGTGTATATAGGTTGGAGGGGAGAGGGAGGGATGCCACCAAGGAGGGAAAACCCCCTTGGGGCGACGGCTTAATGGGGGAGGAGTTGGAGTCCTTCCCTACTCCCAATTCGACCTCCTTCCTTAGGGAAGAAGGCACTTTCGCACTTGGGCCTTTTTGGCCTAAGTTGCCTTCCACCTCTTGGCCTTTTTAGGCCCGTCGATATTTAAATTAAATATAAAATATTCTAAATACTTCTAGAATATATATAACATCTTTAGAAACTTTTCCACCTATATATAATTTATCGGTAATACCCGATACTCACCGAAACCCTTTCGGTGACCCCGAACTTCCGTATCCTCTTGGAACTATTCTGAATATTCATGAAATAATTCCACAAATATTTTTTTGTGACTCCCGTCCTACTAACACTTAGCAGATCATGATTTCCTTAAGCTTGTGACCCCATAGGTTGGGTAACTCATAGACATACTGTTCGTTTAGTGACCGGTAGCGGGACCATGGACATCCATATCAATCCCCATGAGCACACGAATGATATTTGAGTGAGCCTATGGTTATCATTAATGTTCCCTTTGCTTCACGATACTTCACAAAACCCGAGATGCATCGGTATCCTCCTAGGTCATCACCATGGTCACTATACATAAATCCACGTTACCGGTTTTGTTCTTGTTTCTCGTTATTGTGTTCCGGCATCCCAGCGATGTAGACACCTACGTCTGGCCAGACGATGGTGGATGCCATCACACCGAGAGGGCCCGAAGAATATCTCCCCATTGTCATAGGAGCAAATCCCAGTCTCGAGCTATTCGGCCACTTATCAAACTTTTTGATGCACCTCTAAGTTGTCGTTATGATCACCGTCTTACAGGTGACGTATGGGCAACCCCAAAGCCCACCGTACGGTAAGAAGTGACCACGATACTATCATGATCTAAGGAGCAATATCACACGTTAACACTTTGTGTTATTACAATTGAATACAGATGATATTATCTCAATTCATAACAAACAAGTCTGGATCGACTCAATATGATCGTTCTTCCACCGTCATAATCTCAATGTTGTTTTGGGACCATCGTTACACCTAAGATTCGGAAAACGTGATCACCAACAAGTCTTGAGCTAGTCTTAGAGGCTAGACTAGGAACCTTTATTTTATCTATTCATCATTTCACAGGTGCATATGAGTTTTCCACTTTTACACCAATGGCAATCCGGTGTCAGTCTATGCTTTGCTTTATGGTATAGACTTCGTCCTATCGAATATGACGATCTTCAGATTCGTGTGTATCATTTGCATTTCAATGCATCCGTTGTGCTTTCACATGAATTCATAATTTATGTGAAACAAGCTTAGTATATATAGAATCACTGGTAGGACTTTTGATTCCTTAGAAAGGGCCATAGAACCACTATTGAGAACAGTTTTCTATTGGCACAATTATGTAAAAACCATACTAAGTTCATAAATGAACCTTTGATCCATTATCCTCTATTGTTGCTTCTAAAGCGACAATATACTTAGCCTTCTGTTGTAGAATTCACCACAATAACTATATCTTGCACCAATTCCAACTTACTGTGCCACCATAAATCTTTTAATCCAAAATCGCTTGGAGCATCGAATGAAGTTTTGTTGATGTACTACTTACATCAAGCATGTATTGATGTAACTCCTTACAACAATCTCTTCATTTTCTTTGTATGAGAGAAACATGTCGTTAGTACTTAACGATATTTTCACTGTTGTCCTATGATCAACAATTTGACCATTCTGATAACTTTACTCACAACTTACTTGAAGTACTTGGACATATCTAGTTATTTACATACCATGGAATTAACACAAGTGTGATCGAAATCATGTATTTCACTCATTAGTATTTCAAGATACCGATTCTTGCTAAGAACCCCTTCCATGTGACTTTGACAATAAACTCTTCTTGGCATTTTTCATACTAAACTGCTTTAGTACTTTGTCAATTGTATTTTGGCTAAGCCCAAATTAGACACTACTATCTCCACAAATTATAATGCCTAATATAAGGACTATATTGCCTAAGTACTTTACTGAAAACTTGTTTCAATAAGGATCCGTGTCAAGAAATTGTCAAGAAATTTATATAATTTCCAATCAATAATGTGTCATGCAGACACATTGTTTAGAAATATTATCACTACAAAAAAACACTTATGTGATGATACGTGTTTTGTCACAGTAGGTCACGTTTTATAACAGAATCAAGATAGTCATACATGTGCTGTCGTAGAAGTGTTCAATGATAATACTCAAATTATCATCATAGAAGTGTCCACTTCCATGAAGATAAATGGCGCGTCATGGAAGTGCTTTCGTTCAGGTAACCGACACGTGGCATCCATCGTAACGGGTCACCGTTAAACTATTGGGTCTGGTTTTGGATCCGATAACCCGTTAACACCACGACCAATGGTGATTTGCCACGTGTAAAATTCTCATTGGCCGAAGGAAACAGGTGTCGGCTCCGCATTGGGCCAGATTGTAAGGCAACGCAGCAGAAAACAAAAATTTCCGACCTACGCACCATTCCAGGACCACTATGGAGACTGCATACAAGGTTTGATCTTTTTCGTTACCGACTCGTAGCGCAGCGGGAAGTAGAGTCGATGACGATCGGTGGTGCAGATCCCCGTAGCTAGGATTTACAACCTCCCAACCGCGAGGATGTACTCCCTCATCTGCCCCACGGACAGCCCTCCGGGAGGCGGTCGGACAGTCCCTCAGACGGTATCGGGACAGCCCTTTGGGAGGCACTCTCAAAACTCGGACGGTCACTCGGACAGCCCTTCAGGAGGACTCACAGAACTCGGACCGTCACTTGGACAGCCCTTCGGAAGGCACTCTCAAAACAGCCACTCGGGCGCAAAAATCAAAACTATGACCTCTCTACGGGGTTGCACACATACGGTGTCATCTATCCGGCAGGGCTTCGCCGTCCAGAACTAGTTCCTGCCGGAACCCAGACAACCTTTCGCCTCTACGAAACTATTTCGCGGGGAGGGAGAGAGAAGCCAGATCATTGCATGGCACTTGTATGTGAGAAAGAGTGAGTCTTTAGGCAGCCCCTCCACCCCTATTTATAGGCCAAGCCTAAGGGTGGCTTCTCCAAGAAGCCAAGGGGAAAATACCAAAAGGCCCTCAAGGTGGCTTCTCCAAGAAGCCAAGCAAAAAGCACTTTCACTATTCATGACGACATTTTTCAGCGTCCGTTCAAACTTAAAATATTTATGTGGGCCTAGAACATTTCCAGTACCCACTAATATAATTTTCGACACGTTCCGGAACAATTCCGGATTAGTGATTTTCATTTGTGAAAAGCAAACAAGAATGCATTTTCTCTATTCATGAACACAATTTTTCGCGTCCATTAAATCCGAAAAATATTTCTGT
This sequence comes from Aegilops tauschii subsp. strangulata, assembly GCF_002575655.3. Lineage (NCBI taxonomy): Eukaryota > Viridiplantae > Streptophyta > Magnoliopsida > Poales > Poaceae > Aegilops > Aegilops tauschii. The sequence goes on from NC_053039.3 coordinate 573,883,925, forward strand.
GGGTCTTAGAATAATTCCAGTACCCACAAAAATGATTTTGAATTCGTTCCGAAATTTTTTCGGATTAGTGAATTTCATCTGCGAAAAGCAACCAAACCGGTACCAGCAACTCCAGAACATTTCCGGTTTTTATCCCGAAATATTTCCAGAAGTTTCCAGAATAATTCTAGCACCGTCCAAGAATTATCAGGCGTGTCCCGAAACTAATTTGACTTAATGGTATACCCTGAAACAACTTTTCGGTTTTACGAAACTATTTCGCTATTCTCTCTCCGGAACTCTTTCGTTGTCTCCGAAACTTTTTCGGCGAATTACTCTCAGACTCCTGTCTAGTATTCAATAGATAGATGACCCTTAAGCGTGTTACCCTATAGGTTCGGTGAAGTATAGACATGACCGGAACCCTTTCCGATCAATGATCAACATCGGAGCCGTGGACACCCATATTGACCCCTATACCCACACGAATGAATATTCAAGTGAACCTCCAGTTGTTGTGTGCTATTCCTGTTGCTTCGTGATATGTCACAAATACCCGAGGTGAGATTTACTTGCATCCCCGTGGATCAACAACTTTTCCACTATGCTAGTTACCTCGTTACTGGTTTTGTTCTCTTTTCTCATTTCCGTGTTCCAGCATCCCTGTGATCAAATCACACTGTGTATGGCCAAACAATGATGGATACTGTAACACCGAGAGGGCCCAGAGATATATCTCCATCATCGGAGGAGCAAATCCCAATCTTGAGCTATCAAGTTACTTGACATACACTACTGCAGGATGCTACTAACGCGACACTACGATCAGAGACCCTTCGAGAAACTGTGTGCGATGCCATAATCGCAAACGGTTGTGTATGAAAACTGTCAGAAATGTATAAAATGTTTGCGATGACGGATGCATCAAATACGGTTCAGGTTTTAGTTGCGTGTGCGATGAAGGGCATACGGTTCAGTTCAATTAACTTATTGTGATGGGGAGGAACAAAAGAAACCGGCAGCCAGATGAAGGCGTGTGCGATACACATCATACGGTTCACTCGGATGAACTGTTTGTGATTAGGCAACACGAAAGAAACGGGCAGCTAGATGAAGGTGTGTGCGATATACAACATACGATTCACTCGGATGAACTGTTTGCGTTGAGACAAGAGAACACAAACGGTTCAATATAACAAGATGTGTGTGATACGCGGCAAACATGTCTGTAATCAGAAATATGTGCGAAGACCGATAATAACAGAGACGATTGCTTCTAATAAGACGTATGTGATATGCTCTGTCTACACAACATCTATTGGCCATTGGGGGACGGGCGGTCATCCGGATACGCCATAAGGATGCGAAGAGGCATCCTATCAGCAAGGACTAGTTGTTCCGCCAGTAGCTCATGTAAGAAAACTCTCAAGTTAAGTGTGCTCAGGCTGGAGCAGCCATCGGATGGGTGACTGGATGGGAAGTTGTGTTGATGTTAAATTAACTAATGATGTGTCATATCTGTCAAATTAAATGACTGATACGACCCATCCCATGAGTTAATTCAACCTCGAGGTCCTTGTTTTTTATTTTATTTTTTAACACATGTTAAGGAAGGTCTACCGCATACTTTTTGACAATGTGCGATACGTGGCATACAGTTGATCCATCTGACCTGTTTGTGATGGAATAGGCCGTGTGTGTTGTGGGCAAACACTTGCTAGTATTCAATCATTTGGGATTGATGAATTCATCACCGACGGGTTCCCTAGGGTGGTCCGTGTTCATCTGATCATCATCTACTTCTTGTGCTAGCTCGATGTTCCTTCTATTCTAAGTTTCCATTAATTGATGGCGTTTTATGAACACGCCACCGTTTCCCACCATTTCCTCACCTGTTTCCCTCCACCCAGCGATATTGCGCATAGGAGGCACGCGACGCACGGAGGAGACAAGCGCAGCCGGTAGCACATCCACCTTTTCCAAGCATGCCAACCCACCAAAGCGCCGCCTCTGCCATCAACCTCGTCGACGAGGAAAACGAGCAGGCGCCACGGCCCGTCGAGGCCGAGGCGCTCCCCGGCAACGCAATGGACGACGCTGTGATGCGCGTCATCGCCAGGGTTGAGCAGACCTTTGGCGCATGGCGCTTGAGCACCGCGGATCAAGATAGGCATGTCAGCGCTGGCGGGCTGCAGCTCGCCGCACAACATGATCGATGGCGCGCTGCAGAGCAAGCTAGGCGCGTCCGCGCCGATAGGCTGCGGCTCGCCGCACGGAGAGACCGTTGGAGCGCCGCAGAGCGAGAGGCGCGGCGCGCCGCACAGCAAGCGCGGATCCATCGGGGCTTGCCTGCTGTCGACACGGAGTCGCAGCTAGGTACACGTCCCGTCAGTACCGCCATTCCTCGCCAGGAGTGGGCAGAGGCCCTCAGCACCGTACTTGCACCAGAGGCCGGCCGTGCCGTACTTGCACCGGAGGCCCGCCGCGCCGTTCGCATGGGTGCCGCCGTTCGCCTTGTCCGCGACCCGCTGGATGCCAACGCGCTGGTCCGTAGGCTCGACCGCCTCCTTGGCCCAGGTGTCCACCTGGGCGCAGTAGAGGAACATGGCCGTCGCATCCTCGAGCTTGTGATCTCCGATGAAGTAGCCAACTTGGAGCTTGAGATCACGCTCCAGATGTACCGCGAGCGTGTCGACCACTTGGACGAACGCCTGCACGAGTTCAGGCAGAGCCAAGAGCTACCGTAGGCAAGGTCACTACAAGAAATATGTCAACTTGTGACCCTCACTATTGGCCGCTGAAAGGTCATAGTTTTTCATTTGCGACCTTTTTCTTTTTTACCAAAAACAGAAGGTCAAAAGCTGGCGGTCGTAAATTGAAATTAACGACCTTCTGTAAAAGGTCGTTGGTTCTTCGACCAAAATTTTGGTCACTAGCAGCCTCCCCAGACCACGTAGGATCTAGCGTGGCAAGCTGACGTGGATAAGAATCAGCCCGGTCCAGTTCAGTGTTTTACATGGGCTGAGCCCAACAATTCAGCCGATTTAGTACATTTATTTCTGTTAATTTTTATGAGCTACATGGGCCAAGCCCAACTATTCAGCCCATCAATTTTTATGCACGTTTGGTCTTTCAAGAATATAGGTACTATTTTGTGCAGCCCATTTTCTGGTTTACATTCAGCCTTTTTATACAGTCAAATAATAATTCAATCTTGGGATTTGGTCCATTACACTTCTTAGCCCATTCACATATATGCGGCCCATATTAATACAAATGATTCTCCTTTTCGATAAATTTTGCAAATAATTTCATAATTCATCACTAAATATGTTTACATCACTGGCCGTAAAGTCGTACAAAATAGTATCACATGTTCCTATACAAAACTATCAAATCATATGTACAAAAAAACATAATACAAAAAAATAGTTCAACAAAAATAAAATTTCTCCCTCTTCCATCTTCCAGAACACACAACACCTGGCATTGGAAGGATCAGCCATTAGAAGCATATAGAATACAATGGAAACAATCAAAATAAAGAAATGAAAGGCACACACTATGAAAATTATGACAGCACCAATATTTTTTATACTACCATAACAAACAGAAATGTAATCTGATTGCATAGGACATATGGCATTATCAACAAGACAAAGCAAAATTTATAGTGCCAACTCATGAAGAAGGCAAAGCATATTTTACAGCGCGGGCTCAGGATGCCACCATGCACACTCCAACAAAAACTAAACGGAGGGCAAGAGAGCAGGACACAACTGTACCTGGAAATGCTGCTAGCCAGCGACAAAAGTCAAAAGTAAGTTGGTCGGAGCCAAAGAGGGGTCTGCCAAAGGAGCCAACCATGCCGACGAGGATGAGGTAACTGGTGATCGTCTCCTGGTTCTCCTTGATCTTGCCCTCGAAGTTCTTCCGCTACAGGTTGTCCTGCTGCAGCTCATCCTACACCGCCCAGAAACAAACAATTCAGATCAACAACTGCATAGGTCATACCTTGTTTGCTTATCTAGACCAGACACTACTACTCCCTCCGTTCTGATATAATCGTCGTGGTTTTAGTTCAAATTTGAACTAAAACCACGACGAGTAAATCGGAACAGAGGGAGTACTTGTTTGCTTATCTAGACCAGACACTACTACTATTTGTGAATATAGCAAATGTAAAAACAATGTAAATGGTAAACAACACTTGAGAATATAGCAACAGATTAAGAGCATATTGTTTAGCATCACACAGATATAGCACAATGCTACATGCAACTGTTAGGATAAAGTAGAGCTTCTACATTACATAGTCAGATATGAAGGACCAAGCAAACTGTTCCGGAAAAGACAAGTTACAGAGCAATCATGTATAGACCATTCTACTGGTAGCAAGGGCATAAAGATAATCACTTAACAAGCAGTACCAACATGAGTAAATCACATAAAAAGTGCAATCTAATATCCCAGCTGCCAGAACACCATATCAAGATTCTGTACAGACCGAAAAAGAGCATGCACTGCAGGACATATAAATATACCATGAGCATTATTTCTACAAGTAAAATCCCTGTAAATATTACAAACATGCCACTGGGTACTAATCAGCCAGAGTAGTGTCATGGCTACCCGAGGAATCACCTAAACACAACCTCGAAGAGGATGGCCAACGATGCCTGTACTAGAGTCACCATGTTGCCTATAATTCCATCAAGACAAATACAATCAGTATCAGGATCAGAGGTTCAGAGCAAGAATAGTGAAGGCGTTTATGCTATAAACAACAAGGAGATGATGCAAACTGTAATGAAGTAGGCATAGAGTAACAAAACAGATCCATTACACTAAAGCTGCTGCTACCTGCATATACTAAATGGAACCAGAAGTATGTCGACTACTAGACAGCCATGAATGATGCCCAGGAGTATTGATTTGGAAACAATCAATCCTCCAATAGTGATAAATTTTGGAGTATTAATTCGAAAGATGACCTATATTACAGTACAGTGCAGTGCGTAAGAAGGAATGAATCCATTTTCACAATCTGAGGAAGAATAAGAAGGAACCAAGCATATGAAGGAGTATTCAGTTTACTCATGTTGCTGCTACAATACAGTACTGCTGCTATAGTACAGTGCTCCAAGAATAATATGACATGTGGACTAATCGGAATAATCTGGTCTAATGTAGACAAATGTGGACTACCCTACTCCAAGATGCTACTCTAACTATCAGTACTGGAGTACGTACTCTTTAGTCTATTGGAGTACAACAATACTCCAAGATGCTAATCCAGTTTCAAACTTGCAAATACAACAAGACAAGAGATGTACCCATTTTACCTTTGATGTTAGATCTTGGGATAACAAAGAGTGCTCCCAGTACAAGAAGCACAACAAGTGAGATGAGAACTAGCAGTACTGGATAGTGTATTAACTGAAGTAGTGTTCTGCACAGCAAAATTGGCTGCAGCCAGAAAAAATTACAAAAATATAAATATCTTTTGTCTAGAAATGATACGAGCCGGAGCTTCCAAAACTACACCAAATTAATTGGGAACATCACTAATCCTCACTGTCAAACTACTCCACAAAAGACAAGTACTGGCATGCTTTGTTGTAACTGGATTCACTATTTAGTCACAGGAATACAACACAGTTCAAGAAATACTCCACCAAACACTACTAGGAAAAGGGCTATATACAATATGCACACTAATGGCGCACCAGACATGTGGTGTGCCACTACTATATAGCAGTGGCGCACCGTGTGCTGGTGCGCCATTAGTGTAATAGACACTAATGCCGCACCACAACTCTGGTGCGCCACTACTAACAATTTTTTTCTTTTTTCCAAAAAATACTAATGGCGCACCACAAACATGGTGCACCACTACTAACAAAATTTGTTTTTTTTTCAAAAATACTAATGGCGCACCGTGGCACAGTGCGCCATTACTAGTGTTAACTAGTAATGGCGCACCAGTCACCCCGTGCGCCACTAGCTCTCCAGCCCACATCCATCCACCCATCCATCCATCCATCTAGAGAAAAGGCACCCTGCAGCACGGCCTCTCCCTCTCCCTCTCTCGCTCGTCTCTCCCTGCTCCCTCCCCCACCCACGAAACCCTCGCCGCCGCTGCCTACGCCGCTCGATTCCGGCGTGCTCCGGCGGCCCTCGCCGACGCGCAGCACAGATCCGTGCTCCCCTGCCACCGCTCTTCCCTTCCCTCCGGCCAGATCCGCCTCTCGCAGCCCCGAGAGCTCACCCACGACCCCTCCCCATGGCTAGGGTTTCGAGGGTGGCGTCCCCTGCAACTTCGGCGTGTCGCTGGCGACTCTGCTCCGCCCTCTCCGACGCCCACCGCAAGTCCCAAGGGCGGCTCCGCCTCGTGGTCGGTGCTCCTGCACCCGATGGCTGCGGGGCGGACGCACGCGGCGGGTAAACTCCAGCGAGACGGCGGTGCACTGCATCGGCTAAAGCACCCCCGTGGTGAGCCCCTCTGCACTCCTCTGTTCCCCCCTTTTCCTTGTATAATGATGCTTCACATTGCTTGATATGAATATGATTTTGGTCAATCTTCACTTCCGCCTAGCTAGCTAAAAGAAACGTGTGTTTGTTTATGTATGCTATAACAAATCCCGTACGTGTATGCTAGCTAAAAGAAGCAACCAAGCTAGTAGCTTAATTGATATACAGGAAACTAGCTAGATGTGCGTCCCTAACAATGTGTTCATCAGGCCGCTCTCAGGTATCGTTTGAGTGCACCAATTAGTTCGGCCAGCCTCTATGATTTATTCTCATAGTTGCTGGAGTGCTTCTATTTGTGAAAAATTCGACGCAACAAAAAAATGTTAATCAGTCCGCTCTCTCAAAGTCAAGTTTGGGTTGCTGCATATGAATGGATTTCTTTTCTCAGTTTGGGAGCTAGGTACTGGTGGAGGTGGTGTATCCATAGATAGCATACACTTGCGCATTTTTTTGAGTTCTTCTGTTGCGAATGAAAACAACCATCATGGATCTCCTCTGTTTTCAAGCAGCTTGCTTCTCCATGTATGTCTTATGCAGCATATTCATCTTGCTCCTCTTTTATTCAGTAGCAACGGAAGTTGATGAAATTTAAGTGTCGTGTTGTTCTAGAGATGCAGGGAGGGAGGGACGTCCATGGATTGGACTGCAAGGATTGGATGCAAACCAATGCACATGCAGAGGAGAGATGCAAGCCATGCCATGACCTGAAGGTCCCTGCTGTGAACCCCTTCCCCTTGACGTGTATAATCATGCTCAACATATGATTTTTTTAATCTTCAATTCAGCCTAGCTAGCTGTTGTAGTACTTGCTTGTCTCCTTCCAAATGTTGCCCCAGTCTGTTGAGTTTCTTATTGCTCCAGGTAGTACTGCTATTTTTCTGCTCTGCAATTTGACGTGCATGGTTCCAGGCTCCCAGTCTACCACTTTTGTTGTTGTGATGTCGAGCTCTGCTTTCTTTATTATCACGAGTTGCAAAATTAGTAGGAAGTAAACTTTTGTTAACTTGTTGGCTGAACCAATGGAACTACTGTTATATTTGATTTGTCACTCAACTAGTTCTGCAATGATTGGATCGAATGATGGCATGACCCTACTGTTATCATTGCAATTATCTTGGTCTTATAGATGTTATTGTTCCTGTCATATAGCACATGCTACTTTCTTTATTAGTTGGCTGCTGGTTCTATTTGTTCATATGTATAAGTGCTAATGTTTCTTTGTTATCTTATAAAGGATATAGTCCTTCATTTGTATATAGCTGTAACTCTCTTATTGATCAACATATATTGATTCATCTCTTTACTGCAATTACTCTGTAGTTCATGACTTGCTCCCGTAGTGGTATAAAATTATAGTTTCTCTTTCAAGCTGGTATTGTGTTTGATATATACTAGTCTTTATCTAAATACCATGTATTGGTATTTCTTGTATGGTTTAGTACATCATCTACTGGTGGTTTAGTTGTATATTGTACAGGACATAGTCCTGATGGTTGCATGTAGTGATAATTCTTTCTTTGCATTAGCTATTTCATATGTTTCACATGATTTAGATGCATGCTTATACTCCTATCTATACCAGGTGCATGTGTTGTGCTTGTGCCCCTATATACAGAATAGTACCCATGTGTAAGTGGGTGTATGTGTTCTGCTTACAGCAGATGTTTAGTAAATGTGCTATCAATGGCCTATTTCTTCTTGCAGGTTATGGACTATATCTTTCCTTGCCAATTCCCTCTCTCTTAAATCTGATTTGGACAGATGCTACACTGGTCTCTTCACTTTCTTTCTTTCTCTCCTACTCTCACTGATAAGAACAGGTGCTCCTTAATCTTGCCATGCCAATGATGGTGTCCTGAGGTTCTCATCATTACTTAACAACAGATGCTGCACTACTTACCATGTAATTCTGGAAATATATGCTCATATCTAGTTCTGCATAAAAAATGACAGTATTGACATGTTATAAATAGTTTGTTTGTCTTTCTATTTATTTTGTTACATTTTGCAGGGATAAAGTGAAGAAAAAGAAGAAAAGATTACTAGAAGATTAGTTTTAGGATTTTCTTTTATTTCCTTGCAATTTTCCTTTTATTGGAAACTTGTAAAGACATTGTAATATTCTTACTATAATAAAAATATGATTCTATTTCATTTCTTGTTTTTAAATTATTTTTCCTTATAGGTTGTTTTCTGTAAATTTAGATTTTTTTTGTTTTCCAAATACATTACTAGTGGCGCATTTAAGCCCTTATTAGTGGCGCACCTTCCTTTATTACTAGTGGCGCACCTATAAGGTTATTAGTGGTGCACCTGGAGGGAATACCAGTGGAGCACCGAATGATATACTAATGGCGCACGGCGTGATGTGCCATTAGTATCTGGTATACTAATGGCGCACTAGTGTTGCGCCATTAGTATGTAATACTAGTGGCGCACCAGTAGTGCGCCATTAGTAGGCAAAACTGGTGCGCCACTAGTAGGCCTTTTCCTAGTAGTGAAAGACAAATCATAAATTAAACTACTGCAAGCAAGAAGAGATAAGAAGGGGGAACTACTGCTTGCAAACACTACTGCTTGCAAGTCCCAACTTAACAACATCTATTATCAACCAGCGGCAGAGAGGTCAGCCACAGCACAATCGACCTAGAGCTACAACATGATAGTAACAATAACCACACAACACAGCCATTCCTCACGCATGTGACTGAGGGCACCTTTCTCTTCGTCCAGGCCGGGAGCGCCTCCCCTGCCAGTCCTTGGGCACGAGCGGATCCTGCATAGACATGAACGCACCAAAAAATAAAAACATCACCGCCTGGGATCAAAGAACGAACGAACCGAGGAGCCAGACGCGAGGGAGAGGGAGAGGGAGAGGTAGGGTTGGCTTACCCAGTGGTCGGAGGCGGGGCTGTTCGGGCCGGGGCGGGGGCGGCAGCGGAGGAAGCAGAAGAGGAAGCAGTCGACGAGGAAGGCGTCGAAGAAGGCCACCACCGCCCTCACGAGCGCCTCCGCGCACCCGCACATAGAGCTCCTCGAAGGAGAGACTTTGACACGGTGCTTGACGGGCCAGATCTTGGGGATGCGCTTCCGCCGCCGCCCCTTCCCGTGCGCCCGCGCAGCGGCGATCCGCCCTCCCTGCCTAGGGTAGGGGCCTCGCCCGGTTGATCTGGCCGGAGAGGATGAAGGCCCGGAGCGATGGGAGGGTCAGGGAGAGGAAGGGAGGGGGTCGGGGTGGCGATGCGGTGAGGAAGGGTGCGGGGGAGGCCATGGATGCTGATGGAACAGCGCGGGGGATGCCATGGATGGGCGCGGGGGTGGCGATGCGGTGAGGAAGGGCTCGCCGGTGGAGCTGATGGGGAGGCGGCGGCGGCGATCTGGAAGGGGAAGGGAGGAGGGGTTTGCGGTGGGGTGGAGACAGGTAGGGGTTTGCGGTGGGGAATGGATGGGTGGATGGATGGATGGATGTGGGATGAGGAGATGGATGGATGGATATGTGCCATGTCATCGATCCATGGCACAAACGTCTCCACCAATCAGAATTAAGCGCATGTAATTGTATTTCTTATTTAGTTTCTCTTATATATTTTCTCATCAATGTAAAGAATCTATCAAATATTTACTGCAAAATGGCATCATTTCATTTTTCAAAAATATTAGACCATATTTATGTCCAATTAACCAGATGATTGTGTGTTAAGAACTTTTCATCAACCTCCCATCAATTTGACAAATTTTTGCTGATTCAGCAGGAAACGGGTCAAATTTGAACTACAGCCATCACACAGTTTGCTATTTATTTTTGCCAAAAATCATTTCTAGGTACATAAGTATCTATTTAATCAGAGAACACAAAAAGTTTTCCAGGATTCAACCACTAGCTGGGAACGGTCATGCCTGCCGTTTTGACCGCATTTTGAAACGGGCATAAAAAATTCAAAAAAAAATTAAAAAATTTGAAAACCTTCGCATTGTGTCATTATATGTGACCAAGTTACCAGAAAAAATAATAAACTTGTAATACGGTAATTATTTTTAAAAAGTGTTCTCAGAAACGAGCCATCATGCGTGAAGATGCATGGCTTTCAAGCCAAATGATCAATCTTATGGCCACATTCATGGCATAGTTTGTTCAAATGATCTCATATTGTGCACAAGGGTGCATCTTGGAATTCAAAACAATGTTGCCTAAGGAAGTTTTCATTTTCTTTGGACGAAAGATTCATTTTCCATTTTTTGAATATTTTTGTGAAGGACCTACCACATATTTGTTGCAAAATTGGACCAAATCAATTTTCTAAAATATTTGGCCATGTTTAATTCACAATTGACAAAATGGTTGGGTGTCAAAAGCCTTGATCCACCTCTGGTGAAAAAGACAAATTTCCGCCGATTCAGTAGGAAGCGGGTCAAATTTGAACTGCAGCTGCCTCATAGTTTGCTCTTTATTTTTTCCAAAAATCATTTATAGGTACATAAGTATCTATTTAATCATAGAAACACCAAAAAAAGTCCAAGATTCAAGCACTAGCTAGGAACGGTCATGCCCGCCGTTTTGACCGCATTTTGAAACAGGCATGAAAAATTCAAAACAAATCAAAAAATTGAAAACCTTCGCATTGTGTCATCATATGTGACCAAGTTTTCAGGAAAAATAATAAACTTGTAATACGGCAATTATTTTAAAAAAGTGTTCTCAGAAATGAGCTATCATGCGTGAAGATTCATGGCTTTCAAGCCAAATGATCAATCTTATGGCCACATTCATGGCATAGTTTGTTCAAATGATCTCATATTGTGCACAAGGGTGCATCTTGGAATTCCAAACAATGTTGCCTAAGGATTTTTCATTTTCTTTGGACGAAAAATTCATTTTCCATTTTTTGAATGCCCGAAATGAGTTTTTTTGTGTGAAGGACCTACCATATTTGATGCAAAATTGGACCAAATCAATTTTCTAAAATATTAGGCCATGTTTAATTCACAATTGACAAAATGGTTGGGTGTCAAAAGCCTTGATCCACCTCTGGTGAAAAAGACAAATTTCTGCCGATTCAGCAGGAAGCGGGTCAAATTTGAACTGCAGCTGCCTCATAGTTTGCTCTTTATTTTTTCCAAATCATTTCTAGGTACATAAGTATCTATTTAATCATAGAAACACCAAAAAAATGCAAGATTGAAGCACTAGCTAGGAACGGTCATGCCCGTCGTTTTTACCGCATTTTGAAACGGGCATAAAAAATTCAAAAAAATCAAAAAATTGGAAGACCTTCGCATTGTGTCATGATATGTGACCAAGTTTTCAGGAAAAATAATAAACTTGTAATACGACAATTATTTTAAAAAAGTGTTCTCAGAAATGAGCGATCATGGGTGAAGATTCATGGCTTTTAAGCTAAATGATCAATCTTATGGCCACATTCATGGCATAGTTTGTTCAAATGATATCATATTGTGCACAAGGGTGCATCTTGGAATTTCAAACAATGTTGCCTAAGGGAGTTTTCATTTTCTTTGCACGGAAAATTCATTTTCCATTTTTCGAGTGCCCGAAATGAGTTTTTTTGTGAAGTAACTACCAAATAATTATTGTAAAAATGGACCAAATCAATTTTATAAAATACTAGGTCATGTTTAATGCACAATTGACACGATGGTTGGGTGTCAAAAGCCTTGATCCACCTCTGGTGAATTTTCGCCGATTTAGTAGGAAGCGGGTCAAATTTGAGTTGTAGCTGCCTCATAGTTTGCTCTTTATTTTTTCCAAAAATCATTTCTAGTTACATAAGTATCTATTTAAGCAGAAATACATGGTTTTGTGGCGATACATCGAGGTTTGGACGGTGGCCCAGGGCCCCAACTCCAAAGCGCGTAAACTCGCATGCCCGTCGCGTGGTCACCGCGTGACCTTGGCGCTGACATGCGTTCTGGGAGGCCTAGGCATGTCTAGTGGGTTGGTCACTCTCCAGGTAGGTGCTAGGAAGAAAATTACAACATAAGAATCTCACGAGGAGACCGACCTATGCTCAATGATGAATTAGCAGGCAAGTGTTTGATTAGCGGTACAGGAAATGCACATGGCCAATGGGCGTGAGTTTTGGCTGAGGATGATCATCTACTAAGAAGACTGTCTTCACAACTTTTCAGCTCAAAAGGAGGAGCCTAGGTGGTACTTGCTTTGCAAAGTACCACACTGGACATAAATACGAATGTTGAAGCTAGGCTCAAAATAATGAATGGATTGAGCTGGCATTTGGTGGAGGATGGTTATTTGGGCATAGGAAAGCACCGTAGAAAATGGATACTATTTGGACATGCCAAAGTGGTACTTCCTTCACAAAGTGTTGTTCTGAACAGAATAGGAAAATGAATATTGTTGAATTATTTTTGAACTAGGCAAGGAAGGTTTTTTACATATTTGACGAAGATATGACCCAAAGAATTTATGAGATTTTTTTGGGAATGACAGAAATATAGGTTGCTTCACAACCTGGGGCAAAAATTGCCACATGGACATGACACATAGGCAAAACTGGTGAGGTGGCGCCTAGTCATAGCAACCCACCGCAATTTACAAGGTTATGACCATCTATATTGGTCGTGATCAGCTAGAAATAAGGCAGTGGACCAGTGCTATCTGCTTTATGACCATTTCGTGTAAGGAAATTACGACCTTTCTGACCAAAATGGTCGTTATAGTTTAGGGTTTGGATCCCCCAGAACAGCTTTTGACCAATTGGTCTGAAATGGTCATATATCTATGACCAATTCTTCCAGGGTCACTGATAGAAGATCACTAGTTGACATATTTCTTGTAGTGGGTCTGCTGGTCATGGTATCATGAACGCGTTTTATTTTGAAAAGTCGTTTCGACGTGGATAGCTATGTATTCACATCAATGATGGTATTGCTCTGTTTCAATGTGTGTACTCTGTTTTCCATTCTTATATGTTCTGTTTCAATGTGTGTATATACGCTTTCCATTCTGTATATGTGGATGATAACAACTAGATTCAAATTAATATACAAAAACAGATAGAAAATGGAATTCATAATATATATATATATATATTAATTGTTCATTAATTCATCATGGAATATATATATATATATATATATATATATATATATATATGTAATATCATCACATATACGTGATGATACTTAACTACCAGGTACAATGCATAAAATTGAAAACGAACAGTACTAAAACTAATAATCCCTCCTGGGGCGAGTATTCCGGCAGCCCCTCGCCAGTAGCTCCCTGGTGCGCGGCGTCTTCCCAGTGCGGAGGCAGTACTCCGCCTCCTCCGCCTCGCAGCGCTTGACGTACCGATCTGCCTCTTGCTGGCGGACGCGCGCGGCCGATCTTGCCATTTTGTTGGGCGCCCACCGGAGCTCCTCGTCGGTGGCACGCTGGAGCTTATCGGCCCACCTCCACGCAGAGACGAGGTGCCCAGCTTCTATGACCTTCCTCACGAATGCCCGTCTTTGTACACCTCCTCGGCACGACGACGCGCCCGCCCCCAAAGCTCCGCCGCCTCCTTTTTCCACTTCCACAGACAAAGATTGTACTGGCCACAAAACCAATCAAAAGTTGGGGGGTCCGGCGCAACCTCGTCAGGCAGCGCGTAGGGGTCCTCGTCGCTGCTAGTCGAGTGAGCGTCCTCGGGGGCGGCGACTCCTCGTCGGCGCGTGGGCAGACCGGCGGCGCCATGGCAGGGATTTGAGAGAGAGAGAGAGGGCGAGCGAGGGGAGGATGTAGATGAGAATGCAGGCGGGACGACGTGAGCAATGTAGTATTTATTGGCGGTCGACATCTAGATCAACGGGGAGAGTATACACGCCGGGCGCCGAAATTTACGAGTACTGTAGTTTGAATTACACACGATTCCCGTAGCAAAATCCGTGTGTGAACATAATAGCTGACGGTTTCCAATACAGACCCGTGTCTGATTAATGATCCCCGCAACTCACCTACCAAACCTCGAGCCGCGAGATAGAGTGCCAATCATGTGGGAGCTGGTTGTCTTGCCAGATCTTTATACATTTTCTTTTTTGAACACCAGATATTTACATCGTCTGATGATTTTTTAACTCGCACACAAGTACACAAAAATATGATTTTTCAAACCGTTATGGTTAGGCGTTGCATGTAGATGTAGTTCAAATTTGAATTACGTTCATTAAATGGTTAGAAAATCACTTAAATATATTTAAAAGGTCAAATGACCCCTGAAATTTTCCAAATTTTCACATGATAGTTGTGTTAGTGCACGTTAAACGTAGAAAAAAATTGAAGGCCGTAAGAGGAAGCTATCTCCCGTTCATCATCAAACATGCATTGTTCCCTCTCGGAACCACGAACCTTCTAGTGAGTTGCTCCGGTTTGTGAGGGGTGTGTGTCCAAACTTTCGTCAAACAGGCCAATTTGTTTACCACATCATCTTGGTGGCATGACATTAAATCAAGCAAGGTTTCATGTTTTTTTGATCATTTTTATTTTTTTGGAATTAAAATGCCATGGCACTCCATGCATGTGCCCATGCCTTGAGACCAATATCTTTAAAAATTCCTTCTAATTTACTGCACATGGAATTAACTCGCACACAAGTACACAAAAATATGATTTTTCAAACCGTTATGGTTAGGCATTGCATGTAGATGTAGTTCAAATTTGAATTACGGTCATTAAATGGTTAGAAAATCACTTAAATGTCTTTAAAAGGTCAAATGACCCCTGAAATTTTCCAAATTTTCACATGACAGTTGCATCAGGGCACGTTAAACGTAGAAAAAAATTGAAAGCCGTAAGAGGAAGCTATCTCCCGTTCGTCATCAAACATGCATTGTTCCCTCTCGGAACCACGGACCTTCTAGTGAGTTGCTCCGGTTTGTGAAGGGTGTGTGTCCAAACTTTCGTCAAACAGGCCAATTTATCTACCACATCATCTTGGTGGCATGACATTAAATCAAGCAAGGTTTCATGTTTTTCTAATCATTTTTTAATTTTTTGGAATTAAAATGACATGGCACTCCATGCATGTGCCCATGCCTTGAGACCAATATCTTTCAAAATTCCTTCTAATTTACTGCACATGGAATTAACTCGCACACAAGTATACAAAATATGATTTTTCAAACCGTTTTGGTTAGGCATTGCATGTAGATGTAGTTCAAATTTGAATTACGGTCATTAAATGGGTGAACAATCACTTAAATGTCTTTAAAAGGTCAAATGACCCCTAGAATTTTCAAACATTTCACATTACAGTTGTAGTAGTGCACATTAGACGTTGAAAAAAATTGAAGGCCGTAAGAGGAAGCTATCTCCCGTTCGTCATCAAACATGCATTTGTTCCCTCTCGGAACCACGAGTCTTCTAGTGAGTTGCTCCGGTTTGTGAGGGGTGTGTGTCCAAACTTTCGTCAAACTGACCAATTTTTGTACCACATCATCTTGGTGGCATGACATTAAATTAAGCAAGGTTTCATGTTTTTCTGATCATTTTTTAATTTTTTGGAATTAAAATGCCATGGCACTCCATGCATGTGCCCATGCCTTGAGACCAATATGTTTGAAAATTCCTTCTAATTTACTGCACATGGAATTAATTCGCACACAAGTACACAAAAATATGGTTTTTCAAAACGTTTTGGTTAGGTGTTGCATGTAGATGTAGTTCAAATTTGAATTACGGTCATTAAATGGTTAGAAAATTACTTAAATGTCTTTAAAAGGTCAAATGACCCCTAGAATTTTCCAATTTTTCACATTACAGTCGTAGTAGTGCACGTTAGACGTAGAAAAAATTGAAGTCCGTAAGAGAAAGCTATCTCACGTTCGTCATCAAACATGCATTGTTCCCTCTCGGAACCATGAGCCTTCTAGTGAGTTGCTCCGGTTTGTGAGGGGCGTGTGTCCAAACTTTCGTCAAACACGCCAATTTCTTTACCACATCATCTTGGTGGCATGACATTACATCAACCAAGGTTTCATTTGTTTGTGAAAAAAATTGGTATTAAAATGCCATGTCACTCCATGCATACGTATGCATGTCTCCATGTCGTGAGACAAATATGTTTGAAAATTCCTTCTAGTTTACTGCACATGGAATTAACTCGCACACAAGTACACAAATATGATTTTTTCAAACCGTTTTGGTTAGGTGTTGCATGTAGATGTAGTTCAAATTTGAATTACAGTCATTAAATGGCTAGAAAATCACTTAAATATCTTTAAAAGGTCAAATGACCCCTAGAATTTTCAAAAAATTCACATTACAGTTGTAGTAGTGCACGTTAGATGTAGAAAAAAAATTGAAGGCCATCAGAACAAACTATCTCCCGTTCGTCATCAAACATGCATTGTTCCCTCTCGGAACCACGAGCCTTCTAGTGAGTTACTCCGGTTTGTGAGGGGTGTGTGTCCAAACTTTCGTCAAACATGCCAATATTTTTACCACATCACCTTGGTGGCATGAAATTACATCAACCAAGGTTTCATGTGTTTCTGATTTTTTTTATTTTTTGGAACTAAAATGCCATGTCACTCGATGGTTAATTGTGTCATAGCCGTTAGACCAATATGTTTGAAAATTCCTTCTAATTTAGTGCACATGGAATTAAATCGCACACAAAGTACATGAAATATGAGTTTTCAAACCGTTATGGTTAGTTGTTGCTTGTACATGTAGTTCAAAATTCAATTAGGTCATTAAATGGCTAGAAAATCACTTAAATGTCTTAAAAGGTCATATAACCCCTGATTTTTTTTTAAAATTTGACATGACAGTTGTATTAGTACTACAAAATTCCTCGTTCATTTAAAACACCATCCGTTGCCACTTTACTCCAAATTTGTCTTTCACAGCTAATAAAAAATTTCTACAACATCACACACAGTTGTTTTCTAGGAACCATTTGCGATGAAAATATCTGGTTCTATTTAAGTCTCCCTCCTTAAGCTTCGCCGGCTCGTCTGCTCCAGTGCCGCAATCCATGAATCCCGATTCCCATTCCCGCAACCCCTTCTTGCAAAGATGACGCTGTGGAAATGCTTCGTGAAGGCCCGTACGATGGCCGCGTCCCCCCCGAGCGCCGCCGCCTGCGCCGAGAGCACGGCCGCCTATGCCGAGAGTGCCACCGCATCTGCATTGAGCGCGGCCGCTTCCGCCGAGAGGGCGTCTGTGGCAGCGGACAAGGCAGCTGCAGCAGCCGAGACGGCTGCAGCTGCTGCTGCGACGGCGGCTGCAAACGCCGAGAGCGCTCGAGCTGCCGTCCGTGACACCGATGTCGCCCTGGCCCGGGTCGAGGCCATCCACACCAAGATCGAGGATGCACACGCCAAGATATTCCGGGCCACCTCGGACTCCAGCATGCAACCCACGTCTGAAAAGGCGGCGGTGGCCATGGAGCACCTGCTTCCTCACGAGGTCGTCGAGCGGGAGCTGGAGATGCAGGAGGCGGCGGAGATCGAGGAGCGACGGGAGGAGGAGTTGCGCATGGCCGAGGTCGAGGTAGAGAAGAGTCTGTCCGTTGAGGAATCGACGGTGGAGTACCAACGCGAGCTCTGGCGTAGCCATTACTACGAGTACTACAACCTTGAGGGCGGCGCCGAGGACGAGGATGAGGACGAGGACGCGGTCGACTTCAGCAGGGGGACGCGGAGTCCACCAACGGTGGCATGTCGCCAGGACAAGTCATCAACGTCTCATCTCACACCAGCGATGCATAGGCCGGCGCGGCGGCGGATATTTTAATATTATGCGTATTTAGGCTTTGTTTTTAATGCTGATCTTTTGTAAGAGCAATGTTTAGGTCAACTGGCTCTGTATAATTACTAAAGTTGCTCGATTCGGTAAGTGTGGTCTGTCTGCTGTACGCTCTTTTGTGTGCCCAAATTAGCAAGCGATGTTAAATTATGAATGACGTACCCGGGGAAATTTCCACCAAAATTTGAATTATCAAACTCATCCCATGCGCGTAAAGCAGAAGAATTGTTTCCGATAAACACAATCGTTCAAAGTGAATGGTCCGGCGGCACCGCGCGCAAAGTTTCCCTCCACATTTCCAAAATTTTGGCCTACCGCCAAAATATCTACCCCGCCCCCTTCCCCACCCCCTTTTGTCCCCGACCACAAGTCACATTTCCCCTGTTTCCTCCTTCCTTCCTTCCTTGCTAAGTTATAGCCGCTTCCTCGCTCTCGCCGTCTCGCATCCTACCGCCGGGGTCGCCATGGTCTTCTTCAAAGACCTCTCCAGCGGTTCCTCATCCGGCGACTACTCCTTCAGCACCCGGGTATGCCTCTCTTCTCTCTCTCGGGCTATGACTTGGACTGAAGGATTTTTACCCGGCGGTCGATTCGAGTCATTTCTTCCTCTTGTATCTCCCTAGGACCATCAGTGGCAACGAATGGAGCGGGGTGGCTGAAGATCTATCTGCTCGTTGTCACCATCAATCTCCATGCGTGAAGCTAGTTGCGTTTGATTCTGTGGACACTGGGAGGAAGTTTCTGGCATGCGCAGAGAAGGTTAGACCTTCTTTCATTGTTACAAATCATTTGTTAGATGTGATTCAGACACTATCACGGTCCCAACCCATTCATACCACACCTTCAACCAAATGCATCCTAAGACAGTGTCACAGTTTGTACCTAGTATCTTAAATTGTTGTCATCTCATCAGCGGTGCCATTAGAAAATTATTTGGCACCGCTTCAGCAGTTTGTGCAGCCAACTTTGGTCCACACATCTGAGCAGCCAAGCAGTAAAATACTAAATGGCACGAAGGAACTGGGCATCGGAGCAACTACGTGCTCCGGAGTCCGGGTCCCTGATTTGTTTCCGCCGCATCGTCTCACCAGTGCAGGGTACCGGTGCGAGATGTAGCAACAGTTGTCTTTACCCCAGTTTTGGCATACATAGTGGACGGCCTTAGTGCTATTAGTTCTATGTTACTAAATTTGTGCATGTACACACCTGTTAGTATCAATTTGCTGTCATCCAAACACTGTCGCTATGGTATTGAAGTTATATTTACCTTCCTCATAAATGTTCAATTTGTTATTTATTGTACATGAGTAAGAACTTGTAGCATCATTGTAGTTAATTATAGCTTCTGATGCTCCCGAATTTGGTTGTTGTCTCAGTACCAATTATTTCATTTGTACATTGATCTTTTTGAGAAGATATGTCATAATTAACATGTTTCTTCAGTTTTTCAAAATAAGCATAGGTGATTTTCTATGTTGCTATAAACCCATTTCCCCTACAATTGTTACTAATCTAGTTTTAAATATTATAGAATGAACGGATGTGTTCTGACTTGGAGTGGGTTGATCAAGAGTGGCCACAGTCTTTGAAAATGTGCCTAGTGAAGCTCTGGAGCATGTATGAGGAAGCGAACATACGTAGGTTTAGAGATAGTCTTGTCAACGCTGAAGCATATTTCAAGATGCGGGATAAAAAGATGAAGGTGGAGAATGAGCTCAGATTTTTTAAACCGGACTTTGCTAAGATGGTGTTGGCGAAGGACGAGGCACTTTCCCAGTTGGCCCATGCAAAACGGGTTCTTACTGAACTGAAAGCAGAGGTGGATAAGACGAGCCTGGATGATCTCGATTAGGGAAATGAATATATTGTTCTTATGAAGTTGAACTAGCTATATGCTGTACTGTGCTGTTTTCATGTAGCTACCGTACTGTGATGTTATAATATATTTATGCGCCTGATATGAAATTGGCAAACAGTTGTTCGATATGAAATGTCAATTTGCATAATACTGGAATTATTAATTGTAAACTAATAAACCTGCTAAATGTGTCATGGACATTTGCAAACGGTTCTAGCAGTAAAAGCGCTTGCGATGGATAGCCCAATGCCACACAGTTTTCTTCATCAAATCGTGTATGATATAGTTGATAAAAGCAAACAGTTAACCAAGGCAGACCGTGTGTGATAGTTACACCTTTGACACACGAGCCTACACATAAAACTGTGTGGGATGTATGTATGAACGTAAACGTTTTCCTGGATTGACTGTGTGGGATGTACATAAAAACGGAAACGTATTCCTTGGATTGACTGTGTGTGATATACATATGAACGGAAATGTTTTTCTGGGATTCGCCGCGTGGGATGTACATACCTACGGAAATGATTTCTAGGATTCACCGTGTGGGATGTACATACCTACGGAAATGATTTCTGGGATTCACCGTGTGGGATGTACATACCTACGGAAATGATTTCTGGGATTCACTGTGTGGGATGTACATACTTACGGAAATGATTTTCTCGGATTACCGTGTGGGATGTACATACCTACGGAAATGATTGGGTTTCGATGCCTCGCTCGATCGCACACGGCCCCAGCCTGGGTCCCAGGAGGGCCTATCCCCGAAGATTTCTGGGTCGTGTGGGAAGGACCCCCCTATCGCCCACACTCACTTGGTGACGGTTCCAATTGCCGTCGCGGAAAGGGGTTAAAAACCGTTTGTTTAGGACCGACGCGTACCAGTGATACTATCCCATGAACTTTTAAGCCGCCGTAATAGCCATCTAGTTACGGATGACGTTTAACAAACCCCAAAGTTCATGGATCAATCATGAAAAACTCGATACTCTCATGGTCTAAGGAATTATGCAAACATTGACTATCTTTGTGTTATTAAACATTAACTTGTGACGAATGTATCTCATAGCATACCATCAATTCGGGTCGATTCAACACAAGTGTTCTCCTAACATTGTGCCCTCAAAGTTGCCGACATAGTCATGCCCATGATCAGGAAAACAGAACCATCATGCAACACATGAGCTAGTCTTAGAGGCGAGACTAGGAATACATTTTACCGTTTATTATTCCACACGTGCATATGAGTCTTCCTCCGAGCCTGGTGTTATTGCAGACTCGAGAACCATAGCAGTTATAGCATGGAACATAAACATAATTATGAACATGGAGATAAATAATAGCATTTATTATTGCCTCTTGGGCATATCTCCTACAGACTCCCACTTGCACTAGAGTTAATAATCTAGTTAATGCTAATGCAGTTTACACCTATGGCATACCGGTGTAAAAAGTTCTTCGCATGTGGTATAGCCTGATGTCCAACGGGAATGACAACTTCAGCTCCGTGTGTATCTCTGCATATCCTCGTGTTTTCACGCTTTCACAAAATTCATATTTGTGCGAACTTGGTTTTTTATGTATGTGCATCATTGGTCGAAACCTGATTCCTCAGACTGAGCTAAGGAGCAATTATCTGCAGTAGTGTCCCATTGATCAAAGCCTTCTTGGAACCATACTAAGTTCATGAATGAACTATATGATTCAACATGTTGTTTGTCGCTTCTAAAGCGTCTAACATACTTAGCCTTTGTTATAGAATTCGCCACAGTATCTTGTTTGGAACAATTTCAAACTAACTGTGCCACCATAATGTGTGTTACACAAAACCCTCAATTTAAATCGAAAATAGCATGGAGAAATGATGAAGACTGAATCGATGTAACATTTTACAACGAACTCTTCATGATCTCCACTTGCGAGAAAACATGTCATCAATGCTACTCTAGCACTCAATGACCCTTTTCACTGTTGTCCCATGATCAGTAATTTTGATCACTTTGGTATCTATACTCGCAACAGCTTGGGAGTATTGGACATATCTGGATATTTTACATACCATGGAATACATGATTAATCCAAACACAGGAGTGTGTGGAATCTCCATCATGTATTTTGGTCATCAGTATTTTGGGACACCGTGTCTTGCAAAAACTTTTTCCATGTGACTTCGGCAAGAATCACTCCTTGTCGTTTTTAGTGCTAAACGGTTTTAGCATCTTGTCAATATGTATTTTTGCCCAGCCCCATTAGGTAAATCTATCTCCATAGATCATTATGCCTAATATCAAGGCTATTTAGCCCAAGCGCTTCATCGGAAAACTATTTTCAAATGAAGTCCTAATTCGTGTCAAGAAATTTATTTCCAATTAACAATGTGTCAAGCACACAAGGTTTTCAGAAATATTATTATGCTCCCACTTACTTTCTTGAAACCACAAGCATCTTCCTTACCCATTGATGAAGTCAAACCCCTTTGACCATTCCATCAAAAATGGAGATTCCAACTCCATTTTGCTCTCTTCTGTCCATTGCTGGAACTCTGGAGTTTGCATACTTAAGTCAAACCCCTTTGACCATTCCATCAAAAACGAAGATTCCAACTCCATTTTGCTCTCTTCTGTCGATTGCTGGAACTCTGAAGTTTGCATACTTACTAGCATCCTCTGGACCGACCAAATACTTTGGATTGTATCACATACAAGTCCTAGGTTGTATTTCCATTTCATGGAAATTCTTCTGTCATCCATGTTTCATATCTCATGTTTGAAATGTGTATTAATTGCTAGTTTAACCCAAACCGAATTTAAGCATTGCTACGGTGAGACAATCTCATTGTAGTCAACTCCTTGAACTTGTTATTGCAACAAGTCGAGCTTAATGGATAAAACATTTTTATCCGTATCAGTTTATAGTCCCATTACAATTCGTTAGACTCTAAGTCTTTCGGAGGGTTTATCGAGATTTAAATCTTGAATCATTTATAGAAACTATCTCGGATTATATTGGCATTTAGCCAATTCCGGAGTCAGGGCTCATCAACGCTTCCTTGTGTATCATAGGTATACTATTGTCTAACAACAATATCTAGTTTGCGCACCTGAGAGGTTTGCATGAGCTTTGCCTATGTTGTTCAGCTGCAAGTTCGACCGAAGTCCATACATTTGATGTAGAGGCTTCCGTATCAGCCGCAATAGGAAACTCTGGAATCACTTCCAAGGTTCCTTTCATTTGACCTAATGACGAAGATACTTGTTATCTCGTCGAGTTGCACTGTCCTCCCACTCACCCTTTTGCCAGAACTATTCTCTTTAAAAGCATACCGTTTTGTGGCAAAATCCTTTGCCTCGGTATAGTGGTGGGGGAATACCCAATGACTTGGGATAACTTACAAAGTAGCACTTGTCTAATTTGGAATAGGTTTGTAACCTTTTACACAAGCCACATATTCCAAATGTTAAGAAAAGATATAACGTGGTTGGCGTACCATACCATGCCGTCATTTCAACATATCTGATGGGCTCTTTTCAGTGTAAAAGCCGCAGTCTCTAAAGCATTACTCTTTAAAAGTGATAATGGCAAATTTATTTATGTCATCTTTGATCTTACCATGTCATAAATGGTTTGATTACATGTTCACAGACATTCCACTCATAGTGGTATTCCGAGAGGTGTAAGTTATGAAACTCTTTCACAACTCATCAGACATCCGCTAAACTTATAACTCCAATATTCCTTTCTGCAATCAAATTGCAGAAACATAATTTTCTTGTTACAATAACTTCTAATTCATTTTTGAAAACCTTTCGAATGATTTCAAAATATCCAGACATACGTCTCATCAAGCAAATATCCATATATCTACTTGACTCATTTCTGAAGATAGATAAATCCACTACTTGCAATAACATTTATTGAACTACACACATCAAAATGTATGATCACCAATAAGTTTGTTGCTCGTTCCTTATGGCCTGTGAAAGGTATTTCAGTCACTTAACTTTTCGGAGGAAAGTTGCAAGTGTCAGATGATTCAAAATCAAACGACTTCAAAATCCATCATAACGGAATTTTTCCATGTGGGTGTCAGATGATTCAAAATCAAACGACTTCAAAATCCATCATAATGGAATTTTTCCATGTGGGTTTCTCCAATGTGACCAAATTCAGTGCCACACATGTGTGGTATTCTATTAGTCTTGCGACATTTAGCGTCAGTGTTATGGATGTATTATTTTACCATCAATATTCATAACATACATCCCATCTTGGATGGAAGAATGGCCCTTCATGTTATTCATAACGCCGAACATCAAAAGTTCTCTTATGAACAACCTTCTTGCAAGATACATTAGGCAATGGGCTAGAGTGTGTAAAAATCTATAATGAATTATGAAAATAAATACACAGGAATACGCCGATGGAAGGTATAGTAACTTTTACTATGTTCCCATCGCGTATCTAAACCTCACTCCGGCAAGTCATTCAGGTCGTAGTAGTTCTTGTATCGAGTTGCAAGAGAATGCAATCGAATGGTTATTCCTGTGATCAACTTTTAATCACAATACCCAAGAATTATGTCTTTTGACCAGCCTTCCTAAACATCAATAACTTGTATGACTTTCATACATGAGCTGGACATTCCAGTCTTCACTCTTTTTGCCTTTATACTTCTAACATTTTATCTTTTAGTATTTCTCCTACTCTCAAAATAAGCACCCAACTTAAGAGTGTCGTTAGCCCCGGACTTCTTAGGCGTGTAAGTCACACTAACACCCTTCGGACACTTCCTTTCTCTTTAAGTTGTTGTTTTGTTCACCGTCATCATATGACAGGCGTTCTTCTGGATCCCTCTTGTATTAGTCAAATGCATAGTAAACACTTTTACTAATAGTTTGCTAAACAAACATTGCTTTGGACATCACATGTCTTTTAGCTTTTGTTTGTGTCCGAAAATGATTTTCAGTTCCATGAATATCACATAGCTATCCCAAAACTTTCAAATTTCGGGTCTCATGGAAGCAAACATATTGCACTTGACCGTAATGGAATTCTAGCTTTTGGATCGAAGGACGAGAGTCTCATCATCCATAGCATTTAGCGGGAGTATACAGAAAGCATGCGATAGGACAAAGTCCTTCTCAGCACTCTTGAGGACAATCCTCACATTACGTTACCAATCGTAAAGTTTTAACCTGATAGTTAACAACTATTCAATTTTAATAGGGAAGGTGGAAACACGAGCCATTATTCTATAACCGTTATGCTAATCACACTTAGACGGTGTTCAACATTAATTGCACTGAGAATTTAAATAAGTCAATTCTACAGTGCGGTCCCACTCAAATTAATATCTCTCATAATTGATTGTGAGTGATACAAGACCCATATTACAATTCAACGCCAAGGATGCATCCATCTCAAGTGACAAGAATTGCAATCGGTAGGCCAACTTGCCAATCACATCTTTATGTGACTCTTGTTCATCTTACG
The DNA here is from genome assembly GCF_002575655.3 of Aegilops tauschii subsp. strangulata. Taxonomy (NCBI): domain Eukaryota; kingdom Viridiplantae; phylum Streptophyta; class Magnoliopsida; order Poales; family Poaceae; genus Aegilops; species Aegilops tauschii. Next base: position 573,909,565 of record NC_053039.3, read on the forward strand.
ATGCGCGTGTTCCGAGCTCATGAATTTCATGCCTGAACATCAAGACAACCAAGTGATCTCGCTGCGAGGTCTCAACTCACCCGCCTCACACTTCTCTAATCGTTTGTACCCATGCATCCATGTGATACCCCAAAGAGATAGGTGCCGTGACGGTGCTACACTTGGGAGAGCACTAAGTACTTGATCGTTTTGTGAGAGATCACCCTAATAAAAAGCGACTACCGTGCAATCAAGAAGGGTGCATCATAAGGGATAAACATCTCAGGCAATTCATAATAGCATGATATGGAATAGCCCTTTCCGACGGAGAAGTCTTTCATTTCTTCGTCTTCGGCATTTGCTTAGGTGTTCACCTTCGCGAAGATTGCCACCACCTTGTCGATGCACCAGATAATATTGCTATCTCTATAGCTAATAAAATAAGTGCATTACTTAAGGTTGACTCATAGGTCATTAAAGTGACAATCATATGGCTCCAGCCATCATGCTGAATCATGACACGCAGGTCATGTTTAATAAATTTTACAGTATATAGTCATCTCATACATAATCAAATTATTATGAGCACTGCTATACCACATCACATGCACATGCAAACCCTCCTGCAAAACCAATTTAGACACCTCTAATCGGTTCATGCAAAAACTTGTTTTTCGTGGCTTCTAAGGTTTCGAAACAAACCGAAGCTACCAACGTCCATCATCAAGTATGATAATTCAAGTCGCTAGATTAACTTTGCGGGGTGTATGAAGCATGAGATAATAAATACTGAAACCCCATACTAAACTTCGTCATACGCATGACCCCCATGCAGATCATATCTGCATTGCCCTTTCGTCTGCGAAACATCCATCTTTCTTTAACTACGGTGGAACCCAAAGAACTGTTAGCATTTCGTTGATCTGTCAATCATCATACTCAGGAGCAGCATGAAAGGATCGCGGATTGCCAGAACTTTGTGAGATTCCACCATGCCGTCAAGATCAGGATTATGCAAATTCAAGGGAAGCAACAGGAACATCGGGTAACAGATTTCATCTGCTACCCGCACAAATAACTTTCAGTAATAGAACTCATCTACTACCTAATTATATTGTGCAACACCCATACATCTCTATGTATTCTAGATCGCAACCTGCATCTACGCATAGCACGGCTCATGATGCCACTGTAGGGGAATGCAGCAGAAAACAAAAATTTCCGACCTAAGCACCAGTCCAGGACCACTATGGAGATTGCATACAAGGTTTGATCTTTTTCGTTACCGACTCATAGCGCAGCGGAAGTAGAGTCGATGACCATCGGTGGTGCAGATCCCCGTAGCTAGGATTTACAACCTCCCAACCGCAAGGATGTACTCCCTCATCTGCCCCACGGACAGCCCTCCGGGAGGCGGTCGGACAGTCCCTCGGACGGTGTCACGGACAGCCCTTCTGGAGGCACTCTCAAAACTTGGACGGTCACTCGGACAGCCCTTCGGGAGGACTCACAGAAGTCGGACACGCACTTGGACAGCCCTTCGGGAGGCACTCTCAAAACAGCCCCTCGGGCACAAAGATCAAAACTACGACCTCTCTATGGGGTTGCACACATACGGTGTGATCTATCCGACAGGGCTTCGCCATCTAGAACTAGTTCCTGCCGGAACCCAGACACCCTTTCGGCTCTACGAAACTATTTCACGGGGAGGGAGAGGAAGCCGGATCATTGCATGGCACCTGTATGTGAGAAAGAGTGAGTCTTTAGGCAGCCTCCTCCACCCCTATTTATATGCGAAGCCCATGGGTGGCTTCTCCAAGAAGCCAAGGGGAAAATACCAAAAGGCCCTCAAGGTGGCTTCTCCAAGAAGCCAAGCAAAAAGCACTTTCACTATTCATGACGACATTTTTCAACGTCCGTTCGAACCAAAAATATTTATGTGGGCCTAGAACATTTCCAGTACCCACTAAAATAATTTTCGACGCGTTCCAGAACAATCCCGGATTAGTGATTTTCATCTGCGAAAAGCAAACAAGAATGTGTTTTCACTATTCATGAACACAGTTTTTCTCGTCCATTAAATCCGAAAATATTTCTGTGGGTCTTAGAATAATTCCAGTACCCATTGATTTTGGATTCGTTTCGAAACAATTTCTTTCATCTGCGAAAAGCAACCAAACCGGTACCAGCAGCTCCGGAACATTTCCGGTTTTTATCCCGAAAAATTCCCAGAAGTTTCTAGAATAATTCTGGCACCGCCCAAGAATTATCAGGCGTGTCCCGAAACCAATTTGACTTAATGGTATACCCTGAAACAACTTTTCGGTTTTACGAAACTATTTCGCTATTCTCTCTCCGGAACTCTTTCGTTGTCTCCGAAACTTTTTCGGCGAATTTCTCTTAGACTCCCTGTCTAGTATTCAACAGATAGATGACCCTTAAGCATGTGACCCTATAGGTTCGGTGAAGTATAGACATGACCAGAACCCTTTCCGATCAATGATCAACATCGCAGCCGTGGACACCCATATTGACCCCTATACCCACACGAATGAATATTCGAGTGAACCTCCAGTTGCCGTGTGCTATTCCTGTTGTTTCGCGATATGTTACAAATACCCGAGGTGATATTTACTTGCATCCCCGTGGATGAACAACTTGTCCACTATGCTAGTTACCTCGTTATCGGTTTTGTTCTCTTTTCTCGTTTCCGTGTTCCGGCATCCCTGTGATCAAATCACACTATGTCTGGCCGGACAATGATGGATACCGTCACACCGAGAGGGCCCAGAGATATCTCTCCATCGTCGGAGGAGCAAATCCCAATCTTGAGCTATCAAGTTACTTGACATACTTTCCCATGAACCCGTAAGCCGCTGTAATATCCATCCAGTTACGGATGACGTTTAACAAACCCCGAAGTTCATGAAGAAACTCGATACTCTCATGGTCTAAGGAATTACGCAAACATTAACTATCTCTCTGTTATCAATGATTAACTTGTGACGAATGTATCTCATAGCATAACATCAATTCGGGTCGATTCAACACAAGTGTTCTCCTAACATTGTGCCCTCAAAGTTGCCGGCATAGTCATGCCCATGATCAGGAAAACTGAACCATCATGCAACACATGAGCTAGTCTTAGAGGCGAGACTAGGAATACATTTTACCGTTTATTATTCCACACGTGCATATGAGTCTTCCTCCGAGCCTGGTGTTATTGCAGACTCGAGAACCATAGCAGTTATAGCATGGAACATAAACATAATTATGAACATGGAGATAAATAATAGCATTTATTATTGCCTCTAGGGCATATCTCCTACACAGATGTCATCCACCCAATGGAGGAGACGTGCCTATGATACGTCAACACATGGGACGGCCCAATAGAGGTCCATATAGATTAAAAAGGCCGGCCCAGTCAAAGGCCCGTATGATTTACTCAGGTACTAGTGGTTTGGCCCACTAACGGCCTGCTTAAACATGGCCCATTTACTGCCCACCGCCAGATCTGGCCCATTAATTATCCGCTTAGTCTTTGGGCCCCATTACGGCCTAGTGAGTTTACGACCTGTTAGAGGTCAGACGTAGACATGGGCCCATTTAATGACCCTTGCTGCCCATGGGCCATATATGGTCCGACGTGACATCCGTCCCATTAACGACCTGTGATCAGGATGGCAACAGTTCGGCCCAACCTGACTTTGGGCATGTTAAAGGCCTGTCATATAATTCGGCCCGTTGGGGCCTCTACTAAGAGTTCGGCCTCTTAAAGGCCCATGATATCAGTGGGCCAACCAAGGCCTGAGATATGTTTCGGCCTGGTAATGGTCCGTCATATTACTGGGCCAATAATAGCCCGGTGTATATTTCAGCCTGCTAAAGGCCCATGGACGACTATTTAATATTGAGGCCCAACATGCATTTTGGCCTGCTAAAGGCTCATGGTGTCTTCTGGGCCGTAAGACGCCAGCAGAATATTCAGCTTGTTAATAGCCCGAAGCTACATGGGCCCAACTAAACATTGGGTCCACTAAAGGCCTAACTAAACGTTGGGCCCAACAAAGGCCCATGCGAGTGATGGGCCTGGCGCACCGTGCCCATGAAGGGCCCAAATGGTCGGTGAGCACAGGCCCAAGTAAGTTGCCGGCCGGCCGAATTGTGGTCCGCTGAAATGCAGGCCCGTTAGAGGCGAATGTTTCGACTCGGTCGTCTCCATCAGATTTTTGCCTTTTTTTCAGATAGCGAATGATGGTATATATGCTAACTAGGAGTTAAGAACAAACCTATCCTGTACAATAATTTTTTTTTACAACATGGTAACTTAGAAAAAACCTACACTATACAACAAAGGATTTTGGGTATATTACATTCACTAGGCATCAAAGTTCGCCACAAGCGATCATAAAGCGCAACGATGAAGCAGATTACGAAAACTGGGCATCGAAGGTGCTGCCATTGCAGCGTAACAAAGTAATACCGAACCAAGACCACTTCCAAGATAGTTCAAACGTTAGCCTTGTGCGGGAGCTGCTACGCAAGCAGCTGACCAAGGATGTGAGACCGGCCTAGCATGTCGGTCATATCTTCCAGTTGTAGTTGTTTCACAACGACATTCTCATTGGAGTTCTTCGCGATCTTCCTTAGAGATTGGACTTCATGTAGAAGTTGGGTTGCAGAATGCCTTTCTGCTTGAAGTTGACACTGAAGAATTCGAACTGTTTCAGGTAGCGAATTCTGTGAGCTTGTGTGACTGCTAGTCTCGAGTAATTTGAACACTGCATCAAGACATGACTTTGGGGTAGTCTCTCTATCTTCAAAATGTTTTCCCTTCTTTGCTGCAATATATGATGGGTTTGTCTCATAGGCTTTAGTAGACTTGTGCATGCCATTAGGCATATCACCCTGAAACAAACAGAGAGAGGATATGTTTTGCACATATATAAACAAAGATGGTAACTACGCTGCCAATTCCATCCAATTTCAAATTAGAATATAAAGTGACAGTTCAAAATGTCAATAGCATAATTTGGCATTGTTCATAATGCGGGGAGCTTCACCACACTACTGGATTACCATATCAACAAAACAAGCATAGATGTAGGGCAAAAAGACAATCATTGTATCTCTTTTAGTTAATGTCCATGGCATGTTGTTCATATCATCAGCCAGATCAGTAAGATAAAGCAGGAAATGACAAGGTGCAAATGTGGGATGCTTCATGATACGTCTCCAACATATCTATAATTCTTGATTCTTCCATGCTATATTATATTCTGTTTTGGATGTTTAATGGGCTTTATTATACACTTTTATATTATTTTTGGGACTAACCAATTAACGGAGGCCCAGCCCAAATTGCTGTTTTTTTGCCTATTTCAGTGTTTTGCAGAAAAGGGATATCAAATGGAGTCCAAACGGAATGAAACCTTCGGGAACGTGATTTTCGGAACAAACGTGATCCAGAGGACTTGGAGTCTACGTAAAGCAATCAACGAGGAGAGCACGACGCACGGGCGCGCCTACCCCCCAGGCGCGCCCTCCACCCTCGTGGGGCCCACGTTGCTCCACCGACGTAGTTCTTCCTCATATATATACCTACGTACCCCCAAACCATCAGAGACAGAGCCAAAACCCTATTTCCACCGCCGCAACCTTCTATACCCGTGAGGTCCCATCTTGGGGCCTTTTCCGGCGCTCCGTCGGAGGGGGCATTGATCACGGAGGGCTTCTACATCAACACCATAGCCTCTCCGATGATGTGTGAGTAGTTTACCTCAGACCTTCGGGTCCATAGTTATTAGCTAGATGGCTTCTTCTCTCTCTTTGGATCTCAATACAAAGTTCTCCTCGATCTTCTTGGAGATCTATGCGATGTAGTCTTCTTTTGCAGTGTGTTTGTCGAGATCCGATGAATTGCGGGTTTATGATCAAGTTTATCTATGAACAATATTTGAATCTCCTCTGAATTCTTTTATGTATGATTGGTTATCTTTGCAAGTCTCTTCGAATTATCAGTTTGGTTTGGCCTACTAGATTGATCTTTCTTGCAATGGGAGAAGTGCTTAGCTTTGGGTTCAATCTTGCGGTGCTCAATCCCAGTGACAGTAGGGGAAATGACACGCATTGTATTGTTGCCATCGAGGATAAAAAGATGGGGTTTATATCATATTGCATGAGTTTATCCCTCTACATCATGTCGTCTTACTTAAAGCATTACTCTGTTCTTATGAACTTAATACTCTAGATGCATGCTGGATAGCGGTCGATGTCTGGAGTAATAGTAGTAGATGCAGAATCGTTTCGGTCTATTTGTCGCGGATGTGATGCCTATATACATGATCATACCTAGATATTCTCATAACTATGCTCAATTCTATCAATTGCTCGATAGTAATTCGTTTACCCACCGTAATACTTATGCTCTTAAGAGAAGCCACTAGTGAAACCTATGGCCCCCGGGTCTATTGTCCATCATATTAATCTTCCAACACTTAGCTATTTTTATTACCGTTTATTTACTTTGCATCTTTATCATAAAAATACCAAAAATATTATCTTATCATATCTATCAGATCTCACTCTCGTAAGTGACCGTGAAGGGATTGACAACCCCTTTATCGCGTTGGTTGCGAGGTTCTTATTTGTTTGTGTAGGTGCGTGGGACTTGCGCGTGATCTCCTACTGGATTGATACCTTGGTTCTCAAAAACTGAGGGAAATACTTACGCTACTTTACTGCATCACCCTTTCCTCTTCAAGGGAAAATCAACGCAGTGCTCAAGAGGTAGCAAGAAGGATTTCTGGCGCCGTTGCCGGCGAGATTCGCGCCAAGTCAAGTCAAGACATACCAAGTACCCAACACAAACTCTTATCCCTCGCATTACATTATTTGCCATTTGCCTCTCGTTTTTCTCTCCCCCACTTCACCCTTGCCGCTTTATTCGCCCTCTCTTTTCCGTTCACTTGTTTCTCGCTTGCTTCGTCGTTATGGCTAGTCCTTTATCTACCCCTTTATCCCCCGAGAATGAAGTTCTTCATTTTAAACAAAGGGAGGGAGAAAATCTAGAAGACGATGCTTGGTATAGAATCTGCAATGCTCAAAATAGATCCACCCGAAAGCAATCTACTACCATTCTTCTTTGCAATTTTTATGTAGGCATCACTCCTTGGTATAGATATATTCTTGATACCATTACCGGAGGGAATTTCTTGGGTAGCCATACTTTTGATTCTTATAATGCTATGATAGATTTGTTTGGCTCACCACCTCTTTTGGTTAATGGAACTATGTTAACTTTGGAACATGTGATGCAAAGGCAGGAAATTATTGAAAATAAAGTTGCCACTACAGAATTGATTGAGAATTTGGATAAAAAGATCCATAATCAAATTACTCAATATGGATCCAAGGTAGGAGCCACTTTGAAATTTTTTAAAGAGAAGGAACCCATAGTTAATGAAAGAATAGTTCAAGATTCTACTAGAATTGATAAGCTTGAGGGTATTATTACCAACTTGGGGTCCGCTTTTTCTTCCGTTAGAAATACTCCATATCCTTCAACCAAAATTGCCAAGCTTATGTATGTTCCTAAAAATAAGGGTGAATCTTCTAGTAAGGAAACCGCGGATCTCAAATCAATAAGTGTTCACCCCAATTTTTTTACTATCATTAAGGAACTGTTTGATACAAATGAATTCCTTGATTACTTGCCCAAAAGTTTGATTATCAATAAGAAGAAAGAAGTTCCTAAGGGTTATAGGTGTTCTATTGAAGGATTGCCTACCAAAGATGGCAATACCTAGATCTATCCTTGTTTTTATGCCTAGCTAGGGGCGTTAAACGATAGCGCTTGTTGGGAGGCAACCCAATTTTATTTTAGTTTATTTGCTTTTTGCTTCTGTTTAGGAATAAATATTTGATCTAGCCTCTGGTTAGATTTTTTTTATGTTTCAATTAGTGTTTGTGCCAAGTTAAACCTATAGGATCTTCTTGGATGATAGTTATTTGTTCTTGCTGAAAATTCCAGAAACTTTCTGTTCACGAAAACAATTGTTAAAAATCACCAGAACGTGATAAAATACTGATTCCAATTGCAGTAGATCAATAAACAAATTGTCTAGGTCGTCCTATTTTGGTAGATTTTTCTGAGTTCCAGAAGTTTGCATTAGTTACAGATTACTACAGACTGTTCTGTTTTTGACAGATTATGTTTTTCGTGTGTTGTTTGCTTATTTTGATGAATCTATGGCTAGTAAAATAGTTTATAAACCATATAGAAGTTGGAATACAGTAGGTTTATCACCAAAATAAATAAAGAATGATTTCAATACAGTACCTTGAAGTGGTGTTTTGTTTTCTTTCGCTAACGGAGCTCACGAGATTTCTGTTAAGTTTTGTGTTGTGAAGTTTTCAAGTTTTGGGTAAAAGATTTGATGGATTATGGAACAAGGAGTGGGAAGAGCCTAATCTTGGGGATGCCCATGGCACCCCAAGATAATCTAAGGACACCAAAAAGCCAAAGCTTGGGGATGCCCCGGAAGGTATCCCCTCTTTTGTCTTCGTCCATCGGTAACTTACTTGGAGCTATATTTTATTCACCACATGATATGTGTTTTGCTTGGAGCGTCTTGTATGATTTGAGTCTTTGCTTTTTAGTTTACCACAATCATCCTTGCTGTACACAACTTTTGAGAGAGACACACATGATTCGGAATTTATTAGAATACTCTATGTGCTTCACTTATATCTTTTGAGCTATATAGTTTTTGCTCTAGTGCTTCACTTATATCTTTTAGAGCACGGTGGTGGATTTGTTTTATAGAAACTATTGTTCTCTCATGCTTCACTTATATTATTTTGAGAGTCCTACAAAACAGCATGGTAATTTGCTTTAATTATAATAGGCATCCAAGATTAGTAAAAAAAAATCTTATGAGTGTGTTGAATACTATGAGAAGTTTGATGCTTGATAATTGTTTTGAGATATGAAGATGGTGATATTAGAGTCATGCTAGTTGAGTAGTTGTGAATTTGAGAAATACTTGTGTTAAAGTTTGTGATTCCCGTAGCATGCACGTATGGTGAACCGTTATGTGATGAAGTCGGAGCATGATTTATTTATTGATTGTCTTCCTTATGAGTGGCGGTCGGGGACGAGCGATGGTCTTTTCCTACCAATCTATCCCCCTAGGAGCATGCGCGTAATACTTTGCTTTGATAACTTGTAGATTTTTGCAACAAGTATATGTGTTCTTTATGACTAATGTTGAGTCCATGGATTATACTCACTCTCTTCCTTCCACCATTGCTAGCCTCTCTAATACCGCGCACTTTTCACCGGTATCATACACCCACCATATACCTTCCTCAAAACAGCCACCATACCTACCTATCATGGCATTTCCATAGCCATTCCGAGATATCTTGCCATGCAACTTACCACTGTTCTGTTTACTATGACACGCTCCATCATTGTCATATTGCTTTGCATGATCATGTAGTTGGCATCGTATTTGTGGCAAAGCCACCGTTCATAATTCTTTCATACATGTCACTCTTGATTCATTGCATATCCCGGTACACCGCCAGAGGCATTCACATAGAGTCATATTATGTTCTAAGTTTTGAGTTGTAATTCTTGAGTTGTAAAGTAAATAAAAGTGTGATGATCATCATTATTAGAGCATTGTCCCAAGTGAGGAAAGGATGATGGAGACTATGATTCCCCCACAAGTCGGGATGAGACTCCGGACGAAAAAAAGAGGCCATTAAAAAAAGGCCCAAAGAAAAAAAAGAGAAAAAATGAGAGAAAAAGTGAGAAGGGACAATGCTACTATCCTTTTACCACACTTGTGCTTCAAAGTAGCACCATGATCTTCATGATAGAGAGTCTCCTATGATATCACTTTCATATACTAGTGTGAATTTTTCATTATAGAACTTGGCTTGTATATTCCAATGATGGGCTTCCTCAAAATGCCCTAGGTCTTCGTGAGCAAGCGAGTTGGATGCACACCCACTTAGTTTCTTTTGTTGAGCTTTCATATACTTATAGCTCTAGTGCATCCGTTGCATGGCAATCCCTACTCACTCACATTGATATCTATTGATGGGCATCTCCATAGCCCGTTGATACGCCTAGTTGATGTGAGACTATCTTCTCCTTTCTTGTCTTCTCCACAACCACCATTCTATTCCACATATAGTGCTATGTTCATGGCTCACGCTCATGTATTGCGTAAAGATTGAAAAGGTTTGAGAACACCAAAAGTATGAAACAATTGCTTGGCTTGTCATCGGGGTTGTGCATGATTAAATACTTTGTGTGATGAAGATAGAGCATAGCCAGACTATATGATTTTGTAGGGATAACTTTCTTTGGACATGTTATTTTGAGAAGACATAATTGCTTAGTTAGTATGCTTGAAGTATTATTATTTTTATGTCAATATTAAACTTTTGTCTTGAATCTTTCCGATCTGAATATTCATACCACAATTAAGAGAATTACATTGAAAATTATGCTAAGTAGCATTCCACATCAAAAATTCTGTTTTTATCATTTACCTACTCGAGGACGAGCATGAATTAAGCTTGGGGTGCTTGATACGTCTCCAACGTATCTATAATTTTTTACTGTTCCATGCTATATTATATTATGTTTTGGATGTTTAATGGGCTTTATTATACACTTTTATATTATTTTTGGGACTAACCTATTAACCGGAGGCCCAGCCCAAATTGCTGTTTTTTTTTGCCTATTTCAGTGTTTCGCAGAAAAGGGATATCAAACGGAGTCCAAAAGGTATGAAACCTTCGGGAACGTGATTTTCGGAACAAACGTGATCCAGAGGACTTGGAGTCTACGTAAAGAAATCAACGAGGAGAGCACGAGGCAGGGGGCGCGCCTACCCCACCTCCCCCAAGCGCGCCCTCCACCCTCGTGGGGCCCACGTTGCTCCACCGACGTACTTCTTCCTCCTATATATACCTACGTACCCCCAAACCATCAGAGAGAGAGCCAAAACCCTATTTCCACCGCCGCAACCTTCTGTACCCGTGAGATCCCATCTTGGGGCCTTTTCCGGCGCTCCGTCGGAGGGGGCGTTGATCACGGAGGGCTTCTACATCAACACCATAGCCTCTCCGATGATGTGTGAGTAGTTTACCTCAGACCTTCGGGTCCATAGTTATTAGCTAGATGGCTTCTTCTCTCTCTTTGGATCTCAATACAAAGTTCTCCTCGATCTTCTTAGAGATCTATGCGATGTAGTCTTCTTTTGCAGTGTGTTTGTCGAGATCCGATGAATTGTGGGTTTATGATCAAGTTTATCTATGAACAATATTTGAATCTCCTCTGAATTCTTTTATGTATGATTGGTTATCTTTGCAAGTCTCTTCGAATTATCAGTTTGGTTTGGCCTACTAGATTGATCTTTCTTGCAATGGGAGAAGTGCTTAGCTTTGGGTTCAATCTTGCGGTGCTCAATCCCAGTGACAGTAGGGGAAATGACACGTATTGTATTGTTGCCATCGAGGATAAAAAGATGGGGTTTATATCATATTGCATGAGTTTATCCCTCTACATCATGTCATCTCATTTAAAGCATTACTCTGTTCTTATGAACTTAATACTCTAGATGCATGCTGGATAGCGGTCGATGTGTGGAGTAATAGTAGTAGATGCAGAACCGTTTCGGTCTACTTGTCGCGGACGTGATGCCTATATACATGATCATACCTAGATATTCTCATAACTATGCTCAATTCTATCAATTGCTCGACAGTAATTCGTTTACCCACCGTAATACTTATGCTCTTGAGAGAAGCCACTAGTGAAACCTATGGCCCCCGGGTCTATTTTCCATCATATTAATCTTCCAACACTTAGCTATTTTTATTACCGTTTATTTTACTTTGCATCTTTATCATAGAAATACCAAAAATATTATCTTATCATATCTATCAGATCTCACTCTCGTAAGTGTCCGTGAAGGGATTGACAACCCCTTTATCGCGTTGGTTGAGAGGTTCTTATTTGTTTGTGTAGGTGCGTGGGACTTGCGCGTGATCTCCTACTAGATTGATACCTTGGTTCTCAAAAACTAAGGGAAATACTTACGCTACTTTACTGCATCACCCTTTCCACTTCAAGGGAAAACCAACGCAGTGCTCAAGAGGTAGCATTTCACCACACACTGGATTATAGGTCAAGAAAAACAAGCATACATGCAGGGCTAAAGAAAATCATTGGATCTGTGTTGAGTAATGTGCATGGTATGAATATGGAATTTGGTTTTACGACTAAAACTTGGAACTTACAGTTGTTGTGAACATGCATTTTGATAGAAACAACAACTATACAGCAGTTGGCGATATGGAGTATGAGCAAAATAAATAGTAGTTATGGATAAAGGCTTTAGAAGGACCGACTTACATTAACCGTTAACACCGGTTCTATAATGCCCTTCTCCATGTCAAGGGAAGGATAACTCAAGCATTTCAGCACAGAATCTTCTTCATAAGCATTGCATGTGCTCTACATTTTGTAGAGTAATTGTAGATATGATAATACTCGAAGGGATAGATGATACTATAGATAAGATGCAGTTTGATGCTACATAATCAACTACCTATCGATGTAAGTACAAGTGTTAAAGGACAAAATGTACTGACAAGAGCAATGGGCTGCACTTCTGCACTGACATTGTCCGTGTATTCAACTTTTTGGTAAGGTTAAATATAGATCTGATACTTTTTAGTAAATGGTGGGCGAGGGAGATAAGACGTAGAGTAATGCTACACAATGAACCAATCCCTTCTTCCCATAATATAAGAGTGTTTTGTACACTGGTGTACTATACAAAACGTTATTATATTTTGGTACGGAGGGAGTAGCTGTTAATCTAAGTATAGTGATACAAGACGTTTGATCCTTATAGGAGGACTGCAGAGCTAAACCTCTTCAAAAGCATTGGGTTGATTCTAATTTTATGTAAGAGTCAATACAGATCTTATAATGTCCACCAAATGGAGGATAAAGAGGTTAACATGTGCAGTGATGATGCATAATCAACCAGCTATGAAAGTAAGTATGGTGATCCAGGGCAAGAGGTACTCACAAGAGCAATGTAGTGTGCAGTATAGTTTTGAGATTATGTGGTCCCATGAGAATGAATATTCTTCTGTAAACAGTTTTCGTACAAGTCAGACGGTAAGGCACATGCACAAATGTAGTTCAAATTGTGATGTGATATCACAGACAGTACCTTATGCTGCAAACGAGACCAATGTGTAACAAGAATATTCCAGTCACTGCCTACTAAATGTAGCACCTGAGACTTTACAGAAATTTCGTTTAGAGGCTTGCCACCGAAGTGCGCTTGCCTCAGGTAGCAACAATACTTCATCAACGCGTTCTTGAAATGTGCAACCATGCCTTGTTCGTCTTGACTATCCAGTTTGGTCCTCTCCTATTTAAAAGAATGAAATGTTTTGTCTTCTGTCAGCAGAAACATAGGCACTAATTACCATGAATAACATTAGTACATTACTTACACATAAGTTGCGGAGGAAGATTGGAAATTGTTCTTGGTCTATGGTATAATCTTTCCATGAAGGAAAGATGCGCACAAAGTTCCTGACAACAATAAAAGCTTCATCTTCTAAACTGGGAACAAGTGGAACAGGGGTCCTATTTGCTGTAATTGGGGCTTTCTCTCATTCAAAAAGGGATTTGGCAACTGGATTTGGTGTACTCTTTGCTGGAATGGGGGTTTTGCGTCATAGAGCTGGTGCTATGTCAACTGGCATCGTCATAATGTTTGTTGCAGTTGAGGTCTGCTGAGTTGGGCCATCAGAGATGGCCAGTGCTGTAGGGCTAGAGTCTGCTAGAGTTGGGGTTGTGTTTTGTGAGTCTGGTGATATTGCCATTACATCTAATGGGCTATTTGATTTATTAGGTGTCACTACCTTTTCTAAATATTTTTTCGTGCTCCTTCACGATCAGCAATCACCCTCTTCCTTTTGAATGTCTGATACATAAGAACAACATTTGAATGGAGAAATATGGTATGACGACAGATGGAATATGTACTGAAAATGGATATGCGTGTCATATTCACATAAACGATGTGTAAACTAACCAAATGACAATGTAACAAAATAGAAGCAATTTAAAGCATCATTTGTAAGATATGTGCGACCAATATAACCTTGGAAAATTAGAGCAAGCACATTTATGGGTGAAATAAGATAGGGCATCTGCCTCTGACTCCTCGACTAGGGAGCTACATTGACTTAGGTCTCCCTCTAGCTCAGAATCATTTTTAGGATCATATTCTGAACATGAATCTATAGGTGGAAAGCGTGTGCATTGCATTGCATCTAGACTGAATCTCAGTCTCTTAATGCCAAGTTTGACAGCCATGACACTGTTCTGCTTTATTCTTTTAATGTGCGCAAGCTCATAATCATTATGATGATGTTCAGTATCGGAGATTCATGGTCACATAAAAAGTAGTCACATTATATACGGAATGCATTGCGGATTCTACTCGAATAGTGTCTCCCTACAAACTCCTGTGTATACAAAGCTTAACCACCAACCATGCTGACCATACCACACACAAAAATACAAACCTCTTATATCTCTATAAGGGGCGGACATACATTTCAAAACTGAAGTAGGAACATTAGAATCATATCAAATTCGTATTTGGACAAATAAACTTTGGAATTGTGAGTGACATAATGTTTAGCTTTAAGGGTGGAGTGCTGGTAGTGCGACACAAAGCAAGTAGGCAGGTTGTATTCTATGTAAAAGATTGTAGTCTATATAAAAGCTATGACACTTCTCTTTCTATACAATGCAGTGTTCGTTGTCCACACATGATGGAAGAGAGCACATAGATAAATATTATTATCTCATCTCTGATGAGGACAACGAGTATGATAGTGTACGGTAGTTAATCTACGTAGTAGATAGATCATTCCCTTGCATGCTTTGTATGGTTTTAAGACTGGAACTATAAGATATGTGGATGTAGGGAAGAAAATTGACGGCTGCCTGTTCAGTGGCCGCGGACGTACCCGGGCGATTCTATAGGCGTTTGAGGGCCCATTTGTTATGTCTTATTGCAGATGCTCTAATGGTGTTTCTAATAAAAATACCTCAAAATCACGTATAAGTAGTCTATCGGTTTTGTACTTTTTTTCTTTTCACACCCTCAAAACATTGTCTTATAAGGAACACCGAAAAAAGCCTCAAAAGAAAGCTTAATTATAATGAGGCGTTGGAGAAAATGCCTCAAAAGTGAACTACACTAAAGAAATACAGAAAAACACACAGAAATCACTTATAACGCACGTTCATCTAAAAAATATCCATTTGCATAATGGCATTTTGGAGAAATGTCTCCAAGAATAACTTGTCTGTCCACAATTATCTAGAAAAACTAGCATGTGCAGTAAAACATTCACGGTGGAAGTAGTTTTCCCTAGTTTAAAAAATATAAGGTGTAGTACGTATTTATTTTGTCTCTTTTGAACGAAATGAAATTTAATAAGTACGGGCACTGTTTCCCCTCCTGCTCCTTGGCCTAGGAGACATTCGGCGGTGGTGTATGATCTACCCTACTCTTCGGCGATAAGTACGGGCGCCCTCTCACTCATTATGTCGCTCCAGCCACGGGAGGGGGTGAGGACCCTAGGGCTTGGGTTTTGTCATGGTAGGGTTTGTCACCATTCAGCGGTGGCAAGACCATGCTGTTGCCGTCTACATGCAATAACATCTCCCCGCCACGCCTACATTCCAGCGATACTTCATATCATTGGAAGGCGTGCATAAGATGGTCTGTCCCCAGATCTGGTTCTCCAGGTTTGGCTTTTTTTGCAGGTTTTTACTGGTCGCGCTGCCAGCAGAGCGGACAATGTCCGGTGCGTCTTGATTCTGCTGCTCGAATTCTGACCGAAGAAGGGTGGCCAACCTTGGCCACAATGGGGAATTTGTGAGGTTCTTGTTCCCCAACTTCATCTTGCCGGAAATGGGGCCGTCTGTAGACCATGGGTGTTTTCTTCATGGCGGCGATTTGATACACAGATCTTGGCCGCTAGCGTCTTCTGGTTTATATTAACCACTTCTCGCCACTGCTTCTACACGCTACAAGATTTAAACTAGTTTCCTCCTTTGAGAGGGAGGCCTAGTGAGGCAGTGAGCTTTCTTTAGGGTGCACCGCCGGTAGATGTAGAAGGAAAAGGACTTCCTCCCCCCCCCCCCCCCCCCCCCCCCCCCCCCCCCCGCCCACCAGAATTTGAATGTATTTTTCAATTTCTGCACGGATGTTTTTGTAATGGTTCACGCTAGTCTTTTGGCCTTCAGATTTTTATTTTCATTTTTGAGGAAGATTGACAGCATGAGTACAAAAATGGGCTGGCCCGGCATGCATGGAGGCAAACGTAGGTGTGGGAAGGACCAGCTGCACGTACATACATGCAGTGCCGACTAAAAAAGCGCTCTAACGCGACGAGAATGCCCTGTCGCTCTCAGAGCCACCTGCCGGTGGTCGTTGAAACAAGTAAGCACATCAAGGCCGGACAACTAACCTCAAAAGAGGAATTAATTAAGAACACAAAGTAATGATGGGCGTCCGATAGTGCATAATCTGCAAAGTTGATTTGAAAAGTAGTGCATGCATGCAGATGCAGCTCAGGTACCACCTTTGTCTGTGGGTCTTGTCACTATGGTCTACACTGTCCAACTCAATAAAAAAAAAACGTACGGTCTGCCTTGCCAATTTGCCTTGTGATCGATGGATGATGTATGCATGCATGATTAGTTTTGTTGACTAGTGGAGCGCATGCATGCATGCACAACACATTGAACGTTAGGCGTCAACTGCACCTACGTTTGTATAGTACATATTGACACGTACCTATGCATGCAACGGGCAACGAAACATGTACTTCCTTCGTTTCTAAATACAAGACTTTTAGAGACTTTAATACAGACTACATACAAATGTATATAAACATATATTAAAGCATAAATACACTTATTTTGCTTCATATGTACTCTGTATTGTAATTTTTAAAAATACTTATATTTAGAAACAGAGGTAGTAGTAGCTAGTCTACTACATGGTCGGCCGGGCTCCGTCAACAGTCCACCTAAGTAACCGGTAACTCTAAGAGATGGAAATCGAAATCAGGATGGAGAAAGCAATGCCTGCCTGTGTGCATGCGTACGTGTACACTCTTTCATGTATGCATATGCATGGATGGTCCCGACCAATCGACCACACGATATTTTTTCTGTGATCGACCACGGCGTTTGGTCGCCATCGATGTATATGAATCATCCGACACCTTTCATTCTGATTCAAATTCAATTAACTGTTCCGTCCAGTGATCCACATATATTCACACCGGCTTGCAGGTCTAGATCACACTACTGCTACTATGGCATCTAGCTACATGCCCTTCATTGTTCTTGTTCCCCGGGAAACCTATGCACGTGACCAGCTTCATATTATCTGTGCCATCCAGTGAATTTCATCCTTGGACCATGGGTGTCTGTAAAACTGTCTCCGGATTCCATACTTGCATCGTTTCTTCATGCTAACGGATATTTTTTCTTTTGAGGAACCAGCAGGAGCTCTGCTTTTTCATGTAAAACAAGAAGAATTAGCAAGCTACTAAGGAAAACTAGCAGAAAACCGTCATCAACGATGCACAGCTCGACCCCAAGGCCGCACACTAGGCGAGCCGCCAGCTCCGTCGCCCTAGCAACCCGGAGCCGGCACCCTACAACCATATCCGAAGACGCCGCTTCAACATCCATGCCAACCACGAGGCCGGGCACCAGGCAAGCCACATTGCCTCGGTGTTCCATGGCGACGTTGTGCATATATATTGGATGATTAATTGGAGGCGGCTTAGTACATATTTGCATGATTCAACTATATATTACCATGAAGTGATACTAGCCAATATAAGGTAGTAGGATAGTATGTACTCCCTACATCACTACATCTACATGACATGGGTTGGATGAGAAAGAGACAACTAAGACAAATTAGTGAAAGACTGGTAGATTGCGTGAGAAAAGGAATGGTATACGATGATGCATGCATGATTGGTTTTGCATGTAAGCTACATGCATGGCCTAGTTTCTCTGCCCCCCCCCCCTCTCCCTCGCGCTGCCCTCCCCAGGGCGGCTCGAGGGCGTCTAGGGTTTCCCCAGCGCCGCCCCTCTCCATCCTCCCTCCCTCCCTTGTTGTCACCCGAGGCGGTCGCCGGGCAGCGCCTGTGCGGCTGCCGATGACGGTGGCGGCGAGGTCTCCGTCGCTTCTCTCTCGTGAAGGACTCCGGATCCAGGGCGGCGGCCCTTGGCGCCGAGGCGGCGCCGTCTCCGGCTGGCGGCGTGCGCGGGAGGTGCGGGCCGGCTTCCTCGGCTGCTCGGGCGGCGAGGAGCAGGCGGATTGCGGCCGTTGGGCGGCGAGGTTATCCTTCCTCTGCTCCAGATCTAAAGGTCAGGCTCCCCCTCTCTGCTCTCTTCCTCAGCTGGCTCGTTCGATTTGGGGCCTCTGGCTGCTGGATCCGGTGCCGGCGGGGTGCTCCCCAAACTGGTGGTGTGGGCAGAGCCCGGGGGAAACCCCTGTTTGGTTTTTTCCAACAAGGCGGCGGCGGCGCCTTTTTGGCGTCGTTCTACTCCCTGGAGTTGCCATTGTGGGCTCCCCTCCACACCCCGGCCAATCTTCCCGGGCGAAAGCTCGAATCCCGGCTGGATGGGCGGCGGCGGTGCTAGGTGCGTCATGTCCTCCTTGGAGGCGCCGCCTGGGGAAGATTGGTGCTTTGAGGTTGTGTGCAGCAGCTTGTAGGTGGGCGGCTGGTGTCTATCGAGTCTCTGTGGCTCGGTAGCTCCTTCACTTCGGCAACTCTTCCGGTGGCTTACCCTCTACTATTGGCCTCCTTCGGTGTCTGCGGTGCTGCTGATGTGTGTGTGCTCCGACTTGTGGTCGTGCTCCGTGGCTGGCCCAGACTCGAGACCAACCATTGTTCTAGCTCTCGGGTGAGCGTCTCTACATTCCACGATGAGTCGCCTTCGAGCCTAGGCGAGGGGAAGGGATCCCCTTCGATGTTAGAGAGGGCAGGTGTTGGGTCATCTCCTCTGCTGGTTTCCAGTCCTGTGTTCGATTCCTTTGCCGGTTGCTGATCCTCGAGGCTTCACTCGTAGTCGTATTGGTGCCTTGCTGTAGTGGGCTTATTCTCAACTAGCAGTTCTCCATAGTTAATCTTCTGTTTGCTGGATGTGGGTGTAGCGTTGTAAGCTGTTCTTGCAGCCCCCTTGTATCGTTTGGCCGATGTTGTGTGGTGATTTTGTTCTTGTACTCCTGACCGGTTGATGGCTTTGTTAATTCAAAACCGGGCTCTTTTTGAGCCTTCGTTCTAAAAAATAAAAATAAAAATAAAGTTTCTCTGTCTCTTTCTCTGAGGAGCGCAGCGACCGCACGTGAACAGCTAGACCGTGGAGCTAGACACGTATGCCGAAATAGCTACCTTTCAGTCAGCTGAGTTTTCAGTTTTGCGTCAGTTGTTTTCTAGGCCGTTGGATCATGCTTTGAGATGCGTGTTTTGTTTTTTCTGTTTTGACTGCGTTTTGTTGTAGTTGGGCCAGCTAGCGTCGACTGACCCATGTTTTGGGTCAGTCGATATCGCTACGAGGGCGCGGCCTGGCTCGGGTGGGGCGGGGCGCCCGTTAAGCTGCCCGGTTTGTTGTCTTGGTACTTCATTTGTGGCTTTTTCGAGTTTGTTTAGATGTGATTGTGAAGTGTGGTTGGGTTGGTTGCTGTGGTTTAACTGACCGAGATGGTGATGTGTGATGTGATTATGAAATATGCCTCTGTGTGCTAGTTTGAAATTTGGAGTGGATGGGTCACTCTACTATTTTAAATTTGGAGTGGATGTGATTGCTAATCTGCTGTATTAGAAATTGTGGTTGACAATTACAGTATGGACTGCAATTTTTTTCTTTGATCCTTTTCAATAGTATCCATTTAATCTTACAGGTTAACAATATATAGTAGAAAACAATATATTTTCAGGGCACACTTAATATAAAGCACACTTAATATATTTTCAGGGCACACTTAATATAAAGCACAAGTGTAGTTAACAATATATTTTTAATACTTATTTTGTAACATGTCGCTATTTGGCAACAAGTACAAGTGTAGTTCTATTGATGTGCAATTTTAGTTTCTTTTTGTTTATAGAATTTTGCATTTTTTCACGATGGTGTCCTCCACTTGATTGAAGTTTAACTAATAATAGCACCAACGAAAGCCTGCGCTTGACTGTAGTTTAACTAATAATAGTTCAAAGAACATGAAGCAATTATAAGGAATGATAGTAGTACTTGCTTTTGAACAAGGAATGCTACTATATCAAGAAGTATGATGAGTATGCAAGTTCATATAGCTATTTATAGTTTTTACTGCAGATCCAGTTTTTTAGGTGTGCAAGTTTAGTTTGGTATAGATGCAAATTTAGTTAGTTAATATGTAATTCTAGTTTTTACAGAAATGTTTCTTTGATGTAGATAAGAATGCATCTTTTTGATGTTGTAAAAGTTGTGCATGTTTAATTCAGTGATTTATTTCTGCATTTTTAGTTTTAGGTTGATTTGTGTATCATCCTGTTGTGTAATGCGTGCAAGATTCAGCACCCTAAACTTGTAACTTTTTTAGTTTTTAATATTTGAATTCGTACTTCATTAATGCTTTTTTGTATATCATCATGTCGTGTAATGCGTGCAAGATTCAGCAGCCTAAACTTGGAATTTTTTTAGTTTTTAGAGTTTGAATTACAGATACTAGGAAGTAGTTGAATTTTTTATATGAGCAGATGATAGTTTTTTTAATCATTTTTGCGAATTCAGTGTTATATTGAAATATTTCATGCAGCTTTAAATACCTTTCATATATATCAAGCTTTTTCTGCGTGTGATTGTTAATCTGCTGTATTAGAAATTGTGGTTGAGAATTACAGTATGGACTGCAATTTTTGTCTTTGACCCTTTTCAGTACTATCCATTTAATCTTACATGTTAACAATATATAGTAGAAAACAATATATATCAGGGCACACTTAATATAAAGCTATTTTTTGTGTATCATTCACCCCAGCAGTTAACTGACAGAATGAGATTTTTGCTGTGAGCCAGACTGTCTCTGACTACACTTTTGTGCTGTTATCTCAGTGCGGGATAGTTTTTTCCGAGTAAACTTTGTTGTGTGTTCATGCCATGGGGTCACAGGTGGCAAAGTTTTGAAAGATCAGAAGGTCGTTACGAGTAGGATCCACTATGATATTGTTTACTCAGCTCACATAGTTACCCTTGACTCGCTTGCTGGCGCCACTGTGGCTATTATTAGAGTTTGATTTTGAAATATGCGTGCAAGTTTACTATTTTTTGAAGATGCATTTTTTAATACTTATTTTTGTAACATGTTTGCTATTTGGAAACAAGTGCAAGTCTAGTTCTATTGATGTGCAATTTTAGTTTGTTTTTGTTTATAGATTTTTTTGCATTTTTCATGGTGGTGTTCTGCACTTGATTGTAGTTTTAGTAATAATAGCACCATGGATACCCTGCACTTGACTGTAGTTTAACTAATAACAGTTCCAAGAACATGAAACAATTACAAGGAATGATAGTAGCACTTGCATTTGAACAAGGAATGCTAGTATATAAAGAAGTATGATGAGTATGCAAGTTCATATAGATATTTATAGTTTTTACTGCAAATCCAGTTTTTAGGTAATCTCTTTTTTCACATATCTTGCTGTTGTAAAAGGTGTGCAAGTTTAGTTTGGTATAGATGCAAATTTAGTTAGTTAATATGTAATTCTAGTTTTTTTAGAAATGTTTTGTTTTTGATGTAGATAAGAATGCATCCTTTTGATGTTGTAAAAGTTGTGCATGTTTAATTCAGTGATGTATTTGAATCCTCAGAAATATTTCATGTGCAACTTTAGTTTGTTTTTTTTATAGATTTTTTGCATTTTTTCATGGTGGTGTTCTGCACTTGATTGTAGTTTAAGTAATAATAGCACCATGGATACCCTGCACTTGACTGTAGTTTAACTAATAACAGCTCCAAGAACATGAAACAATTACAAGGAATGATAGTAGCACTTGCTTTTTGAAACAAGGAATGCTAGTATATCAAGAAGTATGATGAGTATGCAAGTTCATATAGATATTTATAGTTTTTACTGCAAATCCAGTTTTTAGGTAATCTTTTTTTTCATATATCTTGCTGTTGTAAAAGGTGTGCATGTTTAGTTTGGTATAGATGAAAATTTAGTTAGTTAATATGTAATTCTAGTTTTTTTAGAAATGTTTTGTTTTTGATGTAGATAAGAATGCATCCTTTTGATGTTGTAAAAGTTGTGCATGTTTAATTCAGTGATCTATTTGAATCCTCAGAAATATTTCATGTAGCTTTTAATACCTTTCCTATATATCAACCTTTTCTTGGTGTCGTGAAAGGTCTGCATTTTTAGAATGATGAGCATGTAAGTTTCGATGTTCTATACACATATATTGGTTTTATTTAAATAAACATACTATAATCCCCTTTTCGCTCCCTCGTAATGTCTGCAACTTTTTTATAATTAACATGCAAGTTTTAAACTGCAGCATTTTTTGTTTTTTTCCATCTCTTTTTTATTTCAATAATTTAGTGCTAGTTCTATCTTTTTGTTTTTTTCATCATAATTTATGTTAATTTCATATTTTTTAGGAGGTTGTTAATTTCATTTTTTTTTCATTTTTTAAGTTATCCATTTTTTTATAATAAACCATATGTTTTTTGTACAGCATGGTTTGCCCTGTTTGCCGTTGTCCTGGCGCTCCATGCATTCCATTCGTGCCAGGCAACGAGGAGCCTGAAGTTTTCGATGTTGTTGTTGATGAGTATTACTTTAGGACGACGGTGAGTTTTATTGATATTATCACCTTTATTGATATTAGTCTTTTTTTGCTGCTTTGTATGATGTGTGAATTTTTTAGTATGATGCATGTGCAATCTTCATTTTGATTTTGATTTTTACTTTGTGTTGGCTTTGTTTCATGTCTTCTTTTTTCAGTACATCCCATGCAATGTCAGGGGTTTCTTAGCTGATTACATTGAGGAGCACAGGAATGTTGCAACAACTTTCAAACACAAGAGGACCAAGCCTGCCATTTTAACTTATGAGAATAGGTCTTATGCTTCAGAGTTTAAGCATCGCACCACCTACTCAAAGTTTCGTGGTGATGCTTGGTTTGAGTTCAGCAATGACTATGCTCTTCGCGCTGGAGATTGTTCGGTTTTTATTTTGGATCACTCCTGCTTTGATGTGAAAGTAGAGACTTCCCGTGATGGTGAAAGGATTCTCCCTTTACCTTCTGTTGGTGAGTTTCTCATTCTTTTTACATGTGTTATTTATTTATTTATTTATTTTCTTTCTTTTTTCTTTTTAAGTTGCATCGATTTGGTTTATGTTAACTAACTCTGGTCATCTTTTTTGGATTATGTAGCTTTTGAAAACCTCAGTGACCGTAAGTATGAGGTAGTTTGTTCTGCTGTCATGCCTCGTGGCTTGGAATTAGACTACCACACCAATCGCACCTTTGTACATTCACTTTTCCAAATCGCGAGCTTCCTGTGCTGCGTTCCGTTCGTGCATGTCTTGACTGCCACAAACACTGTGAAGTTTCTGATGGTAAGTTTTCTACTGTACTATTTCATTATATTTTTTCTTTTTTATATTTAGTTCTTTCTACTGTATTAATGCTTGATGATTTGTTCATGGGAGTTAAGTTTTGAGCTTATTTTTTCTAGGGTTATGAATTATTGATTCATACTTTTTTATTTTCATTGTAATAGAAAATTCCAAAGGTCGTTGTCGCCAGCTTGAGGAGTTTTGTTGATATGCCAACCAGTGCTAAGGTGTCTTTAGAAGTTTTCTTGGGAGATACACATGTTATCATGCCATCATCATTCACCATATGCAAGCAAGATGGGAGGATGATCATCGAGAAGACAAGCTTCAGTGATTTCATATCAGCAACTTCATTTGCAATAGATAGTTTTGTGCTTATCACATTCAACGAGTCTTCTTATGATCGATCAGTTTCGATTGTCTTCCAACGACTAGCATAGATGCAACCCATGAGATATGTCAGTTTGTAAGTTGTAGTACGTTTGCATGGTGGACTTGTGTTCTCTTTTGGCACTTTTAAATCATAACTATAGGTTATGGTTAGTTAAGTTGGTGTTCGAAGGAAAGACATCTTTTATCTTTTGTAATGCCTGTAGCATGACAAACTATGTTAAACTCTTTATTAATGAGACTATCATGAAAATGTGCCATGTTATTAATGCTATATCTTTTTTTCTCTTTTGTGTCAGGTTTTTTGAATTCATTGTGAAATCATTTTTGGGTGTTTTTGGAAGTTTGTATTTGATTTTTAGTCACTTGAGGTTCTCAACAAATCTTTGTTGATTGATATTTTCATTATAGATCATATCAATTGTTGATTCAAAGTCACCCGAGATTGGTTTGTGTTTTTTGATTTTTTGAGTGACAAATTAAACTTTTTTTCTTTTGTTGATCTCACACCTTATGATTTTTACTTGTCCCGGTGAATTTTGTTTGTTCTACCTTTTTTGGGCTTTTCTAATGTTTGTGATAAACGAGTTTTGTGATGTAGTCCACCTTTTTTATTTTGTACATTATTTTATACATTCTTTATTAGTTTATCAATCATTTTATGATAAAATTAAATGTGTGCACTGTTTCATCCTATAAGAACTTTTTAAAAGTATTTTTTTTACTAAAGCTCTTATAGTCTCTTATTTTATGTGAAAATGACAACCCACACAGTCACGTTATGCACTTACAGTTTTGAAAGGAGCCTTTCAATATTTTTGCTTTAAGATAGGTGTTTCTAATCTTTTTAGTCTTTTCCCCTCTCCTGTGCCCCCACGAGTTGGTTCACTTATGTGCTGGTGACGTCACTTCTTATTTTCAAAATCGCTTGCCCGTTCCTTTCCTGCGTGGGCGCTCGTCTTCTTGAGAGAGTTCTCCTCTCGTCTCCCTCCTCTCCGGCGACGAAGGCCACCGTAGCTGCGCTCCTGCTCCAGCAGATTGGCGGTCTGCTCGCACCAACTGAGAGCACCCCTCGTTCTGCCTCTGTTACAGGTTCGTTCTCCCTGCCATGCTTTCTCCCTTCCCTTCAATTTCCGAATCCCTTCCTCGAAACCCTAGATTTTCGCAAAATTGCTTGCGTGAGCTCATAGATTCGGATGATTAGGTTGATTCGCACAGGGGGTATGGAATTGCAGTGCTGTTTCTATGGTCTATATGGTCATGTTTGTTATTTTACTTAAGTTCCTGGTGTGAGAGCAGTCCGCTATGTGATGTCATGCGTGTTAATTTAGTTGCGTTTTCAAGGAATTCAGACTAAAATTGATACTCTCCCAGCACTAGAGTTGAAATTTTACACTGTTTAGGCTTGGAATGCAGCAGTTCTGAGCCCCAGTAGTGATGCTTTTATGAGTCTAAAATTCAGAGATGGGATGGTCCAATCTGAATTTGTAACTGCTTGTACGTGGCTGTGTACGATGGGAGGCAATCTTAGTGTATTTTTGTCATGAACTTTGCACATTAGCTGCTTTGTTTTTTTCCTTGTTGTAGTGAGACGTTTTGCTTCTTCTGCATTGTTAATATGTGCATATTCAGATCTATTTTCATGGCTAGAAGACATTTAGGCAGAGTTTTCTGGGTCTACTCAATTTGTAACTGCTAGTTGTTATGCATTTAGATTATAGTCATGGTATAAATTTATTTCTCAAAGCATGTGACGTTTGTTTTCATGTCTACTAATGAATATATCTGATAGGAAACTAGTTTTGTGCATTTGTTTTGGTTTTTTACTACTTTTCATAATGAATAACATTTTTTTTCTGGTTAAGTGTTTTGTGCTAATGATTGCATTTATTTCTCAGGTGATGGCAAGCGATACTAATGACTTGGAAGATAGTGAAGCTTTATACTGTGATGATGAATTAGATGGAACAATTTTCTCTCAAACACAGTATGAAGATGGACGGACGCAATTACTTGATGTACTATTTTGTTTGCTTTTAGCTTTCAGTGTACTCTTTTCTACTAGTACTTCAATTGAGTAATGTGAAGTTTTACCAATTTTTATGGTGTCTTTGGAGGTTGGTGGTGGAGATCCGCAGTTTGATGTAGAAATTTTTCTGAATAATCTGAGGAAACTGGTAATTAATCATCTTTTTTTGTATTGTTTTTTAGACCTCGAAAAAGTTAACAATCTGACGTTCTACCAATGATTGCAGTTTTACTCTTCTAATGGGAATGCTCAATCTTCAAAGAATACTTCTGTCAGTTCGTTTCTTATCCGTTATAACATACGTACACAGTGATGTCAAAAGAAATTAGTCAGTCTTTAGATTTCCTAATTAATAGTTGTGTACTTTTTTGTTGGAGTATGTGATGCTTTAGCGCATCTCTTATAATGATCTCCCAAAATACTTAGGTTAGATAACATGGTTTTGCTGTTTGTACAATGTATGCTTGACATGCTTTTAGTTGCCATGAACAGTTCATCCAGGGTATCCCTTTTTTGTCGCTTGACACTGTAACTGTCCATTATGAAACAAGTTAACTGTGCTATCATATTTTACTATGATACGATGTATGGTTAGTTTTCCTACTTTACTGCTTGTGTTCAGAATTGTACTTGAGTATGCATTTAATACAACCTGTTTATATAATGATTTCTTACGACACTTTATAATTTTTGGCAGTTGCTTCCTTAGCATATTTTTTAAGTGCGTAGTTTATAGAGTATTCATCATGACAACTCTACTGCCATGGTGAAACTGTGCTTTTATGTTAACTTTTTGAATATGCTTTTAATATGACTCTCTGATCTTAATTTCTTACCATAGTTTTAAGTTTCTGCATTTATATTCACAATTTATGTTAACTTTTTGTTTCTATATGTAATGCAGTGTTTTTATAGTTTTATTTATTTTTCTCAGCATGCCCCTCTCCCACCAAAGAAAGCTACTAGCAGATGCAACCATGATTACTTTACTGACCTTTTAAAGAAAATGCCACCTGGAAGAGATGAAGTTGTTAGAGACTACGGTTTTGATTTTCTGCTAGATTTTGATTGTAGCTCTGTTCCTAGAGGTTTTGCCCAGTGGGTGGCTGGAAGAGTCTATCCTGCAACTGGTGATATTGTTTTGGATGACAAGGTCATTCCAGTGAGCCCAGAATCATTCCATATGATCTTTGGTCTTCCCTTAGGTGGAAGGAAAGTCCTTTTCGACACTGATATGACAAAATATGCTTTCTTAATCATCATTGGTGAACCTACATTGCCAAACATCAAGTGGTTTGGCCGTGAAATGCTTAAGCCTGACATGTCTAGGAATGAATTCATGAGATGTTTTCTTCTAGTTGCTTTTGCAACTGTTCTGTGTCCTAATTCCAATATCTTCCCAAGCACAAAATATCTAGGGATTCTCATTAATACCATGGAAGCTAGGCACTATGATTTGTCTCAGTTTGTCTTCGATTGGTTGATGGCATACATTAGGAAGTTTAAGAAAGAACCAAAAAAGCCTGGAAAATAAGATGGATTCACCACATTGGGTGGTTGCATTTATGGCCTTTGTGTAAGACTTTTTGCACTCTTTTTTTGTTTGAAATCTTAATAGGTTTGAAATCTGATTTTTAAATGTTTTTTATGTGCCTAATGAGTGTTTTCTATATTTGACAGTGCTACTATTAGACTTCCTTGATTTTGGTTTACGCCGAGTGCCCCCGGACTACCTAGGGTGAAAGCATGGAAAAATTCTCTAGTGAAAGATTTTGCTAATCTGGACTACAAAGCTCCAAGAGAATACGGACTTCGGCCTGTAAGTTTGTTTTTGTATGTTGCTAATGTGATGCTTCCTTTTTATGTTGTTGATGTGGTCAATGCTAATGATATTTTTATTTGAAAAATGATGTATTCAGGTGAAGAATATTTCTAATACTGTTTACTCAATGGGCTGTATTGGTTCTTGCGATGTTCATAAAGATTCTAGTCATGAGTCTGTCAAGTTTAGATCAGCTCTTGATAAAACTGTTGGTGGTTTACTTCGAAGCTCGGTACTACCCTCTTTCTTTTAATTTTTTCTCCAGATTTGTGATGATTTTTTAATTTTTTTGTCATTGTTTTGAACCTTATTTTTACAAATTTCTGCATGACCTTATTTTGCCCAAATTTCTGCAGGTGAAAGATCAACTATCTCTGCTAGCTAGGCGTTACCGTGAAACTGCTGATGACAAGTCTATCGAAGGAGCTCAGAATATGCTCCTTGATTCGTTGAATTGTATTGTTCTTGCTAGTGGAACAAATAATGAGGAAAATGATTCTGATACAAATTCTAGACATGCGAGTAATAACATGGCAAATCTTGACAACTCAATAGTCAAAACCTATGGTATTTTACTTCATATTCATTCATCATTGTGCTGTATCAACAATGATACTTAGTTTGTTTTTCTTTCTTTATATGATTTATATTTCTCATTTTGCTTAAACTGATAACATGTCAGGATCTAATGCCAATGCTACCAATACTAATGCATCCCCATTCACACGACACTCTCCCTATGGTACTTTTACTTCGTTCATTTTTGGTACATTAATGTATTAATGTTTGTACCTACTTTTCTTTCTTTTTTCTGTGATTTTTTATTTCGATTTTCTTGAATCTGTAATAATAACAGGACAAAATGCCGATGCTCCCAATACAAATGCTTCACCCTTCACCCACCGTTCACCGAATCCCAATACTAATGCATCCCAATTCACACGACACTCTCCCCATGGTACTTTTACTTCATTCATTTTTTTGTTCATTAATGTATTAATGTTTGTACCTACTTTTCTTTAGTTTTTCTGTGATTTTTGATTTCGATTTTCTTGAATCTGTAATAATAATAGGACATAATGCCGATGCTCCTAATACAAATGCTTCACCCTTCACCCACCGTTCACCGAATGCCTCTAATCCTAATGTGGATTTGCATGATACTGCAGGTATGTGTTTTCTGACAATTTCTATTTTAGACTAATTTATTCAAACAAGCAATGCAATACCCTAAAAATAAATTTTTAATGTATTAGCTTCAGTTTCAGGTATCAAGAGGAAAGCCCAATCACAAGTTGACGAAGATGATATATTTGTCACCAATAATTGTCCTAAGCCCTGCAAATTACAAAGGCCTGATCATCTAAATCCAATTTCCATTGTAAGCTTCTTTTTTCTTTGTTAAATCTTCACTCAATTATGATGATTTCATTTCTTGTTTTTTCCAAGGGTTTTTGCTAATGTTCAATTTTTTGCTTTCTTTTGTTTTTTATGTTCATACAAAATGCAGGAGGAAGAAAGAAAGCTTGACTTCAGTAACGTCGAGAAGCATCTTGAATCTGTTTTAGAGCTGATGAAAAAGCTTATTCCCCCTAAGCATCCAATTACCAGTGAATCTACTGACAAGGGAAAAAGCATTAGTTTTCAACATCTGGTCGGTACAAAGCCGGAAGTAGTAGGAAGTTCAAAAGTCAGATCTACCCAGACCACATTGAATAGTAGTATGACTGTTAGGAAGAAGTCATTTTTCCCTAAGAAAGTGAGGTTGAAAACCAGCGCAAATGGTATTATTCTTTTATCTCTTTTTATTTTTTATTTGAATGTATCGCTGTTCGAAGTTTTCTTCTTTTGTTTTATGCATCCTATTTATGTCTTTTTACATTGTAATGTTTTTTCTGTTGTCTGAAGATGATTGCATTGCCATTACCTCACAAAAATCAGTTCATGATCAAGCTACACTATCTGGCCAAAGTTATTTTCAGCACCACGCAGAGTTCCTAATTCATTCTTGCAACTATGTTATATATAATTTTTTGTTGCAAGTATATTCTTGTGTCAAAATTATGCTTTCTTTTCCTGCAAGTTCAACAATTTTTTTATTTAACTGTTTTCCATGCAAGATTTTCTGTATAGTTTTTAAAAGCTTTTTGCAGCTTGTGCAAACCAAATTTGTTCATTTTGCTTATGTAATTCTTTTCTTTTATCTTGTATCAGGGATCACAATTTTGAACTCCGATTCAGATGCAGACGTTGCCTTTTACTCCTGTGTCAACTCCTTCAAACAATGTTCTTACTCATGTATTTACTTCTAAACTGCTTTAATTGATTTAGTTCAGTTAGTCCAGTTAGTTCCTACTTTACTTTGCCTTAATGCTTTCTTGTCTTTTTTGTAGAAATCCAATGACACTCCAAGATCATGGTCACTCCCAAAATCCGCTAACAGGAATGAATTTATAGGTGAAACATCACGACCTCCAGTTCACGTCACTAAGGTTAGATGCCCAATCCTACTTTCTGAAGTATGTTTGTCCTAGTAATGTGTTCAGATTTTTATTCTTTTTTATTATCCCTATTTTCAGTTGAGAAACGTTTGCTCATATTTCTTTGTTATCTTCTTAGATTGATTTAGATCCTTCTGGGTGTCGTGATAGTCCCGCTAACTCTCCTGAAGTAGAGATCTTGTACGAACTTAAGAGATTTGATATGGATAATATCTTGCTTGCTAATTCCGAAGAAATTTACAATGAAAAGATCCATAATCATTCTGCTGGTAACTCTGGAAGAGAGGCAAACATATATGGACCAAAGAGAATTGTACATCCAAGCAAATACAATGCGTCTCCTTATCTAAATGAAAAATCTGCAAAATATCCTGTCAGCACGAGGATGATTCAATTGCATGATGCTATTGTCACCTTGTCTCTTGATGAGAACTTCAAATAGTTTGTACATTTTTTCTGTTCCTTGTGTAAACAGTTGTTATGTTTTACATAAATATCTGTACTTTTCTTATCTTATACCTTTTTCTTTTCTCCTTTTTTATGTTTTTGATTGCAGCAAACCATGTATTGATTATGGCAAGGTTTCAGTTACATATTTTTCGTTTGGTACTTCTTTTGCAAACGAGGGCCTAGTCGATACATATACTATAAATGCTTGGTGTCGTAAATTGTCTCTGGACAACAAGCCAAAGGATTCGAAAGTGCATCACTTTTTCCACCTCATTTCTGTGAGTACAATTATAATTCTGCTCTATTGTTTCTCTGATTCATGATCATTTTATTTATACTTTAGCATGAGTTTTCTGTATATTTTTATTACTATACTAACTCTTTTTTATTTTTAACAGGAGCATCTTATGAACATGGACTCATATGATACCCAAGAGTTGTACGATCAAAAGTCCAATATGGTAAAGAGATGTTTTCAGTTGGCAAATGGTGCAAGATTAATCCATACATGCAATGAAGTAAATATACTTGATTCACATTTTTATTTTTCTCTATTTTTTTGTTTTGATGCATTGTTTTGAGTGTTTATTTACTACCAATGTTTTATCTTTTTCAGGTGCACTTTCCTACATTATACACTCTCAATGAATGCAAGCATTGGTTTGATTTTGTTGTGTTGTTTCAGCATGAAATGTTTGTTATTTTAGAGTCAGCATTTGATGAGAAGAGTGACTACCACAAGCATGTGTTGAGCATTCTGGTAATCCTATAAAGCAAATGTTTTAATCACATTTTTTGTTCTCTTTTTCTCCCCTTCTGCATGATGTTCTTTGCTGCACCTACGCATTCTAATTTTTTAGTTCGCTGTAAATTTACAGATCCCAAATTTCAAGAGGGTCTGGAACATGTTTGGAAGCTCGCGGAATCTTAATTGGAGAAATTGGTCTACACATTTTATCAACGTGCCTAAACAATCAAATGCGTAAGTTCTTTTTTTTATTTTATTTTCTGCATTTTTATGCCTTTTAGAATCATGAGGATGCAAGTTGTACTTGTATATTTTCCTAATTTCTCCAATTAGGCTTTTTTTGTACTGATAGTTGTATATTTCTTTTTCAGTTGAGTTGTTTTAGTAACACCTATAACCTATAATATACCTTTTGTCAAGTACGCTACTATGCAAACTTTTTGCTGTTTTGCATGGCATGTGCATTTTTAAGTATGATAAGAGTGCTAGTAATTATTTTATGTTTTTAGGTATCTGGAATTAGGTTTTGGCATTTTTGTTCTTTGAAGAAATTCTCTGCCTTTTTGCATATTGAACATGTTCTCATTAATTCATAGTCATTCACTGCAATATCAAGGATTTATATTCAATGTTTTCACCCTTAGGAACCTTTTTGAATCTTTGATTTTTCGTTGCAGTGTTGACTGTGGTATTCATACCGCATTATACTTGAAACACTGGAAGCCTAGGGTCAAGATGCATGACATTATTAAGGATGAAGATGTTCCTAATATTAGAGTAAGATTGGTGAACGAGATGATGTTCACTGACCTCAACATTCTGACTGAGCAGAAGAACTTTGTTCTTGATTTCTGATTTTTGCTCCGAAGTAAGCTTGCCATCTTATACATTGTTTTACAGCATTTGTACATTTTTGTGATTCTTGTGCCATCTGTTTTATTATTTTTGCCATTTCAATACTTGTTGTAAAAATTTTACAACCGACCTTATTTTATTTGATGTTTTGCTTTGTTGCAATCTTAGAATGTAGCCATTTCAACAAGGAGACAACTCTTTCAGGCAATGGAGTCAATTCAAACAAAGCATAGAGTCAATTTCGAAGACAGAATGAAGACAATTTCAATATTAGAATGTAGCTACTTCATATGTAATAGGACCATTTTTATGAATGAGTGGAATGTAATGTGCACGAAACATTACGACATTTTTTTGTAAATGATTCCTCATGTGTACTGTGATGATGATATGATTTGAGATATTACAGCATTTCTTTTTACTTTTTTTTTCAAATTTGATGTGATGCTACTTTGAGTTGTTAATATCTCGCTGAGCTGTAAAGTTTTCCATATTAGTTTCATCCTGGATCATGTTGTGCTGTTTGATTTCTGTATAGATCAAACAAGATCAACAATGATATGATCCTAAATCTTTTTTTTTTATTTCTGCAGTTTTCTAATATTTTTTAATTTGCTTTTTATGTGTTATTTTCGAACATTTTCACATTTTAAAACATTTTTCTTTTTATAAGTTTTTCCCTTGTGATGTTGTTCGAATAAGAATGTTGATAAGTTAAAACATTTTTCTGGATTATATGTTCATTTTCTTATCTCAAACCTTACTTTACCTTTATTTCTGAATTATGATGTTTCAAATCAATTTTTCTGACTTGATTTGAAACATTGTTTTTATATATTTTTTCTTAGTCTTTTTTGTTAAAACATTTTTTTCATAATATAGATTTTTCTTGATGTTTTTCTTGTTTTGCAGAAAAAAGTTTGATTACTTAAAAAGTACTTTCATTTTCTATACTCAGAAATCACTAATTTTTTCTAGCGTCGGTTCCTTTCTATTCGGTTGCCATCTGTTTTCTTAGAGGACACGTGTTTCATGCAAGTTAACCCACTACCCCCTCAGCCCCCACTACTCTGGATCGTCCAACACCCCACAACTAACCCCACTACCGAGGAACCGACTGCCAGTCAGGCCACTACCCCCCCCCCACTACATGTGCTGCGTTGTAACTTCTCTGCATTTCCGCAGTGTACCCTCCTCCCCATCCCTATATATTGACTCAATTTCGGGTCTGCTGCTCTATATGCGTGCAGACTCTTTCTTCTTGTTCCCTTCTTGTTCTGGTGAGTGTTTTGTCTATGAAAGTCTGTATGACTAATTTTTCTGAAATAGGTTTCATGCATCTCTGTTGTTTCGGCACTTCAATGTCTAACTGTTTCTTTCTTCTCTAACAGAAACTCTCATACAAGGTAGTGGGTTGAAGTAGGCACAAGGTATGAAGTTGGATCTCTGTTTTTAATTTTTTACCTTTGTGTTTTAGTAATTGCTGCCGTTTTTGCCTGAGATTCTAAATGTGTGAACATTTTCTTTCTTGTTAGATGGATCGTGGTGGTTCTGCTGATGGTTCCAAGAAGAAGGTTTTTCTCTTTTCTTCTCACTGTTCATTCCATAAGATTCTGTATTGATGATGTTTGTCTTAGTTTCTAAATGTGTGTACATATTTCTTTCTTGTTCGATGGATCGTGCTGGTTCTGCTGATGGTTCCAAGAAGAAGGTTTTTCTCTTTTCTTCTTACTGTTCATTCCATAAGATTCTGTATTGATGCTGTTTGTCTTAGTTTCTAAATGTGTGTACATATTTCTTTCTTGTTAGATGGATCGTTCTGGTTCTGCTGATGGTTCCAAGAAGAAGGTATATCTTTTTTCTTCTCACTATTCATTCCATAACATTCTGTATTGCTGACTGAAACTTAATTTTACTCTATAAATGTTTTTGGTTAGATGGATCGTGCTAGTAGTGGTGATGGCTCCAAGAAGAAGGTATTATGTTTTTTTCCTGCTCCTGGGTTGTAGATAACATTTTTTTAGTTCTGAACATTGAACACATTTTATTAATAATTTTTCAGTCAATTTAAATTTTTGGAGTTAGTGCTATTGTGCTAGTTATAATTTTTTTCAACATGAAGAGTAGATGTGATTTTCGTTATGTTTTATGTAATTTTTCGCCCATATCATAAATGCATTGCACTTACTGCTACTGTGCAACTTATCTGTGCAATACATAATGAAATTTATGTTTTCTACCTAATTTCATTTTTGCATTCTAGGAGTGTGTAGATTTCTGTCAGATAATGTATTTTTTTCTTCACAAATACAAAGATGTAACTTATCTGTGTATTTTTTAAATTTGTTTTATGTATTTTTCTACCCTATCATGCGCTTATCCATGCATAATGGCAATGCAATATTTGTTTCTAATTAGGACACCAAAATCATTTGAAGATTGTGATGTGCTTTTTTCATGCATTTTTTACTTGATAAATTCTTTTCCCTCCCAATCATTATGTTTTTGGAAATGTTGTAGTTTTATGCAAACTTCTTGACATTTCTTTCTATTTTAATGTTAGGAGGTTCAACTAGGACCAGTTGCATCCAAGCGGAAGTATGAAGAAATGGCAAGTTCTGGTTCTAACAAGAATGCCACAAAAAAGGTATTCATAGTTTTTTTAATTTTTTGTAAGAATCATAGTGTCTTGTCTCAACAAATGTTATTCATTTTTGTGACTGATTGAATTTAATTTATTCATGCATACTTCATTGTGCTACAGAATTTATTTTAGTTCCATTTAGTTTGTTACTGTGCTCAACAGTGAGTTTTCTTTTTATTTATATGCATATTTCGTGAATTTACTTTATTCATGCATAATTCATGCATGCTTCTAATGTGCTAGACACTGATATTTGTTTTTATTTTCATTTACTTAGTATGTTAATGTTTTTCATATTACAAATGGCGTTACTAAAGGGTGTTTTTTCTTTCTGCAAATGATGGCATTTTAGGCTTTGTGTTTACTCAGTCATACAAACAACTTTTTAATACTTAGGCTATGTGTTTACTCAGTCCTACCAATAGCAAAATGCTTGTTATATGCTTCAAACTAAGCAACTAGGAACTTTTTTGTTAAATGAATTGCTATGAACCATGCATTTTTTATTTTCTGCA
This sequence comes from Aegilops tauschii subsp. strangulata, assembly GCF_002575655.3. Taxonomy (NCBI): domain Eukaryota; kingdom Viridiplantae; phylum Streptophyta; class Magnoliopsida; order Poales; family Poaceae; genus Aegilops; species Aegilops tauschii. The sequence goes on from NC_053039.3 coordinate 573,945,279, forward strand.
TTCAAGTCATGTTATTTATTTTTTTATTATTGAATCAAAGAAGGACTTCAGCCGTAAAACAATGAAGATTTCAGCTGTCCAGGGCTCAGCGCAAAATCCCTTTTGGGGATACTGACAGAGTTGTATATTGCGTAGTAACCACCAACACTCACTCAGCTGCATTCTGTGTTGGACATGCTATGTTTGATTGCGTTGGGCATAGCAAGTTTACAATCGCAGACCATTATGTGAAGGATGCAGTCCTAGTTGCTTTTGAGGATCCTTTTGATGTCCTTCTTGTTGTTGGTAACAACATTCGTTGTGGTCTACAAGCGCTGATGTCTGTTCGTCGAGTGACCAGAATTGAGCAGTGTGTTCCTGATTGGGATGGCTACTTTCAGAGGAATATCGTAATTGCAGCTGGCCCCAAAGATGAGGATGATGCAATGAAGATGATGGAGGAGATGGAGGTGCTGACCCTAAGCTTGATTTCAGCTGCTCTGGTGGCAATTTTGCTGCTGGGTTTGGAGGTGATGGTCATGACGGAGCTGGAGCCGGTGCAAGCATATCTGCCGCATGAAGCCTTTCAACAAAAGTCAATACCGCAGCTAGTAGACCCCAGTATATGTTTATGACGATGGATGTAGTTTCCTTTTAGACGCAACCGCTAGTATTCGGATGCTGCTTAGTCTATGTGCTTCAAGTTTAGTTGTGTGTAGTTGTTTGCTTTGTGTTTATCTGTAGCAAAAACTTAGTTGCTAAATTTAGACATTTCAACTTCATCTGGAACTTTGTCATGGTATAAGTACTCTATTTTATAAATGTTTTTAATATGAGTGGTTGTTTTCCTCCTTGATTATTTTTGGGCAATTTTTGTTGTTGTTTTTGATTTGCAAAAGTTTGGAAAATGATACGTAGCAACCTACTTATTTCTTAAATGGCATAAATAGTAAACTCTGCAGCAACTCATCTTTCAATTTTATAAATTACATCAAGCATCATTGCATACACATTGACACCAATCAAATTGTCATTTTCCAGCATGCATAAATCTGCCTTTCATTTATCTATTCAGCTAGCTTCTCAATCTCATAGGGCTTCAATTCCAAACTTCTTTTACAACGCCTTCTTCTTGGACTTTGCATTGCCTTCTTTTCTTTCTGATTTTGTAGAAGAAGAAAACAACTTCCAATTGGACCACTTGTATATTTAGGAATTTTTACTACAAAACTTTTAATGTAAATAATGCTGACGAACCAATGCATTTAGTCTTCTTTGCCGTCTTTGCCATCTCATGATCTGAAATTAATGCTATGCTTTCCTTTCTACCTGTAATTTATGAATCAATATAACATATGAGAAACATTGTTTAGAATTTCCTATATATTTTTGTCTATGTTTGAGCTATGAAAATACGAAGAAAAGTTGTACCTCTTTTGTTAATTTTCTGCGTTGCATTCTCTTCTGTTGGCTTACATCCAGTTATCTTGTGACCTTGTTTGCCACAACCAGAACAAGTCATTTTTGGTTTGGCTATAATTTCCTCAACTATGCCCTTTTGCCTTCCTGTTTTCTTCATTCTCCCTTTTGGTTTTGTGTATACCGGATCCTTTAGTGTGTTCTCAGAGTTGCTTCCCAAACTCAAAGCTGCTGCAGTGTCTGATGCTACCTCTAATGAACAACTTTTAGGTTCCTCACCTTCTGGTACTCAAGGTATGCCCATTATTAATTTCTCCAAATTGGTTATCTGCTCACTCATAACTTTCCTCCTTTCAGGATTTTTTGATGCTTCAGAAGCTAATTAAGTGAGCCTTCTAGAGAATGAGAAGAAAGCCATTTGATCATCCAAATCTTCAAGGTTTGTCACATGTTCACTGAATTTTTCTGATTTCTTCTCTTCAGGTCTCCATCTGTCAATGAAATACTTCTCTGCTATCTCAGCAATGTTCAATGCTTGGATCACTTTCAGTGCATGACAGCATAGTATGCCATCTTTTTGAAATTTACCACATATGCATGTGAAAGTCTCAGAGTCTATGTCCACCATCACTATGAAAGTTCTAGGGTTATAGTCAAAGAGTGCTTGCGTTGGTGATTTGAAAACCTCATATTGTTTGTTTTTTTCAACCTCAACCATGTGAAACTTAGTTGAATTCATCAACTCTTGCTGAAATTTGTAAAAAATGCCTCTGTTATATATTTTTGCTGCCTGCTTCTCCAATGCCCGGTCACTCCACATTGTTGGAGAAGTTCTTGTGACAGAATCATTTTCTTTTCCTTTTTCTTCAATGCTTTGTGATAGTCTATCAAACTCTGTCATGAAAGCAATCACACTGTGAGTTGAACCTACATTTGCTATAAATACAGCATTGGTGCCTTCGCTTCTGGCTGTTGTCTGGATGAACGGATAAAAGTGATTCTTGAAGTAGACAGGTATGAATCTCTTCCTGTTTTCCACATAATTGCAAAGTACTTGATATGTTCAACATTGTGCTATTGAATCATTTGTGGCCACAAGTCCTCAAATTCTTGCACTGTCTGGGAGTTTAGGATTATGTCATGAAATTGAGCATGCAAGTGTTGGTTCTTTCCAAATGCCCTCCTAGCTTTGTTTTGAGCTTTCGTGAGAATGTGGAACAAACAGTTCCTATGATTGCAATTTGGAAAGCATTTAGGTACTGCTTTCTTCATAGCTGCGTCTTGATCTGTTCTGACAGATTTAGGAGCTTTCCCTCCCATGCATTTCAGAAATGTCTTAAAGAGCCACTCGAATGTTTCTTTCTTCTCATCTTGAATGAAACCACATGCAAAAAGGCAATTATCTCCATGCCCATTTACTCCCACAAATGGAATATTTTTCAGATTGTATTTGTTGGTCTTGTAGGTTGTGTCAAAACTGAGAAGATCGCCATACTACTGATAGTTCCTTATTCCACTGCCATTTGCCCAGAATATGTGCATCACATTCTTTTTTGGATCCGTTTTGAATGAGTAGAAGAATAGTGGATCTTCTGACTTTTTCTGTTCAAAAAATGATACTACTTGCATCGTATCATTCAGACCATTGTCTCTTCTCATTTTTGTACCCATGTTGCTAATCTGTTTTGGGGTGTAAGGCAATGAAGACAGACCCCTTCCCCGGAAGAATGACATGATTGCCATTATCTTCCTAGTTGGTATATTCACTCTTTTGCAAGTCCTGATCAAGTCTTTCCCTTGTTCAGTTATATACTTGTGTGATTTCAGGAACCTGACTTTGCCTGGCGGATGCAGTTCATGATTGTACTGAATGATCAGCCTTGTGATGACCCATTGCTCAAGCTCGAATTTCCAGGTAACAACCATTTGAGCCTGACACGCTGTTTTGATTGTGTAATTCCTTCTCCTGTCCGTCGTATTCTCAAGGATGGTGGGTGCATTTTTATCACCTTTGTACTTTCTCCTTTTTTCTCTTGCTGCTGTCGGCTTTGTCCTATTTCTAGGTTTACCACACCTGTTGCACTTCAAAGTAAATCTCGTTACTTTTTTATTGTGAGCATCTTTCTTTTGGCAGTGATAGTTTGCAGCTTTCTGTATAGAAAACCCTGCAATAGCTGTGTATTCATTGTAGAATCTATGTGCATCAGCTTCACTTTCAAATTTCATGTTTAGCGTTGGCATGTGACTTTTTTCATCTTCTTGGCTCAGTTTCAATGCTTTCTCTATAACCTCATTCTCTAGGAAAAATTCAATATCTTCTTGAGATAATTTTTTCTTATCTTTGTTTGATTTATTCTTGGCCTCATCCTGTTGGTGCTCAATGTCTTGGACACCTGATTCATGCATGCTTTCATCTTCTTGCTCTGAATCTGGCAACTCATCACTGATGTCAAGACTACAGTTTTTCATTTGTGCTTCTTCATATTCTTGTTGCTCCGTTTCAAACTCTGACTCGTCACTCCCACTTGTGCCATCTGTATCAGTTGTTTCTGCGTAATCAGGTCCTTGCAATTCTGGCTCATTCATTTTTGCTATCTGTTCTTCGTGATTAGTCAACATTTCTTGCACATCACTTGAAACAGAGTTGTGCCAACTCTGCTCTATTTGTTGCAACTCTGAATACTCACGATCTGCAGACAACTGCTCACAAATCACTGTGTTTTGCTCCAGGTAATCATCCTCTGCATCAGTTTCATTCTCATCACTACTGCACGTGAGGTAATCTTCACTGTTACTTTCAGAATTATCATCAGTAGGTGCACCTTCATCTCGTTCTTCATTATGATAGTTGCTTGATATTGGATCTGCTGTTTCATTGTGAACCTGCAATATGAGATTTTGTCATATACAGATTCTCTAACTTTTCCACTCCATGGAAAATTTTAAATTTGAGATTTCATTTTTTAAGGAGACATACCTGGTCATCAATGCTTGTTGTCAAGAGCGAAGTGAAACTTGTTATAGGCATAGTCATGTTGTCACTTTGGAGATGACTCATGAGAGTCATTTGTTTCATCAGTTGTGTGTACGACTGCGGAACTTGTTCTGGTGCAAGCAGTTCATTCATCATCTCACAACTCTGCTTTGCAATCTCAACTTCATTTAATTCCTGCAATTCAAAATTTCCTCATCAGATCCCTCCATAGAAGTGTGTTTAAATTTTATTTTTGCTATTATTTAAGTTCTATGCATTACTGTTATCATTCACCTATTTTCTAAGTTCTTTGTTTTGTGCAGCATTCAGTTGGTCTTGATGTACTCCATAGTTGTGCGCTACTACTGGGTTCTGCAGAAGGAAACTGAAATAGGTAAGTTCATATATCACTATTTTTTCAATGATCAAGTAAAAGAGAAAAAAAAACAATCAGTTGAATTTCTATCTTTGTTCTTGTTGACAACGTTGATTTCAATTTTTGAGCAGCTGAAAATATTCATGAGTTATTTCTGGAATAAACAATCACTCATAAAATGTGTAATAACATTCACTCATAAATTCAGAAAAGAATTGCTAACCGTGTTGTCTTTTTGTCTTTCTGCACTGTAATTACATTCTTGGTGGTAAGCATCTTGCTCCAGTACGTTTACCTGCAAAGACAGATTAATGAGGACATGCAAATTAACTTTGCTGAAGTAGTATGTGTATCATGATTTTTGGCATTATCTAAATGAACTTTTGCTGCAAGATCTTGAAACATATTGACCGACGAACACACACACACACACAAGCTACTTCAGTTTTCTGAATGTGCAACTTGCATTCTAATAAAGCTGATATGATACCTGAAGAAAGAAATGGTGGGGGGATTATTACTACTACCTAAGGAAATCGAGATTGAACTCCTGGGTTGCATCTATTGTTTTTTGCTGTGTTGCTTGAGACATCTGACTTGTTACAATGGTATGACAGTTTATCCATTTTTTTCTAGTTCTTCAACTTGGGGTCTCTGGGCGTCATGGCATGAAGAAATGGAAACAAAACATCTACAAAGAGGTATCAGCAGATCAGATGATCATCTTGGGATCTCTGGGCGTCTGGAAAAATAGGGTTGTCCAGAAACACTCACAATGTTTTTTGACAGGATGAAATGCAAGGAGGAGATCTACAAAGAACTCACAAGAAATCAGATCATCTGCCTCGGATCTCTGGGCGTCTGGAGGAGAACTCTTTTAGCAAGAAGAAATGCTACCACAAAATCAATAGAGGACTCAGAAAAGATCAGATCAGATCAGCTCTATTCCGCCTTCCATGGCGGCGGCTGAGCGCTGTGGGAAGAAAGGGGGAGGAAGAAGACCTAGCAGAGTTGTGTGCGTTAGGTGGGTGTTGTTTAGTGGGTTAGCTTCTTAGCGGGTCCAGGCCCATTTTAGACGTGGGCTGTCAACAGAAACAAAAAAATCTGGCCACAGGTCATCAGAAATAGAGGCTCAACATTTTATGGGCTTTTCGACTGGCCCCAATTTTGGTTCAGTAGAATCTTACTTCTGAATTAGCTGATGCATGTTTTTGCCATTTGACTGACCAAATTCTGGGGTCAGTCGATTGACAGGTAGCCGCTCCCCACGTACGCCTATCCAACGCCTCGAGCGCAGTAGTAGCATGGTGCAGTAGTAAACCGTGAACGAAGAGAATTACTATGTATTGCACACAAATAATTAATTTGGCGCCATCTATACATGTATATGGTCTGACACTCGTTAATGCACGCATCAAATTGAGATTCAATTTAAAATTTGTCCATATTCACAGCCCTGCGTTTACGGCCAGTGGTACCACCTACGTCTCCAGTACTATGTACTCCCTCTATAAGCGAAAATACAAAGGTGATGGAGTACATATAAGACGGTGTATGATTATTATTATTTTGATTTCTGGTGGTCGCTGCTCCTAGCTGCCTCTCGCGATCAATGTATGATTTCCAGGGAGACCCATGCTTGTACATGCTGATCTCGATGCCGATGAATGACTTCCAATTCAAATTGGACAGGAAAATTCAAAAGATTCCTATGAAACAGAAATAATACAGTGACTCGCCGATAGGGTTAAATTTCATTTGAGATTGACATAAGGCTTCAAAACCTGTTTTCGAAGTTCAAACTCAAACTACACATAGAAAAGTTTGAACTTTTTTAGTGAATTAAGAATCATTCAGTGAACAATATGTAAAATGCCAACTAACATTGATTTATTGTGAGGAGCGAGAAAATAGATGGCGTGCGGGAGGGAAAGAAAATACATAGCCAAACGGAGGGAGTGTTTTTTTTGCAAAATCAATGGTGGGAGTGTTAGTTGAGCAAAATAATATGTATTTCTCTCATTGGATAGTCATCATATGAACGGGGACTCTTACATCTTGCAGTAATTAACTAGCAAAGAAAACACTGTCAACCCAGCACACGGTAAAATACGTACGTGTAACAGCCACCAATGTTTTAAATCTGATAGGAGCTTACTAGTATCTCTATAGATCAAAAGCAATATCACTGTCGATTACAAGAGGAGCGGCGATTACAGAAATGGTGGAAGATGAACTAATGTTTGCTCGCGTAAGAGGAAAGGGGAATTGTGGTAGGTAGCCGCCGGGTGCCGTTGCCGTGATCCTCTGGATGCCCACGCAACTCTGTGTCTCTCCTCAAGTAGTGCTGCACTGGGCTTCAGTTGGCCCACTCTGGCCCTTGGACTCGAGCGTTGGGGCGTTTGAGTCTGTTGGGCCGCTGGGCAGCGGGTGTTGTTGTAGGGGCTACCCAGTGGGTCCCGTCTGTCGGGGTCGCTGACATCCCCCTCTCCTTGATACAAGGCTTGCCCCCAAGCCTTAGAATGCGGGAACCTTGCCATGAGACTGTCTTTGTCCTCCCAGGTGGTACCGAGGGTAGCAGAGTTGGACCACCTGACTTTCACCTGCTCACGCATGCTGTTGTTTTTTCGTCGCCAGCGTGTCTGTAGAATTGCCACTAGAACAGTGAGAGCATCAGAGCTGTGTAGTAGCTGAGTTTCGACTGACGTACCCGGAAGAAGGGCACGGCGGAGCAGTGATACGTGGAACACTGGGTGGACAGTGGCATGTGGTGCCAGCTGCGGCTTGTATGCAACTTCGTTGATCTTGTCGATGATGGTGAACGGTTCGTAATACTTGTAGGTCAACTTGTGGTTTGCTCTTAGTGCTACAGAGGACTGGATGTATGGCTGCAGCTTGATGAAGACGCTCTCGCCCACTGTGAAGGTTCGGAAAGATCGCTTCTTACCAGCTTGCTCTTTCATGATCTGTTGTGCTCTGTTCAGATGCTACTGTAGGAGAGCTTGCACGGTCTCCCTCTCGTCCAGCCATGATTGAAGGGCTGGGACAGAACAGGTGCTGTTGGTTGACATCCCCCATTGACGAGGCTCATACCCGAACATGGCTTTGAATGGAGTCATGGCTGAGTGATGTGCGTTGTTGTACCAAAATTGAGCCAGAGGTATCCAGATACTTCATCGCCTGGGGAACGCTTGAGTGAAACAGCGAAGGAAGGTCTCAACGCACTGGTTGACATGCTCCATCTGTCTGTCTGTTTGTGGGTGGTTAGCTATGCTGAGTCGGAGTTGAGTGCATGTTGTACGAAACAGTTCTTGCCAGAATTTTCTTGTGAAGACAGGGTCCCTGTCATATACGATTGCTCCAGGTAACCCGTGGATCTTGTAAATCTGGCGCATGTACAACTGAGCAACGGACGCTGATGTGTATGGGTGAGCCAATGGCAAGAAATACACGAATTTTGTGCCCTTGTCCACTATCACCAGTAAGCAATTGAATCTGCTGGACTATGGTAATCCGTCCACGAAATCCATGGAGATGAAATCCCAAGGCTATGCTGGAATAGGCAGGGAAAGCAGCAAACCTGGGGATGCTGCACGATCCAGCTTAGCCTGTTTGCAGATCTGACAGCAATAGACGTACTGCAGGATTTGCGCCTTCATCTTGGGCCACGCGAATAGCCGCCTGATGCGGTGGTAGGTAACCGGAAACCCTGAGTGCCCCCCACTAGACTGTCGTGGAAGGCGGAGACGATCTTCTACTGGATTTGCGTGCTTCTTCCCAGCCAAATTCTGCCTCGGAACCGGATAATCCCTTGCTGTAGAGAGAAATGCCCTTTGGGATCGTCACGGATTGACAGTTGTTCCATGATACGTCTCCAACGTATCTATAATTTTTGATTGTTCCATGCTATATTATATTCTGTTTTGGACATTGTTGGGCTTTATTATACACCCTTATATTATTTTTGGGACTAACCTATTAACCGGAGGCCCAGCCCAGAATTGCTGTTTTTTGCCTATTTCAGAGTTTCGCAGAAAAAGAATATCAAACAGAGTCCAAACGGAATGGAACCTTCGGGAACGTGATTTTCGAAACGAACGTGATCCAGAGGACTTGGACCCTATGTCAAGACATCAACCAGGAGGGCACGAGGTAGGGGGCGCGCCTACCCTCCTGGGCGCGCCCTCCACCCTCGTGGGCCCCCTGTTGCTCCACCGACGTACTCCTTCCTCCTATATATACCTACATACCCCCAAACTACCAGATACGGAGCCAAAAACCTATTTCCACTGCCGCAACCTTCTGTACCCGTGAGATCCCATCTTGGGGCATTTTCCGGAGCTCTGCCGGAGGGGGCATTGATCACGGAGGGCTTCTACATCAACACCATAGCCTCTCCGATGATGTGTGAGTAGTTTACCTCAGACCTTCGGGTCCATAGTTATTAGCTAGATGGCTTCTTCTCTCTTTCTGGATCTCAATACAATGTTCTCCCCCTCTCTTGTGGAGATCTATTGGATGTAATCTTCTTTTGCGGTGTGTTTGTTGAGACCGATGAATTGTGGGTTTATGATCAAGTTTATCTATGAACAATATTTGAATCTTCTCTGAATTCTTTTATGTATGATTGGTTATCTTTGCAAGTCTCTTCGAATTATCAGATTGGTTTGGCCTACTAGATTGATCTTTCTTGCAATGGGAGAAGTGCTTACCTTTGGGTTCAATCTTGCGGTGTCCTTTCCGAGTGACAATAGGGGCAGCAAGGCACGTATTGTACTGTTGCCATCGAGGATAACAAGATGGGGTTTATATCATATTGCATGAGTTTATCCCTCTACATCATGTCATCTTGCTTAAAGCGTTACTCTGTTCTTTTGAACTTAATACTCTAGATGCATGCTGGATAGTGGTCGATGTGTGGAGTAATAGTAGTAGATGCAGGCAGGAGTCGGTCTACTTGTCGCGGACGTGATGCCTATATACATGATCATACGTAGATATTCTCATAACTATGCTCAATTCTGTCAATTGCTCAACAGTAATTTGTTCACCCACTGTAATACTTATGCTCTTGAGAGAAGCCACTAGTGAAACCTATGGCACCCGGGTCTATTTTCCATCATATTAATCTTCCAACAACAAGCTATTTCCATTGCCTCTTTATTTTGCTTTCTTTACTTTGCATCTTTATCATAAAAATACCAAAAATATTATCTTATCATATCTATCAGATCTCACTCTCGTAAGTGACCATGAAGGGATTGACAACCCCTTTATTGCATTGGTTACGAGGATTTATTTGTTTGTGTAGGTGCGAGGGACTCGTGCGTGGCCTCCTACTGGATTGATACCTTGGTTCTCAAAAACTGAGGGAAATACTTACGCTACTTTGCTGCATCACCCTTCCCTCTTCAAGGGAAAACCAACGCAGTGCTCAAGAGGTAGCAAGAAGGATTTTTGGCGCCGTTGCCGGAGAGTCTACGCAAAAGTCAACATACCAAGTACCCATCACAAACCCTTATCTCCCGCATTACATTATTCGCCATTTGCCTCTCGTTTTCCTCTCCCCCACTTCACCCTTGTCGTTTTATTCGCCCTCTCTTTTTTCGTTCGCCTCTTCTTCGCTTGCTTGTCATTATGGCTAGTCCCCTTTCTTCTCCGTTGTCTCCCGAGAATGAAGTTCTTAATTTTAAGCAAAGGGAGGGAGAAGATCTAAAAGACGCTTGGTATAGAATTTTCAATGCTCAAAATAGATCTACCAGGAAGCAATCTACTTCCGTTCTTCTCCGCAATTTTTATGTAGCCGCTACTCCTTGGTATAGATATATTCTTGATACCATTACCAGAGGGAATTTCTTAGGTAGCCATACTTTTGATTCTTATAATGCTATGATAGATTTGTTTGGCTCACCACCTCTTTTGGTTAATGGAACTATGTTAACTTTGGAGCATGTAATGCAAAAGACTTGAAATTATTGAAAATAAGGTTGCTACCATAGAGTTAATTGAAAATTTGGATAATAAGATCCACAACCAAATTACCCAATATGGATCTAAAGTAGGAGTAACTTTGAAAAATATTAAGGAGAAGGAACCCATAGTTAATGAAAGAATAAATCAGGATTCCACTAGAATCGATAAACTTGAGGGTATCATTACCAACTTGGGGACCGCTTTTTCTTCCGTAAAGAATACTCCAAGTTCCCCAACTAAAATTGCCAAGCTTATGTATGTTCCTAAAAATAAGGGTGAATCATCTAGTAAGGAAACTGCGGATCTCAAATCTATAAGTATTCATCCCAATCTTTTGCTATTATTAAGGAACCTTTAGTTACAAATGAATTTTTCAATCTTGTTCCTAAAAGTTTGATAATCAATAAAAAGAAAGAAATTCCTAAGGATAATAGATGCCTCATTGAAGAATTGCCTACCAAAGATGGCAATACCTAGATCTATCCTTGCTTTTATGCCTAGCTAGGGGCGTTAAACGATAGCGCTTGTTGGGAGGCAACCCAATTTTATTTTTAATTTTTTTCTTTTTGCTTCTGTTTAGGAATAAATATTTGTTCTAGCCTCTGGTTAGACTTGTTTTTATGTTTTAATTAGTGTGTGTGCCAAGTTAAACCTATAGGATCTTCTTGGATGATAGTTATTTGATCTTGCAGAAAATTCCAGAAACTTTCTGTTCACGAAAATAATTGTTAAAAATCACCACAACATATAAAATATTGATTCCAATTGCTGCTGATCAATAAAAAAACATTTCTAGGTCGTCCTATTTTGTCTGAATTTTTGGAGTTCCAGAAGTTTGTGTTAGTTACAGATTACTACAGATTGTTCTGTTTTTGACAGATTCTGTTTTTCGTGTGTTGTTTGCTTATTTTGATGAATCTATGGCTAGTAAAATAGTTTATAAACCATAGAGAAGTTGGAATATAGTAGGTTTAACACCAATATAAATAAATAATGAGTTCATTACAGTACCTTGAAGTGGTCTTTTGTTTTCTTTCGCTAACGGGGCTCACGAGATTTTCTGTTGAGTTTTGTGTTGTGAAGTTTTCAAGTTTTGGCTGAAAGATTTGATGGATTATGGAACAAGGAGTGGCAAGAGCCTAAGGTTGGGGATGCCCACGGCACCCCCAAGATAATCTAAGGACACCTAAAAGCCAAAGCTTGGGGATGCCCTGGAAGGCATCCCCTCTTTCGTCTACTTCCATTGGTAACTTTACTTGGAGCTATATTTTTATTCACCACATGATATGTGTTTTGCTTGGAGCGTCTTGTATGATTTGATTCTTTGCTTTTTAGTTCACCACAATCATATTTTCTGTACACACCTTTTGAGAGAGACACACATGATTCGGAAATTATGTGAATACTCTTTGTGCTTCACTTATATCTTTTGAGTTATATAGTTTTGCTCTAGTACTTCACTCTTATATCTTTTAGAGCATGGTGGTGGTTTTGTTTTATAGAAACTATTATTCTCTCATGCTTCACTTAGATTATTTTGAGAGTCTTAAACAGCATGGTAATTTGCTTAATCCTAATATGCTAGGTATTCAAGAATAGTACAAACTTTCTTATGAGTGTATTGAATACTAAGAGAAGTTTGATGCTTGATGATTGTTTTGAGACATGGAGGTAGTGATATCATAGTTGTGCTAGTTGAGTAGTTGTGAATTTGAGAAATACTTGTGTTGAAGTTTGCAAGTCCCGTAGCATGCACGTATGGTAAACCTTATGTAACAAATTTGAAACATGAGGTGTTCTTTGAGTGTCCTCCTTATGAGTGGCGGTCGGGGACGAGCGATGTTCTTTTCCTACCAATCTATCCCCCTAGGAGCATGCGTGTAGTGCTTGGTTTTTTATGACTTTTAGATTTTTGCAATAAGCATATGAGTTCTTTATGACTAATGTTGAGTCCATGGATTATACACACTCTCACCTTTCCATCATTGCTAGCCTCTTCGGTACCGTGCATTGCCCTTTCTCACATTGAGAGGTGGTGCAAACTTCGCCGGTGCATCCAAACCCCGTGATATGATACGCTCTTTCACACATAAACCTCCTTATATCTTCCTCAAAACAGCCACCATACCTACCTATTATGGCATTTCCATAGCCATTCCGAGATATATTGCCATGCAACTATCCACCGTTCCGTTTATCATGACACGTTCATCATTGTCATATTGCTTTGCAAGATCATGTAGTTGACATAGTATTTGTGGCAAAGCCACCATTTATAATTATTTCATACATGTCACTCTTGGTTCATTGCATATCCCGGTACACCGCCGGAGGCATTCATATAGATTCATACTTTGTTCTAGTATCGAGTTGTAATCATTGAGTTGTAAATAAATAGAAGTGTGATGATCATCATTTTCTAGAGCATTGTCCCAAGTGAGGAAAAATAAAATAAAAAAGGTGAAAGGCCATAAAAAAGGAAGGCCCAAAAAAAATATGAGAGAAAAAGAGAGAAGGGACAATGTTACTATCCTTTTTACCACACTTGTGCTTCAAAGTAGCACCATAATCTTCATGATAGAGAGTCTCTTGTTTTGTCACTTTCATATACTAGTGGGATTTTTGCATTATAGAACTTGGCTTGTATATTCCAACAATGGGCTTCCGCAAATGCCCTAGGTCTTCGTGAGCAAGCAAGTTGGATGCACACCCACTTAGTTTCTTTTGTTGAGCTTTCATATATTTTTAGCTCTAGTGCATCCGTTGCATGGCAATCCCTACTCCTTGCATTAACATCAATCGATGGGCATCTCCATAACTCATTGATGCGAGACTTTCTCCCTTTTTGTCTTCTCTACATAACCCCCATCATTATATTCTATTCCACCCGTAGTGTTATATCCATGGCTCACACTCATGTACTGCGTGAAAGTTGAAAAAGTTTGAGATTACTAAAGTATGAAACAATTGCTTGGCTTGTCATCGGGGTTGTGCATGATGCGGGCATTCTTGTGTGATGAAAATGGAGCATGACTAAACTATATGATTTTGTAGGGATGAACTTTCTTTGGCCATGTTATTTTGAGAGGACATAATTGCTTAGTTAGTATGCTTGAAGTATTATTATTTTTATGTCAATATTGAACTTTTATCTTGAATCTTTCGGATCTGAATATTCATACCACAATTAAGAAGAATTACATTGAAATTATGCCAAGTAGCATTCCACATCAAAATTTCTGTTTTTATCATTTACCTACTCGAGGACGAGCAGAAATTAAGCTTGGGGATGCTTGATACGTCTCCAACGTATCTATAATTTTTGATTGTTCCATGCTATATTATATTCTGTTTTGGACATTGTTGGGCTTTATTATACACTCTTATATTATTTTTGGGACTAACCTATTAACCGGAGGCCCAGCCCAGAATTGATGTTTTTTGCCTATTTCAGAGTTTCGCAGAAAAAGAATATCAAACGGAGTCCAAACGGAATGAAACCTTCGGGAACGTGATTTTCGGAACGAACGTGATCCAGAGGACTTGGACACTACGTCAAGACATCAAGCAGGAGGGCACGAGGTAGGGGGGCGTGCCTACCCCCCTGGGCGCGCCCTCCACCCTCGTGGGCCCCCTGTTGCTCCACCGACGTACTCCTTCCTCCTATATATACCTACGTACCCCCAAACTACCAGGTACGGAGCCAAAAACCTAATTCCACCACCGCAACCTTCTGTACCCGTGAGATCCCATCTTGGGGCCTTTTCCGGAGCTCCGCCGGAGGGGGCATCGATCACGGAGGGCTTCTACATCAACACCATAGCCTCTCCGATGATGTGTGAGTAGTTTACCTCAGACCTTCGGGTCCATAGTTATTAGCTAGATGGCTTCTTCTCTCACTTTGGATCTCAATACAATGTTCTCCCCCTCTCTTGTGGAGATCTATTTGATGTAATCTTCTTTTGCGGTGTGTTTGTGGAGACCGATGAATTGTGGGTTTATGATCAAGTTTATCTATGAACAATATTTGAATCTTCTCTGAATTGTTTTATGTATGATTGGTTATCTTTGCAAGTCTCTTCGAATTATCAGTTTGGTTTGGCCTACTAGATTGATCTTTCTTGCAATGGGGGAAGTGCTTAGCTTCGGGTTCAATCTTGCGGTGTCCTTTCCCAGTAACAGTAGGGGCAGCAAGGCACGTATTGTATTGTTGCCATCGAGGATAACAAGATGGGGTTTATATCATATTGCATGAGCTTATCCCTCTACATCATGTCATCTTGCTTAAAGCATTACTCTGTTCTTTTGAACTTAATACTCTAGATGCATGCTGGATAGCGGTCGATGTGTGAAGTAATAGTAGTAGATGCAGACAGGAGTCAGTCTACTTGTCGCGGACGTGATGCCTATATACATGATCATACCTAGATATTCTCATAACTATGCTCAATTCTGTCAATTGCTCAACAGTAATTTGTTCACCCACCGTAATACTTATGCTCTTGAGAGAAGCCACTAGTGAAACCTATGGCCCCCGGGTCTATTTTCCATCATATTAATCTTCCAACAACAAGCTATTTCCATTGCCTTTTTATTTTGCTTTCTTTACTTTGCATCTTTATCATAAAAATACCAAAAATATTATCTTATCATATCTTTCAGATCTCACTCTCGTAAGTGACCGTGAAGGGATTGACAACCCCTTTATTGCGTTGGTTGCGAGGATTTATTTGTTTGTGTAGGTGCGAGGGACTCGTGTGTGGCCTCCTACTGGATTGATACCTTGGTTCTCAAAAACTGAGGGAAATACTTACACTACTTTGCTGCATCACCCTTTTCTCTTCAAGGGAAAACCAACGCAGTGCTCAAGAGGTAGCATTCCAGCAGTCGCGAAGCATGGTTGTTGCTGTTATAGCTGTTGGCGACGTCCTCTATCCAGGCTGGTCGATAGGACGATGTGACAAACAGGGTGTTTGTAGTCTTGGCTCTGGACTGTGCATCTGCACCAGTGTTCTCAGTCCCTTTCTTGTAACGGATGCATATCTCAATCCCAGTAGTTTGGTGAAAGCTTTCTGTTGCCATGGGGTGGTTAAGCGTTGTTCTTCCGAGTGAGTCAAACTTTTCTTGTCGCAGATATGGTCGCCACTGATCCACCGCAACAATGATTGCCAAGTATTCTTTCTCATAGGTGGACAGGCCCTGATAGTGTGCACTGACGCTTTGCTCATGAAAGCTATCGGGCGCCCTTGTTGTTGCAGAATGGCACCTATGCCACGATCGCTAGCATCCTTCTCAATTGTGAAGTGTTGCTTGAAATTGGGTAATGCCAGAACAGGAGCTGAGATCAACTACTGCTTTAGAACTTGAAAGGCAGTCTCGGTTGTGTCTGGCCAGAGAAAGGGTGTCCCCTTCTTGAGAAGGTTGAATAGTGGCCGGGCAATGACCCCGAAGTTTCTGACAAACCTGGCTCTGATACCAGATGTTAGCGTCCAACTTGGTCTAGCCCACACTCTACTTACGTTCTACACGTTTATGCGCACATGGGCCAACATTCAGCAGAGAGCCCACTCCATCCCAAAAGCCCGGACTGAAAGGAGGAGGGATACTCTCCCTTATAAGTTGGTCATGGCCTCCTCCCATAAGTGAGGTGGGACTAAACCAAGCCAGCCTCCACCGGTGGACAGCGGCCCTAACATCCCATCCCCCGGAGAATCCCCTCAGGAAGGCATGGCGATGCTGCCTCTGATACCAGATGATAGGAGCTTACTAGTATCTCTATAGATCAAAGGCAATATCACTATCGATTACAAGAGGAGCAGCAATTACAGAAATGGTGGAAGATTAACTAGGGTTCGCTCGCGTAAGAGGAAAGGGGAATTGTCACTAGTAGAAAAAGGGTCAAATGTGAAGCACATTAGTGCCGGCTTGATTTTGAGCCGGCACTAATGTGTCCATTAGTGCCGGTTCCAACGGCTAGCCGGCCGCTCTCATTAGTACCGGTTCGTGGAGAACCTTTAGCACTGGCTCGTGCCACGAATCGGTACTAAAGTGAGTGGTGGCAGGATGTTGTCAGTCTGGGGCCCCTCCAGCACCTTTAGTACCGGTTTGTGTCACAAACCGGTACTAAAGGTCGTCCTACATAAACCCTTCGTCCACCCGAGCTCGCTCTATTCTTCCCCTTTCCCCTCTCCTCTCTGTTCTTCCCCTCTTCCTCTCGAGCTCATCCCACATTTTGCCCAAAATTTGTCAAGATTTGAAGGCCCCCATCCATTCAAATGATCACAAAGGTTAGCAACTTTGTCCTTTCATCTCTCATTGCTAGATTAGCTCTTGCAATGCTTTATATAGTGATTAATTTGGGAGGAATTATATGTGCTAGTATTTGATTTATATGCAATTTGAGGTCAAAAATAACACTTAGTTTGCATATGTAGGTGTGGTTCACTTAGTGCCTTCTAAATCTCCGTTGTAACCACTGTCGATCGCCCGCACCGTCCCGCCGCCGGCACCACCTTGTGGTGAGTCTCTTGGTCATGAATGTTTTATATAAAAAATTGATGTTTCTGTGATTTGGATATATAGTTACTCGTATAATTATCTTACCCATACGTTGTTTGTTATACATACTGCCATGGTTTTGATATCCGTCCCCGTCGGCCCTCGTCCTTGTTATGATTCGGATGTGGTATATTCTCTTATAAAACTAGTTGTTGCATTTCGTGTTTATGACAAATTATGCCCATCAAGTTGACATAGATATTTTTATCTAGGAGGTTTGTGAACCGGAAATTCCAACCGACCCTATTGTCGAGAGGTTAAATTTAGTTGAAAGAGAAAACGAGTATTTGAAATGAAAATTGAAAAGAATTGAGGAGGAGAAGATGGAATTGGAGTTGCATGTTGCCGATGTCGTCGATGATCACAAGATCAAGATGGAGAAAATGCGCTTGAAGATTAGAAAGATTAGAAAATATGCCATTGATAGTGAGGCTTGGTATCATTATGCTGTTGGATCAATTGTTACCTTAGTTGCGATCTTGATCGCATTAGTTGTTGCATTTAAATGCTTTAGTTAGAGAGTTATTTGTTTGTTGCATTTAAGTGTTGTATGAACTTTATGTATGAACTTGTATTAATTTGGTCTTTTCGGTGTTGTGTAATGAGGATGAGCCAACAATGGATGTACGATAACCGATGCTCTCCCGAGTTCATTAATGGCATGCAAACTTTTCTACTTGCGGGTGAGGCAAACAAGTGGGCGGATGGTTTTATGCCTTGTCCATGTGCTGGCTGTAAGAATGATCCCAATTACTCTAAGTCAAGAACCATTCACGTGCACCTGTTTGAGTCCGGTTTCATGCCCCACTATAATGTTTGGACCAAGCACGGAGAAAGAGGGGTTATGATGGAAGACAATGAAGAAGAAGAGGACGACGACAACTATCCTGGCCATGGGTTCCCTGAATACGATGATACAACAATGGGGGAAGAAGCTGAGCCGGCAATGCGGGAAGAAGCTGAAGAAGAGGCATCAGATGAGCCCGCTGATGATCTAGGTTGGGCCATTGCCGATGCAAAGAGAAACTGCGCAAGTGATTTGGAGAAGAAGAAGTTGTAGCGCATGTTAGAGGATCACAAGAAATTGTTGTACCCAAATTGCGAGGCTGACAAGAAAAGGTTGGGCACCACACTGGAATTGCTGCAATGAAAGGCAGAGAATGGTGTATCTGACAAGGGATTTGGAAAGTTGCTGGTAATGATAAAGAATATGCTTCCAAAGGACAACGAATTGCCCGAGAGTATGTACGAAGCAAAGAAGGCTGTCTGCCCTCTAGGGTTAGAGGTGCAGAAGATACATGCATGCCCTAATGACTGCATCCTCTACCGCTGTGAGTACGAGGATTTGAACGCTTGCCCGGTATGCGGTGCATTGCGCTATAAGATCAGCCGCGATGACCCTAGTGATGTCGAGGGCGAGCGCCCAGGAAGAAGATTCCTGCCAAGGTGATGTGGTATGCTCCTATAATATCATGGTTGAAACGTTTGTTCCAAAACAAAGAGCATGCCAAGGCGATGCGATGGCACAGAGAAGACCGTAAGAAAGACGGAAAGTTGAGAGTACCCGCTGATGGGTCGCAGTAGAGAAAAATCGAGAGAAAGTACGGGAAGGAGTTTGCGGATGACGCAAGGAACGTATGGTTTGGTCTAAGCGCATTTGGCATTAATCCTTTTGGGGAGCAGAGCAGCAACCATAGGACCTGGCATGTGACTCTATGTTTGTATAACCTTCCTCCTTGGTTGTGCATGAAACGGAAGTTCATTATGATGCCAGTGCTCATCCAAGGACCTAAGCAACCCGGCAACGACATTGATGTGTACCTAAGGCCATTAGTTGAAGAACTCTTACAGCTGTGGAATGAAACAGGTGTACGTCCGTGGGATGAGCACCGACAGGAAGAATTTGACCTAAAGGCGTTGCTGTTCATGACCATCAATGATTGGCCTGCTCTCAGTAACCTTTCAGGACAGACAAACAAGGGATACCGCGCATGCACGCACTGTTTGGATGATACCGACAGTATATATTTGGACAATTGTAAGAAGAATGTGTACCTGGGACATCGTCGATTTCTTCCGAGCAGGCATCCCGTAAGAAAGAAAGGCAAGCATTTCAAAGGTGAGGCGGATCACCGGACGAAGCCTCGCCACCGTACTGGTGCTGATGTACAGGATATGGTAAAGTATTTGAAGGTAGTCTTTGGAAAGGGTCCAAGCGGACAACCTGTTTTGAATGACGCTGGCGGACACGCACCCATGTGGAAGAAGAAATCTATATTTTGGGACCTGCCCTATTGGAAAGACCTAGAGATCCGCTCCGCAATCGACGTGATGCACGTGACGAAGAATCTTTGCGTGACCCTGCTTGGCTTCTTGGGTGTGTATGGGAAGACAAAAGATACACCTGAGGCACGGGAGGACCAGCAACGTATGCACGGAAAAGACGGCATACATCAGGGTCATGCCAGCTACGCTCTTACCAAAGAAGGGAAGGAAATCTTCTTTGAATGCCTGCTCAGTATTAAGGTACCGTCTGGCTTCTCGTCGAATATAAAGGGAATAATAAACATGGCAGAGAAAAAGTTCCAGAACCTAAAGTCTCATGACTGCCACGTGATTATGACGCAACTGCTTCCGGTTGCATTGAGGGGGCTTCTACCGGATAACATTCGATTAGCCATTGTGAAGCTATGTGCATTCCTCAATGCAATCTCTCAGAAGGTAATCGATCCAGAAATCATACCAAGGTTAGAGAATGATTTGGTGCAATGTCTTGTCAGTTTCGAGTTGGTGTTCCCACCATCCTTCTTCAACATCATGACGCACGTCCTAGTTCACCTATGCGAAGAGATAACATTTTGGGTCCTGTATTTCTACACAATATGTTCCCCTTTGAGAGGTTCATGGGAGTCTTAAAGAAATATGTTCATAACCGTGCTAGGCCAGAAGGAAGCATCTCCAAGGGCCATCACAATGAGGAGGTCATTGAGTTTTGTATTGACTTTATTCCTGACCTTAAGCCGATTGGTGTTCCTAAATCGCGGCATAAGGGCAGACTTCATGGAAAAGGCACGCTAGGAGGGAATCAACTAATATGTATGGAAGAACATTCTCTCACTGAAGCACACTACACAGTTCTACAGAATTCCGCCTTGGTGGCTCCGTATATGGACGAACACAAGAATTTTCTACGCTCCAAACACCCGGAGCGGTCTGATGACTAGATTACACGTGAACAAACCAGGAGTTTCGCCGGCTGGTTGCAGACACGTACCATGCATGACGCCTCTATTGAAGATGACTTGTACTCGCTGTCCCAGTTACCATCTTCGAATATAATGACTTTCAGAGGGTACGAGATAAATGGTAATACATTTTACACGATCGCCCAAGATAAGAAGAGCACCAACCAAAACAGTGGTGTCCGCTTTGATGCAACAACCAAGACGGGAAAGGAAACATATAATGGTTACATAGAGGACATATGGGAACTTTACTATGGGCGTGGTTTGAAGGTCCCTTTGTTTCGGTGCAAATGGGTCAATATGACACGAGGCGGGGTAACGGAAGACCTGCAGTACAGAATGACAACAGTGGATCTCAACAATCTTGCGTATGCAGATGAACCATTCGTCCTAGCCAATGATGTGGCACAGGTTTTCTATGTGAAGGACATGTCTACCAAGCCGAGAAAAAGAAAAGATAAGGAAGCGAATGCATCATACGATGAGCCAAAGCGCCACATAGTTCTTTCTGGGAAGAGAAACATCGTGGGAGTGGATGACAAGACACACATGTCAGAAGATTATGAAAAGTTTGATGAAATTGCTCCATTCACAGTGAATATTGACCCGAGCATCTAGTTAAATGATGAAGATTTTCCATGGCTACGGCGCAAAGGGACACACGCGAAGAAAAAGTTTCACACCCAAAGATCTGGGATGTGATCGGCTTCACTATCATCACTTTCTTCTGTGTTTCACACCCAGGAGGGAATCTCTGTAATAGTTAGGGTAGTTATGTGTTTTGGCATTTGAAACGCGAAGAATTTTTATGTGCAAACAAATTATTTCATGCATTTACTGATTTTTTCAGCTAAATGACCCTGAAATTGAAAAGCATTTCAAATGAACTCCGAAAAGGTTGAAAGTTGGCATGGTATCATAATTTCACCCGCATAGCATGTGCAAAAAAGTAGAGAGGGTTACCGCAAAAATTGGATGCACTTCGTGTACAAAATGGACAATCTCTTTCGAAGTATCAGGGTTTCGGACGAAAACTCATCTGTTACAAAGGCATTTCATTTTTTAAATAACCTAAGAATTATCAAATTGAATATAGTGATAAAACACACTAATATTAAACATAAGAAAAAAGAATCACTAAAAAATCTATTTTCAAAGTTAAGTTATTCACAAACTAGTGATTCACACAAATTTCAAATAATTCAAAATTTAAACTATTCAAATTTGAAAACTACCAGCACTAACAGAAAGTTTGTAATTTTTTGTACGTAAAGCAAAAATATTCACAAAGAAACTCTAAATACAGCAAAAAACAACTCAAAAATAAATAAAACAAAAATAAATAAAGCAAAAAAAAGAAAAAAAAAAGCCCGCCTACTGGGCCAGAGTGGCCTGCATACGACTAGAAACCGAACGTGTTGTTGGGACAGGATGCAGGCCCGCAAAGGCCCAGTAGGCCCACAGGGCAGCACAGAACAGGTAGGCCCAGTAGGCCTGCTTTGGAGAGGAGCTCGAGAGAGCTACCGCACTGGGGCTTATAAACCAGTGCGGACGCCCCTCGGCTACCGAGGTGGGACTAAACTTGCTGCACCGCACCTGCGCCAGCGCACCCCTTTAGTACCGGGTCGTGGCTCCAACCGGTACTAAAGGGTGGGTCTTTAGTACCGGTTGGTGCCACCAATCGGTACCAAAGGGGTGCGCTTCCCGCTGCTTGGCCTGACCAAAACAGACCTTTAGTACCTGTTGGTGGCTCCAACCAGTACTAAAGGGGGGTTCTATATAAGAAAACACTTCAAAATTTCATCAGTTTCTCATCTCTCCCTCTGCTTCTTCTCCTCTGCCCCGTCGCCGCCACCCCTCGTCGCCACCCCCGTCGCCCCTCGTCGCCGCCCCCGTCGCCGTCCGTCGCCGCCCCCGTCGCCGTCCCCGTCGCCGTCCGTCGCCGTCGCCGCCCCGGCCGCGTCCCCGTCCCCGTCGTCCCCGTCGCCGCGCCCCGCCCCGTCGTCCTGGGCGTCGTCCCCCCCCGGCCCGTCCCCGTCCCCGTCGTCGCCGCCCCGTCCCCATCGATCCCCGTCGTCACCGCCCGTCGCCATCCCCGTCGCCGCCCCCCGTCGCCTCGCCTCGCCGCCGGTGAGCTCCTGCCCGCCGCCATGTCCACACACACACACACACACACACACACATTGTTTTCTTAGTTTTTTAGTTATAAATTTTAGTTATAGAAATTTTTCTGTTTTTTAGTTATAGAAATGTTAGAAGTTTTTCTGTTTTTTAGTTATAGAAATATTAGAAATGTTATAAATTTTTCTGTTTTTTAGTTATAGAAATATTTAAAGAAATGTTAGCAATTTTTCTGTTTTTTAGTTATAGAAATATTAGAAATGTTATTGAAATGTTAGAAATTTTAGAATTAGTTTTACCTAGATGAATTAGATTAATGTCAAATTGTTAGACAATGATCGATGTTATAATGTTAGTTATAGAAAAATTTAGAATTTGCATATAGAATTTTAGTTATCACAATCCAATCATTTAAAAATGTTACTTTTTGCGGGCATATAGTATTTGTTCTCGACGATGCCCGGCCCCCATCCTCGCCGTCGACCCGTTCGCAACGACGTCCGGCTGACCCATGTCCGGGACTGGGCTCCGCCGGGCTGGCACTAGGAGGTGCTACCTGGAGGGGCGCGCCGCTTGGTGAGGAACCCGGCCTCGGGTCCCTTCGTCGACCCTCATCTCCTTTGGTGGCGTTCGCGTGGGCCACATTCGGTGCAGAGGGAGCCGGCCCCGCCGGAGGTGGTGCATCGCCGTGTCAGGGAGGAGGACGAGCACGTCCATCGCTACATGGTTGCTATGGACGTCAGGTTCTCCAATACCTGGCAGGTTCTTTGGGCAGATGACCGGAGATATGATCCTGTGATGGTTCCGTCTCTTTGGGTGTCCACCGCCCGCGCCCCAGGAACCGCGAGTGGCCTAGATTCTTCTGTAGTATTCGATCTTTATTAGCTACCTAGCCAGTGATGTACTTGATATATAATATTCGAGACGATGTATTCGAGATTATATATATTATTAGAGACGATGTACTCAAGATTATATATTATTCGAGATGATGTATTCGAGATTATATATTATTCGAGACGATGTATTCGAGATTATATATTATTCGAGACGATGCATATTATGTACTATATGATTCAGTTTTTCCTTATTGATTGCATCCATGCATTGTAATTTAAATACTAAATTGTTTTATATTTCTTCTGTATTAGTTAAATAAAAGCTATGGCGGACAATACCGGCAGAGAGGGAGAAGAGGCCCTGTTCGAGATCATACGCAGCCCTAACAGGCCAGCGTTGGGGAACGTAGTAATTTCAAAAAAATTCCTACGCACACGCAAGATCATGGTGATGCATAGCAACGAGAGGGGAGAGTGTTGTCCACGTACCCTCGTAGACCGAAAGCGGAAGCGTTATCACAACGCGGTTGATGTAGTCGTACGTCTTCACGATCCGACCGATCAAGTACCGAACGCATGACACCTCCGAGTTCAGCACACGTTCAGCTCGATGACGTCCCTCGAACTCCGATCCAGCCGAGTGTTGAGGGAGAGTCTCGTCAGCACGACGGCGTGGTGACGATGATGATGTTCTACCGACGCAGGGCTTCGCCTAAGCTCTGCAACGATATTATCGAGGTGTAGTATGGTGGAGGGGGGCACCGCACACGGCTAAAATATCATATATCAATTATGTGTCCATGGGGTGCCCCCCTGCCCCCGTATATAAAGGAGCAAGGAGGAGGCTGCCGGCCTAGGGAGGAGAGGCGCGCCAGGATGGGGAGTCCTACTCCCACCGGGAGTAGGACTCCTCCTTTCCTTGTTGGAATAGGAGAAGGGAAGGGAGAAGGAGAAAGAAGGAAGGGGGCGCCCCCCTTCCCTAGTCCAATTCGGACTAGTCCATGGGGAGGGGTGCGGCCACCCTTTGGGGTCTTTCTCTCCTTTCCCGTATGGCCCATTAAGGCCCAATACGAATTCTCGTAACTCTCCGGTACTCCGAAAAATACCCGAATCACTCAGAACCTTCCCGAAGTCCGAATATAGTCGTCCAATATATCGATCTTTACGTCTCGGCCATTTCGAGACTCCTCGTCATGTCCCCGATCTCATCCGGGACTCCGAACTCCTTAGGTACATCAACATACATAAACTCATAATAAAACTGTCATCGTAACGTTAAGCGTGCGGACCCTACGGGTTCGAGAACTATGTAGACATGACCGAGACACCTCTCCGGTCAATAACCAATAGCGGAACCTGGATGCTCATATTGGTTCCCACATATTCTACGAAGATCTTTATCGGTCAGACCGCATAACAACATACGTTGTTCCCTTTGTCATCGGTATGTTACTTGCCCGAGATTCGATCGTCGGTATCTCGATACCTAGTTCAATCTCGTTACCGGCAAGTCTCTTTACTCGTTCCGTAATACATCATCCCGCAACTAACTCATTAGTCACAATGCTTGCAAGGCTTATAGTGATGTGCATTACCGAGTGGGCCCAGAGATACCTCTCCGACAATCGGAGTGACAAATCCTAATCTCGAAATACGCCAACCCAACAAGTACCTTTGGAGACACCTGTAGAGCACCTTTATAATCACCCAGTTACGTTGTGACGTTTGGTAGCACACAAAGTGTTCCTCCGGTAAACGGGAGTTGCATAATCTCATAGTTATAGGAACATGTATAAGTCATGAAGAAAGCAATAGCAACATACTAAACGATCGAGTGCTAGGCTAACGGAATGGGTCAAGTCAATCACGTCATTCTCCTAATGAGGTGATCCCGTTAATCAAATGACAACTCATGTCTATGGCTAGGAAACATAACCATCTTTGATTAGCGAGCTAGTCAAGTAGAGGCATACTAGTGACACTCTGTTTGTCTATGTATTCACACATGTATTATGTTTCCGGTTAATACAATTCTAGCATGAATAATAAACATTTATCATGATATAAGGAAATAAATAATACTTTATTATTGCCTCTAGGGCATATTTCCTTCAGCCAGATGATCTGGATGAAGTAGATGACGGCTCCCAATATCTGAACAATACCGGGGAGGGTGATGATAAGATATTCGATCTCGACGACCGAGCTGATGAAGTCATGAACTATGATTATGATTATGATGACGCAGACAATGATTATGATGACGAATACAATGTTGATCTTGAAATAACAAAGACTACCGGCGAGGTATATTTATATAAGAAGTCATCTAGTGATCATCACATGTTTTTTTTTATTTGAAGATATATTAACGAATCGATCTTTCTTCTTTCAGCCCTCCGGATCGAGAAAATCTGCTTCTACAGACATCAGGAAAAAGCGAGGCCCGGGCAAAAAGTTGAAGGAGGGTGTAAAGTACAACATCGATTCCATCAAAGCTAGTGGCGAACCCCTCACGCCTAAGAACATTGCGAACAAGTTCGTTCGTCAGTGCGGAGTTCTTGTGAAGGACCAACTCCCGATCTCCATTCAAGAATGGAAAGAGCCAAAAACTAAATGTCCAGATGTTACTTGGGTCGACGACAGAGCAAAAGAAAAGCTTTGGGAATCTCTGATGGAACATTTCACCCTACCAGATTATTTCACTAATGCAGATGTGCAGAAAGTCAAGGACGCTGCTCTTAAGAAGATGGCAATTGCATTCAACACCCACAAGAAAACTGTATGGGCCAACTACATCGATGCAGAAAGGAAGACTCCAGAATTCAAGGGAACACCGGAGAAGCAAAGAGAACACTGGCCCGCTCTCGTGAAATTCAAGGAATCAGAATTATCTAAGGAAAGGTCGAGAAAAAACAAGGCCAATGCCGCAAAAAAGACGCAGTTCCATAGGCTGGGGCCAGGTGGCTACGCGGTGGCAATGCCTAAGTGGGATAAGTCTGAGCAAGAGATGGAGGATGCAGGGGTCACTTCGGTTACTAGGAGTTGGCCCCCCAGGTGCAGAACTTGGTTCTATGCGCATGGGGGGCGTTGGACCCGAAGACAGGCCTGGTTTCGAGGAAGGCAAGTCTAAAAGGAGCCGAACAAAAGTTACTTGACGCAATAGAAGATGCTCGAAAGGGGGTGTTCATGCCCAACAGAGAGAACGACGAGCTTACGCGCGCCCTGGGAAATCCTGAACACCCGGGAAGAACACGAGGCAAGGGCGTTATTCCCTGGTATGAGGGCTTTTCGGAATGGAACGACGACTACAGGTGTCGTGCAAGAAAGAAGATGGAGGAGGAGAAGAAGAGGAAGCTGGAGGAGGAGCAGAGGAAGCAGGACGTAGAACGCCTTCAAGGCCTAGAAGCAAGGCACGCGGACTTGGCACTCAAATTCCAGCGGCAGTAGCAGCAGATCGACTCACTTAGCCAGGAAAGGGGATCTCAGCAGCGGCAGCAGCTAGCGGATGATCGTCCAGCATTGGATAGCACCGTCCCATCCATGCCGAGAAGTAGCATTGGTTCCGCCCTGGGCGACGCACTGCTAGATATATACCCTGTGGATGACATCATAGAGAACACTAACTGTGAGCTACACTTCAAAATGAAGAACATATCCATGAAGGTGGCGGACGCCGTTGCTTTTACAAATCCCCCCGAAGCAACCTTCCATTGCAACGCGATTCCAACGGGCTATGCTCGTGTCTTGGTTGCTGAGGTGGTGGACCAATATTCGGGGCTAGAGCTTGACATTCCTGGAGGTGACGACGAGCACACACTGGGAGAGGCCATACATCATGTCATCCTATGGAGAAAGGATTGCATCATCTTTCGAAGGCCACCGACACCGCGTCAGCCGACTCCTCCTCGAAGTCCGCCACCGAGTCAGCAGACTCCCGCTCCTCCAAGTCCACGAACGCGTGAGCCGACTCCTCCTCAAAGTCCGTCACCGTGTCAGCAGACTCCCGCTCCTCCAAGTCCACGAATGCGTGAGCCGACTCCTCCTCGAAGTCCGCCACCGTGTCAGCAGACTCCCGCTCCTCCAAGTCCACGAACGCGTGAGCCGACTCCTCCTCGAAGTCCGCCACCGTGTCAGCAGACTCCCGCTCCTCCAAGTCCACCAGTGCGTGAGCAAACTCCTTCTCCAACTCAGCGACGTCAGTCGTCTCCGCCGCCTCAACAATCGCAGAAGAGACACGCCGCAGCTATGGTGCGTAGCGGTACGAGTCGAGGTAGTACAGGAGGTACAGGCGGAGACAAGCGATATAAATATGGTCCAAGCCTCGCTCCTCTTCCTCAGAGGCCTTACGACATGACCGAGGAGCAAAACGAAGCCATAGTGCGGGCCCAAGTGGACGCCATTTTGGACCGAAACCGGCACCGCCGCCAAGGAAGAAAGTGCCTGAGAAAGTTATTGACCACTTTATTCATATGGCAAGAAAACTAGCTCCCAAGCTTGTTGACTCAGACTATGAGCGCCAAATCAGGAAGGCACATCGAGCAAGACTACAGAAAGAAGCGAGCTCGAGCTCGAGCCAACAAGCAGCTGTCAAAAAATGCGGGAAAACCATTCCCCGGCTAGGAGAACAGGCGGCGCAATCGATCCCCCCGCTTGTTGTGCCAACAACACATGAGAGTATGCGCGCCCTATATATATGTGGGCAAACCGTTAACGTTCCCCAGCTGGGCAATGTGGTAATAACCGAGGAGCATATAATGCAGGCTGAAGTGCTCAAGGTCACTGTTGGACAACTCCTCGATATCGAGTCAATGTCTTCACTTAGAGAGGAGGAAATAAAACGGAAATATGTCCGGGGCCAACCTTTGGTCGAGCCAGACGAGGTCAAGAACCTCCCAACGAGAATGTATGAATTGCATCAGTGGTACATGAACATTACCAAGATTTCCAATCGAGAGTCCCTCATGGTGAATGTCAAGGAGGAGCATTACTTCCATGAGAAAGCTGTGTCCATTGAGTATTCAGAACTATTTCAGTTATTCAATCAAGACGCACTCGACAAATCTATCGTCAGTTGCTATTGTCTGTAAGTGATTTCTTTCTGTAATTTAAGTCTCAAGCTAGCTGTACTGATCATTTTGATCAATCATTACCTGTAATTATCCTCACTATATTCTTTTCTGTGGTATTATGCAGGATGAAGATGTATGAAATGAAAAAATCTGGACGCTATGGCATTGGGTTCATTGACCCAAATACCGTTAATGAACACACATGGAAAATTCCAAGTTGTCGAGCAAGTTTAGAGGAAAGCATGCTAAAGTTCTTGAAGCGCCTCAATACCAATGAAGATATACTACTTCCTTACAACTTCCTGTGAGTCACACTGTCTTGTACTACAAATTCTGTTTTTGCTTACTAGCTAGCTAGATGTTAATAATTAAGTGTATAGGGTTTAGGGTAGTTGATTAGTGTTGTGCACATGCCCACTTAATTAAGACATGCAAACATGTGCGCATGCAGTTACCACTGGATATTGTTAGTCATTAAAGTTGATAAAGGAACAATTAAAGTACTGGACTCACTACTTAAGGAAGAAAGTGACTTCGCCATCTTGAAGGGGATACTCGACAGGTAATTTCAATCATTATTAACTATATCTCGGCCTATTTAATTTGTTCGTCATTTCCTGATATCAACTATTTAATAACCCCTTTATTCATTTTCTTTGCTGCCGGGCAAGGCTTGAGCAAAGTTCATCAAGGTGACTCCAGGCAACTGGAAAAAAAGCTGTATTGGTGGCCACCCAAGGTAAGTAATTAAGTAGTACTAGCTAGCTTGCTACCATCTCTTTTATTCTTGTTTCAATACCATTAATTAATTAGCATGCTTGATTAATCATTATCTGATTAAATTCCATTCTCGTAAAGGCCCTGAAGCAGGCGCCGGGGACTGATATGTGTGCATACTACGTTTGCGAGAACATTCGCATGATGGTGTCCGAAAGGAGCAGATCTCAAAGACTGGACTGGGTACGTTTGTTAGAACACTATTCACAAATTTTTACACCATTATTGATATCTAGTCACACAACTAATACACATGCATATTGATCTCCTTCTTAACAGTTCAGAGAGGTGCGGATTTTAGAGGACACAGGCGGCGGCCATGATAGGAATTGGAGGACAGGAGGGCTCCTTGTGCTCGAATTGGTGGTCGGGGAGGCCTAGAGGAGGGAGTTGAGGCTGCTGGATGGCTTGGAGGGGCTCGGGGGCTACTTATATAGCCGTGGCCGGGGACCGTCGGGGACACATGGACGTGGCTCTGGCACGACCGCGTACGCGTGCACTCGTGTGCAGGCTTGGATGGCGACGTGAGAGAGCCAGAGGAGCAAGGAGGGTCAGACGAGGTGCGGGTGAAGTCTGGTCGGGCACAGTGCCGCGACCGGGGCTGTCATGGCGCGCCGGGGAGGAAAGAGGAGGGGAGAGGGGTCCAGGGCGACAGCATGGATGCCACGAAGCTCGGGGACAGGGTGGGGCATGCGAGAACGACGACTAGAGGTGGGACCGGAGCTAAACGACGCTCGGAGCACGGCCAAACGGAGCAGAGTGCGCGTCTGGCATGCCAGACCGCGTAGTCACCGCGTGCATGGACGCGTGCGAGGTGACTCAGCTCGGCCGACCGTATCCAGCGTGTAGTCTGAACTTTTTGTGATGGGTTGCACATCGTAAACGTAGCACCACAGAATACCGACTGCGATAGCATCAAGTCTCCCTATCCCTGACGGTTTCTGCGTCGTGTGGGAAGGACCCCCCTACCGCAGTCACTCACTTGGCGATGGTACGCCGTCGCGGAAAGGGGTTAAAAACCGTTTGTATAGCACCTCGCTGTACCAGTGAGTCAAATTACAGCTTATTTACCAAAGTATTTGGAATATTTCTTCTCACAAAGATTGATACCGCGAATATTTTGTTTCCAAGAGATTGCATTGTATTTCTTAGTTATATGGGTTACAACATATTTTCTTGGATCATATATCCAAATCATTGTACATATAATTATTATGAGTACGAATAAAAATACAGGTGTTTCTAGAAAAACTACGTCTTTTTCTTTTTGTTTTTCTTCTTCTTCTGTTTTCTCCCTTTCTTCCCGGATTTTCTTTAGTTTTTTGTATTTCTTTATTTTTCTGATCGGTTTTTTTTGTTTTTCACTATTTGTTTTCTTTCTTTTTTTCTTCGTTTTTCTTTCATTCTTTCACGGGTTTTCATTTATTTTTCAATATTTATTTCCTTCTTTCTTTGTTTTCTTTCTTTCTCAGTTTTCTTCTTTTTCTTTGTTTCTTTATTTCATTTCTTCGGTTTTCACCGTCTTTCATTGTTTTTTCCTTTTATTCTTCAACCCATGTCTACAACGTTCATACACATTTTCTTATTTCTTCTTCGGTTTTCTTTTCTCCATGGATATACTTTATTTTCTTGTTTCCCTTTTATTTATTTCACGGTTTCATCGGGTCTTTTTCTTTCTCATTTTCATTCGGTTTTTGATTTCTTTCTTGGTTTTCAAAGCTTTTTCCTTCGTTTATTTATCAGTTTTTGCTTCTTTTTTTCATTTGTTGCACTTGTTTCTGTGGACTTCTTTTTTCTGTCTTTTTCCCTTGTTTTCTGTTCTTTATTTTTTATTTCCATTGTTTTTTCTGTTTATTGTGTTTTTTCTATATTTCTCATATAAATTAAGAACATGTTTCTAATACAAGTTTCATATATCAGATTAACATTTTTTAATACATAGTCAGTGTTTTTTATATACACATTTTAATATTTGAAATGCTTGATTGACTTTTTTTAATAGAAGATTAACATTTATATGATACAAGGTCACCATTTTTCTATACACATTTAATATTTTTTAAATGCTTGATTAACATTTTTCAAATACATGTTTAACATTTTTCATGCTTGATTAACATTTTGTAAATACATGATAAACTTTTCCACATGGATTATTTATTTTTGAGACAGTATCAATATACATTAGAAACATTTTATTTAAATACACTTGCCAATTTTCAAACGCTTGGTTAACATTTTTTAATGCATGGTCAACATTTTTTCATTTAAACATTTTCAAAAAAATTCAAATACAAGATTAACATTTGTTTAATACATGGTCAACATTTTTTCTATCCACATTTTAACAGTTTTAAACGCATGATAACAATTTCAAATGCTTAATTAATATTTTTTAAATACAAGTTTGACATTTTCTGGATATATGGTCAACATTTTTTTATACACATTTAACATTTTGTAAAAGCCTGATTAACATTTTCAAATACTTATTTAACATTTTTTGAAATGCTTATTTAAC
Source organism: Aegilops tauschii subsp. strangulata (assembly GCF_002575655.3). Lineage (NCBI taxonomy): Eukaryota > Viridiplantae > Streptophyta > Magnoliopsida > Poales > Poaceae > Aegilops > Aegilops tauschii. Next base: position 573,977,133 of record NC_053039.3, read on the forward strand.
ATTTTTTAATTACATGGTTTTACATTTTTCACACATATTGTATATTATTAGAATACATTTTTCGTATACGTGAGAAACATTTTTATACACCTTCAACATTTTTTAACAGTTTGGTTAACATTTATTCAAATATTTTTATGTGAAGCATTTTTTAATACATTTATTTATAATATTTGAAAGTATAAAAGAAAGTAAAAATAATGAGCACAAAAACGTGAAATGTAAGAAAAAAAACTAGGCCATGGCCTCCATCGCGCCTGGGCTGGCCCATTTAGGGAGGCGCCTGACATGAGAGCACGCTATGTCAAGTTTTTTTTTTTTGCTGTTTGGCAGAACTGGTCCGGTTTTCAGCTTTTATTTTTACAGTTTTGTCTTTTTTCTGAGGTTTTTTATCCGTTTCTGTTAGTTTTGCATTGTTTGTTTTATTTTTTCGGGTTTGTAGTTTTCCTTTTCATTTTTGCTTGGTTTTCCTTGTTATTATTATTTCTTTTATTTTTTTATGTTTTTTAACACAAGGCGAGGAGACACCGTGCCGGCGACCTGCGCACACACCTGGCCGGTGACTGGCGGAAAGACAGTTGGGGGCGTGCCGCAGTGTATGGTACGCACCGCAGTGCCGGCTGCTGCAAGTGCTTGCAACGATGTGAACATCGTCGCAGACAGGTTTAGGATCAGCGAGGGGCTGATATTGACCAGATCAAAGAGGTCAGGATGTCGATTTCAGGGATTCAGACGTGGGGGTTTGATTCTGACGAGCTCTATGAGTATAAGGTTTAAAATAGACTTCACACCTTTCTACGCTACCCCACTTGTCACCACTAGAGAAGGTGCAAGTGATCTTTGCAGAGGTACCTCTTGACTAAAAATTTCGATCAACCAAACAGGCCCTTTGTTGTATCCGTGCATAAGGACGGACGAGATTGTGTCATGGCCGAACTTAATTAATCCTGCACTCATCACGATCCCCAGCCGGTATGAATGTTAGGTCCATGTCCCCATCTATTTCCATCGTGCATATATATACGCCAGATTATGTCACTGTACTTTTGTTCTTCAGTGGCCATGACGACGTACGTACTACGTACGGTGGGGCACCACAGGACAGAAAGAACAAACGCTATTTGGTTGAGCAGCAATCTAATCTCCTCTCTCTCTTTTTTTCCTTTTCAAAAACCTCGCAGAAAGAACAGACGCTAACAAATTCCCTGATAATTTCAAAAAGAAACTACCATGAACTGTTCTGGTTTTCCTGAAATGACATCCACCCCCCTTAACAGAAAGATCCCAAATTTCATAGCATTCAACAAGTTCCATGACAAGAAAAACAAATATCCAGCTAGTTTGCTGACACCAAAATCTCCTTTTCTGGACTATTCGGGTTGCATATCTGCACATGAAAGGTTATTGTTTTTTTCCCTCTTTTCTGAAAAAAACTGTCAAAATGCATGCTAGTAGTACACCATCAATCCATCAAATCATAAGTCGCTTGCGTATATACAATCTATCTATATCAATCATAAGTCGCTAGCACCTAACTACGATTTCATATACAGATACTGACGGTCTCACGAAACTGAACATCTGACTTGCACCTCGACTCCGCCCTTCTCTGCTGCTGCTCCAGGTAAACACGCCTCGTGTGGGCAGGGCCTCGCGTAGAACTTCGCGATGTTATCCCCGGGCATGATCACGGGCAACCCGCACTCCTTTCCCGCTTTCTCGCTCTGCAAGCAACAAGGCACAGGGCCACTAATCGTCAGCTGAAGTTTGCAAGAGATAGATGATATTCCAGAACGGTGTCAAAGCTGAAAATAAGTTGTACAACAGAGAGATCGCTTGCTGCTGCTACCTTGTGCTCGGAGGCAGCCTTTCTCGGCCCCGATCCGATGGAGATGACGGTGCGCGGACCTTCCTGGAGCATGCCAGGATGCCGAGACCAGAGGAGGGATCGGAGCCTGTCCCAGTGGTAGCAGCAGGAGAAGATGCCGCTGAGGGAGAAGATGACGAGGAGCAGGAGCGCCATGCCGAGGGGGAACCCGAGCGTCGGCCTTGAGGAATGCCACATCGGGATCGTCATGGATGCAGGAGCAGGCGTGAGACCTTGTGGCATATTCATACGCATCAGGTGGCCTTCTGGTACTTGGGTCAGTCCTGCCTGCTAGTCGGTTAAGAGCCCAGGCTTGCAAGCTAAGGAGACTGGCTACTTATACCTGAATGATGTCGTACAAAGTGGACTGACTTGCACGGCCAGCCACCCGTCCGTGGTATACTGGATGACCATAGTGCTGTGGTCCACATGTATCCGCTGGTGGCCGTTAATGCTGACCTCACCGTCTGTCTTTTCCAACAAAAATAAGCTGCTTAAATCGTCTGAATAAATGGCTTTAGAGGGTGGGACGAAAGGTTATGAATGCACAATGGGAAAGAAATTATAGGTATGTCTCTCCACAAGCAAATGTTAATTTGTTAGCTAAAGTATGGTGAACTGATTTACAAATAGCGAAGTGCGTAAGCTTCAGATGAAATAGATAGAAGGTTGGCGATGCAACACTTCATATGCAGGTTTTCTGAGGGGAGAGTAGACACTGAGTTTCTGAACTTCATCTTCCCCAACATCGAACTGCCATGTGGTTTTTGATCGATGTCATCTCAAACGATATGAGTGCATAAGATACTGTGCAGAAGATCTATGGACAAAAGCTTGATGGTAAGGAAAAGGAAATATATGTAGAAGACAATTCGTAGTTATTAGAAAAAGCAAGACTATGCTCGTGTATGCATTGACAGCAGGAAACGTGAGAACGCTTTGTTATGCACTTTTACATCTATGCTTCATATCCTTGTCAAAACGTTGACTTCACTAGATTATGGTCAGAGAGTGGGTCTTAAACTCTTGCCTATAATCCTAGTACTGTTTTCTCGATCATCTACCTTATCACAATGTTGCTAATTTATTACTCTCACTAACTTGTGTGTGTATCCCAAACTTAGGCTCTCACTTAACAGGCAGAAACAGCCTTGAGACTAGAATCAATTAATCTAAACATATGTCGTAGTATAAGATACTACAGGCTACTGCGCAATATTTTTTTTTTTTGAAAAGGAGGCTTACCTCCGACCTCTGCATCAATAGATGCATGCAGCCATATTATTAACATCAAAACAAGGTCTTAAGCTCCACGGAATCTCAAAAGGCTACTGCGCAAATGCAGTAGTAAAAACTTGGAATACAGAATGCCGGTGGAAGGGTGGACCTTAGCAAGCCACAACGGCGCACCAGCTCGCCCCACACACATGTACCTCGCCTGCCCCAGCATGGCAATCAGAACGACGCTCCTCTGCTAATGCTCGCGACCGCCCGGACCGCACTGCTCACCCACCTCCAGCTATCTCAGTGTAGTGAAGCACCCTATCGTTCCTGTGGAGGGGTAGCTGCCCCCGCGCCGACAGGTTGCTTGGGGACGCTGGATCCGTCGTAGGCATGTGGGGATCAGAGGCAGACCTCTCGGCGCGGGCAGGATTTGCTGTTGCTCCTCCTCCTTCCGCGAGAGTGATGCAGGGCTCCTCCTACTACTTTACTGATCAATGTTAATGTTTATGGGGATAAGCCACACATGAAGACCCTGATCAAGCATAGTAGTGTGTTTGGCAAGGTCTTGAGCTTCACAATTTGATACTCTTCCTTCGAAAATAACTAAACACTTAACAAAAGAACTAGCCTAAAATTAAATTCTTTGACAATAGCCACATAGGCTTCTCCTTTACCTCCCTTGACATCATCTACTACGGTCTTGCTATCACATGCAATAATGATCTTTGGCGGCACGAGGTCTTCTGCTAAGGCCAACGCTTCACGGCAAGCTAGCATCTCCAGGGTTTTTGTTGAAGGAGAAGGAGGCGGCGGAGGGCTAGGCATGCTCTTTTGAGCCCGTCACATTTAGAATTTCCTCTTTTTCTTCTTTGTTCATTTTTACTTTTTTGTAGGGAAAAACTTGAACATCTTTTTCAACGTGAAAATTGGATAGAGATATTGGTCTATTTATATGCCTACTTCTATATCTATTTTTTAAAATTCAACACTCCTTTATTAATTGGTAATCAAAATAGCATCATTTACAAGCAAAGGGATGATGGCACTAGGGGCCTCATCGGACCAAGTACTAGGAAGGGAGAATCTAGCAATCCTAGCTAGCACATGTGCAACTGAATTTCCCACTCTATGGTAATTAACAAAAGAAACCAAAATAGAATAAAACAAAACATGAGTAATTACAAAATTACAATAGAACAAGCATCAACATCTATAACTATATGATATCTTGGACCCAACCTTCAAATGCAGATTATTTATTTCTCTTAGCTCCAAATAAAATTCACCTTAACTCTTCTTTGAACTTCTTCCGATAATGGTATAAATTTGGAGTAACGCCTTTAAAAATGTAATCATTTGTGTAGTCCAAATTGATCATGCAGCTAGAATGATAATTTACAAACAAAAAGGAACAACCAAGAGTTGCTTGAGGTTGTTGGTTTCTGCCTGCATGCCTTGATTAGTAGGAGACTAGTTATGACGAAGATGAGACCAACATACCTTAGCAAATGGGAGGGTAAAGAAGAGGTGTTTTCTGGTCTCAAAGGTATTTTCCCCACACATGACACATGAGTAATTTGGTATGAAGTTCTTCCAATGAAGCATATCTCTGGTGTCAAGTCCATTCTGGAGAAGTAGACAAAAGAATATTTTGTGCTTTAGTTGACGGCAACACTAGTAGAAAAAGGGGCTTTCGTTCGGGCCTGGCCAGCCCATTAGTCCCGGTTCTTATACGAACCGGGACCAACGGGTGCATTCGTCCCGGTTCGTGAGCCCAGGTGGCCGGCCGGGGCCTCGCGGGCTTTGGTCCCGGTTCGTCTGGACCCATTTGTCCCGGTTCTAGGCACGAACCGGGACCAATGGGCCTCGCTCCTGGCCCATAACCCTTGGTCCCGGTTCCAGCCACAAACCGGGACAAATGATTTGCCTATATATAGCCCATCGTCGGCGAGCAGAGCACTCCACATTGCTCTGTTTTTTGCTGGCCGACGAGGGGAGGGCATTTGGGTGCTCTAGCTCACCTCCTATGCACATGAGGTGTTCGATGAAATGTTCGAGCCACACTAGTTAATATCTTCTCTCGAAACTCGACCTCCGAGCTCCATTTTCCCCGAGATTTTTCTAGGTTTTGCGGTCCGTCACGTCCCGTCCCCGTCTTCACCGCCATCGATCGCCCGCGCCGATCTCGTCTTCGGCACCACCGTGGTGAGCCTCTTGTTCTTATCTTCTTTCTGAAAGAAAACAAATTCTTACTTGAGATAGATACTTGTCTAATTTTCTTACTTTTATTATTCCTTGTTATTATATAGTGCGATGGTTCTGGTATCCGCCCCCGTCGGCCCTCGTCCTGTCTATGATTCGGATGTGGTATATATTATCCTTTTATAACTATTTGGTTCATTTATTGTTTATGACAATTATGCCGACCAACGTGAGATAGATTTTATTTATGTAGGAGGTGGTTGAACCGGAAATTCCAACCGACCCTATTGTCGAGAGGTTAAATTTAGTCGAAGAAGAAAACAATTACTTGAAGGAAAAAATAAAAAAAATTGAGGAGGAGAAGATGATATTGGAGTTGCATGTTGCGGATGTCGTCGATGATCACAAGATCAAGATGGATGCAATGCGGTTGAAGATTA